>NW_027362763.1:880896297-881504005 GCF_046119375.1 Phyllobates terribilis | reverse complement strand
TTACATAAAATCAAAACAGAATAAAAGAAGACAATTTACACTATATGATCACAGAGACGATTCAATATAGGTGGAGGAAGGGCTCCCCAGTTTAATTTGAGCGTTATCGAATGCGACCCGCTGCATATAATCCTTATACCCCCTGGCAATGAGTGCTCCTCTAATGTCCATGGGTTCTCTTATACCTAAGGATAGATTTACACACACCCCTTGTGATGACATCATGTGATTGGTCTCCAGCCTGTACATTTTTATTAAAAATGCTAACTTCTGAGATAACTGGTTGATCGAAGAAGCTTGCAAACGACGCCATTTTTCCCGTTGTGATTTTACCTTCATTTAGAGACCACACATCGCATAATTGCAGTCTGCTATTCTGGTTTTTTTGCGCTACAGCTCTCCAGAGGGGCCTACGACTATGAAAAACTGAGCATCTTGTTTCTTAGCTGTCCCTGCCACTAAAAATATGGGTCCCATTATTGTCAGAATTACGAAACATAAGTTATTCCATATTTCATATCACAGTCGACGTGGCTGGAGATCTCTTTTTTAAGCTCGGGAAAGCAACCCTTCTCAGTTGCACACAAATTATTGCAATCCTGTCACTAATTGCCCCCTGCCTTTGCCAGGGGAAATCTCCTTGCATTTCAAGTAGGTAGTTTTACCAGTCCCTTCTCAGCCATGTGTTAATTTGGTCTTTGTGCTGAGGTTTGCATGGAAACTGCTCTTGTCTTGGGACAAATGGTTGATTGCTTACAGACAGCTGCATGAAGTGTCAGCTCTTGTCTGGGGACAAGGTGGGTAGGGGAGGGGTGAGATAGAAGAGGAGCTTGGGAGGAATGGTCAATATTCTGTTAATTTTTTTCCTGACATTAATATTTCCCTGACAATCTTCATATAAGGTCATGCTTGTGATCTTACTTTAAATAAAATAGAAAATAAACTGTACCGCATATTTCATAGGTCCACAATGTCTGCAATCATGTCATATCACACATTTTTCTCATTTTAGTTTGGCTAAAATATTAACTACTCATTATCTCATTTTCTTAGATCGCATGTACGGGACTTGTGAAATTGACTGGACCAAAGCTAGTTTCTCTACAATTTATAAATCATATATTGTATCCATTTTTATTTGCTGTTTCTTCCTACCAGTATTGGTCATGGTGTTCTGCTATGTTTCAATAATTAATACTGTGAAATCAAGTCGTGCTTTAACTACGGAAGGAAATTTATCAGAAAGGCAAAGGAAGATGGAAAGAGATGTAACCAGGGTATGTTTCATGAAACAAGTATTAATTACATATTTAAGAAGTATTATTACTGAAAACTTAGCTTAATATCCAATTAATGAACAAAACCTAAGATAATAACAAAAAGTGCATATATCCTGCAGAAATAAATAAATAGTAATAGTACTAAGAGATTCGCAAACATCCTGTCCAATGGGCAGAGACTACTGACCTGGCAGATGGACTGGCGTACCAAAAAAATTGATCATCCCATTTCGAATAATAGTAGTTTCAAACTGATAATATATTAATTTTCAGCCATGTTTTCAGTAACATAGCCAATAATTTGCTTAGGTTCGGCCGTCAATGCTTGATAAGGCCATTGGTGAAAGACAATGTAAATTAATGTTCTCGGTGAGAGAAGCCTAATGAGAGGTGGGTCTGACAGAGCAAGAGACTCTTTTTGTGACACTTTCTCTGTCTAATTACCATATATTATAATATTTCAAAGTACTGTAACATTTACAAATTGTTTTGAACGTGCAAATATTTATCTTTATTTTACGATTCTCAGGTTTCAATTGTGATTTGCACAGCCTTCATTATTGCTTGGTCTCCATATGCTGTTATATCTATGTGGTCTGCGTGGGGATTCTATGTGCCCAGTCTTACCAGCATATTGGCAAGCCTCTTTGCTAAATCTGCCAGTTTCTATAATCCTCTGATCTACTTTGGGATGAGCTCTAAGTTCAGAAAGGACCTAAGTATCTTGCTTCCCTGCACGCAGAAGAGTGGCAAGGATCCAGTCCGACTGAAACGTTTCAAACGTCTAAAGCACAAACAGGAACCTGTACAACAATTCAGGCATAAAAACTGTATTGAAAATCCAGAACCACAAGTAGTACCATGTGAAGACTCTGGGGTGGGAAGCCCTAGCAATAGCCCTCCACTGGAAATGAAAGATGTCTGCAACTGTCATTTAGATATAGCACCTGATAATCCTAGTTATCAATGTGATCGATTATGAATTTCTATAAATAACCAGGTTTTCTTAAAATGCATGACTTTTCTTAAGCCAAAGTAAATGCATGCAAAGTATTACAAAAATAAAAGATCTCATTTGATTTTAATTTTTAATAAATATGTTTACGCTCAACAACTTTAAAAATATTGTTTCATATTGCACGCTACACTCCACAATCTTATACTTCAATATTACAATGCAATACTTAAAGAAATGTGTAAGCAGAAAATGACATAGTATTTAAATCAGGTTTTTATGTTAAATGTATTTTTTAAATATTTGATAATGTTTTTTTTTCCGATATCACTATCTACTGTATGTTAAAAATTAAGAAATCTTGCCATTTTCACACTGCCACTAATTCAAATATTGGGCCAATACTTCCTGTGGTGTTCAGCAGCCATAGACTAACATTCATTCATCGACTTGTATAGCGTTTTTTTCTGCACATGCATTGTTAATGGAGGGGGAGCAGGTGAGCTGTGATAATCACCTACTGTGAATGGTGGATCCTGTAGTTATCTACTGTATAATAGTGGAGTTACTGGTAATTTTTATCCTCCCTGTCATGGTAATAAAATAGAAAAGGACGTATGAGTCTAGTATAATGGCCCATTTGGACAGATAAATGACCGCCAATTGGTTACATGTAAACTTATTGAAAGTCACTGAACCTCTATGCTCAGAGAACGCCCAAATAATATGATAGCTCTGTGCACATAGCACATCATATTATTAGCAAAGTCCTGATTATACAGTGTCAATCAGCAAACAGGTGTTTCTATATTTCTAGACATGCTTGTTTCTAACTATTGGCCTGTCAATATGGGCCCTAAGGATTAGCGCCCATTATGAAAACTGCTTGATTTTTTTTTTTTTTTAGAGTTGAGCTTTTCTTGATTAGAAGATTACATCATGGGGGGCTCTACAAGTCAGAATGCGAGAAAACCAGCAATCTCTCCATTTAAGTGCTGCTATCAGAGATTGACAATAAAGCTCAGCTCCAACCACTGCTCTTAGACACAGATGTTGACAATGTAACATAGCCGGAATCAACCCTGTGTAGAGGAAGTTCAGCTCCTGTGCCCCCTCCACATACAGGCACCCCAGCACTTACATATTTGTATGCTATGTTTTGTAAAGGAGTTAATGAGTAGGGGTGCTATTACTATGTACCATAATTGTAGAAAGAAAGAAATTCTATGTGCAAACACAAAGATAGTGCATTATTGGGCACTGAAACTATTTGGGGGCACTGATACTGTGTGTGGACACAAAGTGGAACCACAATTAGTTAAGCTTCTTGGGAGTTCGTGTCGAGGTTGAGAAATTGATGAGAAAGGTGATAGAAAATCCAGGAACCAAATATATCTGGACAGCAAATTCTGGAGAGAAAAGTTGTCATGGAGGTACAGCTGGGATACAAAAAAAAAGGAAAGGGAAAGTGAAGAACTGCAAGATAGACAACGTGAAATGTGAGTCATTGAATTTACTTGTACTCTAATCACTTATAAGGTCTGCAGATTCTCTAAGTAGAACTGGTATCTTCAACTATATATTCACTGTATTGGTGGTATTATCTTTGAAGAAGTATCACGAGCAGCTACATCATTTGCTTAGCCACTGTAGTAGAAGGTATGAAAATGGGGAAAAGTGCACATTGTACAATACTCTAAGTCCGGCTGAAATGTCAAACCTATCATAGCCATTACCTTGAAAATATCCTGTTTACAGAAACTCTACTCCTACACCATAATAGTACACACAGGCATACTATAATTTCCCAAAGATAGGCAAAGAATTTAATACAGTTCCCAGTACACAATACTGCAAAGCTTACAAATACTCCAAAAAGATGTCTGTAACATCCTGAAATCTCCAAGGACTCTATACAACCCATTTCAAGCTCTTTAAGACAAACTCAGCATTGTAATGTAATGTCAAAGTGGCCTCACCATAGTAACAAATGGTAGCTGGTTGTAACCAACAGCCCATTTAATAGCACAGCATACTTACAGACTTTTCATGGGTTTTTTAAATTAAAAAATGGTACAGAAGTTCTCAGTCATTTGTGATCACACAGATTATTCTTTTCAAAACACTGACTCAAATTACGGTGTCACTGTCAGAGGTAACCTCGTTTTGTGACTGAGACATGTGGGCCATATATTCCATTCTTTATAATGTCCAGCGTCCCTCTCCCTGACACACCCCCTGAGGAAATGTGTACAAAACGCGTGTCGGGGTTGAGGGATGCCTAATAGCCCGGTCCAGCATCTACATTCCTGTCTTGTCATAGGTATACTATTACTGATTGGTCAGCCTTGCTTTTCCTCTTTGAGCACAGACACTTTATTTAGCCACTGGCATGCAATTGAGTTGGCTATGAGCTGATTTCTTATGCACCTGCACTTTTAGGATTAATTTCTATATGGTCATTGGATATGGAGACTAAGGTCACATGTGATATTGTGAAGAAGACCTATGTATAGAAATCCCTTGCAGTGTTGCTATGTGCTGTTTTTGAGAAATATATTTATATTTAGTATCCTGACTTGACAGTGAATGTATTTGCATTAGCTGGCTTTTGTAATGGCATTTTTCAGCCAGTCCCTCACACTAGAGGCACCTGATTTTTAACTTTGTGTCATCATTTTAGCGTGCTATAATAAAATTTGTTACTTTTACATAATTATTGAAGTGTTCATTATTGTTTACCTTACCATTGTTTATGGTTGCTTTGGGTATCAGTGTTGATTGTGAACTTAGCTTGTGACACTGCACTTTGTGTATGGACTCATATCTATTGATCTAGTAACAGTTAAATGTCAGGATTTTGAGGAATTTATTTTTGTATTAAAAAACAAAAAGACAATTATTCTCCTTTCACAAAAATGATCGCACAAGAAATGCAAAAAGTCAGTACAGTCACTTGTGACTAGCAAGCAAATCGTCTATGACTGACACTGATTTCAAATTTTTTTTCTAAACAATATTGTGCTGCCTTGCTTCTGCTTTAAAGTTCATTATGACTAAAAACATATCATATTGTAAGTCAAATTCCGCAGAACAGATACAAGTTGCACCATATCACTGATCAATCATCCTGAGTCTGGCACTGCTGCTTCTAGCATCTGCTTATTTCTCTCTACCAATTGAATATCTATTAATCACAGACTACTACACTAATCTTCTTCACTGTTAAAGCTTTACAACATATTACTGTATGAAGTATTTGTCCAATACTTTAGGGTTTTCTCTGCGTTTCTCTGTTGCTGAACTATGACTATGTCCTCTCATTATTATAAATCACTTTAAAATGGCTGAGTCATTCTCTACCTAGGCTATTATATAGGCTATGATGGTCCCTTCTGATTAGTTGTACTATATAATGTGATATTAAAGCTGCAAAGCATTATAAGGACTCATAAGTGGTTGTTCCTAATGTAATTTCAGCCTTGTGTGGCTGAGACAATCATCTGCAATGTATAAAAAGGCAAAGGGCATTTTTTTTGACAATTCGCTCAAATTGAATTGCAAATTGTTCAGATTCACTGGGACTGTGAATCTCATATAATTCAACTCAAATTCAATGTACATTTAATCAATAAGGTCATCTCTAGTACCATATCTTAGACTGCCACAGCTTTTGTGAGTACTACCTTTGTCAACCCTTCTATCAAAGACTTATAACACAGGCAAATTCAGAAGAAATATTGATCAATACTTTACTTTTTGTTGAATCTGCACTTTATGTATCACCTCAATTTTAGCATGAGAATAAGCCACTATAGTTATGGTCTTCTGAAATTTATTAAGACAGAATTATGTGACAACATCACAGAACACCATGATATTACATGACTTGTAAATATTTGATGAGGCCAAAACTATAGATGAGCAGATCTTTTGAATTTTAAATTCATGAGCTTTGCTGAAATTTTTCCAAAATTTTGATATGCGGTGAATAAATTCAAGTATCAACACCGGCAAAGCTTGAACATGCTCGAAATAAACATATAGCGGAAAAGAATGAGAAAGAAAGAGAGAAAATACCCCATTGACACCATAACAGTTTATACTTTACAGGCAAGAGAGAGAGGACCCCACTGACCATAAGAGCATACACTCTACAGAAAAGAGAGAGAGGACCCTGCTGCCCATAAGAGCATACACTCTACAGAAAAGAGAGAGAGGACACTGCTGCCCATAAGAGCTTATACATTAAAGAAGAGAGAAAGAGGACCTTGCTGACCATAAAACCTTACACACTAGAGAACTAGAAAAGGGAAAAAGAGAACCCCACTGATCATAAGAGCTTCATTAATATAGACGAGAGAATTACCTAGTGACTCTGGAGATGGACAACAACTGCCTTGCAAATTGTGCTCCACTGGGGACCACTGATCTCAGATGGTCCAGGTACGGACCACCACTGTAGAAGGTATGATAATTGCAAAGCATTATGAGGAGGCCTATGCAGCATTGAAAAATTATGCTAGCCACGCTATGATTAGTGTTGAGCCACCCCCGTAGTGTTCGGGTTCTCCCACTGACAACGTGGGAGAATTCTCCTGCGCATGTGGTGCCAGCAAATGACGTCACCACTTGAGCAGGAGAATTCTCCCATGCTGGGATGGCATTGAGATGACAGGCTGGATCGCAGCAGAACGCTACCATCCAGCTTGTCATCCTTCAGAGACACTGCAGAGTGCAAGCATGGAAGGGGCAGTAATAGCCGATAAATCAGCAAGCCCTCTGCAGTGTCTCTGAAGGATGACAAGCTGGATGGTAGCGCTCTGCTGCGATCCAGCCTGTCATCTCAATGCCATCCCAGCGTCTGAGAATTCTCCTGCTCAAGCGGTGATGTCATTTGCCGGCACCGCATGCGCAGGAGAATTCTCCCACGCTGTCAGTGACGTGCATGAGGTGAGCTGAGTTCATTGGACATGAACTTGGCTCATCTGGATGCTGTCACAGCCAGACACTGAGGAGCTTCACTGAGGAGCTTCTCAGTGTCTGCGGCATGGCAAGCTGGATGGCAGCGTTCTGCTGCGCTCCAGCCTGTCATGTCAATGTAGCAGAGCTGTAGCTGTCCTGGGAACCATGGAAAGGTAAGGATAAGGTTGGTTTATTATTTTACTTTTATTGCAGAAGACATTGGCTTCAGCTGGAATGGGCGATACGGTAAGTAGGGTTTAATTTAGAACATTAAAGGAATGTGTCTTTATTTCAATTAAAGGACTTTATTGTTGGTGTTTGTGTTTTTTTTAACTTTGACTATGGGGTTAGTAATGGGGGTGTCTTATAGACGCCTCTCCATTACTAACCTGGGCTTGATGTCAGCTGGCATTATAAGCTGACATCAACCCCAACCCTATTACCTCACTGCCACCGCTACAGGGCAGTGGGAAGAGCGAGGCTAAGTGCCTGAATTGGCACATCCTATGGATGCGCCATTTCTGGGGCAGCTGACGGCTGGTGTTTCTAGCCTGGGAGGGGGCCAATATTCATGGCACCCTTCCTGAGCTATTAATATCAGCCCGCAGCTGTCTGCCTAGCCTTTGCTAGCTATTAAAATAGGGGGGACCCCACGTCATTTTTTTTTGGGTCCCCCATTTTAATAGCTAGTAAAGGCTAGGTATTCAGCTGGGGCTGATATTAGTAGCCTGGGAAGCTCCGTGGGTATTACCCCCTTCCCAGGCTTCAAACATCTGCCCCAGTTGTCTGCTTAACCTCCGCTAAAGACTAAAATTACGGGGAACCCCACGCCAATTTTTTTTTTCGCAAATCCTTTATTTTAACACTAAATGACAAGTACAGTAACCAACACTGTCACTGTACTTATTATATATGTGACTGACATGTTTCTATCTATCTAATCTATGTGTGATGCTCTATTCTTTCTGTTCTAAATTGTCGGTACCGGTGTATGCCGCTGCTGAATTGCCGGCTTTTCATGTTTCACTGTGAGCACTGTTCCCATTGATTTGGGCAACCACTGTAATGCCACAACCACCATGGCTGTGGCATTACAGTAAGTGGCAGACAATCCCTCCATGATTGGTGCTCTAAATAGCGCCAGACATGCAGGATGGGGACCCGAGCTCCCGCCCGACCATCTCGAAAGTACTCGGCGAGCTCCGAGCATCTCGAGTACTGAGATGCTCGGGCGAGTACCGAGCAGTGGCGAGCATGCTCGCTCATCACTAATTAACAGTATTACTGTGAAAAAATCCAGTTACGCTTTTGGTGCACGAACAGTTATCGAACATAACCTCGAACAGCTGAATTTTTTGCAAATAGTTCGAATGACTCGAACACCGCCCAAAGCAGCTCAAATTTGAGATTGGCGAACAGTTCGAGTCGAACACCGCTCATCTCTAGCTATGATGCTTCAGCAGTTTGGGAAATGGGGCCAGGCAAGTTTTTTTTGCAAATCACAAGTCTAATTTCAAAATGTTCAAGTTCATGTGAAACCACAAATTTCAAGAAATTTGTCTCAAATTTGTCGCAAACTCGATCCTCTGCTGATTGATCCACTTAACTCTAGCCATAACATACTATATCATAGCGGGTACCACAGACTGCCAGACCTATATGTACACAATAGTATCTAAACCTTTGTGGCAAGACGACTCGCTCGGCTCTCCCGGAGGCAGACTCAGGACACACGTTCTCAGGTTACGTTCCTGCTGGTTTATTATCTGGCATAAAACCAGCAGGGTTTCGCAGGAGAAAAAAAACAATAAACAAAGTCTAGCTCAGTCCATAGATGAGCGGGTTCCGCCTGCTCTCGGTAGCATAAACTGCACAGTCCAAGTAACAAGCTCTGCAGCTTCCACAATACTGTCTGGAGATTTCCCTCTCCAGACCACACTCCAGAGAAAAAAAAACAGGACTGAGCTTTTACACATTGCTCAGCCACACCCTGAGGGGAGGTAGGGGGAATGGCGTCCCGCCCTCTTTGCCATTCCCATAAAACCGCACACCCTTTAACAGAGTAAATCTACCAACATATAACACGCTGGCAGAAAAATAAAGTAGGTCTTAGTTCACACAGGAGAGCATCCTGAGTGACACATACCTCCCCTCACATAAAAAACCAGTGACACTGTCACACCGTGTACACAATTATTAGGGAATTTGTACTTTTGATTATTAATTTTATTATTGAACAACTACATTGCTGTTGGTCAATCCAAAAGATTATTAAACCGGAAACCTGACCATTTAAGATCGTAAAAATGAAGTTTTGTCTATGTGTAAATAATTATTAGGAACTGTTAGTGTGCAGAATTATTTTGCAACTAAATGAAAATTTTACATTTCCCCATCTTGATTGTTTATTTTCATCTGTAAAAGTGATAATAATAACCAAATAACTAGAGATGAGCGTTGTTCTACTCGAACTGTTCGCCAATCTCAAATTCGAGCTGTTTTGGGCGGTGTTCGAGCCGGTCGGCGAACACGAACAATTTGAGAAAAATTCGGCTGTTCGAGGTTATGTTCGATAACTGTTCGTGCACCAAAATCATAACTGGATTTTTTCTCAGTAATGATGAAAATTAATGTTAATATGCAGTTTGAGTGTACAGCGGGGCGGGGGGAGGGGCAGGGGATGGATCTCTGCAGGAACAATGAAGATCTCCATTTTTTTTTCTCTTTCCCGCATTTGCAGTGGGGAGGTGCAATCTGTCAGCCTATCAGCAGCGCACACACGGAGCGAAGTGCTTTTTTTCACACAAGCAAGGGCATGTGTGATTGGCAGTGTATGTCACATGTCCTTGCCCTATAAGACCAAGCCATTTTCCCCGTCGCCACCATTTTCTCACTGCTGCAGCTGCGTGTTAGACGGCACCGCTGTTGCTGTGTGTGCTATACCTTGTTAATTTCAAGCCAATTTTCTCTGAAATCTACAGATAGCTTGGGAGTAGGGAATAGTTGTGATTGCAGTCCTTTTAAGGACTAGGTTACAGCATTTCCTACGACTTTTATCAGGGAGGTCTGTGCTCTTAAATAGATAGGTTGTGGGAGTAAAGACTAATTGTAATTGGAGTCCTTTTCAGGACTAGGTTACATGAGTTCCTATCAGTTTTTGCCAGGCAGGTCTGTGCCAGTGCTGTGCAAGTTTTTTTCACAGCATTTGGCTGAATCTAGCAAAGCTAATCCTTTTTGGCCTATTGCAGAGTGTGTTAGTCAGTGGAGTAGCCTATCTGTGTTGCAAGATATAACACCTGTGTATAGAATACCAATTTTTTTACTGCACCTAGTGAAGTAAAATCTTTTGGGCATAGCATCATTCTATTAGTCCATCTATACTGACCTCCATCAGGTTGCAAACTGAATATAATTTTTTTCTGCATCTAGCTCTGAAAAAATATTTGGGCTTCTAGCGGTGTGTGGGACTTGGTCTATTAGTCCATCTATACTGACCTCCATCAGGTTGCAAATTAAAAATAATTTTTTTCTGCATCTAGCTCTGAAAAAATATTTGGGCTTCTAGCGGTGTGTGGGACTTGGTCTATTAGTCCATCTATACTGACCTCCATCAGGTTGCAAATTAAAAATATTTTTTTTCTGCATCTAGCTCTGAAAAAATATTTGGGCTTCTAGCAGTGTGTGGGACTTGGTCTATTAGTCCATCTATACTGACCTACATCAGGTTGCAAATTAAAAATAATTTTTTTCTGCATCTAGCTCTGAAAAAATATTTGGGCTTCTAGCGGTGTGTGGGACTTGGTCTATTAGTCCATCTATACTGACCTCCATCAGGTTGCAAATTAAAAATAATTTTTTTCTGCATCTAGCTCTGAAAAAATATTTGGGCTTCTAGCAGTGTGTGGGACTTGGTCTATTAGTCCATCTATACTGACCTCCATCAGGTTGCAAATTAAAAATAATTTTTTTCTGCATCTAGCTCTGAAAAAATATTTGGGCTTCTAGCGGTGTGTGGGACTTGGTCTATTAGTCCATCTATACTGACCTCCATCAGGTTGCAAATTAAAAATAATTTTTTTCTTCATTTATCTCTGAAAAAATATTTGGGCTTCTAGCAGCGTGTGGGACTTGTTCTATTAGTCCATCTATACTGACCTCCATCAGGTTGCAAATTAAAAATAATTTTTTTCTGCATCTAGCTCTGAAAAAATATTTGGGCTTCTAGCAGTGTGTGGGACTTGGTCTATTAGTCCATCTATACTGACCTCCATCAGGTTGCAAATTAAAAATAATTTTTTTCTGCATCTAGCTCTGAAAAAATATTTGGGCTTCTAGCAGTGTGTGGGACTTGGTCTATTAGTCCATCTATACTGACCTCCATCAGGTTGCAAATTGAATAAAAAAATTTTCTGCATCTAGCTCTGAAAAAATATTTGGGCTTCTAGCGGTGTGTGGGACTTGGTCTATTAGTCCATCTATACTGACCTCCATCAGGTTGCAAATTAAAAATAATTTTTTTCTTCATTTAGCTCTGAAAAAATATTTGGGCTTCTAGCAGTGTGTGGGACTTGTTCTATTAGTCCTTCTATACTGACCTCCAGCAGGTTGCAAATTGAATATAATTTTTTTCTGCATCTAGCTCTGAAAAAATATTTGGGCTTCTAGCGGTGTGTGGGACTTGGTCTATTAGTCCATCTATACTGACCTCCATCAGGTTGCAAATTAAAAATAATTTTTTTCTGCATCTAGCTCTGAAAAAATATTTGGGCTTCTAGCGGTGTGTGGGACTTGGTCTATTAGTCCATCTATACTGACCTCCATCAGGTTGCAAATTAAAAATATTTTTTTTCTGCATCTAACCCAGCCAATAGTTTTGGCCTAATACCACAGTTTGGCCACTCAGCTCTGCTCGGTTACCATCCATTGTTTTTTTGTGCAAACAACTCCAGAGTTGTGAATTAGTTAACCACCAAAATGAGTGGAAAAAGGCCTGCTGCTGGTGGAAAGGGGAATAGGCGTGTTGGGAAGGGGAAAAAAGGTTGTGTCCGTGGGGTAGGTGCAGAAGAAAGACCATCTTCCAGCCAAACTAAAATGTCTACTTCTTTTAGCGGACAATGTGATAAGATCCCTTTCTTACGGCCACGCCAATCGCTACAAATTCCAGATGAGGCACAAAAACAGCAGGTGCTTCAACGGATATCAAGTGCTCCTTTAAGTGGGCTCTCCTCCACATCAACTTCAACATCACAAATACTCCAGTCCTCAAAGGTGTCACCCAAATCGCACTTGCTTCCTCACAGCTCCCAAATCTCCAGCTGCCCGTCTGAGTATGAGGTAGAACAGATGGTTGAGTCTGCAGAGCTGTTTACTCATACTATAGCCTGGGAATCAGAGGTCGACTCCAGCGCTTCTGTGAATCCAGACGAGGAAATGATCTCCACTGATGCCCAGAATCTTTATGAGTCGGATCCAGGACCAGACGCAGAAGGTTCTGACCATAATGTAGACCCTCATTCCCAAACTGTAACTCCTGTTGGTGGAGACAATGAGGAAGACGATGATAAGACTCAAATACCTGATTGGAGCGACAACTTTAGTTTTTTGTCAGGGCAGGAACAGGTTGGCTCTGAGGACGACGGGTGTGATAACGCACAGGGTGATGATGATGAGGTCGGAGATCCCACTTACTGTCAACCCACAGTCAGCCAAGAGATGAGGTCAGCTGAGGAGGTGGAGGAAGATGCTAGTGACGACGAGGTCAGGTTGCGCCTTCCTGGACAGAGACGTAGTACTGGAAGCACGTCAACAACTGCATCCTCAAACACAACTCTGCCTCTCACCACAAGTCGTGGTGGCTCTTCAGGTCGCATGGGTGCTAAGCCTTGCATAGCCTGGGCATTTTTTCAGATCGATAAAGATGACCCAACTCGTGTTATCTGTAACATTTGTCAGCAAAAGCTAAGTAGAGGCCAAAAAATACATAGTTTGAGTACTTCATGCATGAACCGGCACATGGACATGAAGCATAAGTTGCAGTGGGAAGCTCAGTGTGCTACAATGCGGTCTAGCCGGCCGGGCCAACCACCGTCTGCCATATCTTGTGCATCCGCGGCCTCTTCATCCTCTGTGACTGGGGGGACAGCAGTCACACCTGTTTTGGGGCGCAGACCTGCCACCTCTTTACCCGCAACAGCCAGCGTGATTGGCAGGTCATCATTTTCTTTGGAGGTGGTAACACCAGCTGGTCTTGAGCGCTGTCCGACATCGATAGCACCACCTTTGGATCAAGGCAACCTAACATGTCCGCCTGCATCTTCCTCACAGACCGGCAGTTTGCCGGGGACACCCTTATCAACCCCGTCTAAGCACAATAGCCAGCCCTCGGTCCCTCAGATGTGGACAAGTAAAAGACCATTTCCTCCTAGCCATGAGAAAGCTAAGAGGTTGAATTTCACCATCTGCAAGCTCTTGGCTACAGAAATGCTGCCTTTCCGCCTGGTGGACACAGAGGATTTTCGAGACCTTATGTCCGTCGCAGTGCCCCAGTACCAGATGCCCAGTCGGCACTACTTCTCAAAGAAAGGTGTGCCTGCGCTCCACCAGCATGTCGCACACAACATCACCGCTTCTTTGAGAAACTCTGTGTGTGACAGGGTGCATTTCACCACAGACACTTGGACGAGTAGGCATGGACAGGGGCGTTACATGTCGCTGACTGGGCACTGGGTAACTATGGTGACAGCAGGACAAGGGGCTGCTGTCCAAGTCTTGCCGTCCCCACGAGTTGTGCGTCAATCCTCTTTATGTCATTTTTCCACCACTGCTTCTGCCTCCTCAACCTCCTCTCGGTCTTCCACCTGCACCCAAAGCCTGTCTGGTCATGCCACAAGCTTTCTAACTGCGCAGAAGGGATCCTGCACACCTCCTTACTATGCTGGCAGTAGGGCTCAACGTCATCAGGCGGTTTTTACATTGAAATGTCTGGGAAATGTGAGTCACACAGCTGAGGAGTTGTGGTCAGCTCTGGAGAACCAATTTCATGAATGGTTGTCTCCACTGGACCTGAAACCAGGGAAGGCCGTGTGCGACAATGCTGCAAACCTGGGTGCGGCCCTTCGCCGGGGCAATGTCACACACGTGCCTTGTATGGCTCACGTGTTGAACCTGGTTGTCCAGCAATTTTTAGCCCACTATCCCAGACTAGATGGCCTTCTGCAGAGGGCACGGTCGCTGTGTGCTCACTTCCGCCGTTCGCATCCCGCAGCTCAGCGACTTACATCTCTACAGAAGTCGTTGGGCCTGCCACTTCACCGGCTAAAATGCGATGTGCCTACCCGGTGGAATTCAACTCTGCACATGTTGCAGCGACTGTGGCAGCACCGACAAGCCCTGGTGCAATACGTTCTGACGTATAGCCTGGGCCAACGAGATTCAGAGGTGGGGCAAATCACGCTGGAGGAGTGGTCTCAGATCAGGGACCTATGCACCCTTCTGCACAGTTTTGAAATGGCGACGAAGATGTTTAGTGCTGACGATGCCATTATCAGCATGACTATTCCGGTGATTTACATGCTGGAGCACATGTTAAACAGAATTCGGAGTCAGGTGGTGGCACAAGAGGAGGTGGAGGAAGTAGAGGAGGAGGAGTTGTATGCGGAAGGGCTAACATCTGCAAGGTCCAGACGGTCGGCAGCACCAAGGCGGCAGGCATGTGAGGGTGGGGGAGATGGTTTTACCAGGGCGCATGGTAGCAGCCAAACTAGTGAGGAAGGTGCAGGAGCCCAGGAAGAAGTGGAGGACGAACTGATGGAAGACTCATCAGATGAGGGAGACCTTGATCACATTTCTGTTGTGCGAGGTTGGGGGGAGAGGACAGAGGAAGGAAGCATGATTGTTACCTCGCCACCAACACAACAGGGACTTGGTGCTCCTGGATGCGCAACACACATGAGTGCCTTCTTGCTGCACTACCTGCAACATGACCCTCGAATTGTGAGAATTAGAAATAATCCTGACTACTGGGTTGCCACACTGTTAGATCCCCGGTACAAAAGTAAATTTGCAGAAATTATTCCTGCCATAGAAAGGGATGCACGCATGCAGGAGTATCAGCAGAGACTGTTGCAGAATCTTACATGTGCTTTTCCACAAAATACCAGTGGTGCACGTAGTGAATCTCACAGTTCCAACTTGCCAACCGTGGGACCGTCAAGTGTTCAGCACTCAAACCGTGACAGAACCACAGTATCTGCTGGTAACATCAATTTTGCGGAATCATTTCACCACTTTTTTAGCCCATCCTTTGCAAGGCCACAGGAGACAAGAAGTCTGACACATAGTCAACGCCTAGAGACGATGGTACAGGAGTATCTCCAAGTAAACATTGAAGCCACGACTGTGTCACTGGACCCTTGCTCTTTTTGGGCTTCCAATCTGGATAAATGGCCGGAGCTAGCCACTTACGCCTTGGAGATCTTGTCATGCCCCGCAGCCAGCGTTCTGTCTGAACGTGTGTTCAGCGCTGCTGGTGGTGTGCTGACAGATAAGCGCACGCGGCTCTCCACTGATAATGTAGACAGACTCACGTTCATAAAGATGAACAAATCATGGATCCGAAACGACTTTTCTACCCCTGTGTCATCCTGGGGAGAGTAAAAGCTTGATGATTGGTTAAAATCACCCTACCAACCGTTTTAAGCTTTCAAATTACTAATCATGTTTATGTGTATCTTGACTGGAAAATAATTTGGGCTTTGTAGCAGTGTGCAGCACTGATCCTATTAGGCCATCTATACTAAAGCTTCACCAGATTTAAAATTAAAAATAATTTTTAGCTGCATCTAGCCCGGAAAATAATTTTGGGGCTCCGAGATGCGCAAGGCACATAAGTGCCTTCTTGCTGCACTACCTGCAGCATGACCCTCATATTGTCAGAATTCGAAGTAATCATGACTACTGGGTTGCCACACTCTTAGATCCCCCAAACTTTTCGATCAACCTTTTCATTTTAATAAAGACCAAAAAAATGGTCATTTTTGAAATTATAAGCATTAGCAGGTTGTTAGAAACTGAAATCAAACAGTTTTCAACTCAAAACTTTATTCTAGGTGATGTTACATTTTCACATAGGACCCCTTGTTCGAAAGGAGCTTCTGAACTCTCTCGTCCATTGAATTTGTCAGGTTTTGGATGGTTTCTGCTTCAATTGTTTTGCATGAGGACAGAATACCCTCCCAGAGCTGTTGCTTAGATGTGAACTGCCTCCCGCCATCATAGACACTCCTTTTAATGATGCTCCAAAGGTTCTGAATGGGGTAGAGGTCAGGGGAGCATGGGGGTCACACCATAAGTTTGTCCCCTTTTATGCCCATATCAGCCAGAGATGCAGATGTTTTATGTGCAGCATGAGATGGTGCATTATCATGCAGAAAAATGATCTTGCTGTGAAATACACGGTTCTTCTTCTTGAACCATGGCAGGAAGTGCTGTTTGAGAAAATCCACATACATTATGGAGTTCATCTTTAGCGCCTTCAGGGATCCTAAAGGGGCCGACAATCTCTCTCCCCATGATTCCAGCCCAAAACATTACTCCACCTCCTCCTTGTTGGCGCTGTAGCCGTGTTTGCGTGGGGTGTCCATCAACCAGCCATCCTCCACTCCATCCATCTGGACCATCGAGCGCTGCACGGCACTCATCCGTGAACAAAACAGTTTTGAAATCAGTCTTCATGTAATGTTTGGCCCACTGGAGCCGTTTCTGCTTGTGTGAAGTGGATAGAGGAGGTTGACAGGATGGCGCATGCACAGCTGCAAACCTCTGAAGGACCCTGCATCTTGTTGTTCGGGGGACGTTGGAGGCACAAGCAGCTTCAAAAACTTGTCTGCTGCTATGACAAGGCTTTTTTGCCGCTGCTCTTTCAACCTGACGTAATTGCCTGTAGGAAAGAGTCCTCAATTTGCCCTTATCAGCACGCACACGTGTGTACTGTGAATCAGCTACATACTTCTTGATTGCCAAGACACTTCATCCTGATCATCGCACAATGTTGATTGTAGTCATGCCTTGACCTAAACACTCCACAATTTGTTGCTTCTCAGCAGCCGACACATCCTTTTTCTTTCCCATTTTGGCAGAAAATGTAGGCTGCTTAATAATGTGAGAGAGCCTTCTTAAGTAGTCTTGCCTTTCATTGGACACACCTGCCAAACTAATTAGCACAGGTGTCTGCAATTGCTTACAGTGATATAAAGAGCCCTGACACACATCACCATCAATGAGTTTAACTGACAAACAAACAAATTCTTCCCTTATCACTCCTAAACACTTTTTGTATAATAATTTGGAACGCAGTGTACATGTGCTTTTCCACAAAACACCAGTGGTTCACGTAGTGAATCTTACAGTTCTAACTTGCCAACCGTGGTCTGTATGGAGTTGTTCAATAAAGGGCCCAAAATTAAGATAACATAGATGGGAGAGGTCTCTATGAATAGGAATTCCTAAGTATTTGATACCCTGTGAGGGCCAGGCAAAGGGAAAGTTGGACTGGATGGAATCCTATATGGATTTGGGGAGGGAGACATCGAGGGCCTCAGACTTCGCTGCATTGATTTTAAAATTTTACCATGTAACAAAGTGATCTATTTCAGCCATAACAGCATGGATGGATATATGTGATTGAGTGATATATACTAGGACATCATCAGCAAATAGAGAGCACTTGTACTCGGTGCCTCCCACCTCAATCCACCTAATATTGGGGTTATGGCGAATTGATGAGAGCAGGTGCTCCGTCACTAGGATGTATAAGAGAGGGGACAGAGGACATCACTGCCTTGTCCCATTGGTGATTGTGAAAGGTGATGAAAATGTTCTGACGCACCCCCTGGGCCTTGGGACACCCGGAGCCGGACCCTTTTTGGTGGATGCTGGTGGTTGTAGTCTTCGTGGCGGCGACCCAGTTCCGTGGCTCAGGGCGGTCAAACCAGTGGCGGAACTATTTATGTGGTTTTGATGTTTAAATGTCCGACTACGCCACCCGTGGATTGCGGTCAGAGTGAACCGCCGCTACAGGGCAGACCACTGAGGCTGGTGTTGTGGGTGCAGCAGAGCGTAGCATAACTCCCCACGGGAGGAGTATAGCCTCAGGGCAGTGTATGCGGAGGATGGGGGTGATGGTGCAGGGCAGCAGCAGTAACGACACGGAGTCAGTGATGCAGTTCAGGGCCTTTACTCACAGTTCTTATTATCCAGACCACGTCTGCAGGTAACGGCTACCCACGTCGTACTGTGCTCACCAGGTGAGGGGCTCAGACAACTCCCAGATAACTTTGGAGCACTTCACAGGACCCCCTTTGTGTGTCCTTTGTCTGGCCTTTCTTACCAACACTTCTGTCCGGCTGCCTCGGGCCTCCTCTTGGTAAACTTGGCACCAGTTTCCCTGACCCTATGTGGTGCCTTCCTAGCGGGTGTAGCGAGGGGCTGCGCCACATAAAATGTCAGAGCCTCCGGTTTCTAGCTGAGGGTCGTTTCCTGCCTCCACTAGTTCGGGGACCGGTCTCCCCCTTTGGCCTGACCCCTCCACGCAGGTGGATTCGGGCGTGCGGTGGCGACTCGCCCGTCCGCACCCCTGGGATCCCTTCATTCCTCGTTCCTGGAGCCTTCTCCGCTCCTCTTCCTTCCTTCTCCCTCTTCCAGGCCTGGGCCTCTGTTACTAGGCCCGCCTCCGGAGCAGAGCTCATGCAGAGCCCCTGCTCCCTGCCACTTCTGCTCAGACTTCTCTGCACTGAACTAAGATGGTGCCCACCTTTTATACTCCCTTCTCAATGCACCCAGGAACTGCTTCCTCCCTGCTCCTGCACTACAGGGTTCCCCTTCCTCAGTGTTCCCTCCCCCCACTCCAGCCAGGGACAGGGACTGTCGTGCCCATCTCAGGGGCATATTGGTCGCCCTGCCCCACGGCAATGTGGTGTAATGCATGCAGGTGTCGGGTCCTGATCCACACTCCATCCTTACCTGAGAGTGAGATATCACACCTCTGGGTGAGGTGCAATACGTCTTTAGCAACCGAGCCCTCAGGGTGCTACAGTTCCATTTATCTTCAGCCTAGGTGACGTATTGCGATACAGGGCCGTGATTTTGGCTATAAAAGGGTCCCCTAGACCCCTACCCCAAGCTTTTTAAGAGAATCATATATGGCGTGCCAGGAGACTCTATGGAATGCTTTCTCAGCATCCAACGAGAGTATCTAATTACAAATTTTTAACTGCATCTAGCCCAGGAAATACTTTGTGCCTAGTAGCAGTGTCTGCTAGTAAGCGGATTATCCCGGCTGTTAAGCAAGCTGCACCACCTGTAGTTTAGACACTTAATTTTTTCAAAGGAAATGCTTCGGGACCATGGGATACTTAGTGAAGAGCATCAGGAGGCACCCCAAGGCATAGGGGCTGGGACTGGCAGTAGGATGCCTTGCGGTGGACAGCCGAGCTCGATCCTTATAAAAGCTTTTTAACTGCAGCAGCTTTAGTGGACGCTACTGGAGCTGGAATTACCGCGGCTGCTGGCATGAGACTTGCCCTCCAATAGATCCTTGTAAATGGATTTAAAGTGTATTCATTCAAATTAGAGAGACAATTTAAATTAAAAAGCTTAGAGCTGCCTCCACCACAAGGGGGCTCGCTCGACCCACCAGCGGACAGGCACCAGTATTGGGAGAGGGGGGCTGGCCGTCAGGGTTCACCGCGGCTCTGGCACAAACCCGGCGACACGGAGGTGGCACGGGCAGGAGCGGACTGGCCGTGTCGGCTTCTCACTTTTTGGATTTTAGAAGGGCATGACATGCCTATATCTGTGTCTCCCCCTCCTTTTACTCCTCCACCTCTTTTATTTTCGCATGACTATATGTACTTGTCACTTTTCCATGTGTTAGTTATGTCTTCTGAGCAGTTTGTCAGCTTTTGGACACCTTTGAAGGTGTTTTCTATGTGTTTCTATGTGTTTTTGTTTGCCTGCCATTGGTTTTAACGGTGTTCGAAGGTGTTCGACGAACAGTTCGACGAACAGTTCGGCGAACACACGGGTGTTCGACGAACCGAACCGAACTCGAACACTACGGGGGTGGCTCAACACTACAAATAACTCAAAATGTACAAAAATACATTTGACATTTAAAAAAAAAAAATCCTTGATCAATATAGCCACCTTTCTGTTCAATAACAATCATAAGTCTTCCATCCATGGAGTCCATCAGATTCTTAATCTGTTAAATAATAGCTTTTTGGCAAGTACCAACCACAACCTCTCAGCCCATTGTAGAACCCCACCTTCACCTTGCTGTGTAGGTCTGTGCCCACTACTCATCCAGCCACAACCCCATTTATCAGGCCTGTCAAGAGTCATTCTCATCTCATCAGACCATAAAATCATTGAAAACTCTGTATTCAGATACTTTTTTGCCCAGTCTTCGTGTTTCAACTCATTATGTCTTGCTCAGTGGTGGTCAGGTTTCAGCCTTCCTTACCTAGACCATGTCTCTTAGCACTGAACACCTTGTATCTTTGGACCTCCAGGGAGGATGAAGTTCTAGATAATGACAGCACTGGAGCAGGGCCGGCGTTAGCACCCGGCGCACCCGGGCAAATGCAGGGGCCCTGAGCAGTTGGGGGGGCCCACTTACCGTCGGGCACCCCGCCGCACTATGGAACCCGTGAGCGGTGCGGTGCCAGCGCCCGCCCCCACTTGCTCAGGGCTCTGGCACAATACTTACCTCTCCCCGTCCCTCCGCAGCAGCTCCGGTCTCTTCCGCGGCTGCTGCACTGTGACGTCTCAGGTCAGAGGGCGCGGTGATGTCTTTACACCGGCCTCTCTCCTGAGCCATCACAGGCAGCGCAGAGCGGGAAGACGCCGGCAACGCTGGAGTCCAGAGCAGAGCAGCGGCAGCAGGTGAGAAGTGAGGTGAGTATTTGATTTTTTTTTTTTAATGTATGGAGACATGGGGCATTATAAGGGAGAGGGAGGGGGTGACATCCTGCATGAGGCATTATAAGGGGGGTGTGACATCCTGCATGGGGCATTAAAAGGGGGGGGTGATATCCTGCATGGGGCATTATAAGGGAGGGGAGTTGTGACATCCTGCATGGAGCATTATATGGGGGGTGTGACATCCTGCATGGGGCATAATATGGGGGGGTGACATCCTGCATGGGGCATTATAAGGGAGGGGGTGTGTGTGACATCCTGTATCGGGCATTATATGGGGGGTGTGTGACATCCTGCATGGGGCATTATAAGGGAGGGGTTGTGTGACATCCTGCATGGGGTATTATAAGGGGGGGATGTGACATCCTGCATGGGGCATTAAAAGGGGGGGTGACATACTGCATGGGGCATTATAAGGGGGTGACAACCTGCATGGGGCATTATAAGGGGGGAACAGCCTGCATGGGGCATTATAAGGGGGGAACAGCCTGCGTGGGGCATTATAAGGAGGGAACAGCCTGCGTGGGGCATTATGTGGAAGGAGCAGCCTGCATGAGGCATTGTGAGGGAACAGCCTGCATGGAGCATTATGTGGGGGCACAGCCTGCATGGAGCGTTATATGGGGGCCAGTATCCTGTATGGAGCGTTATATGGGGGCCAGTATCCTGTATGGAGCGTTATATGGGGGCCAGTATCCTGTATGGAGCGTTATATGGGGGCCAGTATACTGTATGGAGCCTTATATGGGGGCCAGTATCCTGTATGGAGCATTATATGGGGGCCAGTATCCTGTATGGAACCTTATATGGGGGCCAGTATCCTGTATGGAGTGTTATATTGAGGCCAGTATCCTGTATGAAGCGTTATATGGGGGCCAGTATCCTGTATGAAGCGTTATATGGGGGCCAGTATCCTGTATGTAGTGTTATATGGGGGCCAGTATACGGTATGGAGCGTTATATGGGGGCCAGTATCCTGTATGGAGCATTATATGGGGGCCAGTATCCTGTATGAAGTGTTGTATGGGGGCCAGTATCCTGTATGGAGCGTTATATTGGGGCCAGTATCCTGTATGGAGCATTTTATGGGGGCCAGTATTCTGAATGGAGCGATTTGCCAGTTTCTTAGCTATTGTGGGATTTACAATAGATATTGGTCATGTATTGTAAGAAGTGAAATCTTTGGCATTGTACTATATATATATATTTCTCTGCGGTATCTGAGCATCATGAATCGTCGTATGTGTTAAAGGGGCCCACTGAGACTCTTTCGCCCAGGGCCCACAAAAACCTGGAGCCGGCCTGGCACTGGAGGATAATGGGTTGCGGGCCGCTTCACGTTTTAATCTTCTCAAATCTTTGGCATTTAATGTGCATCTTTTTTTCTCAACACAATTTTTTTTACCATCTTGACTATTTGCAGCAAACCTTTGATGGTTCTGTGATCATGTCCCAATATCTTGTATGTTGCATCCGTCTGTAAGACATTTACAATTTTTTATTGACTTTTCAGAGTCAGTTAAATCTGGTTTTTGGCCCATTTTGCCTGAGGAAACAAGCTGCCTAATAATTCTGTTCACGTTGATAAAGGATGTTTTATCCTTAGGTCACACCCTCCCTTGCTAAATAGATACACACCTGATCTGTTTCATCCAATAAAGATTCAAGTTTATACATCTTGGCGTTTGAAAATCAACATAAAAATTATGATATTTGTCAAAAGACTCACTTGCCTGATAATTTCGCACACAGCGTACTCTAATAGGAATAAATAGTCTTTGAATGGTGAGCACCCCCAAATATCAAGAATAGAATATTTTACTCTTAAAGGTGTCTCACAGAACCTTTTGTTCAAAATTCAATGGAGCTTTTGAAAAGAAGTGTGTTTGCAATAAACATCAATTAAAAATAATTTTTTGCTTTGTATTGTAAAAAAAATATAAAATTTGTATACAGTACAGACCAAACGTTTGGACACACCTTCTCATTTAAAGATTTTTCTGTATTTTCATGACTATGAAAATTGTACATTCACACTGAAGGCATCAAAACTATGAATTAACACATGTGGAATTATATACTTAACAAAAAAATGTGAAACAACTGAAAATATGTCTTACATTCTAGGTTCTTCAGAGTAGCCACCTTTTGCTTTGATGACTGCTTTGCACACTCTTGGCATTCTTTTGATGAGCTTCAAGAGGTAGTCACCGGAAATGGTCTTCCAACAATCTTGAAGGAGTTCCCAGAGATGCTTAGCACTTGTTAGCCCTTTTGCCTTCACTCTGCGGTCCAGCTCACCCCAAACCATCTCGATTGGGTTCAGGTCTGGTGAGTGTAGAGTCCAGGTCATCTGGTGTAGCACCCCATCACTCTCCTTCTTGGTCAAATAGCCCTTACACAGCCTGGAGGTGTGTTTGGGGTCATTGTCCTGTTGAAAAATAAATGATGGTCCAACTAAACGCAAACCGGATGGAATAGCATGCCGCGGCAAGATGCTGTGGTAGCCATGCTGGTTCAGTATGCCTTCAATTTTGAATAAATCCCCAACAGTGTCACCAGCAAAGCACCCCCACATCATCACACCTCCTCCTCCATGCTTCACAGTGGGAACCAGGCATGTAGAGTCCATCCATTCACCTTTTCTGCGTTGCACAAAGACACGGTGGTTGGAACCAAAGATCTCAAATTTGGACTCATCAGACCAAAGCACAGATTTCCACTGGTCCAATGTCCATTCCTTGTGTTCTTTAGCCCAAACAAGTCTCTTCTGCTTGTTTCCTGTCCTTAGCAGTGATTTCCTAGCAGCTATTTTACCATGAAGGCCTGCTGCACAAAGTCTCCTCTTAACAGTTGTTGAAGAGATGTGTCTCCTGCTAGAACTCTGTGTGGCATTGACCTGGTCTCTAATCTGAGCTGCTGTTAACCGGCGATTTCTGAGGCCAGTGACTCGGATAAACTTATCCTCAGAAGCAGAGGTGACTCTTGGTCTTCCTTTCTTGGGGCGGTCCTCATGTGAGCCAGTTTCATTGTGGCTCTTGATGGTTTTTGCAACTGCACTTAGGGACACTTTCAAAGTTTTCCCAATTTTTCGCACTGACTGACCTTCATTTCTTAAAGTAATGATGGCCACTCGTTTTTCTATACTTAGCTGCTTTTTTCTTGCCATAATACTAATTCTAACAGTCTATTCAGTAGGACTATCAGCTGTGTATCCACCAGACTTCTGCACCACACAACTGATGGTCCCAACCCCATTTATAAGGCAAGAAATCCCACTTATTAAACCTGACAGGGCACACCTGTGAAGTGAAAACCATTTCCGGTGACTACCTCTTGAAGCTCATCAAGAGAATGCCAAGAGTGTGCAAAGCAGTCATCATAGCAAAAGGTGGCTACTTTGAAGAACCTAGAATATAAGACATATTTTCAGTTGTTTCACACTTTTTTGTTAAGTATATAATTCCACATGTGTTAATTCATAGTTTTGATGCCTTCAGTATGAATGTACAATTTCATAGTCATGGAAATACAGAAAAATCTTTAAATGAGGTGTGTCCAAACTTTTGGTCTGTACTGTATGTAATAATACCCTATGTTATAACTCGTGTGGCTGGAATGTTGGTCCACCTTTATTGATGACTGACATATTCAATAGCTTCCCCACTTTGTCCTACCATTTCATGTAATGATCTGACAGTGAAGAGGCTGACACTAATGACAGAAGTACAACATTT
This sequence comes from Phyllobates terribilis, assembly GCF_046119375.1. Lineage (NCBI taxonomy): Eukaryota > Metazoa > Chordata > Amphibia > Anura > Dendrobatidae > Phyllobates > Phyllobates terribilis. The sequence goes on along the minus strand of NW_027362763.1, from coordinate 881,479,088 downwards.
GCACTAGTTGGATTGAGCAAGGACGAGAGAGGAGAGAGAATGATAGAGAGACAGACATACAAAGAGACTGACAGACAGAAAGACAGATAGATCATTATTAGGTGCACATGACCGTATTTTTGGTCCTAGTGTGATACAACGAAACATCCGATCACACTCTGTGGGGCTGTGCACATGTCTGATATTTTCCTAGGATTGAGCTGGTCAGAAAAAAAAAATCACAGCATGCCCGAGTTGGATCTGATTACCGGAGTGCTCTCCGCCATGCAAATCAATGAGTCTGTGGAAAAATCGGGCTACACTCCAATGACATTTGAGTGCAGTCCGATTTTAACAAACTTACAGAATGGAGACGATGGAGACATTTTTTTTTCATCTTCTCTTCATCCGAGAATATTGGATCATAGTATGATCACACTCTGATCAAACTCTGATCAGAGTTTGATCAGAGTGTCATTAGCATAACTGACTCGATTCTCTCAGGATGAGTGAAAATACGCTGGTGTGACCCTAGCCTTAGTGGGATGTGTGTGCAGGACTCTTCAGGTGGAAGACAGGAATGAGGAGTTGAGGGATATTCTGTTGCTTCCTGGTCATGTGGGACAAGCTGCTGCCACCCAACGAGGATAGAAGATATCAAAATTGTAGAGGAGGGAGTAAAAAGGCTGAAAGGGGTGAAAATGACTTACTTGAAACTGGTGTTTTTTTTACATTGGTATGGTTAAAATAAATGAAGTGCTTTATTCCAGAGATTTTTATTTTTCAGGGATGAACACTGCAATACTAGAATCAACAAAAATTTGAAACAGTTAAAAAAACCTGTAATATAAAAAATTAGAGATTTGTGGCAAATATTGTCTTGCATCAATGGTTATATTAAAATGGGGACAACTGGAGAAGGCCATCGATGGCTAATATCTTTATGGGAGCTTCTTTGGCTAATACTGTTTTTTCATTATTTTAATATTGATAAGGCTTTGTAAAGTTGTCGGAGCATGGAGGAGGCGAGCAGATAAACTCACTCTCAGAGTATGGATATTAGCTAGACCTGCAGTTCAAATCAGCTATTAAAACAAAATAAAGTAGAAAAACAAACCAGCACATTCAGCATGGTGTTAAAAAATAACACCATAATAGATAGAAGGAAAATAAGGTAATATAGTATATTACAAACATTCAGAACTTTAGAAAGGCTCATGATATTATATGGGGCTAGAGAGTGGGACTGTTACCATGGAGGGTAAATAAAAGGGAGATACTGTTACTGTGCATGACACCAGGTCAGTACTATTGCACTCTTTTTTTTTTCATCTGACACACTGTAGAAGTGGGATAAAAAGTGTGAATGATGCTTTAGAAGTAATCAGACATAGATATGTGTGTAACTTTCTGCAGAGAAATCCTAGTTGGAAGTAGTCATAACGGTCTGTGCAGGATGAAGAAGAAAAGCGAACATGAATGACTTCACTGCACTTACCTGTACTATATGCACTTATTCGATCTATAGAGCTCCTGTGCATAATGTCACCGGTGCTAATATTAGTTTTAGTACAGTGGTGAGTGTTGTTCTCCACTTTGTTATGATGTATTCAGCTACTATGTAGTGGTAATATGTGGTCAACTTATGGTGTGGTGGTATTTATCCCTTGTATGGGATATTTTGGGCTAATTAGTCTTGGTATAGTGGATTTTGTTCAGTTGGTGGTTAAACTAACTGGGGGAGGGCAAACACATGCCTTGAAAAGCCATTTGAGGGTGAATATGTCTGCGCTCGATGTCAGCGAGTTACATGTTTGGAAGCCCAGATACTGGATCTAAGGCCACAGCTCCACTATCAGTATTTGGTCAGTATTCGGTCAGTACTTTTTCTCAGTAGTGGGAGACAAAACCAGAAGTGGGTAATAAATGCAGAATTGGTGCCCTTGTTTCTATCTTCTCTCGGATTGCTCCTCACCTGGTTTTGCTTCCCAATCCTGAGAAAAAATACTGACCGAATACTGACCAAATGCTGATAGTGGGGCCGTGGCCTAAATGTGCCGCTAGCAACACTCATGAACATTGCAAACCTGGAGAGGAGTTTAGAGCTCACTGAGCTTGCGCTGGATGGGGCCAGTGACATGGAGGAGGGTAGAGGTGGGGAAGATCAGGATAGAGAAGTACAAGTGCTTCTCACTGAATTAGAATATCATCAAAAAGTTAATTTATTTCAGTTCGTCAATACAAAAAGTGAAACTCATATATTATATAGAGTCATTACAAACAGAGTGATCTATTTCAAATGTTCATTTCTGTTAATGTTGATGATTATGACTTACAGCCAATGAAAACACAAAAGTCATTATCTCAGTAAATTAGCATAATTAACAAAAAACACCTGCAAAGGCTTCCTAAGCGTTTAAAAAAGGTCCTTTAGTCTGTTTCAGTAGTCTTCACAATCATGGGGAAGACTGCTGACTTGAAAGATGTCCAGAAGGCAGTCATTAACACACTCCACAGATAGGGTAAGCTACAAAAGGTCATTGCTAAAGAAGCTGGCTGTTCACAGAGGAGTGCTGTATCCAAGTATATTAATGGAAATTTGAGTGGAAGGAAAAAGTGTGGTAGGAAAAGGTGCACAAGAAACGGGATAACTGTAGCCTTGAAAGGATTGTTAAGAAAAGGCCATTCAAAAATTTGGGAAAGATTCACAAGGAGTGGACTGCTACAGGAGTCATTGCTTCAAGAGTCACCACACACAGACATATCCAGGACATGGGCTACAAGTGTCACATTCCTTGTGTCAAGCCGCTCATGACCAACAGACAATGCTAGGTGTTGTTTTCATATGAAAGTAAATTTTGAATTTCATTTTGAAATCAAGGTCCCAGAGTCTGGAGGAAGAGAGGAGAGGCACACAATCCAAGCTGCTTGAGGTCTAGTGTGAAGTTTCCATAATCAATGATGGTTTGGGGAGCCATGTCATCTGCTGGTGTAGGTCCACTGTGTTTTATCAAGATCAAAGTCAGCGCAGTCGTCTACCAGGAAATTTTAGTGCACTTCATGCTTCACTCTGCCGAAAAGCTTTTTGGAGATGAAAATTTCATTTTCCAGCAGGCACCTGTCCACACTGCCAAAAGTACCAATACTTGGTTTAAAAACAACAGTATCACTGTGCTTGATTGGCCAGCAAACTCGCCTAACCTTAACCCCAAAGAGAATCTATTGGGTATTGTCAAGAGGAAGAGGAGAGACACCAGACCCAAAAATGCAGATGAGCAGAAGGCAGTTATCAAAGCAACCTGGGCTTCCATAATACCTCAGCAGTGCCACAGGCTGATCGCCTCCATGCCACGCCGCATTGATGCAGTAATTGATGCAAAAGGAGCCCCGACAAGTATTGAGTGCATTTACCGAACATACATTTCAGTCGGATTTTAAAAACATTTTTCCAGCAGTTGTAATAAAGTATTCTAATTTACTGAGATAATGACTTTTGTGTTTTCATTGACTATAATCCATAATCATCAACATTAACAGAAATAAACACTTGAAATAGATCACTCTGTAGAGGACAAAATGCTGCAACAAATTAAAAATGCAGCAAATAATAATAGGATTCTTATTATGGGGGATTTTAACTATCCAGATATTCAATGGGACATAGAATCTTCCAGTTGTACTAAAAGCTGCAAGTTCTTATCCACAGTTCAGGACAATTACTTCTCTCAGCTGGTAAATTGAACCAACCAGGGGAGGTAATCTGCTGGATATGGTTCTGTCAAATAGACCAGATACAATTTCAGAGATACAGGTCCAGGAACATTTGGGAAACAGTGACCATAATATGGTAAGTGCCAATGTTATATTCAATAAAACATTTCAAAAAGGAAATGAAAAAACCTTGAACTTTAGGAAATCTGATTTCAATAATTTAAGGGAAGAGCTTAATCATGTAAACTGAGACCATGTCATGGTAACTGGGGATACAGAACGTAAATGGGGCATGTTTAAGGAAATACTACTAGAATCCTGTGAAAAATGTATACCCTCTGGTAATAAAATATCCAGGAATAAAAAGAAAACATTATGGATAAATAAGACAGTACAAAGTTTAATTAGACAAAAATAAAGGGCATTCAAAATCTTGAAGGTGGAGAATACAGAAATAGCATTTCAGGAGTATAAAGACTAGTGTTGAGCGAGTATGTTCTGTTCCGAGTATGCTCGGGCTGAGCTCCGAGTCTTTACAGCTGCTCGGTGATATGTTTGAATCGCTCCCGTGTGCATGATTTGCAACTGTTTGACAGCTTTATTACATGTGAGGAATGTGTAAGAAATAGACATTCCTCACATGTATTAAAACTGTCAAACAGTCGCAAATCATGCACACGGGAGCGATTCAAATGTATCACCGAGCAGCTGTAAATACTCGGAGCTCGGCCCGAGCATACTCGGCGAAAGGGTTAACAGAACATACTCGCTCAACACTAATAAAGACCTAAATAAAAAATGTAAAAAAGAAATCAAGCTAGCAAAATTATCTTCAGAGAAACAAAGCACCAGCGACATTAAAATAAATCCCCAACATTTTTATAAATACCTTAATGCCAAAAAGAAAAAAACAGATGATATTGGCCCCTTAAAAGAGGATAATAACAACATAATTATAGAGGACAAAGAAAAGGCTGAGATATTCAACAGGAACTTTTCAACCATGTTCTTCAACAAACCGTCTGTTCCAGGGATCTTTCAACAGGGCAAAAATCAAAGTTCACCACCTGATATAACTAGTTTAACACAAAAAGAATTATGCCTGTGACTGAGCAAATTAAACATTGACAAATCCCTCTGCCCAGATGGCATTCATCCACGGATACTGAGGGAATTGAGCTCAGTAATTGACAAACCGCTGAATCTCATTTTGTTAGACTTTCTTGTAACGGGGTAGTGCCACAGGATTGGAGGATAGCCGATGTGGTACCGATATTTAAGAAAGGTAACAAAGGAACTGACATCAGTAGTGTGCAAAGTTTTTGAGAGCATCATAAGAGATGACCTGCAGAGTTGTATTGCAGAGAATAATATAATAAATGATAAACAGCATGGATTAATGAAAAATAGACTGTCTAACCAACATGTTGGGCTCCTATGAGGAGGAAAGTTCAAATCTGGATGTTGGTAATGAGACTGATGTGATTTTTATAGACTTTGCAAAGGCATTTGATACTGTACCACATAACAGCCTTATACTGAAGCTACAGAAGCAAGGACTTGGGGGAACTATATGCAGATGGGTAAGGAATTGGCTAACTTATAGGAAACAAAGAGTCATCATAAAAGGTACGTTCTCTAAATGGGATATAATCAGCAATGGGGTGCTGCAGGGATCTGTGCTAGGACAGATTCTTTTTAACCTCTTTATTAATGACCTTAGGGATGGGATTGAGAGTAAAGTGTCAGTCTTTGCTGATGACACCAAACTATGTAGGATATTAAAATATGATCTTGACATTACAATATTGCAGAATGATCTGGATAAGATGACTGAATGGGCGAACACTTGGCAGATGAGGTTTGATATAGATAAATGTAGAGTAATGCACCTAGGACAGAGTAATCCTATTGCTGCATACACATTAAATGGGAGTATAATTGGGACTACAAAAGAGGAGAAGGATTTGGGTATTCTGGTTACAAGTAAGCTGAGCAGCAGTACTCAATGTCAAGCAGCAGCCACAAAAGCAAACAAGATTTTAGGATGTATAAAAAGAGAAATAAAATCCCGTGATCCCAATGTTTTGTTGCCGCTTTATAAATCACTCGTGGCTCCACATTTTAAAAAGGATATTCAGAAGTTAGAGTCAGTTGAAAGGTGGGCAACTAGATTATTACAAGGGATGGAAGGCCTCTCATATGATTAAAGGTTGAAAAAGTTGAGCTTGTTTAGCTTAGAAAAACGACGCCTCAGAAGGGATCTCATTTACATGTATAAATATATGTGTGGTCAATAGAAAGGACTGGCACATGACTTATTCCTTCCAAAAACCATGCTAAGGACTAGAGGGCACTCATTACAGGTGGAAGAAAGGCGATTCCAGCACCTAAACAGGAAAGCGTTCTTTACCGTCAGAGCAGAAAAAATATGTAGGCGGGCTCCCTATTATACCATTTAGTACTATACGGTACATCTTATACTTTTGGATGCACAATTGCACTTTGGGTCTATTTTAAACGTTTCTAATAAAGGTTAATTTTTATCCCTCTGCTATTTTTTGTACAATTGTTTGGGTACCACATTAGCTTATCCTAATTTACAGTCAGAGCAGTCAGACTGTGGAATGCCGACCACAAGAGGTAGTGATGGCAAACACTATAACAGGTTTCAAAAAAGGGCTGGATGATTTCCTCGATACACAACATTGTGGGTTACAGTTAAATTAGACAAAATGTTACACCTATAGTAGTACATTTAGTACGGTAATAGTAATTACATAATTAGTATCATAATTAGGTTTGATCCAGGTTTCTAGGTCTAATTACCTTTTCTCAGGGTCAAGAAGGAATTTTTCCCCTGTGACGCAGATTGGCTGAATGTGTCCTGGGGTTTTTGCCTTCTACTTGATCAACAGATTTAGGAATAGGGATTTTAGTATTACCATTAAAAAAATTATAAACTGGTACATTTTTAATTGTAAAAGTGCAGCAATAATAAAAATGGCAATAATAATACATTTGTGAGGCCTAGTCCCAGTCAGTTAGTAAGTTAGTGTAGTGTTAATGTAGGGAGTACAATTGGGGGAGAAAGGTTGAACTTGATGGACCTAGATCTTTATTCAATCTATGTTACTATGTTAAATCTTTATAGGATCTGGAAAGATACATGGACCTGTACATCTGACCTACATGCTGGTAGGGGCCCAGGTCCAAATTTTGCCCTGGGGGTCATAAGGCTCTATATATGCTGCTGGTAGACGTTCCTCTGTTGTGCCTTGCAGCATCCATAATCATAATTAACTAATTTAAAGGGGACAGTGTTGGGCTTCTTGGGTCTCTGGGGCAAAAGGTTCATCAAAACATGGGCTCTGGGCACTCTTTACTAATTGACCAGGAAAGTTCACAGTCTTGGAAACACCTGTCTGTTAAAAACAGGAATCACAAATTAGCTCTGCTATAATATGTATATATGATTCACTGTCCAGTACAATAAGACAAAAGTCATTAATGGTGACAGCAATCTCAACACATTTTTCATTGAATCATCAAACAACCAGCAGAGGTCACAGCCTCGGGAAGACCACCCATTAACTAAGCATTCTTCCAGAAACTGCCCAAAGCAAGACTGCACCCCAAATAGCTTTGGATCTCAGGTCATACAGCATTTATTACCACTAGTTTACATGACATGTTTACTATGTGCTTTTTTGTTGTTGCCGATATGTTTATTTCAGAACAACACTCTTAATTATTTACTTTTTCTTACACTTCCAGTAAGAAGCAATTATTATACTTAGTCATACATGTATACACACATTCTGTATATACAGCATATGATTAATATACAAAGTGTTTTAAAATCAAGGAAACAAGCCAATAGAGTGAAAACAGTTTGTCAGACTCTAATCCAAGTTTAATCACACACTATGATAACGGGAAAATTTGTTTCTCCGTGCCGCCAACCTAATGGCCATCTTGAATACCATCATGGATTCATCTTACATAGTTACATAAGTACTAGTGAAGAGCAAGCGTACTCGCCACTGCTCGATACTCGATCTAGCATCAGGGTGCTAGTTATACTTGTTACTCGATCGAGTATCGCGGGTGCTTGCCCCGCATGTTTCGCGGCTGATAGACAGCCAATAAATATGCGAGGATTGCCTGCCATACACAGTAATGCCGTAGTCATGTTGGCTACTGGCGTTACTATGATTGGCCGGCTGTATTGTGTCATTGGGTCTTATATAAGACAAGGGTATGCGATGCTCGACACACTCTCCTCTGGAAGAAGTTCAGGGAGAGTTGATATAGCGCTTAGATTAGATCAGGCATATAGGCAGTGTTTACACTGTGTTCCAAATTATTATGCAAATAATATTTTCTCAGATTTTCCCAAATTACCTATATGAATTGCAGTCATTGTAATTTTCCAGTCAAATAACTATTAGAGTACAATTGAAAGGTTTTTGTACAAACTGCCTATGATAACAGTATATTTTTAAAAAAATAAAAAACTCAAACTGCACTCAAAATGCATGTTCCAAATTATTATGCACAGCAGAGTTTTCAACCTTTTCATTTTAATAAAGAACAAAAAAATGGTCATTTTTGAAATTATAAGCATTAGCAGGTTATTACAAACTGAAATCAAACAGTTTTCAACTCAAAACTTTATTCTAGGTGATGTTACATTTGCACATAGGACCCCTTGTTCGAAAGGAGCTTCTGAACTCTCTCGTCCATTGAATTTGTCAGGTTTTGGATGGTTTCTGCTTCAATTGTTTTTCATGAGGACAGAATACCCTCCCAGAGCTGTTGCTTAGATGTGAACTGCCTCCCACCATCATAGACACTCCTTTTGATGATGCTCCAGAGGTTCTCAATGGGGTTGAGGTCAGGGGAGCATGGGTGCTCATATAGGTAATTTGGGAAAATCTGAGAAAATATTATTTGCATAATAATTTGGAACACAGTGTAATTGCTATTGCAGTGCTTGTATACCGCTGCTGCACCATTAGAACAAAATTCCTTTTCAGGGCTACATACTGTCCTTTCTTTAGTAAAATCGCTGTTTCCTGCATTCAGGGTAGGGATAGCTGGTGGAGGAGGAGGGATAGTTTTGAAGCATGGTGGCTCAGTGGTTAGCACTGCAGCCTTGCAGCACTGCAGTCCTGTGCTCAAATCCAACCAAGGACAACATCTGCAAGCAGTTTCTATGTTTTCCCTGTGTTTGGGTGAGTTTACTCCTGGTACTCCGGTTTCCTGCCACACTCCAAAGACATACTGATAGGGAATTTACATTGTGAGCCACAATGGGGACAGTGCTGATAATGTCTGTAAAGAGCTGTGGAATTAATGGTGCTATATAAGTAAGTAAAAGAAATAAATTAGAGGCATATAGGCAGGGTTAATTGCATTACAGTCCTTCTATAGGTTTACTGCAGCTGCAACCTAAAAACAAAAGTCCTTTTCAGGGCTACATGTTTTCTTTTCCCTATTAATACCAGAAATATTTTAGGCATATATTATATTCCTAATTTAAAATGCACACGGCATGCGGTAAAGGACAGTAAGTGGACGTGCTGCTGATGGTGCACACAGAGGCTGAGGCCGTGGGCCAGGTGAATCTGTGCCTGCTGTGGAAGCACAACAAACACGCCCATCCATGAGACCTAGCTTCCTGTCCCACTTTGCAGTGGACCACACAATCCTTATCCTAATCTTCCTTCCTCCCACCATGGAGAGTACCAGGAGACAAGAGATCCCACACTCGCTCGGACACTCCGAGGAGCTGTTTACATTTCCATTTATTGATTGTGGCCTCTCGCCCTGCACAATTCAACAGGGACATTAGGAGATCATGTGTAGTGATGCCCAAATATTTTAGCAGCCACGGTCAGAAGAAGACAATGGTGGGGAATGGCAATGTGTCTCAAGAGGTAGATGATGATGAGACACAGTTGCCAACAAGTGATGTTGTTAAGTCAACAAGTCAGAAGGACCAAAGTGGAAGACAAGGCGGTAGATGATGAAGTCACTGACCCAACCTGGGATGGTGCCATTCCGAGCGAGGACATCAGTGCAGAGGGGTAGGGATCTGCAGCCCTGCAACAGGCAGGAAGAGGCAGTGGGGTGGCCAAAGGGAGAAGGTGGGCAACTGTTCATCAGAGCACCCACACACGACAAGTTACCAGGCCAAGGGTTAGGTGTTTCCCAGTCTGGCGATTTTTTAAACAAAAGTGCGGACGGTAAAACAATGGTCATTTGCAACCTGTGCCGTACCAAGATCAGCAGGGACCTGACTACTACCAGTCTGACCACCACCAGCATGCTTAGGCACATGTCATCAAAGCATCCAATTAGGTGGGCCTAATAATCAGTGTCTGCGGGTGACACCAATGCCTCTTCCCCTGTGCTACGTGCTTGCCAATCCCCTGTCCAGGATGCAGACATGGATGCCTCCCACCCTTGCACCTGTCGTTGCACCATCAGCAACCACGTCCAATTCCTTGTCCCAGCATAGCGTTAAGCTGTCACTACACCCTGGCCTTGGAACACAAATATAAATACCCAGCCACGCCCCCCACAGGCCAAAACACTAAATGGGCACATTTCCAGACTGCTTGCCATGAAAGCCGATGTGCCATCCCCGCCTTACACCAGAACGTGTCTCATATCATCACCCGTGCCCTGACCAACGCAGTTACTGGGAAGGTCCACTTAACGACCGACATGTGGGCAAGTGCTTGTGACCAGGGACACTACATTTCCCTGATGGCACATTGGGTGAACCTTGTGGAGGCCGGGACCTAGTTGAACCCTGGGATGGCACATGTGCTACAGACACCGAGGATTGCAGGCCCTAGTTCCATCAGGGTTTCCACCACCTCAATCTCTGAATCGTCATCTCGGAGCACGTCGTCCATATCAGTCGCAAACTGGAAGCACTGAAGCACTGCCTCGGTTAAGCAGCAACACCGCTGCAGAGTTGTTGAAAAATGTAACAGACCAGACACATCGGTGGCTATTGCCGCTGAACCTAAAGCCATGCATGGTCATGTGTGATAATGGCCATAATCTGGTGGCGGCTCTGAGGCTTGGCAACCCCACACACGTACCATGCCAGGGAATGTAGCACCCTGAGGATTCGGCTGCTACAGGGGTATTACACCTCAAGCCAGAGGTGTGGTATTCCACTCCCGGGTAAGGATGGAGTGTGGAACTGAGCTCAGTAGGCTGCATGCACTACATACATCCCATTTCCGGGGGACAGAACAACGGTACTCCCACCAGTATATGTGCAGGTACGACAGCGTCTGTCCCTGGCTGGAGTGGGAGGGGGGTGGAACATCCCAGTAGTGTAGGGGCAGATAGGGGGAGTAGTCTGGGTAAAGCTAGGAGCCCATTGGGTGCTAGTCACCTGGGCTCACACATAGAGGGAGTATATATGGTGGGCACCATCTTAGATCAGGGTTCAGTTCAGAGAGGAGGAGAAGCAGAGCAGAGGAGCTCAGCCAGGAGGGCTGACAGGGAGCTGTGGCTCCGGCTGGGCCCAGCTCCAGGGCCAAGCCTGCATTGAAGAGAGAGAGGAGTAAGAAGGACCCAGAGAGAAAGACAGAGGGAACCCCAAGAACCCAGAAACAGACCAGAAAGGGTGAAGGGTTGGCGGACACGGGTACCGGAACCCGAACTGGTGGAGGCCACTTATCCTCAGCCAGGAACCGGAGGTCGTGGTCAAGATTTGCCACGACCCTCACCAAATCCACCAGAAAGGCACACCAAGCTTAGGGTCAGGGAACCCAGAGGAGGTTTGACCACTAAGAGACCCGAGGGAGCCGGCCAAAGGTGGATCCCTGGTGGGAACGGCCAGAGACAGAGAGAGAGAAGGGAGCTCAGGACCACGCTCCAGAACTGCCTGGGGGTTAGCCGAGTCCAGGACCTGGTGGACGCAGCACGGCTCGGGTGGTCACTCAAGGCCAGAGTGACTGAGAGAACAACCGTGAGTAAAAACCCTGAAACTGCACCTCAAGTCTCTGACTCTCCTTTCTACAACATAACTACACCCATCATCCACACCTGCTGCCCTGAGGCCATACCCCTCCCGTTGGGGGTTATACCATCACTGCTGCACATATACCACCGGCCTCAGCGGACTGCTCTGCAGCGGCGGCTTCAAAGCCGCACTCAACGGGTGGCGTAGTCGATCAAGTTAACATCTACTGCCATAGACTGCCACTTAGTTTGACACCCTGGGCACGGACCGGGTCACCGCCACAAGGACTACTACCCCCATCGAGATCCGGCTCCGGGTATCCCCTGAACATGGCCCATGGGGTGCGTCACCAGGCCCACATGCTTTACTTAGTGTTTCAGCGGTTTCTGAAAACCTAACCAAATTTGTCTGAGCTACTTGTGAAAGTACTCTCCATTTCCGCAAGTCAGCTACAGCAGTGCTTGCAAGTGCCAGCTCACCGACTGGTGAACGATGTGCCCATGCATTGGAACTTCATATTACACATGTTGATAAGGCTTTGTGAGCAGCAGAAGTTGAATTCCAGCTACAACATGCCCATCTGTATTTCGATCAGCCTCCGCACATAACAACCGATGAATAGGCATTAGTGTTGAGCGAGTATGTTCTATTAACCCTTTCGCCGAGTATGCTCGGGCCGAGCTCCGAGTATTTACAGCTACTCGGTGATAAGGTTAAATCGCTCCCGTGTGCATGATTTGCAACTGTTTGACAGCTTTATTACATGTGAGGAATGTCTATTTCTTACACATTCCTCCCATGTAATAAAGCTGTCAAACAGTTGCAAATCATGAACACGGGAGCGATTTAACCTTATCACCGAGCAGCTGTAAATACTCGGAGCTCGGCCCAAGCACACTCAGACAGAACATACTCGCTCAACCCTAGTAGGCATGGATGTCTGATATCTGTGAGGTTCTACAAAACCTTGAGTAATCACTAATCAACCAAGATGGTGAGCCATAATCAGCGTATCCATCCCGCTTCTGTGTCTACTCAAACGATCGCTGCTCACAATTAAAGAGGAAGTTTTTCATGTAGACCAGGTGGAGATGGAGCAAGAGAATACACAGGGTGATACTACCCAGCCCAGCCTCATCTCATGTTCTCAACGCAAATTGGGTGATAATGAGGAGGAGGATGAGGAGGAGGAACAGGAGATGGTTGCCTGCGCTACAGAGGGTACTTCCCACACCAGCTTCATCCCGTTTGTTTAGTGTGGATGGGCTGCAGAGGAGAGGGAGGAGGGGATAGAAAGTTGTCCACCTGGTGGGGACAGGAAACTCTTGCTTGTTGGGAGTCTGGCAGACATGGCTGACATTAAGTACAGTGACTCTCGCGTTATATGCATTTTGGCCAACACTGATTACTTACAAAAAAGAAGGCTAAGAGGATACATATTAGCTGTCTACAAATATCTGAAAGGATGTCACAGTGTAGAGAGATAATCCTTATTCTCATTTGCAAATGGAAACACAAGAAGCAATGGAATGAAACTGAAAGAGAGAAGATACAAATTAAATATTAGAAAAAAACTTTTTGACAGTGAGGGTACTATATTCGGTACTTGATTCAAGCCCGTCCAAACGTCTGACCTGATCGATTTGATTACCGCCCATTCAAGCATTTTAGTGCTCGATCATCACTAATAGTTACATAGGTTGGAAAAAGACCAAGATCCATCAAGTTCAACCTTTCTCTACCAATGATGAATTCTTTATCACTAAATTATCTATAACCCACAATGTCTTCAGCTTTTAAATGGGAAAGTAGGTGTTTAACATATCAAGCTGGTAGACAATTTCCCCAGAAAAATAATGGCATTCTTCACATTAAAAGGGGTGGTCCAAAGGCAAAAGTAAATTTTATCTAAATCCCTTTCTATTTGATGCCATAATCTAAACTATTTTCTAATATACATGCCTTAAAAATTCCATATGCTTCCCTAACCACATTGCCTGTTTGTCTATTTTTTTTTTTACTTGCTGTCTGATGATGATTAGATTGAGAGCCCCCAGTGCATCCGCAGATACTCAAACAAAGCATTATCAGAGCAGGGGGCAATGGCGGCGGTCACTGTAACAGCCTCTGCTCCTCCCTGAAATGAAGAGTCCATGTTCTGTCCCTCTGCTGTGCAGTGTGCGATGAACACAGTGACAGTGTCTGCTTTATTGTCGGCTCAGTTCTGCAGTAATTAGCCGGCAACACAGTGGTGTTACAATACCCAGCAGAGACCACTACATGAACACGTGTCTTCACAGTAGATTTCAATCAATGCCATCCAAACAGGCTTCCTTAGTACTGTTCAGTTGTCAAACTTCTTATCATTACTGAACAGCACCTCAAAGAGAAAATGAGGGTTTATAAGAAGTTGTTGTGACCACCATTCTACAAATCAGATTACGTGGTACTCAAGCGCTGTAAGCTGACTGGACTCTGAGCAGATGGGTACATTAAAGATTGAAGCATTTAGGTATTCTGGATCTTGAAATAAAAGAGTCAATCTGAAGCAAAAAACTTTTGTTCTGCACTATTTGACAAAGTCTTTGGCTGTGTGCCCACGTAGCGTTTTTCAAGCGTATATGCTGCGGAATTTCCGCAGCGTAAACGCTTGAAAAACGCATGTAGATCCGCACCCCATGGTCCCCAATGGCATTCCGCAATGTCAATGCCCATGCTGCGGATTTTTCCGCAGCGTATATGCTGCAGTCAAAAATCCGCAGCATGTTCATTAATTTTGCGGAAGCGCAGCGGAATCAATGTGCGGATGGTACCCAAGTCTGGAGGAGAGGAGACTCTCCTCCAGACCTGGGTACCAAAGAACCTGTAAAAAAAAGAATAAAATAAAGTTTATACTTATCTTATGATGTTTTCCCTCCGTCGCGCTGTTGTCTGAAGGACCTGCCACGTCATTGAGTCATGTGACCCACCACATGACTCAATGACGTCACCGCAGGTCCTGCACACAACAGCGTGAGCCGCTCAAGCCTCCGGACGGGGCAGAGAATGCATCAGAAGGTGAGTATAAAGTTTATTTTTTTATTTTTTACCATTCTGAACAAGTTGTCAAGCACTTTTCCAAGTGATGCTTGGAGAAGTGCTTGATAACCCGCATGCGGAAATGCATGCAAAGACGCCTCACAAACGCTTCTACCTGGCGGGAAAACCGCATGTAATATCCGCATGCGATTTTCCCGCCAGGGAGAAGCGTAAAAAATATGCTTCAGGTCCGCAACGTGGGCACATAGCCTTTAAGTCATTAACAGTGCTTCCCCAATTTGACATCACTTTATTCTTGAATTTACACACTTTCACTTGTCATCTGATATTTTTCTAGCAAGATCAAACTGAAGCCTGTGGTTCACAGTTCACCTTCAAATACCAAGGTGCTGATGGAAACACCACTGAGCCACAAAAGCTTAATTTTTATCTCAAAAGTGCAGACAGAGATCAAAACTCCCAAGAAAAATAAAATTGATTAACATGTAGGCCCTATTTGTTAGGTATCAGGTGTTTGCTGGATTTGAAATGGGTTCAGAACCATCAGTGGATTCTGTGGTCTCCCATTCCAGTCCAGCCAGGGCTGATGCTGCTCAGCATCATTGTCAGTCCTAACACCTAGCTGGTGCACGAGATGTACAAGCTGTCTCTTGGTCTTTGTTCCTAGCAACATGAAGCGTAGGTTGAGGAGGGAAACAGGGCTGCTACAGCCTACGTCCAGGATTCACTGCACTGAGCATGCCCGTGACATGGCGGACCGTGATTGGTGGTTTGGGAGTCAGCTGATCCGGTGACCTGGCACCGCCTGATTGGTCGCGGATGACGTTACCAATAGTGCGACGGTGGGCAGGGCTTAATCTTTAAATAGCCCGCCCACAAACATGGTGGCGCGCTCTGATTATTGAGCTGTGATGGTGTTGTTGTGTGGACGCTTGGTCGTTTGGGCTCCACGTGTGCTTTAGCTTCTGTCAGGCAGGTTTAGCGGGGGATAGGCAGCCTTAGATGGAGGGAGGCAGGTAGCTTCATCTGACACTCTGGCTCCGACAAAGGGGTCACCATACACCCCGAGCAGTCTGCAGATGCCGTATTCCCGGCACCGCCTGTAAGCCACGTGGAGAGATACTCCTCTGTCCGGTAGCACGCCGGCTGGGAGCACGTATATGCCAGCGTGTATCACACATGCATCCTAGCGCCTGCTGTGTAGTCCCTGTGCTGTAAACAGGGCTACAGCTACATTATTTATCGCACATCTCTCGTGCAGTTAACGGAGATAGTGCGAATCTCTATTCCCGTTCCGGTGTGCAGTAACACGGAAGGGATTGTTATTTCAGTTGGTTGTTTTACCTTCTTACCCAGAAGGTGTTCGGCTGCAGTCCTCCAGACTGCATCGCGGACCCCGGGTTCAGTTTCTTTCCATTATTTAATAAAGTTGTTTGCAACTGTCCCCTTAACAGTATCAGAGCACCAGGGTCTTGCCCAACATGGCTGACAACCAGCAACTGCAGCACTATATACAGCAACTTGAGGCCAGACTTAGGACTCTGGAACAAGCTGCCCCGGTGGCTGATATCACTGCAGTAGCTACCCAGGCAGCTTCTCAAGCAGCCAATCTGGTTAACTCGGCTGCAGTGAATGCTGCGGCAGCTGCAATCGCCCCATTACCCCGTTTTGCTCTCCCGGAAAAATTTTCTGGTGACAGCAAATCCTGCAGAGGTTTTATTAATCTGTGCTCCATTCAGTTGGAGATGATGGAGGCATGGTTCCCCTCTGAAAGGGCCAAAGTGGGTTTTGTCATCTTGTTACTTTCTCACAGGGCCTTGGAGTGAGCTACACCCCTGTGGGAGCGGAGGGACCCGGTAGTGGCTAATGCGGGTCTCTTTCTTACAGCCCTAAAAAATGTCTTCCTAGGTCCTCAGGTCACGCATGATTCGGCTCTTAAGCTTCTTGCATTGGTCCAGGGTTCGGTCACCGCCACCCACTATGCCATCCAGTTCAGAACCTTAGCGGCTGAATTGAATTGGTCTGAGCGGTCTTTAATCCCGGTGTTCTGGAAGAGTCTGGCTTGGCATATTAAAAATGCTCTATCTACCAGAGAGATTCCAACCTCCCTGGAGGAGTTAATCTCTCTCGCTAACCGAATAGATTTGCGTCATGCAGAACACAAGTTAGAGCTGGAGGTCCCCAGACCTCAGTGTCAGTTGGCACCTTCATTCTCTAGACCCATTTCCAAACCCGCGACTCCCGACCCGGAGCCTGAGGCTATGGATGTATCCCGGACAGAGTCTAGCCCCTCTCGTTCCCGACCTGCACATCTCTTGGAGTTCCCCATTAATAAGGGTTCCAAGCAGTCGGGAAAACGAGTGTGTCTAACCGCCGTTGGAGCAGGTGTGTTAGATTCTGGGGCTCCTTCCTCCAAATTATTGTATAAGGTGACATTGTTCTTCGGAAGAACCATGGTTACTGCCAAGGCGTGGGTGGATTCTGGTGCCGATGGCAACTTTTTGTCATCTACGTTTGCCCAGAGGTATGCCATTGTTATGGAGTTACTTCCAAAACTAATGAACATTAGGGTAGTCAATGGTTCACTACTGGACACACAAATCACCCACCAGTCGATTCCCCTCACCATGTCATTTCCTCAGGGTCACCCGGAGGTTATCTCCTTTCTTATTATTCCCGGTGGATTAGATGAGGTGCTATTGGGTCTCCCGTGGTTACGTTGTCACACTCCACACTGGAATTCGGGGAGAATTTTTTCCTGGAGTGAGAATTGTGTGTCTCAGTGTATGGTTACAGTCACCCGGAGGGTAGTCTCTGAGCCTTCTTCCGACTTGGCCGCTCTCCCTGTGCAAAATCAGACCTTTGCGGATGTCTTTCCCAAAAAGGCTGCAGACACTTTACCTCGCCACCGACCGTATAGCTGTCCTATTGATTTGGTCCCCGGCACAGATCCTCTGTCTATCCCCGAGATCCAGGTCTTGCCAGATTATATCAAAAAGAACCCTCGGGTAGACCTTTTGTCCCGGTCCATGGATACGGCTGAGGACGATGACGAGCCCAGGCTCGCTCTTCCTTCTGGGAGGATGTTCGTTCCCCCTAATCTACAAAATGAGGTGCTCTCCTGGGCACATGCCTCTAAGATCGCAGGTCATTTTGGGGTCAAACGTACCACAAAGTTCCTTCAACGGTCGTATTGGTGGCCCCGGTGGCGCCAGGACGTTAAGGAATATGTTCTAGCATGTGTCTCCTGTGCGAGAGATAAATCTTACCGTCAAACTCCGGCTGGTCTTCTCCACCCGTTACCCGTGGCAGGTTCCACAGATCTGACTCCACTTCTTTTGAATAATGGCCAACATCCGCGCGTTCTGGTTCCTATGCCAGTTCCCTCTATGGAACCTGGGGTCAGAGATTTGGCTCTGGAAGCGCGGGAGGTTTGGGACCATACCCAGGATGCTATATTGGCCTCCGAGAATCGAATTAGAGAGTCGGCTGACACTTTTCGTCGTCCTGCTCCCGTATTCTATCCTGGCGACAGAGTGTGGCTCACGGCTCGCAATATTAAAGTACGCGGGGAATCTGCTAAGTTTGCCCCACGCTTTATTGGTCCTTTTAAAATTTTGGCCCAAGTAAACCCAGTAATGTACCATTTACAGTTACCACAACACCTGAGAAGTCGCGACACTTTTCATGTGTCGCTCCTTAAACCCGTTCGCCTGACAAAACTCGCTGAACCCCAACCTGCTACAGACACCAGGGATGATAATCACGAGGTGCAGGCTATTATGGGGTCTAAGATGGTTCGTGGAAAAAAGGTTACTCAGTACACTGGAGGGGCCATGGATCTGAGGATCATCCCTGGGAACCAGTGGAGCACATTCATGCTCCCCTGCTCATTGAGGAATATGAGTGTCAAGTAGAGGGGGATGTTAGAAGGGGGGATAATGTTAGGCATTAGGTGTTTGCTGGATTTGAAGTGGGTTCAGAACCATCAGTGGATTCTGTGATCTCCCATTCCTGTCCAGCCAGGGCTGATGCTGCTCAGCATTATCATCAGTCCCAATGCCTAGCTGGTGCATGAGATGTACAAGTTGTCTCTTGGGTCTTTGTTCCTAGCAATATGAAGCGTAGGCTGCGGAGGGAAACAGGGCTGCTACAGCCTAAGTCCAGGATTCACTGCACTGAGCATGCCGGTGACATGGCGGACCGTGATTGGTGGTTTGGGAGTCAGCTGATCTGGTGACCTGGCACCGCCTGATTGGTCGCGGGTGACGTCACCAATAGTGTGACGGTGGGCAGGGCTTAATCTTTAAATAGCCCGCCCACAAACATGGCTGCGCACTCTGATCATTGAGCTGTGATGGTGTTGTTGTGTGGACGCTTGGTCGTTTGGGCTCCACGTGTGCTTTAGCTTCTGTCAGGTAGGTTTAGCAGGGGATAGGCAGCCTTAGATGGAGGGAGGCAGGTAGCTTCGTCTGACACTCTGGCTCCGACAAAGGGGTCACCGTACACCCCGAGCAGTCTGCAGACGCCGTATTCCCGGCACCGCCTGTAAGCCACGTGGAGAGATACTCCTCTGTCCGGTAGCACGCCGGCTGGGAGCACGTATACGCCAGCGTGTATCACATATGCATCCTAGCGCCTGCTGTGTTGTCCCTGTGCTGTAAACAGGGCTACAGATACATTATTTATCGCACATCTCTCGTGCAGTTAACGGAGATAGTGCGAATCCCTATTCCGGTTCCGGTGTGCAGTAACACGGAAGGGATTGTTATTTCAGTTGGTTGTTTTACCTTCTTACCCAGAAGGTGTTCGGCTGCAGTCCTCCAGGCTGCATCGCGAACCCCGGGTTCAGTTTCTTTCCATTATTTAATAAAGTTGTTTGCAACCGTCCCCTTAACACTATTTATCCACTAAGTGAGACAATACCAAAGTGTTGAATACTGAAAAAAAAGACATTTCAATCAATTTAAGGGCACTTAAATTTACAGTACCCGAAAAAACCGTATCGGAGATATCTGTGTCCCGTGTGTCCGTGTGTGGTACACGAGTGGCCACCGTGTGCCGCATTAGGATCACATGTATTGCCTGGGAATCAATGTACAGTTAGTGCTGTTCCCAAGTGCCGGGTGTTGAATGCTGCCCTCCTCATTGTACCTTGCTTGCGCTGTGATCAGCACCTCAGCAGTGCCACAGGCTGATCGCCTCCATGCCACGCTGCATTGATGCAGTAATTCATGCAAAAGGATCCCCGACCAAGTATTGAGTGCATTTACTGAACATACATTTCAGTAGGCCAACATTTTGGATTTTAAAAACATATTTCAAGCTGTTGTTATAAGTATTCTAATTTACTGAGATAATGACTTGTGTTTTCATTGGCTGTAAGCCATAATCATCAACATTAACAGAAATAAACACTTGAAATAGATCACTCTGTTTGTAATGACTCTATGTAATATATGAGTTTCACTTTTTGTGTCGAAAAAAAATAATTTTTTGATGATATTCTAATTTAGTGAGATGCACCTGTATATAATATGATGGTGGCAATATATTAAGAGGATAAAAATTTTGATGGGAGTGCTTTTTTTAATATTGCAGGGAAACAGATATGTCAGCAGTAAATCTATGTGTGAATGCACTCTAAATGGGGCAAAGACTGCATTTGCTTGTGGGCCAGTGGTGTCTAGAGTAACGGGGACTCAGTCTTGCAGCATGGGTGCTGTGAGTGAAGCACCAGGCCTCCCACCTTCTGGTGCATTGTCACTGCGGCGGTGGTTATCACACGTTGCCTCTCCTTTATGGCAACAAAAGTTAGGACCCACTGAGAGGTTTGCCGTGACGTGGCAGTGGGCTTCAGTCTGATCAGAATGTTAAACTAAGAACCTCATGTTCAATTTTATATAATTTTGCCTACCAGCATTAGATCAATGATTTTTGGAAGTGCTATCCATTTTCTTTTTTCAGCAAAGACTGCAGTTGCACTTATGAGCTTGAGGTAATCCAAAAGATTTCTGCTTCAGGCTGCTTGCCCGCTATGCGTTTTTCAAGCGGAATTTCCGCAGCGAAAACGCTTAAAAAACGCTTGGTAATACGTGTCCCATGGTCCCCAATGATAATCCGCATGTGTTGTGCACATGCTACGGAAATTTCTGCTGCGGATTATCATTGCGGAAAAATCCGCAGCATGTCCATTAATTTTGCGGAAACGCGGCGTAATTGCCGCCATTGACTTGCATTGAATCGCATAATATCCGCATGACTAGATGTACACATGCGGCTATTAAGCAATTCAATACGTGGATGGTACCCGGGTCTGGAGAAGAGTAGACTCTCCTCCAGACCCGGGTACTAAAGTACCTGTAGTTAAAAAAGAATTAAAATAAAAAAAACAACATTATACTCACCTTCTGATGGCCCCCGGGCTCTCCTGTACAGTGTTTCCGGTGTCTTTGGCAGCTCGCGGGAGTGTAAAAGGATCTTCCATTTTTTTTTTTTTTTTTTCACCATTTTATTTATTTTTTACTATTGATGCTGCATTTGAAGCATCGTAACTTGGTCACACTATATAAATCCATGCCTGTTGCATGGATTTATATAGTGTGACCAAGTTGTCAAGCACTTTTCCAAGTGATGCTAAAATCGCTTGGAAAAGCGCTTGATAACCCACATGCAGAAATGCATACAAAAATGCTTGAGAAACGCTTCTACCTGGCAGGAAAAAACGCATGTAAAATCCGCATGCATTTTTCCTGCCAGGGAGAAGCAGAAAAAATTTGGTGCATTTCTGCTTCGTGGGCACTTAGCCTTAGAATAATAATTTGGATGCCTTGTTACAGATTTTGCATTAGAGCTCAGGAACTGCAGATTACACCTCTGCTGAAAAATAACATTTCTGCTCCTCTGGTACAGTGGTTCCACTCTGTCATGGCAGCTAAATGAAGCTGTGGCGAGATGCTAAGAAGACGCTGATGTACAGCAAGAAATGGCTGACGATATGGGTTCATGTAGAGATGTAATAAGTATGAATTAGTTATTTACTTGAAAGCTTTTAATGATCCTTAAATTATATTGTGAGAACGTTCATTATCAGCAATTTAATGATTTATTGATTAGTTATCCCTCCAATGATAACTTGTTTGTTCCAGAATGAAGATGATTATGTTATGATCTGCAACAAGAACTAAGGAAAGATAGGGGAAAGTTGTCCCTACAATAATACTAAGCTGAATCCCTACGATGTAGCGGGCTGCCTGTTCCTAGTGAACAGACACGCCTTCGTCCTTGGCTAGTCAGAACGAAGACCTATAGAATTAAGAAAGGGGTCCCTAAAAGAACTAAGGACTGGGACAAAAATGGGACACCTCCTAAACAGAAATTGTTGTAGAACACAAAAGACAAACTGACAAAAAGTACTAGAGGTCCCAGAAGGACCAAGCGAACTGACAGAGATAGGCACCAAAGCACCAGGCTAGCAAAACAGTCAAACACTGAAGTCTAGCAAAGCCAGAAGGACGGAGCTGGAATATATAGGCAGATGGTCACGTGACCGCAAAACACAAGATAGAAAAAACTAACAGGAGGGTTCTAACAGATTATTATTATTAATATTGATTATTAGAGCGCCATTAATTCCATGGTGCTTTACATGTGAAGAGGAGTATACATAGCAAACAACAATTACAATAATTTGAACAAAAACAAGTCAGCGACTAATACAGGAGGAGAGAGGATCCTGCCCGCGAGGGCTCACAGTCTACAAGGGATGGGTGAGGATACAGTAGATGTGGGTAGAGCTGGTCGTGCAGCGGTATGGTAGAGCTAGGGTTACTGCAGGCTGTACGCTTGTCGGAATGGGTAGGTTTTCAGGTTCCTTTTGAAGGTTTCCACGGTGGGCGAGGGCCTGATATGTTGGAGTAGAGAGTTCCAGAGTAAGGGGGATGCACGGGAGAAATCTTGTATCCGATTGTGGGAAGAGGGAAGTAGAGAAAGAGATAAAGAGATCTTGTAAGGATGGATTATTCGGGCAGCAGAGTTTAGGATATATTGGAGGGGTGCGAGAGAGTGTTAGAAGGGAGGCCACAGAGCAGGAGGTTGCAGAAGTCGAGGCGGGAGATGATGAGGGCATGTACTAGTGTTTTTGCAGATTCATGGTTGCGGAATGTGTGGATCCGGTAGATATTTTTGAGTTGGAGTCGGCAGGAAGTGGAAAGGGCTTGGATATGAGGTTTGAAGGAGAGATCAGAGTCAAGGGTTACCACGGGGCAGCGAGCTTGTGCAATAGAAAACCTATAAGGATGAGTTCACACTAGCATGCAAAGGGAAAGAGCTGTCAGTCAACAGGATCTCAGTGGGGAGAAGCCGGCCGAGGACCTGCAGCTTGCTCACCTGAGACACATAGGGACCAATTCATCAAAGCTTTTACACCATAAATTTGGAGTAAAAACATTTGAAAAGTTGTGAAAAATTTTGGCATTTTCCCAGTTTCACTAAAATTGGTGGAGTTGGGGTGGGATGGTATGCCACAGCTTGTCTAATTTATGACAAGCTGGCATACTTTACACCAGAAATCTTATTCCAGTTGGTAACTGGAGTAAGATTTGTGACAAGGCGCACAGAGAAGCATGCTACTAGTCAGACGCTCCTGATTCATTAAGAGGCATGCGCCTTCTAATAAATCAGGAGCATCGGCCTCCTACACGCCACCTTAATAAGACCGATGAGAAAATTGTCGATCTTGATGAATCAAGGCCATAGTCTATAGCCAGTTTATCAAAGTATGTCTTTTCTAAAACACCTCAGCGATTCAGAGTAAAACAAACATAACTGCAGCCGTACAGCCAGAGTCTGATTCATGTTTCTCATGGTTTGGGCAGAATGAATCTGATAGCAGGTTCAATTTCAGAAAAAAAATATACAGATATTTAATACATATTGGAAGCTGGTGAATCCCATTCTATGCAGGAACGTCTGTAGTGTCCTGTACATCACACAGTATATACAGTATGTATGGAAAATCATCATGTCACCAGTGCACTTCCATCCTGATTTCCATGTTTCTTCCTCACCAGATTTCTCATGAAGAGCACATTGGATCTGTACAAAAAAAAGTATAATTTTTAATGGGGAACAGGGAAAATATATATCTTTGTACCGTGTTAGCCAGTAGATAGAAAAATATTTAGATTTGAGTGTCCTCAGTGGTTGATATACCTTTTAATGGCTAAATGAAAGACTGTAACAAATTGCAAGCTTTCTAGACTACTCAGGTCTCTTCATCAGGCATAGTATAAATGCATAACCATACATATATATACAGTATGTCTCCCCTACATACATAATAGAACAAGGATGAATTCTCATCACCACAAAATAAAAGAAAAAAGAATAGATCTACCTGTGGCCAAACATTGTTGTTTCCCTGATCACAGCAGCGCAGACATGAAATTACTGGTATTAAAAGGTAATTTTAAATCTCAGAGAGACAGAAAAGTTTGGGAAAATAAACTCATGATGACCTTTGACACCTTCAGAGCAGGATTGAATGTGTCGCATGGATTTATGTCATTCTACATTAAGTAAGGAATGTGCTCCTCAAACATGTGGGATCATCACAACCTTGGACCAGACCTCAATCACCAGTTAATAAAACTTTCACACTCCTCATTTATGAGCTATTCCAATATTTACGGCCACAACTGTCTTTCTCATAGTAATACTTCTGCTTTACGTCACTTGTCTCATCTATTGCATTATTTCTGTGTCTTGATTTTGTGTTATATTATGCCTGATGAAGAGACCCGAGTAGTCTCGAAAGCTTGCAATTTGTTACCTTTTAACTAGAGATGAGCGGTGTTCGACTAGAACTGTTCGCCAATCTCAAATTCAAGCTGTTTTGGGCGGTGTTCGAGTTGTTCGACGAACCCGAACAATTTGCAAAAATTTCGGCTGTTCGAGGTTATGTTCGATAACTGTTCGTGCACCAAAAGCATGTCTGGCGCTATTTAGAGCACCAATCATGCAGGGATTGTCTGCCACTCACTGTAATGTCACAGCCATGGTGGTTGTGGCATTACAGTGATTGCCCAAATCGATGGGAACAGTGCTCACAGTGAAACATGAAAAGCCGGCAATTCAGCAGCGGCATACACCGGTTCCCGACAATTTAGAACAGAAAGAATAGAGAATCACACATAGATTGGATAGATAGCCCCCAACCACCAGCTGCCTATTTGTACCTGGCCGGACACAACAATAGAGGGAAGCCCTTTTTTTTTAAATTATTTCATGAAATAATTTAAAAAAAAATTGACTTGGGGCTTCACACTATATTTGTGTCCAGCCAGGTACAGTAGGCAGGAAAGGGCTGCCCCCAACCACCAGCTGCCTATTTGTACCTGGCGGACACAACAATATAGGGAAGCCCTTTTTTTTTTTTAATTATTTCATGAAATAATTAAAAAAAAATTGACGTGGGGCTTCGCACTATATTTGTGTCCAGCCAGGTACAGCAGGCAGGAACGGGCTGCCTCCAACCACCAGCTGCCTATTTGTACCTGGCCGGACACAACAATATAGGGAAGACCTTTTTTTCTTAATTATTTCATGAAATAACTAAAAAAAAAAAAATACGTGGGGCTTTGCCCTATTTTTGTGTCCAGCCAGGTACAACTAGGCAGCTGGGGGCTGGAATCCGCAGCGCAGGGAGGCCCAAGCTTTCTGCCCCCCCTGCCCCCCCTGCTGCAAATTGCAGTCCGCAGCCACCCCAGAAAATAGCGCGTTCATAGAAGCGCCATCTTCTGGCGCTGTACCCAACTCATCCAGGGCCCTGGTGCGGTGGCTCACTGGGTAATAAAGGGGTTAGGGCCAGCTTGGTATTATCAGCTGGCCCTAAGCCCGAAATTCATGGGGTCACGCCAATATTAGACATAACCGCCATGAATTTCTAGTAAAGTATTTAAAAAAAAACACAACACCCAGAATAAAGTCCTTTAATTGAAATAAACACACAATTTTTTATTGTCCTAAATTAAACCATACTCACCATCACGCCCATTCCAGCTGAAGCCAACGATCTCCTGCAATAAAAGTAAAATAATAAAGCAACATCATCCTTATCTTTCCATGGTTCCCACGCAGCTTCAGCTCTGCTACATCGAGATGACAGGCTGGACCGCAGCAGAAAGCTGCCATCCAGCCTGTCATCCCGCAGACACTGAGAAGCGCAGGCATGCTTGAGCTCCTCAGTGTCTCGCTGTGACGGCATCCAGATGAGCCGAGTTCATGTCCAATGAACTCGGCTCACCTCATGCACGTCACTGACCGCGTGGGAGAATTCTCCTGCACTCAGTGCTTCAGCGTCATTTTTTTGGGGGGGTCCCCCATTTTACTAGCTAGTAAAGGCTAGGTATTCAGCTGGGGGCTGATATTAGTAGCCTGGGAAGCTCCATGGGTATTACTCCCTTCCCAGGCTTCAAACATCTGCCCCAGCCGCCTGCTTAACCTCCGCTAGAGCCTAAAATTATGGGGAACCCCACACCAATTTTTTTTTAATAAATCCTTTATTTTAACACTAAATGACAAGTACAGTCACCAACACTGTCACTGTACTTCATATATATGTGACTGACATGTTTCTATCTATCTAATCTATGTGTGAAGCTCTATTCTTTCTGTTGTAAATTGTCGGGTAACGCTGCTGAATTGCCGGCCGGCTTTTTTAAAGAGACGTGCATGAAAACACTAATATTTTTTTTAATAAATCCTTTACACTAAATGACAAGTACAGTAACCAACACTGTCACTGTACTTCATATATATGTGACTGACATGTTTCTATCTATCTAATCTATGTGTGATGCTCTATTCCTTCTTGTCTAAATTGTCGGGTACCGGTGTATGCGGCTGCTGAATTGCCGGCCGGCTTTTTTAAAGAGAGCGTCTTCTGAGCAGTTTGTCAGCTTTTGGACACCTTTGAAGGTGTTTTCTATGTGTTTCTATGTGTTTTTGTTTGCCTGCCATTGGTTTTAACGGTGTTCTAAGGTGTTCGACGAACAGTTCGACGAACAGTTCCTCGAACCCGAACACTACGGGGGTGGCTCAACACTACTTTTAACAGCTAACTGAAATATGGTATCAACCACTGAGGACACTCAAATCTAAATATTTTTCTAATGGGAAACAGGCAGCTAGACAGCCATACCACTATTTCCATATGTAAAAGCCGGATTAGGTTTCCTTTCAGATTTCATGCCTCTTTTAGCTCATAGCATAGTTTTTGGGGCACATGATGCTTTGATTTACTCTGCAATAAGCACGAGAAGCAAATAATTCTTTTAGTGAGGGAAGCAGAGTGTAAAGTGCTTAGAAATATTTGTGAACTTTACTGACATCCAGCCAACACCTTCCCTGTGGAAACAGACTGCTATTAGCCACCACCTCCATTCAACAATGGATCAATGGAGTCTGTTGTTGATTCATCATGGATAACAGAACAGCTTTTATTTGTCCACTGCAAGAGCCAAGTGTATGGCATTTAATGACAATTACCAAACAGGCAAGTACTGTTGATAAAAGCTGAAACAGTGATTCGGAAAAGATCTAGCAAATTAAGAAATTCAAACACAATTGCCTGCAAACCCAAGAATGTACGAATGTAAAATGCAATCACTTTTTTATGCTTCAATCAGATGTCTGTGAATCATGTATATGAGCAGAAAAAAATCAGCACCAAAAAGCTCAAAAACACTGGTATATAATTACCTGCCACACAATTTATTGCAAACCGGTACTCCGGGATCTTGGGTGCAAACCTGGAGAAAACAGTTTCCAGACAAGTCCATGTAAAAAGAAAAAAAAGTTTGCACTTACCATCCCTTTATAAGTCCTTTATTGCATTGCAGCTAAAAACATGCAGGCAGGGCAATAAATTGGATCAAAGTCGGATTACGGCCGTTTTATGCCTCCTGCGTTTCAACGCGTCCTAATATAAGGAGGAAATGATGGGGATCCTATTTGAAAACATGATCTACCCACCTTGATTACGTCAATACTGACATTAACCACTCCCCTCCTCTCACTTGTCAGGAAAGCAAACATAGAAATAGTGCAAAAAACAAACCTAAATAAAAATATTAAAAGACCAATATTCCTCACACATTATAAGAACACGGCCATATCAAAATTTTCAAGTCAATCGGACCCTGCGTTTATGTGCGCATTATTCACCTGGCTTCCCTTTTTAACAAGAGCCTATGGAGATCTCCTCCCCTGGCTGGTAACTGAATCCTCTCCAAACCTGCAAAACGCATGACTCTAGGGTTACCTGGGTGTTTTTCATGTATGTGTTGTAAAGGTCTTTGTGAGCCTACATCTGTTGAGATGGATCTAAAGTGTTCACGGAACCTAACAAACAATGGACGGATGGTTTTGCCAATGTAAAAGAAGTTACATGGACATACACGACATAAGTGGTTCTGCTGGTGATCAGATCATGCTCCTGATGTGTGATATCTCCCATTTGCAAAACAGGGGAGGTGAAATGGTAAGGACAAATGGTACAACTACCACACTTATGTTTACCTCTTGGTTTTTGTTTTTTTTCTTTTTAAATGAATCATGTACAGGTGCTTCTCATAAAATTAGAATATCATCAAAAAGTTATTTATTTCAGTTCTTCAATACAAAAAGTGAAACTCATATTATATAGAGTCATTACAAACAGAGTGATCTATTTCAAGTGTTTATTTCTGTTAATGTTGATGATTATGGCTTACAGCCAATGAAAACACAAAAGTCATTATCTCAGTAAATTAGGATACTTTATAACAACAGCTTGAAAAATGTTTTTAAAATCCGAAATGTTTGCCTACTAAAATGTATGTTCAGTAAATGCACTCAATACTTGTTTGGGGCTCCTTTTGCATCAATTACTGCATCAATGCGGCGTGGCATGGAGGCGATCAGTCTGTGGCACTGCTGAGGTGTTATGGAAACCCAGGTTGCTTTGATAGCAGCCTTCAGCTCGTCTGCATTGTTGGGTCTGGTGTCTCATCTTCTTCTTGACAATACCACATAGATTCTCTATGGGGTTAAGGTCAGGGAAGTTTACTGGCCAATCAAGCACAGTGATACTGTTGTTTTTAAACCAGGTATTAGAACTTTTGGCAGTGTGGACAGGTGCCAAGTCCTGCTAGAGAATGAAATTTCCATCTTCAAAAAGCTTGTTGGCAGAGGGAAGCATGAAGTGCTCTAAAATTTCCTAGTAGACAGCTGCGCTGACTTTGGTCTTGATAAAACACAGTGGTCCTACCCCAGCAGATAACATGGCTCCCCAAATCATCACTAATTGTGGAAACTTCACACTAGACCTCAAGCAGCTTGGATTGTGGCCTCTCCACTCTTCCTCCAGACTCTGGGACCTTGATTTCCAAATTAAATGCAAAATTTACTTTCATCTGAAAACAAGACCTTGGACCACTGAGCAACAGTCCAGGTCTTTTTCTCCTTGACCCAGGTAAGATGCTTCTGGCGTTGTCTATTGGTCATAAGTGGCTTGACACAAGGAATGCGACACTTGTAGCCCATGTCCTATATACATCTGTGTGTGGTGGCTCTTGAAGCAATGACTCCAGCAGCAGTCCACTCCTTGTGAATCTCCCTCAAATTTTTGAATGGCGTTTTCTTAACAATCCTTTCAAGGCTGCGGTTATCCCGGTTGCTTGTGCACCTTTTTCTACCACACTTTTTCCTTCCACTTAACTTTCCATTAACATGCTTGGATACAGCACTCTGTGAACAGCTAGCTTCTTTAGCAATGACCTTTTGTGGCTTACCTTCCTAGTGGAGTGTGTCAATGACTGCCTTCTGGACATCTGTCAAGTCAGCAGTAGTGATGGACGAGCACTAAAATGCTCGGGTGCTCATTGCCCGGGTCGAGCACATTGGAATACCTTGGGTACTCGACCCGAGCAACAAGCCCAATGTAAGTCTATGGGAAACTCGAGCATTTTTCAGGCAGTTCCCCCAGGTGGTCTGCAGATGGCCTAAAAATTGCCCAAATCGATGGGAACAGTACTCAAATTACATGGGAACAGCATGGGGAAGACAACTGGAAGCATTTCTGACTCCCAGTTCACTGCTGTGAACAATGTTGTCAGAGGTATTACGCCACTTTTACAGACTCACAATAAAACATACAAAAAAAAAACAAAATGGATTTTCCTGGGAAATATGTTAAGGAACATCCTTTCCAGGGTAATGACTTGTATATAAGGCAAAATAAATAACCAAAAACAAAAATACTCCTCCACACCTTGGGCTATGTTCACATGTAGCGTTTTTGATGCGTTTTTGCACTTTTGCATTGCTTTCAACCGTGACAAATGCATTCACCGGGAAATGTCATTTTAACATTTTACAACCTTATCTGGCCTTGTTGTGTGTGAGACATGATCAGACACATCCTGTTTCATTTATGAAAGAGGGACTCTGAAAATCACAAAGACTATTTTTATAGGGCCATCAGGCGGCCTTTACTATTCTTAGAGAGCCATCAGCCAGGTATGCTTTGCTGTTCCCATTACTAAAGAGTGGGTCTCCTATACTGTTATTGCGTATGCAGTGAGTGGCATGGCTGCCCAAAATTTGGACGCACCCCAATACCCCTTTGAAGAGACTTAGAGGAGGGCCTCCTGAAAACAATGTTCTTATTATTAGAAAGTGGGTCTCCCATACTGTTTGCCTATGCAGTGAATGCAGGGGGTGTCAAAAATTGGGAGGCACTCCAATGCCCCTTGGAAGAGATGTAGAGGGCCTCATGAAAAAATGTTCCCATTATTAGGAAGTGGATCTCCCATAGTGTTGGCCTAAGCAGTGAATGCAAGGGCTGCCAAAAATTTGGAGGTACTCCAATGCCCCTTGGAAGAGACGTGGAGGACAGAGGGCCTCCTGAAAACAATGTTCCCATTATTAGGAAGTGGGTCTCCCATAGTATTGGCCTATCCAGTGAATGCAAGGGCTGCCAAAAATTGGGAGGCACTCCAATGCCCCCTGGAAGAGACGTGGAGGTCAGTGGGCCTCATGAAAAAATGTTCCCATCATTAGGAATTGGGTCTCTCATAGTGTTGGCCTATTCAGTGAATGCAAGGGCTGCCAAAAATTGGGAGGCACTCCAATGCCCCTTGGAAAAGATGTGGAGGAGGGCCTCATAAAATTTTTTTCCCATTAGAAAGGAGCGGGTGTCCTATACTTGTAATGCCAATGCACTAAGTGTATGGGCTGACAAACATTTATCCCTGGTGGTATACATGAACATACTGTATAAAAAAATTATTTTATGGGCATCATAAACACCATTTAAAAAAATTATGTGGGTGTTGCATCACGGACCACGGTCACCCTGGTGATATGGTGGTGGAGGATGAGGATGTGGAGAAGGAGGAGGACAAGAGCAAATAGCCAAAATCAGGAAGCGTATACCCATGTGTCGGTGTGAATAGGTGCATGGGAATACACCTCCCAAAAAAAGACACTGGATTTGAGTTTATGCTATGCTGCTATCATTCGGTGGTGTTGAGAAGTCTGGCCCAATCCAGCCCTTGTTCATTTTTATCATAGTCAGCCTGTCAGCATTTTCAGTTGACAGGCGGATGCGCTTATCAGTTATAATTCCACCAGCGGCACTAAAAAGCCGCTCTGATAAAACGCTAGCGGCAGGGCAGGCTAGGACCTCCAGGGCGTAGAGAGCCAGTTCATTCCATGTGTCCAGCTTGGATACCCAATAATTATAAGGCAAGGAGGAATCAAGGAGGACGTTGGTACGGTTGGCAAGGTACTCCCTCAGCATCTTCCCAAACTTTGCACTCCTTGTGAGAGTACTCAGTAGAGGGGCTGAGAAAACTCTTCCAGAACTTTGACAGTGTTCCCCTGCCTCTGCTGGATTGGAGTTGTGTCTCTCTCGCCTGTACTCTTTGGTTGTCTCATGAACTGTGACCTCTGCCACCAGTGTTTTCAGATGGGATTTTTTTTTAATAGTTCCGCAACAAGGGCCTTCTGATACTGCCCCATTTTTGCAGACCTGTCCGCCTGATGAATAAGAGATAGAAAGTTCTCCTTGTAGCGTGGGTCTAGAAGTGTCAACAACCAGTAATGATTGTCATCCAAAATTTTGAGAACGCGAGGGTCACGGGAAAGGCAGTGTAACATAAACTCAGCCATGGGTGCCAGATTGCGAACAGACAAGACTTCCGTGTCCTCACCAAGAGGACGACTGACCATGCTCTCCTCCTCATCCTCCTTCCTGTCCTCAGGCCATCCACGCTGAACAGACTGTATGACAGTTGTGCAGGTAGTACCGTCTATAGCGCATGAAACTAGCTCCTGTTCTTCCTCCTCCTCTTCCTCATTGTCACCCAATCCATGTTGGGATGAGATGAGGCTGGGCTGTATCTAATCACCGTGTATGGTTCCTTGCTCCATCTCATCGTGCTCCGCCTGCAATGTATCCTCTTGGATTGTGAGCAGAGAGCGTTTCAGAAGACAGAGAAGTGGGATGGTGACACTAATTATGGCGTCATCGCCGCTCACCATCTTGGTGGAGTCGTCAAAGTTTTGGAGGATGGTACATATGTCTGACATCCATGTCCACTCCTGAGGTCTTATGTGTGGAGTCTGAACTGAATACCGATGGCCTTGTTGATGCTGGTAGTCAACAACTGCCCTCTTCTGCTCACAAATCCTTCCCAACATCTGCAGTGTAGAGTTCCAATGAGTGGGGATGTCAGGCAAAAGGTATTTTTTCCCTAATTTTAAAAATGAGAGATGTTTTAAAAAAGAAAAACCCCCACCCCCTATCCGTTTGTAAGAGAAGACATAGAACTGCAGTGCTGGCCCCCACCCTAAGAATTTTTATTATCGTCGTAAACCCTCCGTGCAGAGCAGCTTCTAGTTCAAAATAGTTATTCCCTCCAAAATTCTATTGTTTAGCTGGACAAACAGTTAATGTAGAATTTAAAAACGCACATGACGGTCACTAACCCAGGGACCAGAGTTTTGGAATGTTCACATTTTCCTGGTTACAATGATATATTTTTCATAACTGGGATACCCCCAGAAATCGAGGAATTGGTTTCTTAGCTTCTGAGCATCATAGAGAGGTCCTGTTTAATATCCATCTGCATGAAAATTAGTGACGGCCAACATGATGTCTCCATCTTGGATGTGGGACCCCCCCCCACACCAAGATATGAAATCTGAAGGTTTCTATGTTCTATGCAGCTGGGTGGTTTCACAAAACCGAGCCCCCGTGTGAGGTAGACAAAATGGGCGGTTCCTAATAATTTGGCCCTGTTACTAAAAAGCAAATCGGACATTTTCAGGTCATTCTTCTCAGGGACGCCAGACGCACGCATACCACGCTGCGCGGAAGAATCACGTCTAATTTCCGGGGAGCCGTCCCCCCCACAGAATCTGAGACCATCACCTCGTGGCGCAGGTTTTGCTATTACTTATCCCTTTTATTTTAATAACTGTTTATGCATACATGTAAATTGTCTCCTTTATAATATCTTGTATATATTTTGTAAACACTGCCCCCCTTTTGGGAGTAAATCATTAATTATTTACCAGTTTCGTCCTTCTTGTCCTATGTCGAGCAAACACGTTCCTCACCCGCTAATTCACGTTACCTACCAGGTACCCGATCCACCTGTTAAGCGATCGGTGGTGGCAGTATACCAGTATTTATGTGATATTGTGGTTTGAGGGTGGCTGGTCGGAGGTATATATACGTTCCTGGAAGGAACTGGTGGTATATATACGTCCTGTCACATCACGTGCCGCAATAGTCGACATAAGTTAGAGCAGCTGCACCCGTGCTTATCCTCGGTCAATACCGTGTTTGACCAGCAGGATAAGGGGGCGCCAGAGAGCTGCAAGGTCTGACCCAAAAGTGGGTGTCGTTTTCCTGACAAATTGGTGGCAAGCGGTGGGATCATAGGACATTAGTGATCTGGTTTGAGCAATCATTACTCTCACTAAAAGCTTGCACGTTTCTTACCTGGACCCTGCACAAAAGTTTTGAAGATCAAACTCAGTGTTTATTAGATCTGAGACAATACTGTATGTGTAGCAGTTACCCCTACCCTTCTTCGGTTTTTGTTTTCTATTCTTATTTTGGTGATCATGGTCGTAGTTGGGGAGCCCTGGTACCGCCAGCAGAAAAAGGACACTCTTATTGGAATATGTATAACCAGAGGCATTGACCACCGCAACAAAAACAGAGAACAAATGGCTGCTGCACTGGCGCAACTGGAGACTGAGCAAGCCCTTCTCCAGACCTCAGCAGGGCCAGAGGTCAGCCGAGATATGGACAGTACTGCTGCAGGGGTCCCACCTGTAGACGCATGCCGTGTCAGCGACCAGGGCAGCGTGGACCCCTATCTGCAGATGGCTCTACAGCAACTTCCTGCAGAGGATCATGAAGGACAGCTGAGAGTAATTCAACAGCACCAGGAGGCCGAGAGAGCCCAGCGAGAGGCCGAGAGAGCTGAGAGAGCCGAGCGGCGAGCGGAGGCCCAAGCTCAGAGGGCCCATGAACTGCAGATGGCCCAACTCGGGATCCCAGCATCCACCTCACGGAACGGTGAGACCAACAATTCGACCCTGTTTAAGCCCCGTCCAGAGCATTTTCCTGTGATGGAAAAGGACAGCGACCTTGACACCTTTCTGAGGGGTTTTGAAAAGACTTGCAGACAGTACCAGCTGCCTGAGGAACAGTGGGCGCGATACTTAACTGCAGGGCTGCGAGGCAAAGCTCTGGGTGTGTTTGTGGCTCTTCCTCCGAGCCTCGATGGGAACTATGATGCCATTAAGCAGGCCCTAATCCAGAGGTTCCAACTGACCCCTGAGGTGTACCGTAAAAAGTTCCGGAGCCTCCAGCGTGGACCGCATGACAGTTACAGCGATGTGGTGCATGGGCTCCGGACCAACTTTGAGCAGTGGATCCAAGGACTGTCAGCGACCACCTTTGAGCAGCTAAAGGAACTGATGGTGAAAGACCAGTTCCTGCATCTGTGTCCGACTGAGGTACGGCAGTTCGTGCTGGATCGAGAGCCACCAGATGCCAATAAAGCAGCGCAGATCGCAGACACCTACGAGGCCAACCGGAGACCAGAGGTGCGGAAGCCGGTCATCGCCAGCTGGAACGGGGGTAAGCCATCAACCACCATCCCTACCCCTGCCAGCCGACCTTCCGGAGGCCTTTTTCCCGTTACCAATGCCTGGCCTTCATCTGATGCCCGCAGGTGTTATTTCTGCAACCAGACTGGTCATCTCAGCGCAACTTGCCCAGAGAAGCAGAGGAAGAATCCCCCATCCAAGGCCCCAGGGCCTAATGCTTCAGTTCTTTTGGTGAGTGGGCCGGTTGGGAGGGCCTGTGAAAACTTTCAGTCTGTCAGGGTGGGGGACACTCTCACTGTAGGCCTCAAGGACACTGGGGCCGAACGAACCCTCATCCGACCCGAACTGGTGTCCACTGAAGAGCTTATTCCGGGAAAGACCCTGACTGTCACCGGGATTGGGGGCGTCCGATGCCCCTTGCCCATGGCCCGAGTTTTTATTGATTGGGGTGCGGGGAGTGGGGTGAAGTGGGAATATCCAAAAACCTACCTGCAAATGTTTTGTTGGGAACTGATTTGGGGAGGATGCTTGCTTATTATGTCCCTAACACCCCTCCCAGATCTGATACGGTTGGTAAAGTTAATGCTGATACTGTGAATGTCAATGCTTTACCTGATGATGATGATGATGATGTTGTTGTATTGGAAGGTGCAGGAGAACTCAGCCATGTCACTCTGCGGGGTGATATTGCTGAGGATCCCCTAGCAGGAGCAAAGGTCAGTGCCAAGGGTAATGGGGAGAGGCACGAGGACCATGAAGCAGGTGGTGCTGTGCCAGTGACCAGTGTCACAACAGAAGGTGACCTGGCTGATAGTCGCTGCCCCATACGTAGCACTGTGCCTGAGGTAATGGAGGATGATGGAGAAGTAGTTCTCATGGCCTCGCAGGCTAATGAGACGGTGTTGTCCCCCGGGGAGATGGCCTATATAGCCGCTGTTACCCGCAGTCAGAGTGCCCAGAACGCTAATAACGCCCTGCCTTCTGGACCCTCCTCGGACAGAGGAATAACAGGATCAGGTATGGACCCAGAGCCGGTCCCAGTGAGGACGTGGCCTTAACCTCACTTCTGGCTTCCTCCAGCCAGGAGTTTCAGGCAGCTCTGCACTCAGATGCTAGCCTGGAGACGCTAAGGAGCCTCGCTGAGAAACCCACCTCCGAGTCGGATAAGGAGAGGGTATTCTGGGACCAAGGGAGGTTGTACCGGGAGACAGTTCCCTGTACACCCCAAAAGGAGTGGCTGAGGGAAAGACAGCTGGTCGTCCCCTACCAATTCAGGGATGAGTTGTTGCAGATCGCCCATGAAATTCCACTCGCTGGACACTTGGGGGTCAGCAAAACCAAGGCCCGGCTGTCTCATCACTTTTATTGGCCCAAAATGAGGACAGATGTGGTGAACTACTGTCGCTCCTGTACCACGTGTCAAAGAGTGGAAAAGTCAGGGCCGGCCCCCAAAGCCCCCCTGATCTCTTTGCCAGTGATAGAGGAGCCTTTCCAGAGGATTGCTGTGGACATTGTGGGACCACTGGCCTTGCCCAGCAGCTCTGGAAAACGTTTCATCCTTACCGTGGTAGACTATGCTACCCGGTATCCGGAGGCAGTAGCCCTGTCCTCAATTTGGGCGGATAAGGTGGCGGACGCCCTCTTGGCCATCTTTTCACAAGTAGGATTTCCCAGGGAGATGCTTACCGACCAGGGGACCCAGTTCATGTCACGCTTAATGGAGGCCCTATGTAAGAAAATGCAGGTGCAGCATTTGGTATCGAGCGCGTATCACCCACAGACCAATGGTTTGTGTGAGCGATTCAACGGTACCCTCAAACAGATGTTAAAAATGCTGGTTGAAACCCAGGGTCGCGACTGGGAGCGTTACCTCCCACACCTGCTATTTGCTTACAGAGAGGTTCCACAGGCCTCGACGGGGTTCTCCCCCTTTGAGCTCCTGTATGGCAGGCGTGTCCGAGGACCCCTTGGGTTGATAAGGGAATTCTGGGAAGAAGAGCCGAGCTCCCCAGGAGTGTCCATCGTGGAGTATGTCATGCGCTTCCGTGACAAGATGCAGATCTTGACGCAGTTGGTGCATGACAACATGGCGCAAGCCCAGGCTGACCAGAAGCATTGGTACGACCGAGAACAGACCTACCAGGTGGGTCAGAAGGTGTGGGTGCTGGTCCCCGTACCAAAGGGCAAGCTCCAGGCGGCCTGGGAAGGCCCGTACGTCATTCACCAACAGCTCAACCCGGTCACCTACGTGATCACACTTGACCACGAGCGGGGTAGGCGGAAGGCGTTTCACGTTAATATGATGAAGGCTCATCAAGAACGTGGAACCTGCGTCCTACCGGTCTGCAACCTGGCCGAGGATGGGGAGGATGACCCCCTCTTGGACATGCTCGCCCAAGCGAAGGCCAGCGGGTCCCTAGAGGATGTAGAGCTAAGCGACTTGCTATCCGCAGACCAGAGGTCTCAGATGCGAGCAGTGCTGAAACCCTTCCAAGCAGTGTTCACCAACCTGCCTGGCAGGACTGAAGTGGCGGTCCATGAAGTGGACACCGGGAATCATGCCCCACTCCGGCGGACAGCCTATCGAATCTCCGACGAGGTGCAGCATGTCATGCGCCAGGAAGTCGAGGAGATGCTGCAGTTGGGGGTGATTAAGCGGTCCAAGAGCGCGTGGGCCTCACCTGTAGTCCTGGTGCCAAAGCAGGACCGGACCACCCGGTTCTGTGTGGACTACAGGGGGCTCAACGCTATCACAGCCTCTGATGCACAACCAATGACACACATTGAGGAGCTGCTGGAGCGGTTAGCCAGTGCGAGCTATCTCTCCATTATGGATTTGAGTCGGGGATATTGGCAGATTCCCTTGAGCCCCGGGGCCCAGGAGAAGTCCGCCTTTATCACCCCCTTCGGATTGTATGAATCCACGGTCATGCCCTTCGGCATGAAAAATGCCCCTGCCACGTTCCAGCGAATGGTCAACCACCTGCTCCAGGGACTGGAGAGGTACGCAGTGGCGTACCTGGATGACATTGCCATCTTCAGTCCCACCTGTGAGGATCACCTTGAGCATCTGCAGCAGGTGCTCGGGCGCATTCACCAGGCGGGCTTGACCAACAAGCCGGGAAAGTGCCAGATGGGCATGAACGAGATCCACTACCTGGGGCACCGGGTAGGTGGGGGTACTCTGAAGCCAGAGCCTGGAAAGGTGGACGCTATCGTGTCCTGGCCCACCCCCAGGACCAAGAAGCAGGTGCAGTCCTTCTTGGGCACCGCAGGGTACTATAGACGCTTTGTACAGGACTATAGTAGCCTTGCGAAGCCCTTGACAGACCTCACCAGGAAGAGCCTACCCCATTCCGTCAAATGGACAGATGAATGCGAGGTGGCCTTTAGGGCGCTGAAGACTGCCTTGAGCAGATCCCCTGTGCTAAAGGCGGTCGACGGCACACGGCCACTCTTAGTACAGACCGACGCCAGTGAGTTTGGCCTCGGTGCTGTACTCAGCCAGGTCGACTCGGGGAACCAAGAACACCCCGTGTTGTACCTAAGCCGGAAACTGCTGCCGAGGGAAGTGGCCTATTCCACCATAGAGAAGGAGTGCCTGGCCATTGTATGGGCCCTCAACCATTTACAGCCTTACTTGTACGGGCGCCCCTTCACTGTCGTGACTGACCACAACCCCCTGAGTTGGCTGCACACCATGTCAGGTGCCAACGGAAGGTTGTTACGCTGGAGCCTCACCCTCCAGCAGTACGACTTTACCGTTCAACACCGCAAGGGCAGCGAGCATGGCAATGCCGATGGGTTGTCCCGGCGAGGGGAGCCTCCAGACATACGCTTGGAGGAGTACCAGAAGGTCCTACCTCCATAGCGCAGTCTAAAAGGGGGAGGTGTCAGGCAAAAGGTATTTTTTCCCTAATTTTAAAAATGAGAGATGTTTTAAAAAAGAAAAACCCCCACACCCTATCCGTTGGTAAGAGAAGACATAGAACTGCAGTGCTGGCCCCCACCCTAAGAATTTTTATTATCGTCGTAAACCCTCCGTGCAGAGCAGCTTCTAGTTCAAAATAGTTATTCCCTCCAAAATTCTATTGTTTAGCTGGACAAACAGTTAATTTAAAAACGCACATGACGGTCACTAACCCAGGGACCAGAGTTTTGGAATGTTCACATTTTCCTGGTTACAATGATATATTTTTCATAACTGGGATATCCCCAGAAATCGAGGAATTGGTTGCTTAGCTTCTGAGCATCATAGAGAGGTCCTGTTTAATATCCATCTGCATGAAAATTAGTGACGGCCAACATGATGTCTCCATCTTGGATGTGGGACCCCCCCACACCAAGATATGAAATCTGAAGGTTTCTATGTTCTATGCAGCTGGGTGGTTTCACAAAACCGAGCCCCCGTGTGAGGTAGACAAAATGGGCGGTTCCTAATAATTTGGCCCTGTTACTAAAAAGCAAATCGGACATTTTCAGGTCATTCTTCTCAGGGACGCCAGACGCACGCATACCACGCTGCGCGGAAGAATCACGTCTAATTTCCGGGGAGCCGTCCCCCCCACAGAATCTGAGACCATCACCTCGTGGCGCAGGTTTTGCTATTACTTATCCCTTTTATTTTAATAACTGTTTATGCATACATGTAAATTGTCTCCTTTATAATATCTTGTATATATTTTGTAAACACTGCCCCCCTTTTGGGAGTAAATCATTAATTATTTACCAGTTTCGTCCTTCTTGTCCTATGTCGAGCAAACACGTTCCTCACCCGCTAATTCACGTTACCTACCAGGTACCCGATCCACCTGTTAAGCGATCGGTGGTGGCAGTATACCAGTATTTATGTGATATTGTGGTTTGAGGGTGGCTGGTCGGAGGTATATATACGTTCCTGGAAGGAACTGGTGGTATATATACGTCCTGTCACATCACGTGCCGCAATAGTCGACATAAGTTAGAGCAGCTGCACCCGTGCTTATCCTCGGTCAATACCGTGTTTGACCAGCAGGATAAGGGGGCGCCAGAGAGCTGCAAGGTCTGACCCAAAAGTGGGTGTCGTTTTCCTGACAAATTGGTGGCAAGCGGTGGGATCATAGGACATTAGTGATCTGGTTTGAGCAATCATTACTCTCACTAAAAGCTTGCACGTTTCTTACCTGGACCCTGCACAAAAGTTTTGAAGATCAAACTCAGTGTTTATTAGATCTGAGACAATACTGTATGTGTAGCAGTTACCCCTACCCTTCTTCGGTTTTTGTTTTCTATTCTTATTTTGGTGATCATGGTCGTAGTTGGGGAGCCCTGGTACCGCCAGCAGAAAAAGGACACTCTTATTGGAATATGTATAACCAGAGGCATTGACCACCGCGACAAAAACAGAGAACAAATGGCTGCTGCACTGGCGCAACTGGAGACTGAGCAAGCCCTTCTCCAGACCTCAGCAGGGCCAGAGGTCAGCCGAGATATGGACAGTACTGCTGCAGGGGTCCCACCTGTAGACGCATGCCGTGTCAGCGACCAGGGCAGCGTGGACCCCTATCTGCAGATGGCTCTACAGCAACTTCCTGCAGAGGATCATGAAGGACAGCTGAGAGTAATTCAACAGCACCAGGAGGCCGAGAGAGCCCAGCGAGAGGCCGAGAGAGCTGAGAGAGCCGAGCGGCGACCGGAGGCCCAAGCTCAGAGGGCCCATGAACTGCAGATGGCCCAACTCGGGATCCCAGCATCCACCTCACGGAACGGTGAGACCAACAATTCGACCCTGTTTAAGCCCCGTCCAGAGCATTTTCCTGTGATGGAAAAGGACGGCGACCTTGACACCTTTCTGAGGGGTTTTGAAAAGACTTGCA
The DNA here is from genome assembly GCF_046119375.1 of Phyllobates terribilis. NCBI lineage: Eukaryota > Metazoa > Chordata > Amphibia > Anura > Dendrobatidae > Phyllobates > Phyllobates terribilis. The sequence continues at coordinate 881,438,327 of NW_027362763.1, read as the reverse complement.
GACAGTACCAGCTGCCTGAGGAACAGTGGGCGCGATACTTAACTGCAGGGCTGCGAGGCAAAGCTCTGGATGTGTTTGTGGCTCTTCCTCCGAGCCTCGATGGGAACTATGATGCCATTAAGCAGGCCCTAATCCAGAGGTTCCAACTGACCCCTGAGGTGTACCGTAAAAAGTTCCGGAGCCTCCAGCGTGGACCGCATGACAGTTACAGCGATGTGGTGCATGGGCTCCGGACCAACTTTGAGCAGTGGATCCAAGGACTGTCAGCGACCACCTTTGAGCAGCTAAAGGAACTGATGGTGAAAGACCAGTTCCTGCATCTGTGTCCGACTGAGGTACGGCAGTTCGTGCTGGATCGAGAGCCACCAGATGCCAATAAAGCAGCGCAGATCGCAGACACCTATGAGGCCAACCGGAGACCAGAGGTGCGGAAGCCGGTCATCGCCAGCTGGAACGGGGGTAAGCCATCAACCACCATCCCTACCCCTGCCAGCCGACCTTCCGGAGGCCTTTTTCCCGTTACCAATGCCTGGCCTTCATCTGATGCCCGCAGGTGTTATTTCTGCAACCAGACTGGTCATCTCAGCGCAACTTGCCCAGAGAAGCAGAGGAAGAATCCCCCATCCAAGGCCCCAGGGCCTAATGCTTCAGTTCTTTTGGTGGGTGGGCCGGTTGGGAGGGCCTGTGAAAACTTTCAGTCTGTCAGGGTGGGGGACACTCTCACTGTAGGCCTCAAGGACACTGGGGCCGAACGAACCCTCATCCGACCCGAACTGGTGTCCACTGAAGAGCTTATTCCGGGAAAGACCCTGACTGTCACCGGGATTGGGGGCGTCCGATGCCCCTTGCCCATGGCCCGAGTTTTTATTGATTGGGGTGCGGGGAGTGGGGTGAAGGAAGTGGGAGTATCCAAAAACCTACCTGCAAATGTTTTGTTGGGAACTGATTTGGGGAGGATGCTTGCTTATTATGTCCCTAACACCCCTCCCAGATCTGATACGGTTGGTAAAGTTAATGCTGATACTGTGAATGTCAATGCTTTACCTGATGATGATGATGATGATGTTGTTGTATTGGAAGGTGCAGGAGAACTCAGCCATGTCACTCTGCGGGGTGATATTGCTGAGGATCCCCTAGCAGGAGCAAAGGTCAGTGCCAAGGGTAATGGGGAGAGGCACGAGGACCATGAAGCAGGTGGTGCTGTGCCAGTGACCAGTGTCACGACAGAAGGTGACCTGGCTGATAGTCGCTGCCCCATACGTAGCACTGTGCCTGAGGTAATGGAGGATGATGGAGAAGTAGTTCTCATGGCCTCGCAGGCTAATGAGACGGTGTTGTCCCCCGGGGAGATGGCCTATATAGCCGCTGTTACCCGCAGTCAGAGTGCCCAGAACGCTAATAACGCCCTGCCTTCTGGACCCTCCTCGGACAGAGGAATAACAGGATCAGGTATGGACCCAGAGCCGGTCCCAGTGAGGACGTGGCCTTAACCTCACTTCTGGCTTCCTCCAGCCAGGAGTTTCAGGCAGCTCTGCACTCAGATGCTAGCCTGGAGACGCTAAGGAGCCTCGCTGAGAAACCCACCTCCGAGTCGGATAAGGAGAGGGTATTCTGGGACCAAGGGAGGTTGCACCGGGAGACAGTTCCCTGTACACCCCAAAAGGAGTGGCTGAGGGAAAGACAGCTGGTCGTCCCCTACCAATTCAGGGATGAGTTGTTGCAGATCGCCCATGAAATTCCACTCGCTGGACACTTGGGGGTCAGCAAAACCAAGGCCCGGCTGTCTCATCACTTTTATTGGCCCAAAATGAGGACAGATGTGGTGAACTACTGTCGCTCCTGTACCACGTGTCAAAGAGTGGAAAAGTCAGGGCCGGCCCCCAAAGCCCCCCTGATCTCTTTGCCAGTGATAGAGGAGCCTTTCCAGAGGATTGCTGTGGACATTGTGGGACCACTGGCCTTGCCCAGCAGCTCTGGAAAACGTTTCATCCTTACCGTGGTAGACTATGCTACCCGGTATCCGGAGGCAGTAGCCCTGTCCTCAATTTGGGCGGATAAGGTGGCGGACGCCCTCTTGGCCATCTTTTCACAAGTAGGATTTCCCAGGGAGATGCTTACCGACCAGGGGACCCAGTGCATGTCACGCTTAATGGAGGCCCTATGTAAGAAAATGCAGGTGCAGCATTTGGTATCGAGCGCGTATCACCCACAGACCAATGGTTTGTGTGAGCGATTCAACGGTACCCTCAAACAGATGTTAAAAATGCTGGTTGAAACCCAGGGTCGCGACTGGGAGCGTTACCTCCCACACCTGCTATTTGCTTACAGAGAGGTTCCACAGGCCTCGACGGGGTTCTCCCCCTTTGAGCTCCTGTATGGCAGGCGTGTCCGAGGACCCCTTGGGTTGATAAGGGAATTCTGGGAAGAAGAGCCGAGCTCCCCAGGAGTGTTCATCGTGGAGTATGTCATGCGCTTCCGTGACAAGATGCAGATCTTGACGCAGTTGGTGCATGACAACATGGCGCAAGCCCAGGCTGACCAGAAGCATTGGTACGACCGAGAACAGACCTACCAGGTGGGTCAGAAGGTGTGGGTGCTGGTCCCCGTACCAAAGGGCAAGCTCCAGGCGGCCTGGGAAGGCCCGTACGTCATTCACCAACAGCTCAACCCGGTCACCTACGTGATCACACTTGACCACGAGCGGGGTAGGCGGAAGGCGTTTCACGTTAATATGATGAAGGCTCATCAAGAACGTGGAACCTGCGTCCTACCGGTCTGCAACCTGGCCGAGGATGGGGAGGATGACCCCCTCTTGGACATGCTCGCCCAAGCGAAGGCCAGCGGGTCCCTAGAGGATGTAGAGCTAAGCGACTTGCTATCCGCAGACCAGAGGTCTCAGATGCGAGCAGTGCTGAAACCCTTCCAAGCAGTGTTCACCAACCTGCCTGGCAGGACTGAAGTGGCGGTCCATGAAGTGGACACCGGGAATCATGCCCCACTCCGGCGGACAGCCTATCGAATCTCTGACGAGGTGCAGCATGTCATGCGCCAGGAAGTCGAGGAGATGCTGCAGTTGGGGGTGATTAAGCGGTCCAAGAGCGCGTGGGCCTCACCTGTAGTCCTGGTGCCAAAGAAGGACCGGACCACCCGGTTCTGTGTGGACTACAGGGGGCTCAACGCTATCACAGCCTCTGATGCACAACCAATGACACACATTGAGGAGCTGCTGGAGCGGTTAGCCAGTGCAAGCTATCTCTCCATTATGGATTTGAGTCGGGGATATTGGCAGATTCCCTTGAGCCCCGGGGCCCAGGAGAAGTCCGCCTTTATCACCCCCTTCAGATTGTATGAATCCACGGTCATGCCCTTCGGCATGAAAAATGCCCCTGCCACGTTCCAGCGAATGGTCAACCACCTGCTCCAGGGACTGGAGAGGTACGCAGTGGCGTACCTGGATGACATTGCCATCTTCAGTCCCACCTGTGAGGATCACCTTGAGCATCTGCAGCAGGTGCTCGGGCGCATTCACCAGGCGGGCTTGACCAACAAGCCGGGAAAGTGCCAGATGGGCATGAACGAGGTCCACTACCTGGGGCACCGGGTAGGTGGGGGTACTCTGAAGCCAGAGCCTGGAAAGGTGGACGCTATCGTGTCCTGGCCCACCCCCAGGACCAAGAAGCAGGTGCAGTCCTTTTTGGGCACCGCAGGGTACTATAGACGCTTTGTACAGGACTATAGTAGCCTTGCGAAGCCCTTGACAGACCTCACCAGGAAGAGCCTACCCCATTCCGTCAAATGGACAGATGAATGCGAGGTGGCCTTTAGGGCGCTGAAGACTGCCTTGAGCAGATCCCCTGTGCTAAAGGCGGTCGACGGCACACGGCCACTCTTAGTACAGACCGACGCCAGTGAGTTTGGCCTCGGTGCTGTACTCAGCCAGGTCGACTCGGGGAACCAAGAACACCCCGTGTTGTACCTAAGCCGGAAACTGCTGCCGAGGGAAGTGGCCTATTCCACCATAGAGAAGGAGTGCCTGGCCATTGTATGGGCCCTCAACCATTTACAGCCTTACTTGTACGGGCGCCCCTTCACTGTCGTGACTGACCACAACCCCCTGAGTTGGCTGCACACCATGTCAGGTGCCAACGGAAGGTTGTTACGCTGGACCCTCACCCTCCAGCAGTACGACTTTACCGTTCAACACCGCAAGGGCAGCGAGCATGGCAATGCCGATGGGTTGTCCCGGCGAGGGGAGCCTCCAGACATACGCTTGGAGGAGTACCAGAAGGTCCTACCTCCATAGCGCAGTCTAAAAGGGGGAGGTGTCAGGCAAAAGGTATTTTTTCCCTAATTTTAAAAATGAGAGATGTTTTAAAAAAGAAAAACCCCCACACCCTATCCGTTTGTAAGAGAAGACATAGAACTGCAGTGCTGGCCCCCACCCTAAGAATTTTTATTATCGTCGTAAACCCTCCGTGCAGAGCAGCTTCTAGTTCAAAATAGTTATTCCCTCCAAAATTCTATTGTTTAGCTGGACAAACAGTTAATTTAAAAACGCACATGACGGTCACTAACCCAGGGACCAGAGTTTTGGAATGTTCACATTTTCCTGGTTACAATGATATATTTTTCATAACTGGGATATCCCCAGAAATCGAGGAATTGGTTGCTTAGCTTCTGAGCATCATAGAGAGGTCCTGTTTAATATCCATCTGCATGAAAATTAGTGACGGCCAACATGATGTCTCCATCTTGGATGTGGGACCCCCCCACACCAAGATATGAAATCTGAAGGTTTCTATGTTCTATGCAGCTGGGTGGTTTCACAAAACCGAGCCCCCGTGTGAGGTAGACAAAATGGGCGGTTCCTAATAATTTGGCCCTGTTACTGAAAAGCAAATCGGCCATTTTCAGGTCATTCTTCTCAGGGACGCCAGACGCACGCATACCACGCTGCGCGGAAGAATCATGTCTAATTTCCGGGGAGCCATCCCCCCCACAGAATCTGAGACCATCACCTCGTGGCGCAGGTTTTGCTGTTACTTATCCCTTTTATTTTAATAACTGTTTATGCATACATGTAAATTGTCTCCTTTATAATATCTTGTATATATTTTGTAAACACTGCCCCCCTTTTGGGAGTAAATCATTAATTATTTACCAGTTTCGTCCTTCTTGTCCTATGTCGAGCAAACACGTTCCTCACCCGCTAATTCACGTTACCTACCAGGTACCCGATCCACCTGATAAGCGATCGGTGGTGGCAGTATACCAGTATTTATGTGATATTGTGGTTTGAGGGTGGCTGGTCGGAGGTATATATACGTTCCTGGAAGGAACTGGTGGTATATATACGTCCTGTCACATCACGTGCCGCAATAGTCGACATAAGTTAGAGCAGCTGCACCCGTGCTTATCCTCGGTCAATACCGTGTTTGACCAGCAGGATAAGGGGGCGCCAGAGAGCTGCAAGGTCTGACCCAAAAGTGGGTGTCGTTTTCCTGACAGGGGACATCACACACCAGTCGGTGAGACGGAAGCTGCAAGCGCTGCTGAAGCGCGGCAAGGGAGGCGGAAGCTGTAGCTGACTTTCTAAAATGCGCACACAGGCGGCATACTTTGACAAGCAGATCCGGCAGCTCCGGGTAGGTTTTGAGAAACCGCTGAACCATAAGGTTAAGCACATGGGCCAGGCATGGTACATGTGTGAGCTCGCCTCGCCTCAGAGCTGCCACCAGGTTCCGACCATTGTCACACATGACCATGCCTGGCTGTAGTTTCAGCGGTGTCAGCCACAGAACTGCCTGCCCCTTCAGAGCTGTCCACATCTCTTCAGAATTGTGCGGTTTGTCACCTAAGCAGATTAGCTTCAGCACAGCCTGTTGCAGCTGGGCTGAGGGAGTGCTGCAGTGCTTCCAGCTTGTGACTGATCTGGTCATTTCAGAGATGGAGGCTGAAGAGGAGGAGGAGGCTGAGGAGGATGAGGTGCATGAGCTGTAGACTGTGGGGGCAACCCTGAATGACCTAGGGCCCACAATCCTCGACGTCGGGAGGATGTGTTCCGTCCCAAGGTCCGACTGGGTCCCGGCTTGTACTATGTTAACCCAGTGAGCCGTCAGCGAGATGTACTGTCACTGCCCACAACCACTTGTCCACATGTCAGTGCTTAGGTGGACTTTCCCAGTAACTGCATTGTTGAGGGCACGGCTAATGCTGTGTGACACGTGCTTTTGTAATGCAGGGACGGCACACCGGGAGAAAAAATGGTGGCTGGGGACCGAGTACCGAGTGACAGCTGCCGCCATCAAGTTGCGGAAAGCTTCCGTCTCCACGAGCCTAAAAGGCAACATTTCGAGTGCAAGCAGTCGCGAAATGTGGGAATTTAGTAGTGTGGCCTGTGGGGCATTGGCTGTGTATTTGCGTTTGCGTTCCAAGGACTGGGGTATGGATAACTGAACGCTGCGCTGGGACAAGGACGTGCTTGCTGATAGTGCTAGTTGAGAGTGTGCAATGACAGATGCAGGGCAGGAGGCATCTTTGCATGCACTATGGACAGGGGATTGACTTGCACGCACAACAGCGGAAAAAGCAGTGGTGTCACCCGCAGACACTGTTCCTGGACCCTGGGGTTCGGCCCACAAAGTCGGGTGATTTTCTGCCATGTGCCTGATCATGCTGGTGGTGGTAAGGCTGGTCATTTTGCTACCCCCGCTGATGCTGGCCTGGCAGGTGGTACAAAGGGCTTTTTTGGGGTTATCGGCAGAGTCTTTAAAAAACAACCAGACTCGGGAAGACCTAACAGTAGTACTGGCAACTTCCGTCATGTTGGTGTTACGGGGAACGGTTGCCCACCTTCTGTCTGCGGCCACCACACTGCTTCTTTCTGCCTGTTGGGGTGCTCTGCCTTCCTTTCCCTGTGTGCTGCTGTCCTCGCTCTGCATGTCCTCCTGCCAGGTTGGGTCAGTTACTATATCATCCACCACCTCATCTTCCACTTCCGCATCCTGGTCCTCCTCCTGACTTTCTGGCAACTGTGTCTCATCATCGTCTACCTCTTGTGACATTTTCCCACCATCGCCTTCGTATGACCGTGGCTGCTCAAATATTTGGGCATTGCTACATGCGATCTCCTTTTGCCCCACTTCAAGTGGACCAGGCGAGAGACCATAATCTATAAATGGAAAAGTGAACAGCTCTTCAGAGTGTCCAAGTGTGGGATAAGTTGTCTCCGGGCACTCGGCGTGGTGGGAGGAACGAGGATCAGGGTGAGGAATATGCATTACAGACTCATGGCTACTGAGACTTGACCGTGTGGAAAAAAAGGTGGTGGTGGTGGCTAAGTGACTGGAAGCATTATCTGCTATCCAACCACTAACCTTTTCATGCTGCTCTTTGTTCAATAGTGGTGTTCTGCTGTCCCCTTTTAACTGGGACAGGAAGGTCGAGCGAGAAGATGTGGATGTTTGTTGTTGCACAATTTCAGCTTGCCAACGACCTCGACCTCTGCATGCACCATCACCATCACGTCCAGTTCCCCATCCCTTGCCATGCGCCTTGCCCATTTTAAATGGAGGACAATATCTTCCACGCTCACTACAAATGGCTGAATATGTGATCCGTGTGATGGACAAACCACAGTTTTAAATAGTTGGCCTGTAGGTAACTATTTTTAACAGCACCGACCTCGTGTCAATCAGTTCGCTGACACACTGCAACTAAATTTCAATGGAGGCCAGAAATGGCAGAATTTTCAGCGCAATTATATGGGATCCGTGTAAAGGACAAACCACAGTTTTTAATAGCTGGCCTGTAGGTAACTATTTTTAACAGTGACCTCGTATCAATAAGTTCGCAAACCACAGTTTTAAATAGCTGGATTTTTAGCACTGTAATATGGAAAGGACCTGGCTGTATTCTGAAGTGCCAACAAGCAAATGGCGCAGAAAAACAGTGTTCTCTGGATTGCATTTTAAGCAAGTAATCAGGATTAAGAGAAAAAAAAATATTCCTGGCCCCTGATACATGGGGCTTTTTCTACAAATATCTGTAAAAGCGCAAGCAGACAGAACTGCAACTCTTTTTTAATTAGAAAAGTACAAAAACACAACACAAATACAAACACTGTACAAGAACAACTAAAACCCCAGTAAAGTATAGTCCTAGAACCCCAGCGAATCCAAGACTCTCCAGAGTCCAGAGTCCAGCAAAATACATGCACTCAGAAATGTCCTTACTTTTCCAAGGACCCCCCCGGCAAGGGAAGACCTTACATACTCCTTACTTTACCTTTTTCTTTTTTAATACATCCTTTCAAAATACCCCCAACATTCGCTCACATTCACACCCATTCACACCTAACCCCCTAACAGAAGGAAAACTAAAAAACCTGGCCCATTGCCCAAAATAAGAGACAGACCACCTGACCAAAAAACTTAACACTTATACACACGAAAAACCCTCTCTTTTTTTAAAATTTATATTTATTTATTTATTTTTTTAACACCCAAGGTCCCACGATAGTCTGTGGCCTTACCACAACAAGGTCCCACTAAAGTTTGTGGCCTATTTCACACAAAAAGCTCATTTTGCCTTTTCCGGCATCCCGCAGGACGTCCAATTTTTCCCACAAAACACAACCCCTCCCCCCTCCCCCCTAATTCCCCCAACCAACCTAAACTAACCCCCCCACACGCATCATAATACACATACCACTTAATATACATACAATAAACAGTATGCAACATAACAGTACAATACACAACATAACAATATATCTAGACAACATAACAATTTACCCTAAGGAACTAACTATTACCCCCTCCATAGAAGGGAAGCCCTCCCTGCACCCAGCCTCTCATACTCCAGAAAGCGCACTTTTGCCAGGTCACCCAGGATGTTCCTAATCACCTCTTCCTGGGGGAGGGTTTTCTGCTGGGTGGACACTAAACACCGTGCATTCCACGTGTAGAACCTAGTCACTAAACTAACTAAGAAAACAGTGCCCCGATCTCGGCCACCAAGGGACCTGAATGCCCCATAGGCCCACTCCGCATAGGAAAGGCCTGCCTGCCTAGGCCAGCCAGCCGAAAGCACCCACCCTACTGTAGACCTCTGTATTAAAGGGACACCAAAGCAGGAAGTGATCCTTGCTTTCAAGCATGCCGCCACACAATCCCGGTCATCAGAGTTCCTGTACTTCAGGTTGACCCTCACATACAGTCTTCCATGCAAGCAGTGCCAAGCCAAGTCCCAAAACTTCAAGGGGATCCGTTTAGAGTTTAATAACCCAAGCCCTACCTCCAGATCCCGGCTTGGGCAATCCTTGAGCGCCAGGGGCTTCTGAAAGTGGGTCAACAGGACCCTATTGTCAAGTAACCACCTTGACAAGGTTCTGATCTCCCACAATCCCAGACCCCACCGGCGGATCACCTTCAGAACCAGGGTAGCATAAGCCGGAAGATGGCCATGAGGCGTTCGAAGGTCCTGCACCTGCCCTCCTGTCTCTCATTCCTGGAAGAAAGGCCAAAACCATCCCCTACAGGAGAATACCCACGGAGGAGCCCTCTCTAACCAGAGGTTGGTGATGTTTGCCTTAAGGAAGGTGTTTACTAGAAACACCACTGGGAAGACCATACACAACCCTCCTAGTGTCCTCATGCGGTACATGTTCTCCCTCTTGATTGGGTTCCGCCTATTCCCCCACAATAGCTGGAAGAACAGGCTGCAGACCCGTGTCCAAAGAGGTTCTGGCAAGATGCAGACACTGCCCAAGTATATTAATAATGGGAGCAAATACCCTTTGGCCAGGCTAACCCTTTCCCTCAGGGTCAAGGACCAACCCTTCCACTGATCCACCTTCTGGGCGGCGATCTCAAGTCTGCCCTCCCAGTTTTGCTGGGGATAGTCCCCCGGGCCGAAACTGATGCCTAATATTTTTGCTGTGGCCTAGGGACCTGGAAGGGTGTCCGGGAGATCAAAACTAGGATCTCCCCCTCCCAGCCAGAGACTCTCACACTTATCCTGGTTGATCATGGACCCGGATGCCCCCGAGTAGCGCTCCACCTCAGACATGACCCAGTCTGCCTCCCCTCTCGAGGACATACAAAGGGAAACGTCATCAGCGTATGCCACTACCCTCAAGATGGCCTCTGGCTCCGCCCCATCCATCCCGACTCCCACCAACGGTCCACGCTCCACCCTCCTTAAAAGGGGGTCGATCGCGAACACGTATAACAGTGGACTCAAAGGACAGCCCTGGCGTACGCCAGACTTCACCTCAAAAGGGTGTCCGACCAAACCGTTCACGAGCGGAAAAGTCTCTGCCCCATTGTATAACACTCTCAACCAATCAACAAACCTCCCGGTCAGACCGTACCTCAGAAGGACGGACCAGAGGTACTCATGGTTAACCCGGTCAAAGGCTTTCGCCTGGTCTAAGGACAGCAAGTACCCCTTCCAGTGACTTGCCCTGCCCTGCTCCACTGCCTCCCAGACACCGAGCACAGCACTAAATGTACTGCGGCCTGGAACAGAGCAGTGCTGGGCCCCCGAAAGGAGCCGGGGTGCAAATTTCACCAACCGATTAAAAGCACCTTTGCCAGAACCTTTCGGTCCGTATTGAGAAGCGCTATGGGACGCCAATTCTCAATACGGGACGAGTCTTTACCCTTTGACAGAATAATCAAGCCTGACTTCCTCATTGAGCTGGGCAGAGTGTCCGATGAGAGACACTCATTAAACACCTCAGTCAAGAGGGGGACCAAGGAGTCCCTAAAAGTCTTGTAAAACTCAGATGTTAAGCCATCCGGACCAGGCGATTTTTGGGCCGAAGCCCATCAATCACCCATCTCACTTCCTCTTCCCTGATTGCTTCTGCCAAAACATGAAGAGAGGGGTCATCCCCTGGCTCAGGGATGGCTTCAGCCAGAAAAGCCGACATCTCATCCCGATCAGGTTCCCTCCTCCCCAAGAGGTGCGAGTAGAAGAATCTGACCACCTCCAGGATCCCTGATTTGGATCTGTTCAGGGACCTCATACTGTCGATCAGTCCTGTTACAACCTTACAACTCACTGACATCCTGCAGTTCCTGTAAGGGTCGGGCGAGCGGTACCTCCCAAAATCCCTCTCAAAAACCTAGGATGTTTGCCTATCATACTGACACCCCTTGAGCAAGGTCTTCACCCTGGAGATTTCCTCACGGTCCCCTCCAGTCGAGACGAGCTGCTCGAGTTTCCTCCCCAGATCCCGATACAGGCGGTACCTGTTCAGGCCCCTGAGGCTCGAGAGCTGACGGAAGAACCTTGCAACCCTTCTTTTGAAGATCTCCCACCACTCAGACTTACTGCTACAGAGACCCAAGAGAGGTACCTGGCTCTGAAGAAATTCCTCAAAGAATTGTCTTACATCCGCTTCTTCCAACAGGGACGAATTCAGCTTCCATTGGCCTATCCCCATCCGGGGGGTCTCAGTAACATTCAAGTAAAATAAAATAAAACAGTGGTCGGAGAATTCCACCTCAACAGCGGACACTGCAGAAGAGACAGCTTCCTCCTATCTATCCTAGACCTACTGCTACTCCTATAAAAGGTGAAACCCTCGTGACCTGTGGTGTGCCAGATGTGCACATCCACCAGGCGAGCTTCGCTTGCTATGCTATTAAGAGTATTACTATCATAAGCCAGCCGGTCTGCGAGGCCTCCCCTATCACGGGATCTAGTTACAGTATTAAAATCCCCACCGAAGACCACCTGCCGGCTTGTAAAAAGATAGGGCTTGACCTTCAGGAAAAAGACATTTACGGTCCCACTTACACTGCGGGCCATAGATATTAATGAGCTGGAGCTCTTGTCCCTTCATGAAGACGTCAAGAACCAAGCACCTCCCCATTTCTACCTCAATCACCCATCTGCATTCCCCCGAAGCGGCCTTAAAAAGGACCGCTACCCCGCTATACGGCTCGGCCGCAAGAGACCAGTATGAGGGCCCACTCCTCCACTCCCTTTTTGCTTTATAAATGGCCCCCATTTCCGTTAGTCTGGTCTCCTACAAAAATAAAATGTCAGCCTCAACTCGGGTGAAAAAATCAAAGGCCGTAAATCTGGCCGCATCTGACTTTATACTGGCGACATTAATCAACGCCAGAGTCAACGGGGTAGGTTCCGCCATCATGGGTGATTGAGTTAGATGGCCTTCTTTTTCACCATACCCCTCTTCTTCCTCTCTCCGTCTGAGGAGGAGCCCGAGTCACCCTTCCTCTTTAGGGATACTGAGGTGTCCATGCCCATCCCTCCAGCATAGGACACCTCCTTCCCAGTACAGGTTTCCTCACCTCTAGACCCCGGGGCAGTCCCTCCCCCAGGGGAAACAGAGTCCCCCGGAGGACGGATCCCGCCGCCCCCTGAAGGCACCTCAGATGTTATCTCCGACTCCTTACCCCCGATCTCCGACACAGCAGAGTCATCGAGTGCTTGGAACCGATTGGAGAGGGGGATCGGAGGGGAGCCGGTAAGCACTTCCGTGGCACCGTAGCGGTAGGGGGGGGCTTTAGATTTTTTTGCCCTCCTCCTGTTCTTCTTTCTCCTACTACTGGTACTTTTGTCACCCGATTTTTTTTTTGACTGCTCCACCACCTCCTCATCCAGACTTTCATACTGGGAGGAGTTATCGGAAGCAGCCGCCTCCTCCCTCTTCATCCTCCTGATCTCCTCGCTCACCGCCTTCTCCCCCAGGGCCTCAGAGGCTCCGGCTGCAGCCTCCGGGGAGGGGACAGTCATCACTCCAGTCACCTGAAGTTTATCCTGCCCCTGTCCCTTCGGCACCTCATCTGCTACCACTGGTGGGCAGGTGTATTTGCCTTGCCTTTCCTCCCTGACCCCTCAGCTCCCCTCCCGCCCCCACCTCTAGTTCCAGCAGAGGATGCACCACTGGGAACCCCCCCATGGCTCTCCCCCGCCTGACCAGAGATGGTGTTGGAAAAGGAACGGGGGCAGCGGCTATTCGGGTGACCTAGATCACCACACAGGTGGCACCTAATGTCACCACAGGCAACGGCCTGATGACCTACCCCGCCACACAAGGCACATTTCTGCACTTTGCAGCCCGCGCTGAAGTGGCGGGGATCACCGCACCTGTGGCAGACCTTTGGTTGCCCCTGGTAGAAGATCAGGATCCTGTCCCTCCCCAGGAATGCCGAGGAGGGGATGTTAGTGACAGTACTACCTGAAACCTTCAACTTCATCATGAAGGTCCAGCCCCCTGACCAAATGCCAAACTCATCCCTGTTCTTTTTTGGGACCTCCGTGACTTCCCCATAGCGAGAAAGCCACGTCATGATATCAATCCCCAAGAGTGACTCGTTATTGATCAGAACGGTCACCCTTTTTACGCCATTTTGGTGAGACACTGCCTGCATGGCAAAGTCTCGCCAGCCAGGCTCCCCCTTCACCAGTTCGAAATTTGACCAGAAAAGCTCTAAGCCCTCCGGCCGAACAAAACTGATGTCAAAGATGGAGGTACCAAAAGGATGGATCAGGGCAAAGATGTCAACCACCCTGAAATCCATCTTCAGGAGGAGCTCCACGTCCTTCGCTCTAGGCGGGCACGCTTCACTGCCCCTCCACCGAAGATGGACCACATTCCTCCTGGCCACCCCTTGCCCGGCTGTCGGGAGGGACCATACCGTTTCCCTCTCCCTTTTATCTTGGAAGGCAGCCAGGCCGTGCCTGTCCAGTCAAAAGGCCAGGTCCACCTCTCGTCCCTTTACCATGATCGTCCGTTCTCCCTTCTTGAGAGCCTCCAGAAAACGGCATCGCAAGTCACCGTCCCTGAGATCCAGAGGCGAGGAAACCCCTCGAGAGGACCCCGAGTTCCCGGCCACTGCCCCCGCAAAACTCCGGGGGAACAGATGGACCAGCCCCCTCCTCGTGCTCCCCGCTACCAACAGACACTCCATTCACGCCCCCTACTGCAGACACACCGCCATTTGCATCCTCAACCACAGACACATCCATACCCACACCATCCCCATTTGTGTCCACAATCACCCCACTTACCCCGCTATCACTCCCATGCGCACTGGGGTTGGTGTTTTTTGTCTTTTGGGTACACTTTTTATGCACCATTACACTATTATCAGTGTTCATATTACCGGTGTTATTGGTACTATTAGTACCGCCACCTACTGGTGGCGTTTTCCCTGCCGGGGGTTCTGCGCACTGAGCGCTGCTGGCCCTTTAAGGACCACACTGCATGTCTTAAGGAGCGCAGCACCACTGCTCCCAGCACTCCTGGAGCTTCCTGTCTTACTGGCAGGAAGAGAGCCAGGTGTAGCGCCTCCTCCTCCTCCACCATCCAGCCCTGCTGCAGCACTCTTGGAGACCCGCACTGCCGGAGCCCCTGCCTCAGGTAAGCCCCCAGACACAGGGGACCCCGACAGGCAGACCCCCCCCATCAGCCACAGGCGCAGCCCCCCTGCTGGTATTAACCACAGCTATGGTCCCTGTTGCTCCAGGAGCTGCCACCGGCGCTAAACCCTGCCCCCGGGTGTAGCCACGCCCACATGGGGCGGACCCCGCCCGGGAAGCCACGCCCCCAGCAGCACATCACAGCTCTGTGGAGCCACTTCCCCACGGGCGGACCCCGCCCAGGAAGCCACGCCCACTGCACCCGACTGCACAGTGCGGCCCTCTGAGGCCACTCCCACATGAGCAGGGGATGCCAGGGAGGCCACGCCCCCCAAAACCGGCCGCACCGGGACCCCCAAAGCTGACCCAAAGCCGGATCTACTCTCAGGGGTCCCTGGTCCAGCGGCACCAGTTCCTAGGGGCACAGCACTCCCTAACATCACACCCTTGGCCACAAAGAGCTTGGCCATGGCAACGCAACACTGGCGGCCGGCCCCAGGCTAGGCCACTCCCCCTCAGTGTCCACCAGCGGCGGAGCCCCCAGTGCCGACCCATTACTGGGCCCCTGCGCCGGGGACCCCGACTTCACTGCGGACCCCACCAGGGGAGCAGGCCCCACCACCTTCTTATTACGAGCCAGCTTGGCCAGAGCCGCAGGCCCAACACTCTTTGCCTTGCCAGGGGCTTTACCAGGTGCCTGGGTCCCCAAAGGTGATCCAGTTTTAACGGATCCGTGAGTGGGGGACCCAGACACCCCAGCACACGCCGCCGGAGATGCAGCCGCGGCTGCCCGAGTGCCGCCAGCAGTGCGGGTGGCAGCGGCAGTTACGCTCGTCACCCCCCGAATGCCAGCAGGCACACCAGGTGCCAGGCAAGCCCCCTCTCTCACAGGGGACCCATCCTTAGCACCTCTACTGGTTTTGCCCCCCGCTGGGCCGCCCTCTGTGCCATATTCCATGTCAGACACATCCGACACACCACCTTCATTATTACAAACAGAGGCGGCGCTCTGCGTGCCATGGCCTACAGTCTCCCCGCTCCCTCACTGCGGACCCACAACAGAGCCTGAGCCGGGGTGGGTAGCGGGTGCAGCACAACGGGACCGGGGGGTCCCAGAGAGGGGGACATACAAAAATTTATGTGTTTATGTGTTACCAATGTTTTATTTTTATTAGCTTTTTTTTTTCTTCCTCTTCATCCCCCTCCCGGTTGCCTCGTCCTCACAGATCTCGTCCCCGAACGTCAGCTGGTTAAAAGGTACCGGGGACTCGATCTGCCTGATCTGCTTCATGACGAGGCAGCCCCCCTCACTACTACTACCGCCATCCTCATCCTCCCCTTCGCTCCTGCTGCACTCTGAAGGGCTAGAATTAGACGGCAGAGCCATCTGCTCAGGGGCTATCCCGCTATGCGATGCCTGGAGATCACTTACCAGGCCACCAGATGGCGGGTAGGGTGCGACCTCCTCCTTGCAGTCCTCTTCCTCCTCCTCCACCACCACCACCTGGCTGGAGCTCCGTGACCCCTCAATAGATCCACCGGCCATGGCTCGGCACCGGTCGTCGTTTTCAAGTTTCTCCCGGAATGGCCCGCTTCCGGCCAGGATGGCACACCGCCGGCTCTCCACCTCCTGAATGGCCTTCTTGATCTTTCTGACCGCGGCGGATAGCTCAGGATTTTTGCTGCTAGAGACCCTGTTGGACCACTCCTGAGCTACCCTCAACTCCCCCCAGAGGGATTTTAGCTTCTTTGAGGCGTCCTCATACTCGTAGAGGTGCGCATGGATGCGGGAGCCATAGCTGAGAGTGGACTCCTTTGCCACCTTGGTGCCCCACTCAAGGGACACCGCTGCAGCACCCCTGCTCATACTTGACCTACCTCCGGGGGGAGGAACCGCCGCGGCAATGGCCTCGGGGGTACTTCTGGTCTTCATGCCGGACCCCTTGCCTTGTCCGGACCTGGTCATCCTAGCTGGGATGGTATTCCTCCCGCCACCCACCGGCTTGGACCAGGGGGCAGGAGCCGGGGGCCCAGCCCCGGAGACCAATCCACAAGCAAGCCTGCTTTCCTGGGAAGGGGGCAGACAAAAAGTCCCAGATGGAAAAAACCTCCGTTCCCAGGAGCTCTCTCCACATACCAAACACAGCCCTCGCAGCTCACAGCAGGCTCTGCCTCCTCCTCTTCCTGTCTGGAGCTGCAGCAGACAGAACTGGAACCCTTTTATTATAAAAGTATAAAACAAACCATAAATACACATTATACAAAGAACAAAAATGCAAAACCTCAACAAACCACAACCCAAAGGAAACCCCAACAAGTCCAAAATTATAATGTCCAGTAAAACTTATAAAGCAAAAATGTCCCGCAATGTTCATAGAACATAAAATGTCCATTTTCCCAAAATCCTCCCCAGCAAGGGAAGACCTTAACCTTTTTTATATATATATATATATATATATATATATATATATATATATATATATATATACAGTACAGACCAAAAGTTTGGACACACCTTCTCATTTAAAGATTTTTCTGTGTTTTCATGACTTTGAAAATTGTACATTCACACTGAAGGCATCAAAACTATGAATTAACACATGTGGAATTATATACCTAACAAAAAAAGTGTGAAACAACTGAAAATATGTCTTATATTCTAGGTTCTTCAAAGTAGCCACCTTTTGCTTTGATGACTGCTTTGCACACTCTTGGCATTCTCTTGATGAGCTTCAAGAGGTAGTCACCGGAAATGGTTTTCACTTCACAGATGTGCCCTGTCAGGTTTAATAAGTGGGATTTCTTGCCTTATAAACGGGGTTGGGACCATCATTTGTGTTGTGCAGAAGTCAGGTGGATACACAGCTGATAGTCCTACTGAATAGACTGTTAGCTGCTTTTTTCTTGTCATAATACTAATTCTAAGTAAAGAAAAATGAGTGGCCATCATTACTTTAAGAAATGAAGGTCAGTCAGTCCGAAAAATTGGGAAAACTTTGAAAGTGTCCCCAAGTGCACTGGCAAAAACCATCAAGTGCTACAAAGAAACTGGCTCACATGAGGACTGCCCCAGGAAAGGAAGACCAAGAGTCACCGCTCCTTCTGAGGATAAGTTTATCCGAGTCACCAGCCTCAGAAATTGCAGGTTAGCAGCAGCTCAGATTAGAGACCAAGTCAATGCCACACAGAGTTCTAGCAGCAGACACATCTCTTCAACAACTGTTAAGAGGAGACTTTGTGCAGCAGGCCTTCATGGTAAAATAGCTGCTAGGAAACCACTGCTAAGGACAGGCAACAAGCAGAAGAGACTTGTTTGGGCTAAAGATCACAAGTAATGGACATTAGACCAGTGGAAATCTGTGCTTTGGTCTGATGAGTCCAAATATGAGATCTTTGGTTCCAACCACCGTGTCTTTGCGCGACGCAGAAAAGGTGAACGGATGGACTCTACATGCCTGGTTCCCCCCGTGAAGCATGTAGGAGGAGGTGTGATGGTGTGGGAGTGCTTTTCTGGTGACACTGTTGGGGATTTATTCAAAACTGAAGGCATACTGAACCAGCATGGCTACCACAGCATCTTGCAGCGGCATGCTATTCCATCCGGTTTGCGTTTAGTTGGACCACCATTTATTTTTCAACAGGACAATGACCCCAAACACACCTCCAGGCTGTGTAAGGGCTATTTGACCAAGAAGGAGAGTGATGGGATGCTAAGCCAGATGACCTGGCCTCCACAGTCACTAGACCTGAACCCAATTGAGATGGTTTGGGGTGAGCTGGACCGCAGAGTGAAGGCAAAAGGGCCAACAAGTGCTAAGCATCTCTGGGGACTCCTTCAAGATTGTTGGAAAACCATTTCCGGTGACTACCTCTTGAAGCTCATCAAGAGAATGCCAACAGTGTGCAAAGCAGTCATCAAAGCAAAAGTGGCTACTTTGAAGAACCTAGACTATAAGACATATTTTCAGTTGTTTCACACTTTTTTGTTAAGTATATAATTCCACATGTGTTAATTCATAGTTTTGATGCCTTCAGTGTGAATGTACAATTTTCATAGTCATGAAAATACAGAAAAATCTTTAAATGAGAAGGTGTGTCCAAACTTTTGGTCTGTACTGTATATAACCAAAATATCCCCTTCCAGCACTCATTTATACCTAAACCCCAAAAGAAAACAACAAACTGGCCCACTGCCAAAAATTTAAAGAAATAGGCCACCTGGCCGAAAGCTTATACACAGCAATTTTTTTATTTTTATTTTTTGTTAATAACCTAAACACCGACACCGACACCCAAGGTCCCACGACAGTCTGTGGCCTCATCACACCAGGGTCCCACTAAAGTTTGCGGCCCACAAAGATACCAGGTCCTTTTACCTTTTTTTTCATCGATTTTAGGATGTCCATATCACCAACCCATCCACCAAACCCTTCCCTCTTCCCCCTGAAACCTCCCACCCAACCTACACTAAACCCCCCCCCACACGCACACACATAATAATACACATACATATCATACAAAAAAAATAATATACACAACAAATCTAATAACGTAATCACATTACCATAAACAACAACCATGAACCAAAGTCAGACCCAAGTTCGGTGCTTGCAAGCCCTATATACGGGTTCCAATACCATAAAACAAAAAACTATACGTGAGGGTAACAGCCCACCACCGGGAACTGGAGACTACAGAGGCTCTCACCCTAATCTACCACACAGCACCCTATCCCGCTCTAATAAAGAAAAAGAAAAAACTGCCCCTACCACCCTACCAATCTTTCCCTACCTGTCCCTCACTGACCCTCACTACCAACCTAATACTAACTACCTGTCCCTAAAGACTGTCCCTACCTGTCCCTCCACATCTATCTGACCCTAAAAATAAAGATAAAAAGACTACACTTACTCTATCACAAGCACACAGAACCTAACTCTTCCTAGGGCACATTAAATGAGAACCTCCTCCATAGCAGGGAGGCCCTCCCTGCACCCAGCCTCTCATACTCCAGTGAGCGCACTTTTGCCAGGGCACCCAGGATGTTCCTAATCACCTCTTCCCGGGAGAGGACTTTCTGCTGGGTGGACACTAAACACCCTGCGTTCCACGTGTAGAACCTAGTCACTAAACTTACTAAGAAAACAGTGCCCCGATCTCGGCCACCAGGGGACCTGAATGCCCCATAGGCCCACTCCACATAGGACAGGCCTGCTAGCCTGGGCCAGCCAATGGAAGCACCCACCCTACTGTAGACCTCTGTATTAAAGGGACACTGAAGCAGGAAGTGCTCCATGCTTTCACATTCCTCGCAGGGACAATCCTGGTCATCAGAGTTCCTGTACTTCAGGTTGCCCCTCACATACAGTCTCCCATGGAAGCAGCGCCAAGTCAAGTCCCAAAACTTCAAGGGGATCCGCATAGACTTTAATAACCCGAGCCCCAACTCCAGATCCCGGTTTGGGCAATCCTTGAGCGCCAGCGGTTTCTGGAAGTGGGTCAACAGAACCCTATTGTCAAGTAACCTCCTTGACAAGGTCCTGATCTCCCACACTCCCAGACCCCACTGGCGGATCACCTTCACAACCAGGGTAGCATAAGCCGGAAGATGCCCATGAGGCGTTCGAAGGTCCTTCACCCGCCCTCCTGTCTCCCATTCCTGGAAGAAAGGCCAAAACCACCCCCTACAGGAGAATACCCACGGAGTAGCCCTCTCTAACCAGAGGTTGGCGATGTTTGCCTTAAGAAAGGTGTTTACTAGAAACACCACTGGGTTGACCATACTCAACCCTCCTACTCTCCTCGTGCGGTACGTGACCTCCCTCTTGATTAGGTTCAGCCTATTCCCCCACAATAGTTGGAAGAACAGGCTGTAGACCAGTGTCCAAAGAGGCTCTGGCAAGATACAGACGCTGCCCAGGTATATTAATAAAGGGAGCAAATATCCCTTGGCCAGGTTAACCCTTTCCCTCAGGGTCAAGGACCAACCCTTCCACTGATTCTCCTTCTTGGCGGCGATCTCAAGTCTGCCCTCCCAGTTTTGCTGGGGATAGTCCCCCGAACCTAAACTGATGCCTAAAATTTTTACTGTGGCCTGAGGCCCTGGAAGGGTGTCCGGGAGTTCAAAACTTGGATCTTCTCTTCCCAGCCAGAGACTCTCACACTTATCCCGGTTGATCATGGACCCAGATGCCACCGAGTAGCGCTCAACCTCAGACATGACCCAGTCTGCCTCCTCTCTCGAGGATACAAAGAGGGAAACATCGTCGGCGTACGCCACTACCCTCAAGGTGGCCTCTGGCTCCGCCCGGTTCATCCCGACTAATACCAACGGTCCGCGCTCCACCCTCCTTAAAAAGGGGTCGATCATGAACACATATAACTGTGGGCTCAAAAGACAGCCCTGGTGGACACCAGACTTCACCTCAAAAGGGCGTCCGACCCAACCGTTCACAAGCGCAAATGTCTCTGCCCCATTGTATAACACTCTCAACCAATCAACAAACCTCCCGGGCAGACCGTACCTCAGAAGGATGGACCAGAGGTACTCATGGTTAACCCGGTCAAAGGCCTTCGCCTGGCCTAAGGACAGCAAGTACCCCTTCCAGTGATCTGCCCTGCTCTGCTCCACTGCCTTTCGGACACCGAGCACAGCACTAAATGTACTGCGGCCAGGAACAGAGCAGTACTGGGCCCCCGAAAGGAGCCGGGGCGCAAACTTCACCAACCGATTTAAAAGCACCTTTGCCAGAACCTTTCGGTCCGTATTGAGAAGCGCTATGGGATGCCAATTCTCAATACGGGACGAGTCTTTACCCTTTGACAGGATAATCAGGGCGGACTTCCTCAATGAACCGGGAAGAATGTCCGAGGAGAGACATTCATTAAAAACCTCAGTCATGAGGGGGACCAAAGAGTCCCTAAAAGTCCTGTAAAACTCGGATGTTAAGCCATCCGGACTGGGCGATTTTTTGGGCCGGAGCCCATCAATGGCCCGTCTCACTTCCTCTTCCCTGATTGCTTCTGCCAAAACATGAAGAGAGGGGTCATCCCCTGGCTCAGGGATGGTTTCAGCCAGGAAAGCCGACATCTCATCCCGATCTGGATCCCTCCTTCCCAAGAGGTGCGAGTAGAAGGATCTGACCACCTCCAGGATCCCTGATTTGGATCGGTTCAGGGAACCCGTACTGTCGATCAGTCCTGTTACCATCTTGCAACTCACTGACATCCTGCAGTTCCTGTAGGGGTCGGGCGAGCAGTACCTCCGGAAATCCCTCTCAAAAACTAAGGATGTGTGCCTATCATACTGGCACCCCTTGAGCAAGGCCTTCACCCTGGAGATTTCCTCACGGTCCCCTCCAGTCGAGACGAGCTGCTCGAGTTTCCTCCCCAGCTCCCGATACAGGCGGTACCTGTCCAGGCCTCTGAGGCTCGAGAGCTGATGGAAGAACCCCGCAACACTTCTTTTGAAGATCTCCCACCACTCAGACTTACTGCTACAGAGACCCAAGAGAGGTACCTGGCTCTGAAGAAATTCCTCAAAGAATTGTCTTACATTCGCTTCTTCCAACAGGGACGAATTCAGCATCCATAGGCCTCTCCCTATCCGGGGAGTCTCTGTAACATTCAAGGAAAAGAAAATGAAACAGTGATCGGAGAATTCCACCTCAACAGCGGACACTGCAGAAGAGACGGCTTCCTCCTTTAAAAAAAAACTATCTATCCTAGACCTACAACTACCCCTATGAAAGGTGAAACCCCCGTGACCTGGGGTGTGCCGGATGTGGACATCCACCAGGCGAGCTTCACTTGCTATGCTATTCAGAGTATTACTATCAACAGCCAGCCTTCGGTCTCCGGGGCCTCCCCTATCACGGGATCTAGTTATAGTATTAAAGTCCCCACTGAAGACCACCTGCCGGCCCGTAAAAAGATAGGGCTTGATCTTCAGGAAGAGACATTTACGGTCCCACTTTGACTGTGGACCATAGATATTAATGAGCCAGAGCTCCTGTCCCCTCATGAAGATGTCAAGGACCAAGCACCTCCCATTTCTACCTCGATCACCCGTCTGCATTCCACCGAAGCGGCCTTAAAAAGGACCGCTACCCCGCTAAAAGGCTCGGCCGCAAGAGACCAGTATGAGGGCCCGCACCTCCACTCCCTCCTTGCTTTGCAAATGGCCCCCATGTCCGTTAGTCTGGTCTCCTGCAAAAATAAAATGTCAGCCTCAACTCAGTAGAAAAAAATCAAAGGCCATAAATCTGGCCGCATCTGACTTTATACTGGTGATATTAATCGACGCCAGAGTCAACGGGGTAGCTTCCGCCATCATGGGTGATTGAGTTAGATGGCCTTCTTTTTGACCGTACCCCCCGATTTTCTCCTCTCACCTTCAGAGGAGGAACCAGACTCTCCACTCCTCTTCAGTGACACCGAGGTGTCCATAGCACCTGACACCTCCTTCCTAGTACTGGGTTCCTCACCCCTGGACCCCGGGGCAGTCCTTCCCCCAGAGGAAAGTGAACCCCCCGGAGGACGGACCTCGCCGCTCCCTGAAGGCACCTCAGATGTTACCGCCGGTCCCTCAACCCCGACCTCCGACACAGCAGAGTCATCGAGGGCATGGGACCGGTTGGAGAGGGGGATCAGAGGGGAGCCGGTGAGCCCTTCCATAGGCACCATAGTGGCCGGGGGGGGGGGGGTTAGATGTTTTTACCCCTTTTCGGTTCCTCCTCCTCTGACTCTTACTGGTCTTACCGTCACCTGATTTTTTAGGCTGCTCCACCACCTCCTCATCTAGACTTTCATACTGGGAGGAATCATCAGAAGCAGTCACCTCCTCCCTCTCCATCCTCCTGATCTCCTCGTTCACCGCCTCCTCCCCCAGGGCCTCAGGGGCTCCGGCTGCCGCTTCTGGGGAGGGGACAGACATCACCCCAGTCGCCTGAGGCTTATCCCGCCTCCTACCCCCACGGCGCCTCACCTGTTGCAACTGGTCGGCAGATGTACTGGCCTTGCCTTCCCTCACTGGCCCCTCAGCCCCTCTCCCGCCCCCACCTCCAGCTTCAGCAGAAGATGCACCGCCAGGGACCCCCCCACGGCCATCCCCTGCCTGACCAGAGATGGTGTTAGCAAAGGAGCGGGGCAGCGGCTATACGGCTGACCTAATGTCACCACAGGCTGCAGCAAGATGTCCTACCCCGCCACACAAGGCACATTTCTGCACCTTCCAGCCTGCGCTGAAGTGGCGGGGATCACAGCACCTGTGGCAGACCTTCGGTTGCCCCTGGTAGAAAATCAGGATCCTATCCCTCCCCAGAAATGCTGAGGAGGGGATGTGGGTGACAGTACCGCCTGAGACCTTCAACCTCATCATGAAGGTCCAGCCCCCTGACAAAATGCCAAACTCGTCCCTGTTCTTCTTTGGGACGTCCGTGATCGCCCCATAGAGAGAAAGCCACGTCATGATATCGACCCCAGAGAGTGACTCGTTACTTGTCAGAACGGTCACCCTCTTTACGCCATTTTGGCGAGACACCGCCTGCACGGCAAAGTCTTGCCAGCCTGGCTCCCCCTTCACCAGTTCAAAATTCGACCAGAAAAGCTCTAGGCCCTCCGGCCGAACAAAACTGATGTCGAAGATGGGGATACCAAAAGGATGGATCAGGGCAAAGATCTC
Source organism: Phyllobates terribilis (assembly GCF_046119375.1). Classification (NCBI taxonomy): domain Eukaryota; kingdom Metazoa; phylum Chordata; class Amphibia; order Anura; family Dendrobatidae; genus Phyllobates; species Phyllobates terribilis. The sequence goes on along the minus strand of NW_027362763.1, from coordinate 881,414,242 downwards.
AGTCGCCCTGAAGTTCATCTTCAGGAGGAGCTCCACGACCCTCGCTATTGGCGGGCATGCTTCACTGCCCCACCACCGAAGACGGACTACATTCCTCCTGGCCACCCCCTGCCCGGCTGTCGGGAGGGACCACACTGTCTCCCCCTCCCTTTTATCTTGGAAGGCGGCCAGGCCATGTCTATCTAGCCAAAAGGCCAGATCCACCTCTCTTCCCTCTACCTGGATCGTCCGTTCTCCCTTCTTGAGGGCCTCCAGGAAACGGCGTCGCAAGTCACCATCCCTGAGGTCCAGAGGTGAGGAAGCCCCTCGAGAAGACCCCGAGGCCCCGGCTACTACCCCCGCAAAACTCCGGGGACCAGCAGCCGAGGGGGCAGATGGACCAGCCCTGTCCCCACTCCCCCCACTACCAACAGACATACCATTCTTACCCCCTGCCACAGACACACCAGCACTCGTATCCTCAACCACAGCCACATTCATACCCACGCCATCCCCAGCAATGTCAACAGTCACCCCACTTGCCCCACTCCCACTCACATGCACACTGGGGTCACAGTTTTTTGTTTTCTGCACACACTTTTTGCCAGCAGTTTTTTCTCCGCCATTACTACTGCTGCCACCTGCTGGCAGCACCTTCGCTGCCGGGGGGATTTGGAAGCCAGGTGCTGCTGAGACTTTTGCCGGCGCCCCTGCCCCAGATAAGCCCACGGGCACAGGGGACACTGACAGGCAGGCACCACCTCCATTTTCAGCCACAGCCGTGGCACCACTGTTCCCAGCAGCAGCTGCCAGTGCTAAGCCCCACCCCTTTTTGGGCGGAGCCACACCCACTTGGGTGGGGTTTGCACGCAAGGCCACGCCCCCTCACCAGGCAGCACGGTGGGGGTCCCAGAGGCCACTCCCACCAGTGCCGTGGGTGACAGGGAGGCCAAGCCCCCCACACCAGGCAGCACAGTGGGGGCCTCAGAGGCCACTCCCACCAGTGCCGTGGATGACAGGGAGGCCACGCGCCCCGCACCAGGCAGCACGGTAGGGGCCCCAGAGGCCACTCCCACCGGTGCCATGGGTGACAGGGAGGCCACGCCCCCCACACCAGGCAGCACGGTGGGGGCCCCAGAGGCCACTCCCACGGGCACCATGGACGGCTGGGAGGCCACGCCCCCCGAAGCAGGCCACATAGGGACCCCCGAAGCCGACCCGGAACCGGGTCTACTCACAGGGGCCCCTGGACCAGCGGCACCAGCTCTCAGGGGCATAGCACCCCCTACCGTCACACCCTTTGCCACAAAAAGCCTGGCCACACCAGCTCCGGCGGTCGGCCCCAGGCTAGGCCACTCCCCCTCGGCACCCACCGGCGGTGGAGTCCCCCACGCTGACTTATTACTGGGCCCCTGCGCAGGGGGCCCCGACCTCGCCGCGGATTTTGCCAGGGGAGCAAGCCCCACCTTTCCCTTATGAGCGAGCTCTGCTGGAGCCGCAGGCCCCGCGCCCTTTACCTCACCAGGTTTCTTGGTCCCTAAAAGTGATCCAGATTTTTTAGCGGATCCGTGTGTGAGGGACCCAGACACCCCAGCATACGCCGCCGGAGATGCGGCCCCGGCCGTCGGTGCGCCTCCGGCATCGCAGGAGGCAGCGGCAGATGTACACGCCGCCCCGCGAATGCCAGCAGGCGCACCAGGTGCCAGGCCAGGCCCCCCTCTTACAGGGGATCCAGCCCGAGCACCACCACTGATAACACCCACCGTCGGGCCGCCCTCCGCGCCATGCTCCATTTCAGACACCTCTGACCCACTGCCTCCATTACCACAAACAGAGGCAGCGCTCTGCGTGCCATGGCCTATATTCTCCCCGCTCCCTCGCTGTGGACCCACAAGTCCAAGCCGGGGTGGGTGGCGGGTGCCACACAACGGGACAGGGGGGCCCCAGAGAGGGGGACATACACAAACTTATGTGCAATAGATGTTTTCTTCTTTTTTTTTTTGCTTTTCTCTTCGTCCCCCTCCCAGGTGCCTCATCCTCGCAGATCTCATCCCCGAACGTAAGCTGACCAAAACGTAACGGGGACTCGATCTGCTGGATCTGCTGCATGATAAGGCAGCCCCCCTCACTACTACTCCTCATCCTCCCCCTCGCTCCCGCTGCCCTCTGAAGGGCTAGAATCAGATGGGAGAGCCATCTGCTCAGGGGCTATCCCGCTATGCGATGCCTGGAGATCACTTACCAGGCCACCAGGCAGTGGATAGGGCGCAACCTCCTCCACGCATACCTCTTCCTCCTCCACTGCCTGGCAGGGGCCCTGCGACCCCTCCAGAGCCCCACCGGTCATGGCTCAGAACCGGTCGTCGTTCATTAGCTTCTCCCGAAAGGGTCCACTGCCCGCCAAGATGGTGCCTCTTTGGTCCTCCAGCTCTTGTATGGCCCACTTGATCTTCCGGACCGCGGCGGATAGCTCAGGCTTCTTGCTGCCAGAGGCCCTTTCGGACCTCTCCTGAGCTACCCTCAACTCCCCCCAGAGGGAACTTAGCTTTTTTGAGCGCATGGACACGGGAGGCATAGGTGACGGTTGCCTCCCTCGACACCTTGGTTCCCCAATCCAGGGGCACCGCTGCAGCACCTCTGCTGGCACTCGACCTACCTCCGGAGGGAGGAGCCGCCGCGGTCGTAGCCTTGGGGGTCCTCCGGGTCTTCATGCTGGAACCCTTGCTGCCTCGGCCTGATGTTGCAGCCTTAGCCGGGTTGGTGTTCCTCCCACCCCCCGCTGGCTTAGACCGGGAGGTGGGAGCCGGGGGCCCAGGCCCGGAGGCCAGTCCCACAACAAGCTTTCTTCCCTGGGAAGGGGGCAGAAAAAAAGTCCCAGATGGAAAAGATTACCTCCCTTCCCAGGAGCTCTCTCCAAACAGCACAGCACACTCAGCTCACAGCACACGGCAGGCTCCGCCTCCAGCACTTCCTGTTTGGAACTGCAACAGACTGAACTGGAACTCTATTTTATTATAAAAATACAAAAACACAGATACACAACACAAATACAACCATTATACAATAAGAAACAAAACCCCCAGCAAAACATAGCCCAAAATCCCAAAATTATGTAGAGTCCAATAAATTAACGTACGACACAAAATGTCCACACAGAAATGTCCTGTAGGAGACCCCCCAGCAAGGGAAGACCCTAACACACCCCCTTCCTGCCCTGAAGTACACTAGACCCCCAACACTCATCCCACTCATGCCTGCACATTTACACCTAACCCCCTAAAAGGGAAAACTAAAAAACTGGCCCATCGCCCAAAATCAAAAGATAGGCCACCTGGGAAAAACTTAACCCACTCTATAACACTAACACACGAAAAACATTTTTTTTTTATTTATTTTTTTTTTTCTCCCCACCACCATTTTTTAACACCCAAGGTCCCACGAAAGTCTGTGGCCTTAACACACCAAGGTCCCACGAAAGTTTGTGGCCTTTAATACACACAGGAAAGGTCCTTTCCTTTCCGCATCCCGCAGGATGTCTATTTTACCAAAAATAAAACCCTCCCCCCTCCCCCCTGAAATCCCCCACCCAACCTAAACTAACCCCCCCACACGCGCAATACACATACATAATTTATATACAAAACACAACATAACAGTAACACCAATACACACCATAACAATATAACAACGACTAACCATACAACTACATGACATGACAACTTAACCATAAGACTACTAACCATTAACCAAAAGATCAAACCCAAGTTCAGTGCTTGCAAGCCCTATATTCAAATTCTGATACCATAAAACAAAAAACTACAATGTGAGGGGAGCAGCCCACCACCAGGAAACTGGAGACTACAGAGGCTCTCACCCTAATCTACCACACAGCATCCTATCCCTCTCTAATAAAGAAAAAGAAAAACTGTCCCTACCACCCTACCAATCTTTCCCTACCTGTCCCTACCTGTCCCTCACTACCAACCTAATACTAACTACCTGTCCCTAAAGACTGTCCCTACCTGTCCCTCCACATCTATCTGACCCTACAAATAAAGATAAAAAGACTAAACTCACCCTATCACAAGCACACAGAACCTAACTCTCCCCCTAGGGCACACTAAATGAGAACCCCCTCCATAGAAGGGAAGCCCTCCCTGCACCCAGCCTCTCATACTCCAGCGAGCGCACTTTTGCCAGGTCACCCAGGATGTTCCTAATCACCTCTTCCCGGGGGAGGGCTTTCTGCTGCGTGGACACTAAACACCGTGCGTTCCACGTGTAAAACCTAGTCACTAAGCTAACTAAGAAAACTGTGCCCCGATCTCGGCCACCAAGGGACCTGAATGCCCCATAGGCCCACTCCGCATAGGAAAGGCCTGCCTGCCTAGGCCAGCCAATGGAAGCACCCACCCTACTGTAGACCTCTGTATTAAAGGGACACTGAAGCAGGAAGTGCTCCATGCTTTCACACTCCTCGCAGGGACAATCCCGGTCATCAGAGTTCCTGTACTTCAGGTTGCCCCTCACATACAGTCTCCCATGGAAGCAGCGCCAAGTCAAGTCCCAAAACTTCAAGGGGATCCGCTTAGAGTTTAATAACCCGAGCCCCACCTCTAGATCCCGGCTTGGGCAATCCTTGAGCGCCAGGGGCTTCTGGAAGTGAGTCAACAGAACTCTATTGTCAAGTAACCTCCTTGACAAGGTCCTGATCTCCCACACTCCCAGACCCCACCGGCGGATCACCTTCACAACCAGGGTAGCATAAGCCGGAAGATGCCCATGAGGCGTTCGAAGGTCCTTCACCCGCCCTCCTGTCTCCCATTCCTGGAAGAAAGGCCGAAACCACCCCCTACAGGAGAATACCCACGGAGGAGCCCTCTCTAACCAGAGGTTGGTGATGTTTGCCTTAAGAAAGGTGTTTACTAGAAACACCACTGGGTTGACCATACCCAACCCTCCTACTCTCCTCGTGCGGTATGTGACCTCCCTCTTGATTAGGTTCAGCCTATTCCCCCATAATAGTTGGAAGAACAGGCTGTAGACCCGTGTCCAAAGAGGCTCTGGCAAGATGCAGACGCTGCCCAGGTATATTAATAAAAGGAGCAAATACCCCTTGGCCAGGTTAACCCTTTCCCTCAGGGTCAAGGACCAACCCTTCCACTGATCCACCTTCTGGGCGGCGATCTTAAGTCTGCCCTCCGATTTTTGCTGGGGATAGTCCCCCGGGCCGAAACTGATGCCTAAAATTTTTGCTGTGGCCTGAGGCCCTGGAAGGGTGTCCAGGAGATCAAAACTTGGATCTCCCCCTCCCAGCCAGAGACTCTCACACTTATCCCGGTTGATCATGGACCCAGATGCCACCGAGTAGCGCTCAACCTCAGACATGACCCAGTCTGCCTCCTCTCTCGAGGATACAAAAAGGGAAATGTCGTCGGCATACGCCACTACCCTCAAGGTGGCCTCTGGCTCCGCCCGGTCCATCCCGACTCCCACCAACGGTCCGCGTTCCACTCTCCTTAAAGAGGGGTCAATCGCGAACACGTATAACAGTGGACTCAGAGGACAGCCCTGGTGGACACCAGACTTCACCTCAAAAGGGTGTCCGACGCCACCGTTCACAAGCGGAAAAGTCTCTGCCCCATTGTATAACACTCTCAACCAAACAACAAACCTCCCAGGCAGACCGTACCTCAGAAGGACAGACCAGAGGTACTCATGGTTAACCCGGTCAAAGGCCTTCGTCTGATCTAAGGACAGCAAGTACCCCTTCCAGTGACCTGCCCTGCTCTGCTCCACTGCCTCTCGGACACCAAGCACAGCACTAAAAGTACTGCGGCCTGGAACAGAGCAGTGCTGGGTCCCCAAAAGGAGCCGGGGTGCAAACTTCACCAACCGATTGAAAAGCACCTTGGTCAGAACTTTTCGGTCCGTATTGAGAAGCGCTATGGGATGCCAATTCTCAATACGGGATGAGTCTTTACCCTTTGACAGGATAATCAGGGCGGACTTCCTCATTGAACCGGACAGAATGTCCGAGGAGAGACATTCATTAAAAACCTCAGTCATGAGGGGGACCAAAGAGTCCCTAAAAGTCCTGTAAAACTCGGATGTTAAGCCATCCGGACCGGGCGATTTTTTGGGCCGGAGCCCATCAATGGCCCGTCTCACTTCCTCTTCCCTGATTGCTTCTGCCAAAACATAGAGAGGGGTCATCTCCTGGCTCAGGGATGGTTTCAGCCAGGAAAGCCGACATCTCATCCCGATCTGGACCCCTCCTTCCCAAGAGGTGCGAGTAGAAGGACCTGACCACCTCCAGGATCCCTGATTTGGATCTGTTCAGGGAACCCGTACTGTCGATCAGTCCTGTTACCATCTTGCAACTCACTGACATCCTGCAGTTCCTGTAGGGGTCGGGCAAGTGGTACCTCCCGAAATCCCTCTCAAAAACTAAGGATGTGTGCCTATCATACTGGCACCCCTTGAGCAAGGCCTTCACCCTGGAGATTTCCTCACGGTCCCCTCCAGTCGAGACGAGCTGCTCGAGTTTCCTCCCCAGCTCCCGATACAGGCGGTACCTGTTCAGGCCACTGAGGCTCGAAAGCTGACGGAAGAACCCCCCAATCCTTCTTTTGATGATCTCCCACCACTCAGACTTACTGCTACAGAGACCCAAGAGAGGTATCTGGCTCTGAAGAAATTCCTCAAAGGATTGTCTCACATCCACTTCTTTCAACAGGGACGAATTCAGCTTCCATAGGCCTCTCCCTATCCGGGGAGTCTCTGTAACATTCAAGGAAAAGAAAATGAAACCGTGATCGGAGAATTCCACCTCAACAGCGGACACTGCAGAAGAGACGGCTTCCTCCTTTAAAAAAACCTATCTATCCTAGACCTACAACTACCCCTATGAAAGGTGAAACCCCCGTGACCTGGGGTGTGCCGGATGTGGACATCCACCAGGCGAGCTTCGCTTGCTATGCTGTTAAGGGTATTACTATCAAAAGCCAGCCTTCGGTCTCCGGGGCCTCCCCTATCACGGGATCTAGTTATAGTATTAAAGTCCCCACCGAAGACCACCTGTCCCCTCATGAAGACGTCAAGGACCAAGCACCTCCCCATTTCTACCTCGATCACCCGTCTGCATTCCACCGAAGCGGCCTTAAAAAGGACCGCTACCCCGCTATACGGCTCGGCCACAAGAGACCAGTATGAGGGCCCGCACCTCCACTCCCTCCTTGCTTTGTAAATGGCCCCCATGTCCATTAGTCTGGTCTCCTGCAAAAATAAAATGTCAGCCTCAACTCGGTTGAAAAAATCAAAGGCAATAAATCTGTCCGTATCTGACTTTATACTGGCGACATTAATCGACGCCAGAGTCAACGGGGTAGGTTCCACCATCATGGGTGATTGAGTTAGACGGCCTTCTTTTTGACCGTACCCCCCGATTTTTTGTGCTCACCTTCAGAGGAGGAACCAGACTCTCCCCTCCTCTTCAGTGACACAGAGGTGTCCATAGCACATAACACCTCTTTCCCAGTACTGGGTTCCTCACCTCTGGACCACGGGGCAGTCCCCCCCCCCAGAGGAAAGTGAGCCCCCCAGAGGATGGACCCCGCCGCTCCCTGTAGGCACCTCAGATGTTACCGCCGGTCCCTCGCCCCTGACCTCCGACACAGCAGAGTCATCGAGGGCATGGAACCGGTTGGAGAGGGGGATCAGAGGGGAGCCGGTGAGCCCTTCCGTAGGTATCTTAGTGGCCAGGGGGGGGGGCTTTAGATGTTTTTGCCCCTTTTCTGTTCCTCCTCCTCTGACTCTTACTGGTCTTACCGTCACCTGATTTTTTAGGCTGCTCCACCACCTCCTCGTCCAGACTTTCATACTGGGAGGAATCATCAGAAGCAGCCACCTCCTCCCTCTCCATCCTCCTGATCTCCTCGTTCACCGCCTCCTCCCCGAGGGTCTCAGGGGCTCCGGCTGCTGCTTCTGGGGTGGGGACAGACATCACCCCAGTCGCCAAAGGCTTATCCTGCCTCCTACCCCCACGGCGCCTCACCTGTTGCCACTGGTGGGCAGATGTACTGACCTTTCCTTCCCTCACTGGCCCCTCAGCTCCTCTCCCGCCCCCACCTCCAGCTCCAGCAGAGGATGCACCACCGGGGACCCCCCCCACGGCTCTCCCCTGCCTGACCAGAGATGGTGTTAGAAACGGAGCGGGGGCAGCGGCTATACAGGTGACCTAGGTCACCACACAGGTGACACCTAATGTCACCACAGGCCGCGGAAAGATGACCTACCCCGCCACACAAGGCACATTTCTGCACCTTGCAGCCCGCGCTGAAGTGGCGGGGATCACCGCACCTGTGGCAGACCTTCGGTTGACCCTGGTAGAAGATCAGGATCCTGTCCCTCCCCAGAAATGCTGAGGAGGGGATGTGGGTGACAGTACCACCTGAGACCTTCAACCTCATCATGAAGGTCCAGCCCCCTGACCAAATACCAAACTCGTCCCTGTTTATCTTTGGGACGTCCGTGACCTCCCCATAGCGAGAAAGCCACGTCACGATGTCAATTCCAGAGAGTGACTCGTTATTGGTTAGAACGGTCACTCTCTTTACTCCATTTTGGCGAGACACCGCCTGAACGGCAAAGTCTCGCCACCCGGGCTCCCCCTTCACCAGTTCAAAATTCGACCAGAAAAGCTCTAGGCCCTCTGGCCGAACAAAACTGATGTCGAAGATGGGGGTACCAAAAGGATGGATCAGGGCAAAGATGTCAGTCGCCCTGAAGTTCATCTTCAGGAGGAGCTCCACGACCCTTGCTCTTGGTGGGCACGCTTCACTGCCCCTCCACCGAAGACGGACCACATTCCTCCTGGCCACCCCCTGCCCGGCTGTCGGAAGGGACCACCCTGTGTCCCCCTCCCTTTTATTTAGGAAGGCGGCCAGGCCATGTCTATCTAGCCAAAAGGCCAGGTCCACCTCTCTTCCCTCTACCTGGATCGTCCGCTCTCTCTTCTTGAGGGCCTCCAGGAAACGGCGTCGCAAGTCACCATCCCTGAGGTCCAGAGGTGAGGAAGCCCCCCGAGAAGACCCCGAGGCCCCGGCTACTACCCCCGCAAAACTCCGGGGACCAGCAGCCGGGGGGGCAGATGGAAGAGCCCTGTCCCCACTCCCCCCACTACCAACAGACATACCAACACTTATATCCTCCACCACAGACACATTCATACCCACAGTCACCCCACTTGCCCCACTCCCACTCACATGCACACTGGGGTCACAGTTTTTTTTTTTCTCCACACATTTTTTACCAGCAGATTTTTCAACAGCATTACCACTGCTGCCACCTGCTGGCAGCACCTTCCCTGCCAGGGGGTCTTGGGAACCTGGTGCTGCTGCCGTTTTTGCCGGTGCCCCTGCCCCACATAAGCCCACGGGCACAGACAGGCAGGCACCACCTCCATTTTCAGCCACAGCCGTGGCACCACTGCTCCCAGCAGCTTCCAGCGCTAAGCCCCGCCACTTTTGGGCGGAGCCACGCCCACTTGGGTGAGGTTTGCATACGAGGCCATGCCCACCGCACCAGGCAGCACCGTGGGGGCTGAAGAGGCCACTCCCACCGGTGCCGTGGGTGACAGGGAGGCCACGCCCCCCGAACCAGGCAACACAGTGGGGGCCCCAGAGGCCACTCCCACCAGTGCCATGGATGACAGGGAGGCCACGCCCCCCGCACCAAGCAGCACGGTAGGGGCCCCAGAGGCCACTCCCACTGGTGCCGTGGATGACAGGGAGACCATGCCCCCTGCACCAGGCAGCATGGTGGGGGCCCCAGAGGCCACTCCCACTGGCGCCGTGGACGGCTGGGAGGCCACGCCCCCCGAAGCCAGCCGCACCGGGACCCCCGAAGCTACTCACAGGGGCCCCTGGACCAGCGGCATCAGCTCTCAGGGGCATAACACCCCCTACCGTCACACCCTTCACAAAAAGCCTGGCCATCCCAGCTCCGGCGGCCGGCCCCAGGCTAGGCCACTCCCCCTCGGCACCCACCAGTGGTGGAGCCCCCCGCGCTGACCCATTACTGGGCCCCTGCGCAGGGGGCCCCGACCTCGCCGCGGATTTTGCCAGGGGAGCAAGCCCCACCTTTCCCTTATGAGCCGGCTCTGCCGGAGCCGCAGGCCCCGCGCCCTTTACCTTACCAGGTTTCTGGGTCCCTAAAAGTGATCCAGATTTTTTAGTGGAACCGTGTGTGAGGGACCCAGACACCCCAGCACACGCCGCCGGAGATGCGGCCCTGGCTGTCTGTGCACCGCCGGCAGCGCAGAAGGCAGCGGCAGATGTACATGCCGCCCCCTGCACGCCAGCAGGCGCACCAGGTGCCAGGCCAGACCCCCTTTTACAGGGGATCAAGCCCGAGCACCACCACTGATGACTCCCACCGTCGGGCCACCCTCTGCGTCATGCTCCATATCAGACACCTCCGACCCACTACTTCCATTACCACAAACAGAGGCAGCGCTCTGCGTGCCATGGCCTATATTCTCCCCGCTCCCTCGCTGTGGACCACAACAGAGTCCAAGCCGGGGTGGGTGGCAGGTGCCACACAACGGGACAGGGAGGCCCCAGAGAGGGGGACATACACAAACTTATGTGCAATAGATGTTTTCTTCTTTTTTTTTTTTGCTTTTCTCTTCATCCCCCTCCCAGGTGCCTCATCCTCGCAGATCTCATCCCCGAACGTAAGCTGACCAAAACGTACCGGGGACTCGATCTGCTGAATCTGCTGCATGATGAGGCAGCCCCCCTCACTACTACTCCCATCCTCCTCATCCTCCCCCTCGCTCCCGCTGCCCTCTGAAGGGCTAGAATCAGACGGGATAGCCATCTGCTCAGGGGCTATCCCGCTATGCGATGCCTGGAGATCACTTACCAGGCCACCAGGCGGTGGGGAGGGTGCAACCTCCTCCACGCATATGACGCGCCCCTGGGCCTGTGTCGTGCTGCGTTGCGCACGCAGGAGCTTACCCGGAGCCGGATCTGTTTAGGGTTGTAGTCTCGTGGCGGTGACCCGGTCCGTGCCCAGGGAGTCAAACTGGACGGCAGTCTGTTAGCGGTAGAAAATGGTTGATGACTACGCCACCCGTTGAATGCAGCCAGGGGCTGCTGCTGCAGGGCAGACCGCTGAGGCCGGTGGAAGGATGGTGCAGCGTGATAGTATAACCCCCAACGGGAGGGGTATGGCCTCAGGGCAGCCGACGTGGATGATGGGGGTAGCAGGAACCACTCAGAGACGGTATGGTAGCGTTCAGGGTCTTTACTGGTAACAACGATAGACCCTCCCGGAGTACTTGCTAGCGAACGGGGCCTGGTCAGTCCTTGAGCAGATGGGATCTCCCCTGGCCAGGCGTAGTTGTAGGCCTCCCAAACTGACTGTACTCTTCTGGCTACCTTGCTAGAAGCTGATGTAAGTAGCCCACGTCCCTGAGTGTACCGTGTGGTGCTCACCCGTATGGCCGGTGACTCGGGGCCTTCTAATGGCTTCCGCTCCACGATGGCGGTGCTGGTCCCACGCGTGTGACCGGGCCTTCGGGCTTCTGGGCCAGGGGACCTGAAATCCCCTGCCTGACGGATTCTGCTGCTGGGTAGAAGTTAGTCCCCACAGCCTCGGACTCCGGGTCCGGTAAAGAATCTTCTTAGTCAGGGCGAGCGCTGCAGCTGCCAGCCCCTGACTCCTTGTGACTCTGCTGCTTCCTATGCTGCTCTTGTCTCTCCTCTTCCTGGACTCACTCACCCTGCCTCAGCCCCGGGTTTATACAGGGGAAGTTCTTCCCCTCCCAAGGCTGGGCAGGAGGTGTGGCATGCACAGGATCCCTGACCAAAGGACCTCCCACCTGCTCTCAGACGTAATATCTCTATCACTGTGACAACCAGACCCCTGGGGTGTCACACTCCCCCCTAGTGAAATTTAGTACTCCGGGACTAAACACTTTTTAGAAAAATATAACAAGGTATATCAAAGAACAATAAAATACAATAAGGAAACACAATAAGATGGTCACGGATGTCCGCAACCGGGTGCAGTCTTTGAAGAAAAGCAAAGGTGTCCATTTCACCAACACAGGGAGACGTAACCAGGTAGGGGTCTGTCCTACCCCGAGTCCTTAACAGTCTCTAGTCCATCCTGGGTTACGCTCCAACTATATACAAAGGATTCCCGGTAAATCCACCGAAGACTCCTAAAAACAACTAGAAACACAAAATTACACACAAGCAACAATAAACAGGTAAACATTGTAAAACAACTTAAACATTTAGATCCTCCAACGTGCGGGTAACTGGCCTCTAGTGGCCCTAGTGGACCTACGGAGCTGACTGTCTGGCCCTGAACTACAGGGTGTAGGAGCTGTCAAGGGTAAACTGGGCAGCTGTCTACCGGCTCTTTGTCTCACTAGGGGTACGGCAGGCTCACTATAAGCAGAGGGTGGATTCTCCTGTTCCGCTTGGGTGGAGTCTTCTGCCTCCTGGACCGGCTGCTCTTCCAGCTCTACCCGTTGCTCCGTAGGTTCTTGGGATGATGGTTGGAGGAAGGTGAGTACGGGTACCACAACTGCACCATTGACTTGAGTCCAAGACCGAGGGAAGTCCCCGAGCACGGTACTAACCATATCTTCCCTTTCTTCCACGGGTCGATGGTCTTCCTGTTCCTCCTCAGGGTTCCTCAGTTGTTCGGGGCACTTCTTCAGGTGGTCCCGGGATACAATGGCTGTGGTTTCCCCTCCGTCTTTACTGATGGTACAGACCTTCGGGTTCTCGTGGCTTGAGGGCAGTACGGTGTACGGGTCCTTCTCCCACTGGTCGTCCAACTTGTGGAGCCGTCTCTTCCTCTTCAAGACCTGCTCTCCGGGTACCAGGGGAACAGCGGGAGCATACTGGTTGTAAGTCTTCTCTTGTCTTTCCCTAGCCTGACAGAGACTTCGCTCCACGCTCTCCTGTACTTTCCGGTACTGCTGCTGCCTCTCTGTGTCCCAGTCTGTTTCTGGTGAAGTGTCCTCGGGCGTCAGGACTCCCATTTCCAGGTCAACAGGTAACTTACCAGGTCTTGCCCTCATTAGGTAAGCCGGGGTACAGTTGGTGGAACCTACCGGGATGTGGTTGTATAGGTCCACCAGATCGGGCAACTTCTCAGGCCACAGACTGCGTTCTTCCAGGGGCAACGTTTTTAGAAGATCCATTACCACCTGGTTCATTTTCTCACAAAGTCCATTAGTTTGCGGATGGTAGGGTGTCGTCCTTATCTTCCGGCAGCCATACAGATTGCAGAATTTCTGGAAGACCTCCGCTTCAAAGGCAGGTCCCTGGTCCGTCAGCACTTGGTCCGGGTACCCGTGTGGACGGCAAAAGTGCTGCTGGAAGGCTCTAGCTGCTGTTCGAGCCGTTAAGTCCTTGACGGGGACGACAACCAGAAACCGGGAGTAATGATCCACGATGGTTAACGCGTAGACGTAGCCACTTCTGCTGGGGGTCAGTTTTACATGATCCAAGGCTACCAGTTCCAACGGTTGCCGGGTGACGATGGACTGCAGGGGAGTCTTCTGGCTGGCCCGGTCCTTCCTTCTCAGATTGCACGGGCCACAGTCTCTGCACCACTTCTCGATGGTTCCCCTCATGCCTACCCAGTGGAACCGCTCGCGCAGCAGGAACTCCAGCTTTTTCCACCCGAAGTGTCCAGCTCCGTCGTGGTATGCCTCCATCACCATGGCTGCGTCTCTTCGTGGCACCACTACTTGCCAGAGTAGTTCATGCGTCCTGGAGTTAACCATTCTGCGGCACAACTTCCCCTTGTAAAGGAACAGTCGACTCTTCTCTGCCCATAGTTGTTTGGCTTCCTCTGGAGCGTCTGATTCCAGGCTAGCCTCCGGGCGAGTCAGCATCTCCTTCACCAGTCGGACGGCAGGGTCGCTGTCTTGCGTTTCCGCCCAGTTGTAGTGAGGTAAGGGGTTCAACGTAGCAGCCTGCTTACTCCTTACCCGGTGGGAATACTGGATAGTCCCATGACGGTGGAACGCAGGGAGTTCAACTTCTTCCAGTCCCTCCGGATCTTCTCCTCCGTCCGGCAGGTTGGGCATCCTGGACAGGGCGTCCGCGTTGGTATTGGAGCGCCCTGCCCGGTATTTAATTGTGAACTCGTAGTTGGACAGACGGGCCATCCACCTCTGCTCCAGGGCACCGAGTCTTGCCGTGTCCAGGTGTGTCAGCGGGTTGTTATCCGTGTATACGGTGAACCGGGAAGAAGCGAGGTAATGCTTAAAGCGCTCGGTGACTGCCCATACCACGGCCAGGAACTCTAGCTTAAATGAGCTATAATTCTCGGGATTCCTTTCGGTGGGTCGCAGTTTTCGGCTGGCATAGGCGATTACTCGCTCTTTCCCCTGCTGAATCTGGGACAGTACGGCTCCTAGCCCGACGTTACTGGCGTCAGTGTAGAGGATGAAGGGCTGGCTATAGTCCGGATACGCCAAGATTTCATCCCCCGTGAGGGCCATCTTCAGCTGGCGGAAGGACTCTTCCTCTAGCTCTTCCCATTTGAAGGGCGGCTTCTGGTTCTTGGCCTTCCGGGACTGGCCTATCAGGAGGTCCTGCATAGGCGCCGCCTTTTTGGTGAAACCGGGAATAAACCTTCGGTAGTAGCCTACCAACCCTAGGAACTGCCGCACTTCTTTTACGCTGGAAGGGCTTGGCCATCCTTTGATTGCGGTGATCTTATCGGGGTCGGGAGCCACTCCGTCAGCGCTCACCACGTGTCCCAGGTATTGCACCTTTGGTTTCAGGAGGTGACACTTGGAGGGTTTCACCTTTAGGCCGTAACTCGCCAGAGCTTCGAACACCTCCGCCAGGTGTTTCAGGTGGTCCTCATAAGTTTTGGAGTATACGATGACATCGTCCAGGTACAACAGGACCGTCTCGAAGTTTCTGTGGCCCAGACAGCACTCCATTAATCGTTGGAAGGTTCCTGGGGCGTTGCAGAGTCCGAACGGCATGCAGGTGAACTCGCTAAGTCCCATCGGGGTGGTGAATGCGGTCTTCTCCCGGTCCGCCTCTGCTACAGGAACCTGCCAGTACCCGCTAGTGAGATCCAAGGTAGAGAAGAAGTTAGCAGATCTTAAAGCAGCCAATGACTCCTCTATCCTTGGTAAGGGGTACGCATCCTTGTGTGTGATACGGTTGATTTTCCGGTAATCTACACACATCCTCATGGTGTTGTCTTTCTTTTTGACTAAAACTAGTGGGGCTGCCCAGGGGCTACAGCTATCCCGGATTACCCCAGCCTCCTTCATGTCTCTAAGCATCCCCTTGGCGTGTTGGTAATGTGCAGGGGGTACGGGTCGATACCTCTCTTTTATGGGAGGATGATCTCCCGTGGGGATGCGGTGTTCTACCCCCTTGACTCGCCCGAAGTCTAACGGGTGTTTACTAAACACTCTCTCATACTCTTGAACCACCCGATAGACTCCTTGTTTCTGGTGTGAGGGAGTGGAGTCAGTACCCAGATGTAGTTGCTGACACCAGTCCTCCATGTCTTTCTTAGAGCCGTTACCTTCCTCCGGGTGAGATGGAGGCAAGGGTTCCACAGATTGTATAGAATTTTGATTAGTGGTATATAATTTGGCTAGCGTGGCATACCGGGGCAGGTACACTTCCCTCTCCCCGATATTTATTATGCGAACGGGCACCCTCCCATGGCGTACATTGACCACCCCCCGTGCTGTCAAAATGGTGGGCCTACTGTCTGAGTAAACTGGTTCTACCATTGCCTGGTAATCTCTACCTCTCAGACCAATAGCTGCCCGGCACCAAATCATCATTTCACTTTTTGGGGGCATGGCAATAGGAAAAGGGTCACACATTCTTACGCTACCAATCTCACCGCCGGAGAGTTCCACTTGTTGCCGTTGCATCAGTGCCCGGATCTCTTTCTGGAGCACCCGCTGCTCGCCGGAGCTGGCATTCTTGGCAACCTGCTGTAAAAGGAAAATCACCTCTGCAAGACAATTTTCAATTACATTAGTTCCCAGAGTTATTTTTGGGTGACTCTCATGTTTGTCAATATCTACAATGATCAGTCCCTGTGCGGCCAGTTCGACTCTACCAATTTTGATGGTCACCTCTTTAAATCCGATCTGTGGCATGGGCTGACCATTGCTGGCGATGATACTCAAGTCGTCGTCAGGGTAGCGGGTAATATCCGAGTCATTCCAGTACTGCTTGAAGAGCACGTACGGGATGGTGGTGACCTGTGACCCGGTGTCCAGTAGGGCACTCATGGGAATGCCATCCAGTACCACAGGCAAGACTGGACGTCCTCCCACATATCTGTCGCGCCAGTTCGATGGGCCTGGTGATCTTTTTCCTGGGGGTTGGCCCTCTACCCCAGGTTGTGCCCGTTTAAAGAACAGTACCTTTCCATATGTCCGGGTTGATTGCAGCGGCGGCAGATGGGTCGTCCGTCCTCGCTGTATCGGTCACTGGGTCTTCCTCTGGCCGGTGGGGTCCTCCTTGGTCGACGCCACGGGATGTCCTCCGGTCCGGATGCCAGCTGGATCTTCCCTGGAGTGGAAACCTGTAAAGACTGCACAGTTCGGGTTAGCGCAGCAACGCTTTTAGCTAGCTCTTGGACCTGATGGTGTAGGTCTGGAGCCGGGTCATTGTCCAAAGCCTGCGCATCAGCTCCCACAGGCCCTGCTGACAAGGGCGCCGCCTCCTGGTAGTAAGTGGTAGTGGGGCGTCTGTGGGTCACAACGCCACCTGGTGCCGGTTCTCGGAGCACCCGGATGGCTCTGTCCTTGAACTGTGCAAATTCTAGATGAGGGTCCTGTAAGGCCATTGCCCGCAACTGGGTGCGGTGGGCATTGCAATATAAACCCTCTATAAATTGTTCGGTCAACAGCCTGTCCTCGTTTCCCACTCCATTAGGGTCGGTCTGCTTAATGGCCCTCAGGGCCTCTTGTAGGTTGAGTGCATAGTCCCTTATACTCTCATGCGCTCGCTGCTTGCACCCGTAGAATCTAAGTTTAATCTCGGCTGAGGTGCGGGTATCAAAGGTGTCCTTCAGCCGGGTTAGTATCCCTGCGACAGTCTTCCTCCCAGGTGGCCAGGATTTTACTTCCCTTTTGGCTGCCCCAGTTAGTTGGGCCACCAGGATGCTCACTTTTTGCTCTTCTGTGAGGGGGTACACCTGGAAGAGGCTATCCAGCTTTTCTCTAAAGTCATGCAGGGTATGTGACTCCCCTGAGTACTGGGGTAGCCAAGCTGCTCCCGGGATATAGGGCATGGTGAAGGGCATAACTGCAACAGCGGTAGCGCTGGCGGGGGTTGAGGCAGTGGAGCTCTCCTCCGTATCCGACATCTTCCTCCCCCCTAGTGGACCGTGGCCTACCTTGCGATGATCCTGTTCCGTAGGCCGCGGCTCTGCAGTGGATCGTCAGGGTTGAGGACCTTCCGTCGCGCTCCTGTGACGTCGGCGTCTGCTGGGCTCCTTCCAGGACCTTACGCAACGTCCGGACGTGAGGCGGGGCTTCAGTTCTCGCGCGCTTTCGGAGTCCACGCCCCTCTTCTTCCCGCGCGGCGTCCTCAAGATGGCGTCCAATGGCGGGAAAACTCCACGGATGGCGGGAAGAAGGCTGAAGATGGCGCCGGATGGCGGGAATCTTCACCGATGGCGGGAATCTTCACCACTGGTAAGTTTGAACAGTCTTTGCTTTTCAGGCACGCAGTACCCGGTGGTTGCGGGCACGTGATCCTGCCGACTACGCCAAAGTTGACGCGCCCCTGGGCCTGTGTCGTGCTGCGTTGCGCACGCAGGAGCTTACCCGGAGCCGGATCTGTTTAGGGTTGTAGTCTCGTGGCGGTGACCCGGTCCGTGCCCAGGGAGTCAAACTGGACGGCAGTCTGTTAGCGGTAGAAAATGGTTGATGACTACGCCACCCGTTGAATGCAGCCAGGGGCTGCTGCTGCAGGGCAGACCGCTGAGGCCGGTGGAAGGATGGTGCAGCGTGATAGTATAACCCCCAACGGGAGGGGTATGGCCTCAGGGCAGCCGACGTGGATGATGGGGGTAGCAGGAACCACTCAGAGACGGTATGGTAGCGTTCAGGGTCTTTACTGGTAACAACGATAGACCCTCCCGGAGTACTTGCTAGCGAACGGGGCCTGGTCAGTCCTTGAGCAGATGGGATCTCCCCTGGCCAGGCGTAGTTGTAGGCCTCCCAAACTGACTGTACTCTTCTGGCTACCTTGCTAGAAGCTGATGTAAGTAGCCCACGTCCCTGAGTGTACCGTGTGGTGCTCACCCGTATGGCCGGTGACTCGGGGCCTTCTAATGGCTTCCGCTCCACGATGGCGGTGCTGGTCCCACGCGTGTGACCGGGCCTTCGGGCTTCTGGGCCAGGGGACCTGAAATCCCCTGCCTGACGGATTCTGCTGCTGGGTAGAAGTTAGTCCCCACAGCCTCGGACTCCGGGTCCGGTAAAGAATCTTCTTAGTCAGGGCGAGCGCTGCAGCTGCCAGCCCCTGACTCCTTGTGACTCTGCTGCTTCCTATGCTGCTCTTGTCTCTCCTCTTCCTGGACTCACTCACCCTGCCTCAGCCCCGGGTTTATACAGGGGAAGTTCTTCCCCTCCCAAGGCTGGGCAGGAGGTGTGGCATGCACAGGATCCCTGACCAAAGGACCTCCCACCTGCTCTCAGACGTAATATCTCTATCACTGTGACAACCAGACCCCTGGGGTGTCACACATACCTCTTCCTCCTCCTCCGCCGCCTGGCCGGGGCCCTGCGACCCCTCCAGAGCCCCACCGGTCATGGCTCTGAACCGGTCATCATTCTGCAGCTTCTCACGAAAGGGTCCACTGCCCGCCAAGATGGTGCCTCTGCGGTCCTCCAGCTCTTGTATGGCCCGCTTGATCTTCCGGACCGTGGTGGATAGGTCAGGCTTCTTGCTGCCAGAGGCCCTTTCGGACCTCTCCTGAGCTACCCTCAACTCCCCCCAGAGGGAACTTAGCTTTTTTGAGGTGTCCTCATACTCGCAGAGGTGCGCATGGACACGGGAGGCATAGGTGACGGTTGCCTCCCTCGCCACCTTGGTACCCCAATCCAGGGGCACCGCTGCAGCACCTCTGCTGGCACTCGACCTACCTCCGGAGGGAGGAGCCGCCGCGGTCGCAGCCTCTGGGGTCCTCCGGGTCTTCATGCTGGAACCCCTGCTGCCTCGGCCTGATGTTGCAGCCTTTGCAGGGTTGGTGTTCCTCCCACCCCCCGCCGGCTTAGACCGGGAGGTGGGAGCCGGGGGCCCTGCCCCGGAAGCCAGTCCCACTATGAGCCTTCTTTCCTGGGAAGGGGGCAGACAAAAAGTCCCAGATGGAAAAACAAACCTCCCTTCCCAGGAGCTCTCTCCACACGCAGCACACTCAGTCCTTGCAGCACACGGCAGGCTCCGCCTCCACCACTTCCTGATTGAAGGTGCAACAGGCAGAACTGGAACTCTATTTTATTATAAAAATATAAACCATAAATACCCACTACACAAAGAACAAGATGCAAAACCCCAACAAAACACAAACAAGTCCAAAATTATAATGTCCACTAAATATAAAGCAAAAATGTCCAGCATAAAACATAAAATGTCCATACTTTCCCAAAATCCTTATTCCCCCCATCAAGGGAAGACCTTAACCTCTTTTTTTTTTATTTATCCAGAAAAACCCCTTCCAACATTCAGTCACATTCATACCTAACCCCCAAAAGAAACAACAAAACTGGCCCACTGCCAAAAACTTAAAGAAATAGGCCACCTGGCCGAAAGCTTAATACACAGCAAACATTTTTTTTGTTGTTGTTTTTGTATTTTTTTTTTTTGTTATTTTTTCCCACCACCATTTTTGAAAACACCTAAGGTCCCACGAAAGTCTGTGGCCTTATCACAGCAAGGTACCACGAAAGTTTGTGGCCTACACAAAAAAAAAGGTCCTTTTGCCTTTTCTGGCATCCCGCTGGACGTCCAATTTTCCACACAAAACCACCACAACACCTCCCTCCACCCCCCTAAAGCCCCCCACCCAACCTAAACTAACCCCCCCACATGCTCAATACGCATACATAATTTATATACAGTACACAACATAACAGTAACAACAATACACAGCATAACAATAACAATATAACAAAGACTAACCATATACCTACATGACATAACAACTTAACCATAAGACCACTAACCATGTACCAAAAGATCAGACCCAAGTTCAGTGCTTGCAAGCCCTATATTCAGATTCTGATACTGTAAAACAAAAAACTACAATGTGAGGGGAGCAGCCCACCACCAGGAAACTGGAGACTACCGAGGCTCTCACCCTAATCTAACACACAAACAGCCTGTCCCTCCCTATTAAAGAAAAAGAAAAACCTGTCCCTACCGCCCTACCAATCTTTCCCTACCTGTCCCTACCTGTCCCTCTCTGACCCTCACTACCAAGCTAATGCTAACTACCTATCCCTAAAGACTGTCCCTGTCTGACCCTACACATCCATCTGACCCTACAAATAAATATAAAATATAGAAAGGGACTAAACTAACCCTATCACAGACACACATACCCTAACTCTCCCTAGGGCACATTAAATGAGAACCCCCTCCATAGAAGGGAAGCCCTCCCTGCACCCAGCCTCTCATACTCCAGTGAGCGCACTTTTGCCAGGTCACCCAGGATGTTCCTAATCACCTCTTCCCGGGGGAGGACTTTCTGCTGGGTGGACACTAAATACCGTGCATTCCACGTGTAAAACCTAGTCACTAAGCTAACTAAGAAAACAGTGCCCCGATCTCGACCACCAAGGGACCTGAATGCCCCATAGGCCCACTCCACATAGGAAAGGCCTGCCAGCCTGGGCCAGCCAATGGAAGCACCCACCCTCTTGTAGACCTCTGTATTAAAAGGACACCGAAGCAGGAAGTGCTCCATGCTTTCAAGCATGCCGCCACACTCCTCGCGGGGACAATCCCGGTCATCAGAGTTCCTGTACTTCAGGTTGTCCCTCACATACAGTCTCCCATGGAAGCAGCGCCAAGCCAAGTCCCAAAACTTCAAGGGGATCCGCTTAGAGTTTAATAACCCGAGCCCCACCTCTAGATCCCGGCTTGGGCAATCCTTGAGGGCCAGGGGCTTCTGGAAGTGGGTCAACAGAACCCTATTGTCAAGTAACCTCCTTGACAAGGTCCTGATCTCCCACACTCCCAGACCCCACCGGCGGATCACCTTCACAACCAGGGTAGCATAAGCCGGAAGATGCCCATGAGGCGTGCGAAGGTCCTTCACTCGCCCTCCTGTCTCCCATTCCTGGAAGAAAGGCCGAAACCACCCCCTACAGGAGAATACCCACGGAGGAGCCCTCTCTAACCAGAGGTTGGCGATGTTTGCCTTGAGAAAGGTGTTTACTAGAAACACCACTGGGTTGACCATACCCAACCCTCCTAGTCTCCTCGTGCGGTACGTGACCTCCCTCTTGATTAGGTTCAGCCTATTCCCCCATAATAGTTGGAAGAACAGGCTGTAGACCCGCGTCCAAAGAGGCTCTGGCAAGATGCAGACGCTGCCCAGGTATATTAATAAGGGGAGCAAAAACCCCTTGGCCAGGTTAACCCTTTCCCTCAGGGTCAAGGACCAACCCTTCCACTGATCCACCTTCTGGGCGGCGATCTTAAGTCTGCCCTCCCAGTTTTGCTGGGGATAGTCCCCCGGGCCGAAACTGATGCCTAAAATTTTTGCTGTGGCCTAAGGCCCTGGAAGGGTGTCCGGGAGATCAAAACTTGGATCTCCCCCTCCCAGCCAGAGACTCTCACACTTATCCCGGTTGATCATGGACCCAGATGCCACCGAGTAGCGCTCAACCTCAGACATGACCCAGTCTGCCTCCTCTCTCGAGGATACAAAGAGGGAAACGTCGTCGGCGTACGCCACTACCCTCAAGGTGGCCTCTGGCTCCGCCCGGTCCATCCCGACTCCCACCAACGGTCCGCGCTCCACTCTCCTTAAAAAGGGGTCGATCGCGAACACGTATAACAGTGGGCTCAGAGGACAGCCTTGGCGGACACCAGACCTCACCTCAAAAGGGGGTCCGACCCAACCGTTCACAAGCGGAAAAGTCTCTGCCCCATTGTATAATACTCTCAACCAATCAACAAACCTCCCTGGCAGACCGTACCTCAGAAGGACGGACCAGAGGTACTCATGGTTAACCCGGTCAAAGGCCTTCGCTTGGTCTAAGGACAGCAAGTACCCCTTCCAGTGACCTGCCCTGCCCTGCTCCACTGCCTCTCGGACACCGAGCACAGCACTAAAAGTACTGCGGCCTGGAACAGAGCAGTGCTGGGCACCCGAAAGGAGCCGGGGTGCAAACTTCACCAACCGATTAAAAAGCACCTTTGCCAGAACCTTACGGTCCGTATTGAGAAGCGCTATGGGACGCCAATTCTCAATACGGGACGAGTCTTTACCCTTCGACAGAATAATCAGGGCGGACTTCCTCATTGAACCGGGCAGAATGTTCGAGGAGAGACATTCATTAAAAACCTCAGTCATGAGGGGGACCAAAGAGTCCCTAAAAGTCCTGTAAAACTCGGATGTTAAGCCATCCGGACCGGGCGATTTTTTGGGCCGGAGCCCATCAATGGCCCGTCTCACTTCCTCTTCCCTGATTGCTTCTGCCAAAACATGAAGAGAGGGGTCATCCCCTGGCTCAGGGATGGTTTCAGCCAGGAAAGCTGACATCTCATCCCGATCTGGATCCCTCCTTCCCAAGAGGTGCGAGTAGAAGGATCTGACCACCTCCAGGATCCCTGATTTGGATCTGTTCAGGGAACCCGTACTGTCGATCAGTCCTGTTACCATCTTGCAACTCACTGACATCCTGCAGTTCCTGTAGGGGTCGGGCGAGCGGTACCTCCCGAAATCCCTCTCAAAAACTAAGGATGTGTGCCTATCATACTGGCACCCCTTGAGCAAGGCCTTCACCCTGGAGATTTCCTCACGGTCCCCTCCAGTCGAGACGAGCTGCTCGAGTTTCCTCCCCAGCTCCCGATACAGGCGGTACCTGTTCAGGCCTCTGAGGCTCGAGAGCTGACAGAAGAACCCCGCAACCCTTGTTTTGAAGATCTCCCACCACTCAGACTTACTGCTACAGAGACCCAAGAGAGGTACCTGGCTCTGAAGAAATTCCTCAAAGGATTGTCTTACATCCGCCTCTTCCAACAGGGACGAATTCAGCTTCCATAGGCCTCTCCCTATCCGGGGAGTCTCTGTAACATTCAAGGAAAAGAAAATGAAACAGTGATCGGAGAATTCCACCTCAACAGCGGACACTGCAGAAGAGACGGCTTCCTCCTTTAAAAAAAAACTATCTATCTTAGACCTACAACTACCCCTATGAAAGGTGAAACCCCCGTGACCTGGGGTGTGCCGGATGTGGACATCCACCAGGCGAGCTTCGCTTGCTATGCTATTAAGAGTATTGCTATCAAAAGCCAGCCTTCGGTCTCCGGGGCCTCCCCTATCGCGGGATCTAGTTATAGTATTAAAGTCCCCACCGAAGACCACCTGCCGGCTGGTAAAAAGATAGGACTTGATCTTCAGGAAGAGACATTTACGGTCCCACTTTGACTGTGGACCATAGATGTTAATGAGCCGGAGCTCCTGTCCCCCCATGAAGACGTCAAGGACCAAGCACCTCCCCATTTCTACCTCGATCACCCGTCTGCATTCCACCGAAGCGGCCTTAAAAAGGACCGCTACCCCGCTATACGGCTCGGCCGCAAGAGACCAGTATGAGGGCCCGCACCTCCACTCCCTCCTTGCTTTGTAAATGGCCCCCATGTCCGTTAGTCTGGTCTCCTGCAAAAATAAAATGTCAGCCTCAACTCGGTTGAAAAAATCAAAGGCAATAAATCTGGCCGTATCTGACTTTATACTGGCGACATTAATCGACGCCAGAGTCAACGGGGTAGGTTCCGCCATCATGGGTGATTGAGTTAGACGGCCTTCTTTTTGACCGTACCCCCCAATTTTCTCCTCTCACCTTCAGAGGAGGAGCCAGACTCTCCCCTCCTCTTTAGTGACACCGAGTTGTCCATGGTTGTTGTCACCTCCTTCCCAGTACTGGGTTCCTCACCTCTGGACCCCGGGGCAGTCCCCCCCCCAGAGGAAAGTGAGCCCCCCGGAGGATGGACCCCGCCGCTCCCTGAAGGCACCTCAGATGTTACCGCCGGTCCCTCGCCCCTGACCTCCGACACAGCAGAGTCATCGAGGGCATGGAACCGGTTGGAGAGGGGGATCAGAGGGGAGCCGGTGAGCCCTTCCATAGGCACCTTAGTGGCCAGGGGGGGAGCTTTAGATGTTTCTGCCCCTTTTCGGTTCCTCCTCCTCCGACTCTTACTGGCCTTACTGTCACCTGATTTTTTAGGCTGCTCAACCACCTCCTCGTCCAGACTTTCATACTGGGAGGAATCATCAGAAGCAGCCACCTCCTCCCTCTCCATCCTCCTGATCTCCTCGTTCACCGCCTCCTCCCCCAGGGCCTCAGGGGCACCGGCTGCCGCTTCTGGGGTGGGGACAGACATCACTCCAGTTGCCTGAGGCTTATCCTGCCCCCTACCCCCACGGCGCCTCACCTGTTGCCACTGGTGGGCAGATGAACTGGCCTCGCCTTCCCTCACTGGCCCCTCAGCTCCTCTCCCGCCCCCATCTCCAGCTCCAGCAGAGGATGCACCACCGGGGACCCCCCCACGGCTCTCCCCTGCCTGAGCAGAGATGGTGTTAGAAACGGAGCGGGGGCAGCGGCTATACGGGTGACCTAGGTCACCACACAGATGACACCTAATGTCACCACAGGCCGCGGCAAGATGACCTACCCCGCCACACAAGGCACATTTCTGCACCTTGCAGCCCGCGCTGAAGTGGCGGGGATCACCGCACATGTGGCAGACCTTCGGTTGCCCCTGGTAGAAGATCAGGATCCTGTCCCTCCCCAGAAATGCTGAGGAAGGGATGTGGGTGACAGTACCACCTGAGACCTTCAACCTCATCATGAAGGTCCAGCCCCCTGACCAAATACCAAACTCGTCCCTGTTTTTCTTTGGGACGTCCGTGACCTCCCCATAGCGAGAAAGCCACGTCACGATGTCAATACCAGAGAGTGACTCGTTATTGGTTAGAACGGTCACTCTCTTTACTCCGTTCTGGCGAGACACCGCCTGCACGGCAAAGTCTCGCCAGCCGGGCTCCCCCTTCACCAGTTCAAAATTCGACCAGAAAAGCTCTAGGCCCTCCGGTCGAACAAAGCTGATGTCGAAGATGGGGGTACCAAAAGGATGGATCAGGGCAAAGATGTCAGTTGCCCTGAAGTTCATCTTCAGGAGGAGCTCCACGACCCTCGCTCTTGGGGGGCACGCTTCACTGCCCCTCCATCAAAGACGGACTACATTCCTCCTGGCCACCCCCTGCCCGGCTGTCGGGAGGGACCACGCTGTCTCCCCCTCCCTTTTATCTTGGAAGGCGGCCAGGCCGTGTCTATCCAGCCAAAAGGCCAGGTCCACCTCTCTTCCCTCTACCTGGATCGTCCGTTCTCCCTTTTTGAGGGCCTCCAGGAAACGGCGCCGCAAGTCACCATCCCTGAGGTCCAGAGGTGAGGAAGCCCCCCTAGAAGACCTCGAGGCCCCGGCTACTACCCCCGCAAAACTCCAGGGACCAGCAGCCGGGGGGGCAGATGGACCAGCCCCGTCCCCACTCCCCCCACTACCCACAGACATACCATTCTTACCCCCTGCCACAGACACACCAGCACTCGTATCCTCAACCACAGCCACACTCATACCCATGCCATCCGCATCCATGTCAACAGTCACCCCACTCCCACTCACATGCACACTGGGGTCACAATTTTTCTTTTTCTGCAAACGTTTTTTTCCTGCAGTTTTTTCACTGCTGCCACCTGCTGGCAGCACCTTCCCTGCCGGGGGGTTTTGGGAGCCAGTTGCTGCTGGCAGTTTTGCCGGCGCCCCTGCCCCAGATAAGCCCACGGGCACAGGGGACACCGACAGGCAGGCACCATCTCTGCTGTCTGTTGCAGCCGTGGCACTACTGCTCCCAGCAGCTTCCAGCGCTAAGCCCCGCCAATTTTCGGGCGGAGCCACGCCCACTTTGGCGGGGTTTGCCTGCGAGGCCACGCTCCCCGCACCAGGCAGCACGGTGGGGGCCCCAGAGGCCACTCCCACCAGTGCCGTGGGTGACAGGGAGACCAAGCCCCCCGCACCAGGCAGCACAGTGGGGGCCTCAGAGGCCACTCCCACCGGTGCCTTGGATGACAGGGAGGCTACGCCCCCCACACCAGGCAGCACAGTAGGGGCCCCAGAGGCCACTCCCACCGGTGCCGTGGGTGACAGGGAGGCCACGCCCCCCACACCAGGCAGCACGGTGGGGGCCCCAGAGGCCACTCCCACTGGCACCGTGGACGGCTGGGAGGCCACGCCCCCTGAAGCCGGCCGCGCCGGGACCCCCGAAGCCGACCCAGAACCGGGTCTACTCACAGGGGCCCCTGGACCAGCGGCACCAGCTCTCAGGGGCATAGCACCCCCTACCGTCACACCTTTCACCACAAATAGCCTGGCCACCCCAGCTCCGACGGCCGGCCCCAGGCTAGGCCACTCCCCCTCGGCACCCAGCGGCGGTGGAGCCCCCCGCGCTGACCCATTACTGGGCCCCTGCGCAGGGGGCCCCGACCTCGCCGCGGATTTTGCCAGGGGAGCAAGCCCCACCTTACGCTTATGAGCCGGCTCTGCCGGAGCCGCAGGCCCCGCGCCCTTCACCTTAACAGGTCTCTGGGTCCCTAAAAGTGATCCAGATTTTTTAGTGGATCCGTGTGTGAGGGACCCAGACACCCCAGCACACGCCGCCGGAGATGCGGCCCCGGCTGTCGGTGCGCCGCCGGCAGCGCAGGAGGCAGCGGCAGATGTACACGCCACCCCCTGCACGCCAGCAGGCGCAACAGGTGCCAGGCCAGACCCCCCTCTTACAGGGGATCCAGCACGAGCACCACCACTGATAACACCCACCGCCGGGCCGCCCTCCGTGCCATGCTCCATATCAGACACCTCTGACCCACTGCCTCTATTACCACAAACAGAGGCAGCGCACTGCGTGCCATGGCCTATATTCTCCCCGCTCCCTCGCTGTGGACCCACAACAGAGTCCAAGCCGGGGTGGTTGGCGGGTGCCGCACAACGGGACAGGGGGGCCCCAGAGAGGGGGACATACACAAATTTATGTGCAATAGATGTTTTCTTTTTTTTTTTTGCTTTTCTCTTCGTCCCCCTCCCGGGTGCCTCATCATCGCAGATCTCATCCCCGAACATAAGTTGACCAAAACGTACCGGGGACTCGATCTGCTGGATCTGCTGCATGATAAGGCAGCCCCCCTCACTGCTGCTACTCCCATCCTCCTCATCCTCCCCCTCGCTCCCGCTGCCCTCTGAAGGGCTAGAATCAGACGGGAGAGCCATCTGCTCAGGGGCTATCCCGCTATGCGATGCCTGGAGATCATTTACCAGGCCATCAGGCGGTGGGTAGGGTGCAACCTCCTCCACGCATGCCTCTTCCTCCTCCACCGCCTGGCCGGGGCCCTGCGACCCCTCCAGAGCCCGACCGGTCATGGCTCTGAACCGGTCATCGTTCATCAGCTTCTCCCGAAAGGGTCCACTGCCCGCACAAATATTGTCGGTAACTGTTTGGGAGAAGTGTTGTTTTTGCTCCAACAGATGGCTGACACTGCCAAACCAGGGCAGAGGAGGGTGCTCCAGAAAGAGATCCGAGCCCTTATGTACCAGCAACAGGTAAAGCTAACAGGTGGTGAAATTGGTAATGTACGATACCCATTGTGATCCCCCCGATGAGTGAGATGCTGATTTGGTGTATTGCAGCAATAGGTCTCAAAGGACGGAGCTACCAGGCGGTAGTAGAGCCCCTTAGCTCGGAGCATAGACCTACACTCTTGACTGCCAGAGGGGTAGTGGATATATGCAATGGGAGGGTGTCCGTACGCCTCCTAAACTATGGGGAGGACGAGGTTAGATTACCACGCTACGCCACTGTTGCCAAACTGTACACAGTAGATAATAACTCCATACACACGGCGGAGTCCTTAACCTCACCAGACGAAGTGGAGGATAATGACCCGGGAACCCAGGTGGAGGATTGGTGTCAACAGCTCCATGTTGGGACAGACACAACTCCTGCCCATCAGAAACAGGGTGTACACCGGGTGGTTCAGGAATATGAGCAGGTATTCAGTAAACACTCACTTGACTTTGGGAGGATTAAAGAGGTACAACACCATATACCCACAGGTGACCATCCACCCATCAAAGAACGTTACAGGCCCATGCCACCAGCACACTACCAGAAGGCAAAGGAAATGTTGAACGGAATGAGGACGGCAGGGGTAATAAGAGACAGCTGTAGCCCCTGGGTAGCTCCCCTGGTCCTAGTCAGGAAAAAGGATGGAAGCATGAGAATGTGTGTAGATTACAGACAGGTAAATCGCATAACACACAAAGTTGCATACCCTTTGCCCCGTATAGAGGAATCCCTGGCTGCATTAAAGTCTGCAAATTAGTTCTCCACCCTTGACCTCACTAGTGGGTACTGGCAAGTAGCTGTTGCTGAGGAGGATCGGGAGAAGACGGCCTTTACTACCCCTATGGGACTCTGCGAGTTCAACAGTATGCCGTTCGGACTCTGCAACGCCCCCGGAACGTTCCAGAAATTGATGGAGTGCTGCCTGGGACACCGCAACTTCGAGACTGTACTGCTATACTTGGATGACGTGATAGTGTACTCCAAAACGTATGAGGACCATTTGAAGCACCTGGCAGAGGTATTTGAGTCTCTGTCCTGGTTTGGGATGAAGTTGAAGCCCTCCAAATGCCACCTGCTCAAGCGCAAGGTACAGTACCTGGGGCACATCGTCAGTCCAAAAGAAGTAGCACCGGACCCGGAGAAGGTCACTGCCATCCAGAAGTGGCCGGAGCCGAAGAGCCTCAAGGAGGTACGTCAGTTCCTGGGACTAGTCGGGTATTACCGGAGGTTTGTGAAGGACTATACCAAGAAAGCGGCGCCTTTGCAAGATCTCCTGGTAGGACAGTCCGGGAGAGGCAGAAACCCCCCGCTTCAGTGGGGTAAGGAGCAAGCTGAATCCTTTGAGGTGATGAAGGAGATCCTGACCGGCGAAGAGATCCTAGCCCACCCTGACTACAGCCAACCGTTCCTGCTGTACACTGATGCCAGCAACGAGGGATTACAAGCTGTGTTAAGTCAGAAGCAGAAAGGCCGAGAGAAAGTGATCGCCTATGCGAGCAGGAAGCTCCGCCCGACCGAGAGGAATACTAAGAACTATAGCAGCTTCAAGTTGGAGTTCCTGGCCCTGGTCTGGGCCATCACCGAGCGGTTCAAGCACTACCTAGCCTCCAGTAAGTTCACTGCCTACACTGATAATTACCCCTTGACTCATCTGGAAACAGCCAAGTTATGAGCCATGGAACAACGATGGATGGCTCGGCTGTCAAACTACCAGTTCACCATTAAGTACCTAGCAGGCCGCAAGAATGCCAACGCCGATGCCCTGTCCAGGATGCCTCACCAGTCAGACACTGAAGAAGAAGTGGATGACCTGGAGGAGATTGAACTACCTGCCCTTCACCGCAATGGAATGGTCCACGAGCAACGAGCCTCCAGGAGGCCGCGCTGTAAGACGTTAAACCCTTTGCCTCACCACAGCTGGAAGGAGACCCAGGACAGCGACCCAGTTGTCAGCCGTATTAAAGAACTAATAACCCAGGAAGGTTCCTCCCTGGAGAAGGACGCGTCTTCACAAGCCAAGCAGCTGTGGAATGAGAGAAGCCGGCTGTTCATCTACAGAGAGAAGCTGTGCCGAAGGTACGTTAACCCCAGGACTCATGGGATGGTATGGCAGATCGTAGTGCACAGGACGGACATCCAGATGGTGTTGGAGGCCTACCATGATCAAGCAGGGCACTTTGGCTGGAAGAAGCTAGAAACTCTGCTGAAAGGTCGGTTTTATTGAGTTGGAATGCACAGTTCCATAGAGAGATGATGCCGGGATTGTGGACTCTGCAGCCTCAGAAGAAAAGACTACAGCAGCCAGAAGGCACCCCTGCAACCCAACAAGACAACTCGACCCTTAGAGATCGTGGCCCTGGATCATGTCAAGCTGTCACCCAGCAGGTCAGGATATTCCTATGCCCTGACCATGGTGGATCACTACTCCTGGTTCCTGGTGGTCGCACCCGGAGAAGGTGCTGACAGATCAAGGCACTGCCTTCGAATCCGAATTGTTCAAGGAGTTTTGCCATCTGTACGGGTGTAAGAAGATCCGGACTACACCATACCACCCCCAAACCAATGGGTTATGTGAAAAGATGAATAACATCGTCATCGACCTGTTGAAAACCTTACCGCTAGAAGAAAGAAACCAGTGGTCAGACAAGCCACCTGACCTGGTAGATCTGTACAACCACATACAGTCATATGAAAAAGTTTGGGCACCCCTATTAATCTTAAGCTTAATGTTTTATAAAAATTGGTGTTTTTGCAACAGCTATTTCAGTTTGATATATGTAATAACTGTTGGATACAGTAATGTTTCTGCCTTGAAATGAGGTTTATTGTACTAACAGAAAATGTGCAATCTGCATTCAAACAAAATTTGACAGGTGCATAAGTATGGGCACCTCACCAGAAAAGTGACATTAATATTTAGTAGATCCTCCTTTTGCAAAAATAACAGCCTCTAGTCGCTTCCTGTAGCTTTTAATGAGTTCCTGGATCCTGGATGAAGGTATTTTTGACCATTCCTCTTTACAAAACAATTCCAGTTCAGTTAAGTTTGATGGTCGCCGAGCATGGACAGCCTCTTCAAATGATCCCACAGATGTTCAATGATATTCAGGTCTGGGGACTGGGATGGCCATTCCAGAACATTGTAATTGTTCCTCTGCATGAATGCCTGAGTAGATTTGGAGCGGTGTTTTGGATCATTGTCTTGCTGAAAGATCCATCCACTGCGTAACTTCAACTTTATCACTGATTCTTGAACACTATTGCCAAGAATCTGCTGATACTGAGTGGAATCCATGCGTCCCTCAACTTTAACAAGATTCCCAGTGCCGGCATTGACCACACAGCCCCAAAGCATGATGGAATCTCCACCAAATTTTACTGTGGGTAGCAAGTGTTTTTCTTGGAATGCTGTGTTTTTTTGCCACCATGCATAACGCCTTTTTGTATGACCAAACAACTCAATCTTGGTTTCATCAGTCCACAGGACCTTCTTCCAAAAAGAAATAGGCTTCTTCAAATGTGCTTTTGCATATCTCAGCCGACTCTGTTTGTGCGTACTTGCAGAAACGGCTTCTTTCGCATCACTCTCCCATACAGCTTCTCCTTGTGCAAAGTGCGTTGTATAGTTGACCGATGCAAAGTGACACCATCTGCAGCAAGTTGATGCTGCAGCTCTTTGGAGGTGGTCTGAGGATTGTCCTTGACTGATCTCACCATTCTTCTTCTCTGCCTTTCTGATGTTTTTCTTGTCCTGACACTTCTGGCCTTAACAAGAACTGTCCCTATGTTCTTCCATTTCCTTACTATGTTCCTCACAGTGGAAACTGACAGGTTAAATCTCTGAGACAGCTTTTTGTATCCTTCCCCTGAACAACTATGTTGAATAATCTTTGTTTTCAGATCATTTGACAGTTGTTTTGAGGAGCCCATGATGCCACTCTTCAGAGGAGATTCAAACAGGAGAACAACTTGCAAGTGGCCACTTTAAGTAGCTTTTCTCATGATTGCATACACCTGGCTATAAAGTTCAAAGCTCAATGAGGTTACAAAACCAAAAAAAGTGCTTTAGTAAGTCAGTAAAAAGTAGGCAGGAGTATTTAAAACAAGAAAATGATAAGGGTGCCCATACTTATGCACCGGTCAAATTTTGTTTGAATGCAGATTGCACATTTTCTGTTAGCACAATAAACCTCATTTCAAGGCAGAAACATTACTGTGTCCAACAGTTATTACATATATCAAACTGAAATAGCTGTTGCAAAAACACCAATTTTTATAAAACATTAAGCTTAAGATTAATAGGGGTGCCCAAACTTTTTCATATGACTGTACCTGTGAGTTCCACCAATTGTACTACAGCATATCTCTTGCGAGCAAGGCCCGGAAAGTTGCCCATGGACCTGGAGCTTGGTGTGGTAGAACCCGAAGCAGATATGTCCACTGAAGACTGGGACATGATGCGACAGGAACAGTACAGGAGAGTACAAGCCTGTGTCGAAGACAGTCTGAATAGGGTAAAGGACAAGCAGGAAGCACAGTACAACAAGAGTGCACCAGCAGAACCCTTTCCGCCTGGAGAAGTTGTGCTAAAGAGAAAAAGAAGAAACCACAAACTTGATGACCAGTGGGAGAGGGAACCCTACACTGTGTTAAATTCAAGATTTGATAACAGGAAGACCTGTTTAATTACCAAGGACGGAGGAAGAACGACTGCAACGGTATCTAGAGACCATCTGAAGTTGTGTTCAGGACCGCTAAAGCACCAGGAAGAAGTGCCTCCCATCGTACCGGAGGAGCCTAAAGAAGCAGTAATACATACTGAATTATGAGATTTCCCGGCAGATTGGCCCCAACTAGGAGAAGCGGTAATAATACCTGTGCTACACTTCTACCAACAGCCAGAAGACCCTCCACAGCAAGTAGAACCTGTAGGTCCACCAGAAGAGCCACCTCAGACCATCAGAGGTAGCCCTGATAGGGATATATATAGGGAGGGTGGAGCCAGGCAGCTCAGTTAGCGTTCAGTCAGTGTTCAGAGACAGAGAGTAACACAGCTCAGAGTTGAGCAGAGAGCATGCTGACGCTCAGAGAGCAGTGAAGAGGCAGCAAGCTGGCTGCTGTGCTTAGGCGAGCCAAGGCCTACAGCACGTGTGAAGGCCTAGTGAGGGCATTGAGTGGGCCAAAAGTGAGAGGAGAAGGAAGAAGTAGTGAGGGGGCAGAGGAGCATACCAGGCTCACCCCGATATATATACCGGACACCGGGTCCACGCCTACAGGGACATTTATACTCAGTAGGAACCACCGGAACCCCTGGAGGACTACAGGTCCCAGGTTCACCAAGCGCTGGCTACAGTACCAGGGCTAGGAGTCACGGAGGTCCCAGTGTCCAGGGAGAGTGATCTCCAAAGAGAAGGCCCTACCACCAGGTCAGCAGGTGCTAAGAGAGACAGTAACCAAGCTAGGCCTAGCTTCAGGCAGGTCAGAAGCTTAGAGAAGAAAGCAACGGATTAGGAAGCCCTATGCCCGCTCACTGGGGAGAGTCCAACAGTGCGCCCTTCACCTGGAGTACCCTGGACCGTGCCTGCAGCATCACCTGTAAAGGTACTGAAGCTTACCCCCGTGTGAGTGTCCGTCTTTCCTCCGGGACCATGCTGCCGTCTCTCCCCTGCACCACCATCGATTACACCCCACGCTGCCCTGGAGCTAGCTCTACCTGTGGAGAGCCACACCATCCCTGCTGCCTTAACACCAGCTCCCGAGGACTGCTCCACAGCGGCGGCACTCCTTAGCCGCATTCCACAGGTGGCGTCACGAACTGTCCAAATCCCCCTTTTACTGACCGCCTGGGTCACGGACCGGGCCAGCCACCGTGATATCCGCCGGCAACCAGAGGCCTGGTTGCCGAGTACCCCACGGCCCAGGGTGGCGCGTCACCTACACTAACTAATAAATAACCAAATCTCTCCCTAGCTCAGCATCACCTCTCTCTTCACTGCCTGATTGCGGAGTAGACTGTGACGAGCACGGCGGTGCCAGGTCTGATATAGACCTGATGATGCTGTGCGGCCAGCCGATCACTGTAATGCCGCAACCAACATGGTTGCGGCATTACAGTGTGTGGCAGACAATCCCTGCATGTACATTGGTGCTCTAAAGAGTGGCAAACATGCATTGAGGTTACCCGAGCATCCGCCCGAGCATCTCGGAAGTACTTGGCGGGCTCCGAGCATCTCGAGTACTGAGATGCTCAGGCGACTACCGAGTACTTCCTAGTATGCTCGCTCATCACTACTCAGCAGTCTTCCCCATGATTGTAGCACCTACTGAAACAGGCTAAGGGACCTTTTTAAACACTTTGGAAGACTTTGCAGGTATTTTTTGTTAATTATTCTAATTTAGTGAGATAATGACTTCTGTGTTTTCATTAGCTGTAAGCTATAATCATCAACATTAACACTTGAAATAGATCACTCAGTTTGTAATGACTCTATATAATATATTAGTTTCACTTTTTGTATTGAAGAACTGAAATAAATTAACTTTTTGATGATATTCTAATTTTGTGAGAAGCACCTACATATGCTCTCTCCATGATTTTCATGGATAGTACGCGTACCGATCAAAGTTCACAAAAAAAATCAGATGTACATTTTTTTTTAATTGATTTTATCGTTTACCGATAGGAAGAGAGAACCTAAATGCAGCAATCTATATATGCACTCCTTATACATGGATAAGAAACATATATATACAGGGGTGGATTAAGAGTAGCAAGGGTCCCGGGCAGTTTAGAAGGCACGCCCCCCCCCCCCCCCCACACACACACACACACACACACACACACACACACACACACACCTGATGTATCACGTGACATGTCACATGATCCCCTGTGATAGATCATGTGATAGTTCACGTGAAATTAATTTGGCACAATATTAATTATAATAATTTTTTTTAGGCTGTGTGCCCACTATGCGTTTTTTCTAAGCGTTTCCGCAGCGGCAATTCCGCTGCAGAAACGCTTAAAAACGCTTTGTAGAAGGTCTGCCATGTTCCCCAATGATAATCCGCATGTGCTGTGCACATGCTGCGGAAATTTCCGCTGCGGATTATCATTGCGGAAAAATCCGCAGCACTACCAATTATTTTGCGGAATCCGCATCACTGCATCTGTACATGCAGAATCCATGCGTTTCAATGTGCGGATGGTACCTGGGTTTGGAGAAGAGGAGACTCTCCACCGGACCCGGGTACCATAGTACATGTAAAAAAAGAATAAAATAAAAAATAAATATTATACTTACCTTCGGATGGCCCTCAGTGTCTTTATCCGATGCGTCCTGGCTTGCCGGCAGCTCGCGATGGTCTGAAAAGGACCTGCCGTGACGTCATTTAGTCATGTGACTGGTCACGCGACCGCTGACGTCGGCAGGCCATCAGAAGGTAATTATATATTTCTTTTTTACAATTCTTTTACGATCACACTATATAAATCCATGCCGATTGCATGGATTTATATAGTGTGACCAAGATGTCAAGCACTTTCCAAGTGATGCTAAAATCGCTTGGAAAGCGGTTGTCAACCC
The DNA here is from genome assembly GCF_046119375.1 of Phyllobates terribilis. Taxonomy (NCBI): domain Eukaryota; kingdom Metazoa; phylum Chordata; class Amphibia; order Anura; family Dendrobatidae; genus Phyllobates; species Phyllobates terribilis. Next base: position 881,378,720 of record NW_027362763.1, on the reverse strand, counting down.
GCATGCGGAAATGCATGTGAAGAACGCTTCACATCAGCATGTGCCTGTCAGGAAAAACGCATGTTCAATCCGTATGTACAATCCGCATGTACAATCCGCATGCGTTTTTTCTGCCAGGGAGATGCAGAAACGCTCAAAAAAAATCCGGAGCATTTCTGCATCGTGGGCACATAGCCTTACATTAATTGTATGACTCAATATTGAGCACACGTAGCCATCTATACACAGCAGGAGGCCGCAGGTAGCCATGTATACACAGCAGGAGGCCGCACGTAGCCATCTATACACAGCAGGAGGCCACACGTAGCCATCTATACACAGCAGGAGGCCACACGTAGCCATCTATACACAGCAGGAGGCTGCACGTAGCCATCTATGCACAGCAGGAGGCCACACGTAGCCATCTATACACAGCAGGAGGCCACACGTAGCCATCTATACACAGCAGGAGGCCACACGTAGCCATCTATACACAGCAGGAGGCCACACGTAGCCATCTATACACAGCAGGAGGCTGCACGTAGCCATCTATGCACAGCAGGAGGCCGCACGTAGCCATCTATACACAGCAGGAGGCCACACGTAGCCATCTATACACAGCAGGAGGCCACACGTAGCCATCTATACACAGCAGGAGGCTGCACGTAGCCATCTATGCACAGCAGGAGGCCGTACGTAGCCATCTATACACAGAAGGAGGCCGCACGTAGCCATCTCTACACAGCAGGAGGCCACACGGCGCCATCTATACACAGCGGGAGGCCGCACGGCACCATCTATACACAGCAGGAGGCCGCACGGCGCCACCTATACACAGCGGGAGGCTGCACGGCGCCATCTATACACAGCAGGAGGCCGCACGGCGCCATCTATACACAGCAGGAGGCCGCACGTAGCCATCTGTACATAGCAGGAGGCCACACGGCGCCATCTATACACAGCGGGAGGCCGCACAGCACCATCTATTCACAGCGGGAGGCCGCACGGCGCCATCTATACTCAGCAGGAGGCCGCACGGCGCCATCTATGCACAGCAGGAGGCCGTACTTAGCCATCTATACACAGCAGGAGGCCGCACGGCGCCATCTATACACAGCAGAAGGCCGCACGGCACCATCTATACACAGCAGGAGGCCGCACGGCGCCACCTATATACATTGGGAGGCCGCACGGTGCCATCTATACACAGCAGGAGGCCACTCGGCGCCATCTATACACAGCAGGAGGTCGCACGGCGCCATCTATACACAGCGGGAGGCTGCACGGCGCCATATATACACAGCGGGAGGCCGCACGGCGCCATCTATACACAGCAGGAGGCCGCACTGCGCCACCTATATACAGTGGGAGGCCGCACGGTGCCATCTATACACAGCAGGAGGCCGCTCGGCACCATCTATACACAGCAGGAGGTCGCACGGCGCCATCTATACACAGCGGGAGGCTGCACGGCGCCATATATACACAGCGGGAGGCCGCACGGCGCCCCCCAACAGAGACAGCAGGAGGCCGCACGGCGCCATCTATACTCAGCTGGAGGCTGCACGCAGTCACGCACGCACACAAACATATACAGACATATACATACACGCATAAACACATTTGAAACACAAAAATACATATAAACAGACATCACACAATGATATCTGCCTGCACACATGCACACACACACACTCACCATCCCCCGGCTCGGCTCCAGTGGTCCTGCTCCCGGCTCCAGTGGTCCTGCTCCTTTCCGGTGCAGCACTGTATGCCGGGCGCGCACTGCGTGACATCACAGCTAGGAGTCATGGCCGCGCACAAGTCCGTGTCTCCTAGCAGTGACGCGGCCGGGCCAGCACAGGGAAGTTAACTGCTTCAGTGCTGGCCCGGCCGAAGAAGAAGCAGCGGCCGTGAGCCGCTGCTGGGGGAGTGGTCCGGGGGGCCCCCTCCCGCCACTGTCTGCCGGTATGTGCCACGGCGCCACACATATAATGAGGACAATCTAGCCATTGACATCCCGGAGCCCTGGGCCCCCTGGAGGTTCGGGGCCCCAGGCGGTAGCCCAGATCATCCTCATTATAATCCGCCTATGTATATATATACAACTCTGGCAAAAATTAAGAGAGCACTGCAAAATTTTCATTTTCTCTGATTTTTCTCTTTATAGGTATATTTTTGAGTAAATGTACATTGTTGTTTTATTCTATAAACTACTGACAACATGTCTCCGAAATTCAAAGCTAAAAATTTAGTATTTATTTGCAGCAAATGAGAAATCGTCAAAATAATAAAAAAGAAACTGCTTTCAGACCTCAAATAGCCACTTAGCCATATATACACAGCAGGAGGCCACACATAGCCATCTATACACAGCAGGAGGCCGCACTGCGCCATCTATACACAGCAGGAGGCCGCACTGCGCCATCTATACACTGCGGGAGGCCGCACGGCACCACCTATACACAGCAGGAGGCCGCACGGCGCCATCTATATACAGCAAGAGGCCGCACGGCGCAATCTATACACCGCGGGAGGCTGCATGGCGCCATCTATACACAGCGGGAGGCTGCACGGCGCCCCCCCACAGAGACAGCAGGAGGCTGCACAGCGCCATCTATTCACAGCGGGAGGCCGCACGCAGTCACGCACGCACACAAACATATACAGACATATACATACATGCATAAACACATTTGAAACACAAAAATACATATAAACAAACATCACACAATGATATCTGCCTGCACACACACACACACACACTCACCATCCCCCAGCTCGGCTCCAGTGGTCCTGCTCCCGGCTCCAGTGGTCCTGCTCCTTTCCGGTGCAGCACTGCAGCCCGGGCACGCACTGCGTGACATCACAGCTAGGAGACACGGCCGCACACAGGGCCGTGTCTCCTAGCAGTGACGCAGCCGGGCCAGCACAGGGAAGTTAACTGCTGCAGTGCTGGCCCGGCCGAAGAAGCAGCAGCGGCCGTGAGCTGCTGCTGGGGGAGTGGTCCCGGGGGCCCCCTCCCGCCACTGTCTTCCGGTATGTGCCACGGCGCCACACATATAATGAGGACAATCTGGCCATAGACACCCCAGAGCCCCAAGCCCCCTAGAGGTTCGTGGCCCCAGGTGGAAGCCCAGATCGTCCTCATTATAATCCGCCTATGTATATATATACAACTCTAGCAAAAATTAAGAGAGCACTGCAAAATTTTCATTTTCTCTGATTTTTCTTTTTATAGGTATATTTTTGAGTAAAATGTACATTGCTGTTTTATTCTATAAACTACTGACAACATGTCTCCGAAATTGAAAGCTAAAAATTTAGTATTTATTTGCAGCAAATGAGAAATCGTCAAAATAATAAAAAAGAAACTGCTTTCAGACCTCAAATAGCCACTTAGCCATATATACACAGCAGGAGGCCACACATAGCCATCTATACACAGCAGGAGGCCGCACTGTGCCATCTGTACACAGCGGGAGGCCGCACGGCACCACCTATACACAGTGGGAGGCCGCACGGCGCCATCTATACACAGCAGGAGGCCGCACGGCGCCATCTATACACGGCGGCAGGCTGCATGGCGCCATCTATACACAGCGGGAGGCCGCACGGCGCCCCCCCCACAGAGACAGCAGGAGGCTGCACAGCACCATCTATACTCAGCAGGAGGCCGCACGCAGTCACGCACGGACACAAACATATACAGACATATACATACATGCATAAACACATTTGAAACACAAAAATACATATAAACAGACATCACACAATGATATCTGCCTGCACACACACACACACACTCACCATCCCCCAGCTCGGCTCCAGTGGTCCTGCTCCCGGCTCCAGTGGTCCTGCTCCTTTCCGGTGCAGCACTGCTGCCCGGGCGCGCACTGCGTGACGTCACAGCTAGGAGACACGGCCGCACACAAGGCCGTGTCTCCTAGCAGTGACGCGGCCGGGCCAGCACAGGGAAGTTAACTGCTGCAGTGCTGGCCCGGCCGAAGAAGCAGCAGCGGCCGTGAGCCGCTGCTGGGGGAGTGGTCCGGGGGGCCCCCTCCCGCCACTGTCTGCCGGTATGTGCCACGGCGCCACACATATAATGAGGACAATCTGGCCATAGACACCCCGGAGCCCCAAGCCCCCTGGAGGTTCGGGGCCCTAGGTGGTAGCCCAGATCGTCCTCATTATAATCCGCCTATGTATATATATACAACTCTGGCAAAAATTAAGAGAGCACTGCAAAATTTTCATTTTCTCTGATTTTTCTTTTTATAGGTATATTTTTTAGTAAAATGTATATTGTTGTTTTATTCTATAAACTACTGACATGTCTCCGAAATTCAAAGCTAAAAATTTAGTATTTATTTGCAGCAAATGAGAAATCATCAAAATAATAAAAAAGAAACTGCTTTCAGACCTCAAATAATGCAAAGAAAACAAGTTCTTATTCATTTAGAAATAACAATACTCATGTTTTAAGTCAGGAAGAGTTCAGAAATCAATATTTGGTGGAATAGCCATGATTTTTATTCACAGCTTTCATGTGTCTTGGCATGCTTTCCACCAGTCTTTCACACTGCTTTTGGGTGACTTTATGCCACTCCTGGCACACAAATTTAAGCAGTTATTCTTTGTTTGATGGCTTGTGGCTACCCATCTTCCTTTTGATTACATTCCAGAGGTTTTCAATGGGGTTCAGGTCTGGAGATTGGGCTGGTCATGATAGGGTCTTGATGTGGTGCACCTTCATCCACACATTGATTGACCTAGCTGTGTGGCATGGGGCATTGTCCTGCTGGAAAAAACAGTCCTCAGAGTTGGGGAACATTGCCTGAGCAGAAGGAAGCAAGTGTTTTTCAAGGATAACCTTGTATTTGGCTTGATTCATACTGTATGTCCTTCGCAAAGATTAACCTGCCCAATTCCAGCCTTGCTGAAGCATCCCCAGATCATCACCGATCCTCCACCAAATTTCACAGTGGGTGCAAGACACTGTGGCTTGTATGCCTCTCCAGGTCTCGGTCTAACCATTAGACAACCAGGTGTTGGGTAAAGCTGAAAATTAGACTCATCAGAGAAGATTACCTTACTCCAGTCCTCTATGGTCCAATCCTCATGGTCTTTGGCAAACTACATCCTGGCTCTCCTTTGCTTCTCATTGATGAAAGACTTTTTTCTAGCTTTACATGACTTGAAGCCTGTCTCTAGGAGCCTGTTACGAACTGTTCGTGCCATGCACTTCACCCCAGCTGCCATTTGCCATTCCTTTTGTAGGTCAGTTGATGTCATCCTGTGGTTGCTGAGTGACATTCTGTAACATACCTGGCGGCGTCCTTGCATAGTGGTCCATCTCTCACTGTGCAAGAGCGCACTTGATCTCCAGTCCAGACTGCCACTTCTTTCCATGTTGTCTGCTTTGGTTTTCTCTTGCTGTTTAAGGCGACGCCCGCTGAACTTCCTGTTTCTTGTAGCTGCTGCTGACACTCCCCTGATGTGTCCTCAGCCTATTGCTGTCTGTCACCTGGTGTTTAACCCAGCTCCTCCTTGGAATCCTTGCCTGAGCATCTTGTTCTGTCAGTTGGCTTCTTGTCACTGATGAGCCAGGTCCTGTCTATGTTTCCTGCCTATCGGTATCAGTTCCCGTGTCTGAACTGTGTCCTGTCTGTGTATTCTAGCCACCTGTCTGTCTGCCTTCCTGAGGCTGTATTTCCATGCCTGTCTGAACACGCTCTTAGCCTGTTCGTCTCACCCTCTGGGGGCCGCATACCCAGACTCGCTCCTGTATTTGTTGCAGTACAGTTCCTGTCTGAACTGTCTCCTAGCTTCCTACCTGTTTTGTCTTTATGTCTGTTTGTTCCTTTTTTCTGCAGTGTCTGAACCAGCACTTGGCTTTACCTAGGCTCGTTCCTGCATTTTGTTGCAGTAACTGTTCTTGTCTGAACTGTCTCCTAGCTTCTTACCTGTTTTGTCTTTATGTCCGTTTGCTCCCTTTTTCTGTAGAGTCTGAACCTGCACCTAACTTCTACTCGTTGTCATTGTACTTCCGTTTGTGAGTTGGAGTCCTTTCGCTACTTCTTTGCAAGTACCTTGTGTGTATCTGGTTCTGCCTTTCTTTTCCAGTCTGTTCCGTGTGAACAGAGCCCTGTCCCCTTTGCTTTGTCTTTGTTTACCGCGTTGGCGATTTATCTCTGTCCTGTCTTACTTACCGCTTCGGCGGTTCCTGCCCGCTCAGCCTTGTCCACCGCACTTGCGGTTTTGCTCTGCTCAGCCCTGTCCACCGCGTCTGCGGTTTGGCTCTGCTCAGCCTTGTCTACCACATCTGCGGTTTCGCTCTGCTCAGCCTTGTCTACCGCGTCTGCGGTTTCGCTCTGCTCAGCCTTGTCTACCGCGTCTGCAGCTTTGCTCTGCTCAGCCTTGTCTACCGCGTCTGCGGTTTTGCTCTGCTCAGCCTTGTCCACCGCGTCTGCGGTTTTGCTCTGCTAAGCCTTGTCCACCACGTCTGCGGTTTTGCTCTGCTCAGCCTTGTCTAACGCGTCTGCGGTTTCGTTCTGCTCAGCCTAGTCTACCACGTCTGCAGTTTTGCTCTGCTCAGCCTTGTATACCGCGTCTGCGGTTTCGCTCTGCTCAGCCTTGTCTACCGCGTCTGTGGTTTCGTTCGGCTCAGCCTTGTCTACCGCGTCTGCAGTTTCGCTCTGCTCAGCCTTGTCTACCGCGTCTGCGGTTTCGCTCTGCTCAGTCTTGTCTACCGCGTCTGCGGTTTCGCTCTGCTCAGCCTTGTCTACCGCGTCTGTGGTTTTGCTTTGCTCAGCCTTGTCCACCGCGTCTGCGGTTTTGCTCTGCTCGGCCTTGTCCACCGCGTCTGCGGTTTTGCTCTGCTCGGCCTTGTCTATCGCACCTGCTGTTTCACTTTGCTCTGCTTGATTACCGCATCTGCAGCTCTGAACCCATCTCCCAGTCTGTACTGGACCCTACCCAGCCTCACTCTAGCCTGCCTGTTCCTGTATTCCCCAGTGTGGGTCAACAGCCGTGTCCAGGGTCTGACCTGGAGTCGCACCTGGTCCCTCTGCTCGGTTCCTCCCTGGTGCACTGGCGTCGTATGTCGTCGTGCGACCTTGGTCAGATCGGGCAGATAATTAGTTATGCCCCTCCAGGCACTCTCCGGTTCATGGCACAGTGGAACCACTAAACACGCACACGCCAGTCAGTCCGGGCGTATGCATTACACATTCGAATAAGATGACGGTCATCCCGGTCAGTGGAGAGTCGCTTTCGCCCTCTGTCGGTCTGTAGCATTGTTGTCCCCAATGTCTTCTGCTTGACCTTGTTGTAATGGACTGCCATCTTCGAAATTTTAAGGATGGAGGCAACATGATGCTCACTGTATCCTCCCTCTGCTAGTAAAGCCAGAATTGAGCCCTTCTTTTCCTCACTCGAGACTTTTCTTTTCAACTCCTTTGGCATGGTTAAAAGTTATTTTTTCATTCAAATTACTCTTGGGCTATTCCTAGCACTTGTTTTGCCATCCAGCTTGTCCTATTGCAAGAGGATTGTGAACACAACAGCAGTGTTTTTTATACTTTCCCTCGTTACATAAGATTTGGTTCAGGTGATCACCTAATCAGAAGCACATTAAGTAGAATGAGGTGTACTTTGGTTGGAATTCAACTGACACTGGAATGGAATGGCTGTCCGACATGTAGAGATGGTGATTTTTAAAAAACTGTGCAGCAGTCTCTTAATTTTTGCCAGAGCTGCGTGTATATATATATATATATATATATAACAAAACAAGATTAATAATAATGAATAATATAAGAGACAAATAATGATCAGTTTATAATCTGAAAGGGGGGAAGGGGAAGAATTTGTGAAGAACCCAAGCAGGGTCGGACTCAGGCACCGGGAAACCGGAGAATTCTCCGGTGCGCCCGGGTCCTCAGCAGGACGCAAGGGGCCCGTGGTTAACAAGGCCGCCAGTGCTCCGCACTTCAAGGGCCCGGAGAGTCAGGAGGGCCCTTGCAATGCGGCTGATGAGGGCAATGTGGCCTGCTTCTCGGACCCCAAGGTTCTGGGGGGCCCATGGCCAGAATGCCCTCATCATGCCCTCATTTCCCCCACATATGGGGTATCGGTGTGCTAAGGAGAAATTGCACAACGAAGTTACTCTTGTGAAAGTAAAAGATTGGGTCAAAAGGAAAATTTGTGTGAAAAAAAGTTAAATGTTTATTTTTTCCTTCCACGTTCCATTAATTCCTGTGAAGCATCTGAAGGGTAATAAACTTCTTGAATGTGGTTTTGAGCACCTTGAGGCATAAAGTTTTTAGAATGGTGTCACTTTATGATGTTTTCTGTCATATAGGTCCACCAAAGTCACTTCAAATGTGATGTGATCCCTAAAAAATGGTTTTGTAAAAATGAGAAATTGCTGGTCAACTTTTAACCCTTCTAACGTCCTAACAAAAAAATGATGTTTCAAAAGTTGTGCTGATGTAAAGTAAACATGTTGGGAATGTTATTTATAAACTATTTTGTGTGACATATCTCTGATTTAAGGGCATAAAAATTAAAAGTTTGAAAATTGCTACATTTTCAACATTTTGCCAAATTTCCGATATTTTTACAAATAAACGCAAGTCATATCAAATAAATTCTACCACTATCATGAAGTACAATATGTCACAAAGAAACAGTCTCAGAATCACTGGGATCCGTTGAAGCGTTCCAGAGTAATTACCTCATAAAGTGAGGCTAAGTGCTCACGATGCAGAAATGCTGCATATTTTTTCCGCTTCTCCCTGGCAGGAAAAACGCATGCGGATTTTACATGCGGTTTTCCCGCCAGGTAGAAGCATTTGTCAGGTGTTTTTGCATGCATTTCTGCATGCGGGTTATCAAGCGCTTTTCCAAGCGATTTTAGCATCACTTGGAAAAGTGCTTGACAACTTGTTCACACTATATAAATCCATGCAACCGGCATGGATTTTGTATAGTGTGACAAAGTTAGTTAAAAAAAAGAATAAGAATGGTAAAAAAATAAAAAATAAAGATTACACTTACCTTCCGATGTCCTCTCGGTGTTTTCCCCGCCGCGTCCGGTCTCTTGCACTGCTCGCGGTGGTGTGAAGGACCTGCAGTGACGTCATTCAGCCATGTGTCAGGTCACATGACTCAATGACGTCATTGCAGGTCCTTCACAACACCGCGACCCATAGAGTAGACGAGAGGGGAGAAAACACCGGGAGGACATCGGAAGGTAAGTATAATCTTTATTTTTTATTTTAAATTCTTTTTTTTACAGTTTCTATGGTACCCAGGTCTGGATGAGAGTCTCCTCTCCTCCAGACCTGGGTACCATCCGCACATTGAACCGTGTGATATCCGCTTGTGCACATGTAGTGATGCGGATGTCACGCGATCCAATGCAAGTCAATGGCGGCGATTACGCTGCGTGTCCGCAAAATTAATGGACATGCTGCGGATTTTTGAGCGCAGCTTAACTGCTGCGGAAAAATCAGCAGCATGGGCATTGACATTGCGGCTTGTCATTGGGGACCATGGGGGACGGATTACCAAGCGTTTCCCAAGAGTTTACGCTGCATAAATTCCGCAGCATAAACGCGTGGAAAATGCTTCGTGGGCACGCAGCCTGACACTGGGCAGAATTAATAAAAATGGCCTTGTCAGGAAGGTGAAAACAGGCTTCGGGTGAAGGGGTTAAAGTGAACCTACCACTAAATTTATTAGTATTTAATTTAAAAGAACAAGTAAAACTATAAATTATTTGACAAAAAAAATTATAATCAAGGTATATACCAAGTGGGAGAAAAACTCCCTTTCTTGGCATGAGCCTCTCATTAACTGGACTTCAGCTGAAGTCGCCTCCAGGGGAATCCCCAAGCTCCTCTGCTGTTCTGACGTCATTCTCCCATGATGCATTGCACCAAGGGAAAGTGATCAGCAGACTGCCCTAGAGCTGCTCAGCTAGGGGTGAGATGCAGAGCAGGATCGCTGGGCTGCTTTATACATTGGTAACCAGGGCCGGCTCCAGGTTTTTCTGGGCCCCGGGCGAAAGAGTCTCAGTGGCCCCTTTAACACATACCACGATTCATGATGCAGAGATACGGCGGAGAAATAATATATATATATATATATATATATATATATATATATATATATATATATAGTACAATGCAAAGATTTCACTTCTTACATTACATGAGTGATATCTATTGTAAATTCCACAATAGCTCAGAAACCGGTGAATCGCTCCACACAGAATACTGGCCCCCATATAAGGCTCCATATGGAATACTGGCCCCCATACGGAATACTGGCCCCCATATAAGGAATACTGGCCCCCATATAAGGCTTCATACGGAATACTGGCCCCCATATAAGGCCCCATACGGAATACTGGCCCCCATATAAGGAATACTGGCCCCCATATAAGGCCCCATACGGAATACTGGCCCCCATATAAGGCTCCATACAGAATACTGGCCCCCATATAAGGCTCCATACAGAATACTGGCCCCCATATAAGGCTCCATACGGAATACTGGCCCCCATATAAGGCTCCATACGGAATACTGGCCCCCATATAAGGCTCCATACGGAATACTGGCCCCCATATAAGGCTCCATACGGAATACTGGCCCCCATATAAGGCTCCATACGGAATACTGGCCCCCATATAAGGCTCCATACGGAATACTGGCCCCCATATAAGGCTCCATACGGAATACTGGCCCCCATATAAGGCTCCATACGGAATACTGGCCCCCATATAAGGCTCCATACGGAATACTGGCCCCCATATAAGGCTCCATACGGAATACTGGCCCCCATATAAAGCTCCATACAGGATACTGGCCCCCATATAACGCTCCATACAGGATACTGGTCCCCTTATAACGCTCCATACAGGATACTGGTCCCCATATAATGCTGCATGCAGGCTGTTACCCCCCACATAATGCCCCATACAGGCTGTCCCCCCCTTATAATGCTCCATGCAGGCTGTTACCCCCCACATAATGCCCCATACAGGCTGTCCCCCCCTTATAATGCTCCATGCAGGCTGTTACCCCCCCACATAATGCCCCATACAGCCCCCCCCTTATAATGCTCCATGCAGGCTGTTCCCCCCCACATAATGCACTATACAGTCTGCCCCCCCCCTTTATAATGCCCCATGCAGGCTGTCCCCCACCTTATAATGCCCCATGCAGGATGTCACCCCCCCTCTTTATAATGCCCCATGCAGGATGTCCCCCCCTCCTCTCTTTATAATGCCCCATGCAGGATGTCACCCCCCCTCTTTATAATGCCCCATGCAGGATGTCCCCCCCCCCTCTCTTTATAATGCCCCATGCAGGATGTCCCCCCCCTCCTTATAATACCCCATGCCTCCATACATTAAAAAAAAAAATCAAATACTCACCTCCCTTCTCCTCACCTGCTGCCTGCTGCCCGCTGCCTGCTGCCCGCTGCTCGGGTCCGAACTCCAGCGTTGTCGGCATCTTCCCGCTCAGCGCTCCCTGTGACGGCTCAGGGGAGGGCGCGGTGTAAAGACGTCACCGCGCCCTCTGACCTCACACGTCACAGGGAGCGCAGAGCAGGAAGACAGCTGATCTGCGGAGGCACGGGGAGAGGTAAGTATCCAGCTGCCGGGGCCCTGAGCAAGCGGAGGGGAGAGGGGAGGGGGCGCTGACACCGCTCTCCTCCGCCCATAGCCCAGCGGGGTGCGCGACCGCCAGTGGGCCCCTCTGCCTGCTCAGGGCCCCGGCATTTGCCCGGGTGCGCCGGGTGCTGACGCAGGCCCTGTTGGTAACTATGCTGCCAGTGAGTGAGCAGTAACCCAGCGATCCTGCTCTACAGGTCCTGTAACTCCTCCATAACTCACCAGGCAGTGAGCTGGAGTGCTACCTCTGGTTTCCTCTTTCTTCTTCCCTCTTCTGTGTAAAATACCTGCACAATGTTATTGCTGTCGGCAGCCTATTCCCCCCACACACTGTCCAGCACTGAAGTTCAGATGAAAACTCCTACAGCCTCTGGGGTAGTGAGTGTGCCCCTCCCCCACTGTGTGAAAGCAAGTGACGCGCCCCCTGGGTCCTGGGGTACGCGGTGCCAGGCCAGTCGTTGCTAGGGGAGATGTCACAGTGGCGGTGACCCGGTCCGTGACCCAGGGCGGTCGATCAAAAGGGGATATTTTATAGGGGATTTATGTACAAAGTTCGTGACGCCACCTGTGGTATGCGGCTAAAGGGAGCTGCCGCTGCGGAGCAGGTCCTCTGGAGCTGATGTTAGTGCAGCAAAGCTGGTGTGGGTCTCCACAGGTAGAGCTTAGCTCCAGGGCAGTGTTATAGGTGATGCTGGGCGTTGTAGTGCAGGGTTTGATGGCGCAGCAATAATCACAGAGACAATGGGGTGCAGTCCTCAGGGTCTTTACTCACGGTTGTTGCAGTCCAAGTTACAGGTACCAGCGTAACTTCCCTCGTCGTGCTGCGCTTACTCAGGGAGGGGTTCAGTCCACCCTCAGATATCTCCGGAGTACTTAGCGGGACCCTCTTCTGTGTGTTCTCTCTCTGGCCGTCTCCCTGCACCTCATGCCAAGTGTCCCAATCCGGTACCTGCGGGCCTTGTCGGGTGACGTCTCTTCTGTCCCCTGGGTCCTCTATAGCTACCTTCTTGGTGAGACTGATATGGACTGTTGGCTGCAGGACTTGAAATACTGCAGCCTCCGGTTTCTAGTTGAGACATAAAGTCCTCTGCTAGTTGAGGGACCGGTCCCCTTTGTGTGGCCTGGCCCCTCCACCTCCTGGTAGATTCGGGCGTACGGGTGGCCTCCAGCACTGCCCGTACCCCTGGGGTCCCTTCCTCGTTCCTGGAGCCCTTCCTGCTCCTCTCCTTCTCCTTCAGTCCTGGGCCTCTCCTCAGGCCGTCCGCCTGAGCAGAGCTCCTGCAGAGCCCTGCTCCACTCCTTTCATTGTAGACTGTTCTCACTCACTGCTCACTGTTCTGACTCTTCTAAACAAGATGGCTTCTCAATTTTTACCTTTCTCCATGTGCTCCCCTAAGCTACTTCCTCCACCCACACCCACTACATAGCCCCTCCCAACAGCTAGGGACCCGGGACTGTGTTCTCCCTTAGGAGCAATCTCGCACTGCCCCCACTGCTGGTATGTGTTGGATGCAGGTGTTAGGGTCCCAAGCTGTACTCCTTCCTTACCTGAGAGTGAGATACCACACCTATGGGTGAGATGCAGTACCTCTGTGGCGACCGAACCCTCAGGGGCGCCACACAAGCAGAGAGGAGAGATGTGGGAAACAGAAACTACAGCTACTGAAAGATATGTGCCAGACAAGAGAGGGTTTATTTATTTCCAGTTTCTGTATATGGCCAGTTGTGTGTGTGTAATTTTGTGTATATACTTGTGTGAAATGTTTGCATATATGTGGAGAGTGAATGCATGAGTGTATAGTGTATGTAAACACTGTATGTAAATGTGTGTGTGTGTGTATATATATGTGTATATATATATGTGTATATATATATATATATATATATATATATATATATATATAGTATGTGTATGTATATGTGTACAGTATATATATATATATATATATATATATAAACACATATACATACCCACACTATGTATATATATCTATAATATAACGGGACATGCCTGCGCAGTCTGGCTCCAGACAGAAGCAAGCATGGAGCCGTTACAGGTAAAAGGAGTGTGTATGGCCCTGGACATCACGGTATGCGTAGACACTGAACGCATACCGCGATCTCTGGCGACATACTTACATACTTACCTGACCGGGAGGAGCGTTGCCGCGGCGCCTCTCTTCGCTGGAGACTGGGGCAGGAGTGAGGCGTCGGTATCGGCGCATAAGCATGTTACTGATCCGGGTGGTGGAACCTCTGTGCTGCGGTGCAAGGAGGGACCAGATGGGCGTGACTAAGTATCTACTCGGCCCGACCAAGGTCGCACGGCGGCTCAGTCGACTCCGTGAACCAGGGAGGAACCGAGCAGAGGGACCAGGTGCCACTCTGCGACCGACCTTGCATGAGAGCAGGTGACTCCCATGGGTCAGAAGGCAGGAACTGACCGGTACAGCGGATTAGCACGGCAGGCCGGCTGACGGGTGGTCCGGGTAGACAAGCAGGCTGATAGCCGGACGGGTGCTCCGGGTAAGCAGGCAGGCGGGCACAACAGGTAACTGGCAGGTGCTTCCAGGTAAGCGGGCTGGCAGGCACTGCAGGTAACAGGCAGGTGCTTCCTGGTAAGCGGGCTCGCGGGCACGGCAGGTAACAGGCAGGTGCTTCCAGGTAAGCAGGCTGGCGGGCAGGGCAGGTAACAGGCAGGTGCTTCCAGGTAAGCAGGCGGGCCGACACAGCAGGTAACAGGCAGGTTCTTCCAGGTAAGCAGGCAGGCAGAGCCCATAGACAGACTGGCGGACTGGACTGTAGACAGACTGTCGGGCTGGAAAGTAATCAGACTGGCGGACTGGACTGAAGAACAGACTGGCGGACAGGACTGACTTGCAGAGGACCTGAGGGCTGAAGCAAAGTAAGTATCACAGAGCAACAACCTTGCATGGGCACCTCCATATTGGAGGAGATGCCTTTTATAGAGAAAAGTCCTCCGGCCATTGGCCGGGGACTTTTTAGTAAAGCGCGTGCGACACCTTTAAGAGGGTGGGGAGCGTGCGTGCGCCCTAAGCACAGGGCCAGGGAAGCTGCGTGTACCAGCAGCAGCAGCAGCAGGGATGCCGGAGCAGGACCACGGCAGTAAGGGGGACGGCATCTCTGCCAGGGGGCAGAGACGCCGATGCTACAGAGCATAGCATTATCCGGCGCCATTTTACTGAAGACACATTTGCAGTGTGTCTTCAGCAAGATGGCGCCGGACAGTGCGGTATGGGCATACGCGTACTTCGGCCCCACACTCCTTCCCCGGACTCTGGCAGAACAGGACACCACAGCGCTGGAGCACAGGGAAGAAAGGTGAGTATAAGTGTTTATTTTTTTGTATGTGTGCAGCGTGAAAGGGATGAGGGGTTCCATGCATACCAGGATTGGGGGGTGAGGGCACCACACATACCAGGATTGGGGAATGAGGAGTACCAAGCATACCAGGATTGGGGGATGAGGGGTACCATGCATACCAGGATGAGGAATGGGGTGCCATGCATACCAGGATGAGGGGTACCACACATACCAGGATTGGGGGGTGAGGGGACCATGCATATCAGGATTGGGGGGTGAGAGGACCATGCATACCAGGATTGGGGGGTGAGGGGACCATGCATACCAGGATTGGGGGATGAGGGGTGCCATTCATACCAGAATAGGGATGAGGGGTACCATACATACCAGGATAGGGATGGGGTACCATGCATACCAGGATAGGGATGAAGGGTACCATACATACCAGGATAGGAATGCGGGGTACCATGCATACCAGGATGAGGGATGGGGTGCCATGCATACCAGGATAGGAATGCGGGGTACCATGCATACCAGGATAGGGATTGGGTACCATGCATATCAGGATAGGGATGAGGGGTACCATACATACCAGGATAGGAGTGCGGGGTACCATGCATACCAGGATGAGGGATGGGGTGCCATGCATACCAGGATGAGGGGTACCACACATACCAGGATTGGGGGGTGAGGGGACCATGCATATCAGGATTGGGGGGTGAGAGGACCATGCATACCAGGATTGGGGGGTGAGGGGACCATGCATACCAGGATTGGGGGATGAGGGGTGCCATTCATACCAGAATAGGGATGAGGGGTACCATACATACCAGGATAGGGATGGGGTACCATGCATACCAGGATAGGGATGAGGGGTACCATACATACCAGGATAGGAATGCGGGGTACCATGCATACCAGGATGAGGGATGGGGTGCCATGCATACCAGGATAGGAATGCGGGGTACCATGCATACCAGGATAGGGATTGGGTACCATGCATATCAGGATAGGGATGAGGGGTACCATACATACCAGGATAGGAGTGCGGGGTACCATGCATACCAGGATGAGGGATGGGGTGCCATGCATACCAGGATGAGGGGTACCATGCATACCAGAATAGGGATGAGGGGTACCATGCATACCAGTATAGGGATGAGGGGTACCATGCATACCAGGATAAGGGATGGGGTGTCATGCATACCAGGATAGGGATGCGGGAGCTATACATACCAGGATTGGGGATGAGGCGTGCCATGCATACCAAGATGAGGGATTGGGTGCCATGCATACCAGGTTTCTGGGATGAGGAGGCCATACATACCAGAATTAGGATGAGGGGTACCATGTATACCAGGATGAGGGATGGGGTGCCATGCATACCAGGATGAGGGGTACCATGCATACCAGAATAGGGATGAGAGGTACCATGCATACCAGAATAAGGAGTGGGGTGTCATGCATACCAGGATAGGGATGAGGGAGCTATACATACCAGGATTCGGGATGACGCGTGCCATGCATACCAAGATGAGGGATTGGGTGCCATGCATACCAGGTTTCTGGGATGAGAAGGCCATACATACCAGAATTGGGATGAGGGGTACCATGCATACCAGGATGAGGGATGGGGTGCCATGCATACCAGGATTGGGGGTGAGGAGGCCATACATACCAGGATTGGGGGATGAGGGGTGCCATACATACCAGGATAGGGATGAGGGGTACCATGCATACCAGGATGAGGGATGGGGTGCCATACATACCAGGATTGGGAGATGAGTGGTGCCATGCATAGCAGGATTAGGGATGAGGGGTGCCATGCATACCAGGATTTGTGATGAGGGGGCCATGCATACCAGGATAGGAATGAGGGGTACCATGCATACCAGGATAGGGATGTGGGAAGCCATGCATACAAGGATTCGGATGATTGGCCATGCATACCAGGATAGGGATGAGGGATACCATGCATACCAGGATGAGAATGAGGGGTGGGGTGCCATTCATACCAGGATAGGGATGAGGGGTACCATTCACACCAGGATGAGGGGTACCATACATACCAGGATAGGGATGAGGGATGGGGTACCATGCATACCAGGATAGGGATGAGGAGTGCCATGCATACCAGGATTGGGAATGAGGGAGCCATGCATACCAGGATGAGGGATGAGGGGTGCCATGCATTCCAGGATTGGGGGTGAGGGGTACCATGCATACCAGTATTGGGGGTGAGGGGTGCCATGCATTCCAGGATTGGGGGTGAAGGGTGCCATGCATACCAGGATGGGGGATGAGGGGTGCCATGCATGCCAGGATGGGGATGAGGGGTGCCATGCATACTAGGATAGGGATGAGGGGTGCCATGCATACCAGGATAGGATGGTGCGGACAGGATGGGGCAGTAAAAATACTAGGATGGGGGCAGCAGAAATACCAGGAGGGGGGCAGCACATACCTGCATTGGAGACCATATACCAATAAAAATGCTCGCCACCCGGGCGTAGAACGGGTTCAGTAGCTAGTATATACATATATACAGTGCGTTGTGAAAGTATTTGGCCCCCTTGAACTTTTCTACCTTTTGCCACATTTCTGGCTTCAAACATAAAGATATAAAATTCAAATTTTTTGGGGAAGAATCAACAAGTGGGACACAGTCGTGAAGTGGAACGAAATTTATTGGATATTTTAAACTTTTAAAAAAAATTAAAAGCTGAAAAGTGGGGCGTGCAATATTATTCGGCCCCCTTAAGTCAATACTTTGTAGCGCCACCTTTTGCTGTGATTACAGCTGCAAGTCGCTTGGGGTATGTCTCTATCAGTTTTGCACATCGAGAGGCTGAAATTCTTGCCCATTCTTCCTTTCAAACCAGCTAGAGCTCAGTGAGGTTGCATGGAGAGCGTTTGTGAACAGCAGTTTTCAGCTCTTTCCACAGATTCTCGATTGGATTTAGGTCTGGATTTGACTTGGCCATTCTATCACCTGGATACGTTTATTTTTGAACCATTCCATTGTAGATTTTGCTTTATGTTTGGGATCATTGTCTTGTTGGAAGATAAATCTCTGTCCCAGTCTCAGGTCTTTTGCAGACTCCAACAGGTTTTCTTTCAGAATGGTCCTGTATTTTGCTCCGTCCATCTTCCCATCAATTTTAACCATCTTCCCTGTCCCTGCTGAAGAAAAGCAGGCCCAAACCATGATGCTGCCACCACCATGTTTGACAGTGGGGATGGTGTTTTGAGGGTGATGAGCTGTGTTGCTTTTACGCCAAACATATCGTTTTGCATTGTGGCCAAAAAGTTCAATTTTGGCTTCATCTGACCAGAGCACCTTATTCCACATGTTTGGTGTGTTTCCCAGGTGGCTTGTGGCAAACTTTAAACAAGACTTTTTATGGATATCTTTGAGAAATGGCTTTCTTTTTGCCACTCTTCCATAAAGGCCAGATTTGTGCAGTGTACTACTGATTGTTGTCCTATGGACAGACTCCCACCTCAGCTGTAGATCTCTGCACTTCATCCAGAGTGATCATGGGCCTTTTGGCTGCATCTCTGATCAGTCTTCTCCTTGTTCGAGATGAAAGTTTAGAGTGACGGCCTGGTCTTGGTAGATTTGCAGTGGTCTGATACTCCTTCCATTTCAATATGATCGCTTGCACAGTGCTCCTTGAGATGTTTAAAACTTGGGAAATCTTTTTGTATCCAAATCCAGCTTTAAACTTTGCCACAACAGTATCTCGGACCTGCCTGGTGTGTTCCTTGGTCTTCATGATGCTCTCTGCACTTGAAACAGAACCCTGAGACTATCACAGAGCAGGTGCACTTATACGGAGACTTGATTACACACAGGTGGATTCTATTTATCATTACCAGTCATTTAGGACAACATTGGATCATTCAGAGATCCTCACAGAACTTCTGGAGTGAGTTTGCTGCACTGAAAGTAAAGGGGCCGAATAATATTGCACGCCCCACTTTTCAGTTTTTAATTTTTTTAAAAAGTTTAAAATATCCAATAAATTTCTTTCCACTTCACAAAAAAATTAGAATTTTATATCTTTATATTTGAAGCCAGAAATGTGGCAAAAGGTAGAAAAGTTCAAGGGGGCCAAATACTTTCACAACGCACTGTATATACAGTTATATGAAAAAGTTTGGGCACCCCTATTAATCTTAAGCTTAATGTTTTTTAAAAATTTGTGTTTTTGCAAGAGCTATTTCAGTTTGATATATGTAATAACTGTTGGACACAGTAATGTTTCTGCCTTGAAATGAGGTTTATTGTACTAACAGAAAATGTGCAATCTGCATTCAAACAAAATTTGACAGGTGCATAAGTATGGGCACCTCACCAGAAAAGTGACATTAATATTTAGTAGATCCTCTTTTTGCAAAAATAACAGCCTCTAGTCGCTTCCTGTAGCTTTTAATGAGTTCCTGGATCCTGGATGAAGGTATTTTTGACCATTCTTCTTTACAAAACAATTCCAGTTCAGTTAAGTTTGATGGTCGCCGAGCATCGACAGCCTTCTTCAAATTATCCCACAGATGTTCAATGATATTCAGGTCTGGGGACTGGGATGGCCATTCCAGAACATTGTAATTGTTCCTCTGCATGAATGCCTGAGTAGATTTGGAGCGGTGTTTTGGATCATTGTCTTGCTGAAAGATCCATCCCCTGCGTAACTTCAACTTTATCACTGATTCTTGAACATTATTGTCAAGAATCTGCTGATACTGAGTGGAATCCATGCGTCCCTCAACTTTAACAAGATTCCCGGTGCCGGCATTGGCCACACAGCCCCAAAGCATGATGGAACCTCCACCAAATTTTACTGTGGGTAGCAAGTATTTTTCTTGGAATGCTGTGGTTTTTTGCCGCCATGCATAACGCCTTTTTGTATGACCAAACAACTCAATCTTGGTTTCATCAGTCCACAGGACCTTCTTCCAAAAAGAAATTGGCTTCTCCAAATGTGCTTTTGCATACCTCAGCCGACTCTGTTTGTGGCGTGCTTGTAGAAACGGCTTCTTTCGCATCACTCTCCCATACAGCTTCTCCTTGTGCAAAGTGCGTTGTATAGTTGACCAATGCACAGTGACACCATCTGCAGCAAGTTGATGCTGCAGCTCTCTGGAGGTGGTCTGAGGATTGTCCTTGACTGATATCACCATTCTTCTCCTCTGCTTTTCTGATGTTTTTCTTGGCCTGCCACTTCTGGCCTTAACAAGAACTGTCCCTGTGTTCTTCCATTTCCTTACTATGTTCCTCACAGTGGAAACTGACAGGTTAAATCTCTGAGACAGCTTTTTGTATCCGTCCCCTGAATAACTATGTTGAATAATCTTTGTTTTCAGATCATTTGACAGTTGTTTTGAGGAGCCCATGATGCCACTCTTCAGAGGAGATTCAAACAGGAGAACAACTTGCAAGTGGCCACTTTAAGTAGCTTTTCTCATGATTGCATACACCTGGCTATGAAGTTCAAAGCTCAATGAGGTTACAAAACCAAAAAAAGTGCTTTAGTAAGTCAGTAAAAAGTAGGTAGGAGTGTTTAAAACAAGAAAATGATAAGGGTGCCCATACTTATGCACCTGTCAAATTTTGTTTGAATGCAGATTGCACATTTTCTGTTAGTACAATAAACCTCATTTCAAGGCAGAAACATTACTGTGTCCAACAGTTATTACATATATCAAACTGAAATAGCTGTTTCAAAAACACCAATTTTTAAAAAACATTAAGCTTAAGATTAATAGGGGTGCCCAAACTTTTTCATATAACTGTGTATATATATATATATATATATATATATATATATATATATATATATATATATATACATGTATATACATATATATACATATACATATATAATGTGTGTGGCGGCCTCAATCCACTCTGACTCCTTCCTTGACCTCCAGCCAGTGGGGTAATCGACTATAGTCCACCTATTTTTCTACCTGGGGTGGCATTCTTGAACTATAGGTGTGGGGGTTTTACTGGCCATTTCTACTCATTTTGATATTATCTATGAAGTTTATTTAGACCACAGGGTCAATATGCCTTAACCTGGCCTGATTCCCAAACACCTGGGTTCTCAATTGCCTACATATCGCCCCCCCCTCCTTTTTTCCATACTTGTTCTCAGGTTTATGATATTTCGGTTTATCATTTAGTGCTGGAGGTTCATCAGGTATTTGTATTTATTATATATGTGCCTTGTATGTACTTAATAAAGATTTTCTACAAATTTTATACCTTCAAAAACTCAGTTTCTCCCATTTTTTCCTATGTGCTATGGAGTGATTTTCTGTGTGGGCACACTCTCGCAGGTGCGAAGTTGTTGTGCCTTCATTTATTATGTTTTTGGGAATTCTGTTACTAA
Organism: Phyllobates terribilis; assembly: GCF_046119375.1. Classification (NCBI taxonomy): domain Eukaryota; kingdom Metazoa; phylum Chordata; class Amphibia; order Anura; family Dendrobatidae; genus Phyllobates; species Phyllobates terribilis. The sequence continues at coordinate 881,357,330 of NW_027362763.1, read as the reverse complement.
TATATATATGTTTATATATATATATATATATATATATATATATATAAATATTTATATTTAGATATATATATATATATATCCAAAAAAAATTGGAAGCAGCACTCAAGCATAAAGTAAAAAATCGTTGTTTTAATAGCCCATGTGGCTGTAGCGATGTTTCGGTCCCAAAACTGGGGACCTTTCTCAAGCAAAGAACAAGTGCAATGTGCAAAGTATTTAAGACAGCTTAATCACATCAGTAATTAGCAGTAATTCACATTAAGATTCATATTATATACATTATACATTATATCATAAACATTGTGTTATAGCAGTGCTAAAGTGCATCAATAGTGTAAAGTGCCAAAGTGCACAGTAAATCACAATATTAAAATTGGAATAATATAATACATATATAATCATAATTAATTTTAAATGACCGCTGTGTGTATTTAGAGGCATATATTATAGCAGTGAATAGGGATGTTGAAAAGTTGAAGGAGACATGTGGTATAGATTCATTCAATCATCCTAATCTTTCCAAAAGTGAGAGTGCGGCCTTGCAATCCTTGATCCATGACGGCGGCCTCACGATAAAACCGGCTGATAGGGCTTGTGCGGTTGTCGTCATTGATACGTAGAAATATATAGCTGAGATAAATCGACAGCTTTCTGATAGTGAGGTATATGAAAAGTTAAATGGGGACCCAAAATTCTTAATTATAAAAAAGATTAAGATTATTTTAGATGAGGCTTTATATCAAGGGACAATTGATGAAAATTTGTATAAATATCTATTGAAGGAGAATCTGGTTACACCGATTATATATGTCCTGCCTAAAATACATAAGACCCCTTTAAACCCGCCGGGACGTCCAATTATTTCTGGAAATGACTCCTTATTTAGTCCAATTGGAACATTCTTGGATAGAATTTTGTGCCCTTTGGTTAGACAGGCTAAATCTTTCATACTAGACAGTACAGATTTTTTACAGAAATTGGGACAAGTTGTATTACATGATAAGGTCATATTAGCATCTTTTGATGTAATATCTCTATACACGTCTATCAATCATGAAGTGGGGATTACTGCTGTTAGTGGAAAATTGTGTGAGACTAATTACACACCAAGGGAATGTGCCTTCATATTGAGTTTGTTAGAAACAGTTTTGAGGAGCAACTACTTATTATTTGGTGATAAATACTATATGCAGCGTAGAGGGACAGCAATGGGCGCCAGTATGGGGCCCGCATATGCAAATTTGACCAGGATGGCCATGGAGGAGGGCTTCGTCTATGCTTCCCACCACTATAAACATGCTTGTGGGTGGTGGAGGTACATGGACGACGTCCTCGTCCTGTGGTCTGGCACAGTGGGAGAACTGATTGAATTTCATATATTTTTAAATAATATTGATGAGGATATTGGATTTACCTTGGCATATTCTGAGAAGGAAATACAGTTTTTGGATGTATTAATCAAATATGATAACAACAAATTAAGTACTGAATTATTTGTTAAACCAACCGACAAAAACAATTTGCTGAGATATGATAGCCACCACCCATGGAGGATGGTAGAATCCTTGCCATACAGTCAGATGTTACGGGTTAGGAGAAATGTTAGTGAGGATTCTATAGTTGAGAAATTCAGGATGAGGAATTATCCTAAATAAATGGAAGGATATAGTGAAGGGTGTGGACCGCAATAGTCTATTGAATAAAACAGTTAGAGAGCATGGAACCATAGAAAGGATACCAATGGTGACTACATATTGTGAAGGAAGTAGGATGGTGACTGCTATTATTAAACAACATTGGCCCATGTTAAATAAGTGTCTACCGGAAATTAATGAATTTAAGCTTCCCCCTTAATTTCATACAAATGTGCAAAAAACATAAAAGATAGATTGATCCGGGCTGATATTGGTTCTCAGAAAGGAATGATTCAAGGTTCTTTAACTGGACAGCATAGGACAGGCTGCTTTCCGTGCCTTCGTTGCATTAATTGTTCAAGTATGCTTAAGGGCAACAATTTTCAACAGCCTATTAGCAGAGAGACATACTTTATTAATTATTATCTTACATGTTCATCTGAGTATGTTATTTACATATTACAATGCCCGTGTAACCTTCTTTATGTTGGGGAGACGACATTAGACTTTAAAACTAGATTCAATCAACACAGATATACGATTAGAAAAAAGAGGCTTGACCTACCGGTTTCCAAACATTTTGTTGAAAAGCAACATCAAGAAAAACAGTTGAAATTTAGAATTATTGATCAGATACTACCGCTTAGACGGGGTGGGGATAGAATGCGTCTTTTGAAAATTAAGGAATTGGAATGGATTAAAAAACTAAACACATTAAGACCATTTGGACTAAATGTTGATTATAAACTACGTGTGACTCTTTAGGAATGATTGCTTGCCCGATGTTTCTTCCTTGGAAAATCTTCTTGTAATTTGTGGTGTGACTATTAGACAGAATTTTAATGATGGTTTCTCTTTTTATTTTTTGTAGATTTTTTCCTGCTGTGTGAAATCTGAAGACATGATTCATCCCCGTTGCACTATGAGAAATTTATATAACAATATATTATAAAATTCCTGTATGTATGTGTGTATAGGAATATTTTGATCTTTGTTTGATGGAATTAAGGAATTGGGCTGCCATGTATTTTTAGATGCTGTTATACATGTTATACTATAGCCTTGGGATTTTTGGAAGGTTGAAAATGATGCCCAGATGGGCATATATCTCCCATCCACTTTTGGCGCCTGGGTTGCCATCCTCAACTAATGGGGGGCGTTCCCATGCCACCTTGGCTCTATTAGCTGTATTACCTTATGGGATCCTAACCATTTATGCATGGAGTGATTCCCGCTCTAATCTATATAATATGGACTTCAATTCTGGTATTATTTTTATATACAGAATATGCTTTGCGCCTTATCTAATTATCAAAAATACAATTCCTGGCAAAATGCCCCCTTTTTTAAAATGGAAGTTCCTGTTCCGGACCTCTATGGGGGGCTGTGTTCATAACTCTGACATCATGTGATGCTTGCGCAGTACATCACACATCCGGATCTAAGATGGCGATGAGACTTCCGGTCCTTAGAACGCAGATGTGTTCCATTATCTCATATTCCTTCTGGACATGCGCAATAGCAATGTCATAGACGCCGAGATTTTGACGCAATATACCTATTTGATGTGGGGTGAGTCATGCAAATTAGTTAAATACACACAGCGGTCATTTAAAATTGCAGTCATTTTAATAAATTCTAAAAAGTTATTTTTTTTTCTCATTAATGTACACTCTGCACCCCATCTTGACTGAAAAAAACAGAAATGTAGAAATTTTTGCAAATTTATAAAAAAAACAAACTGAAATATCACGTGGTCATAAGTTTTTTTTCAGTCAAGGTGGGGTGCAGAGTGTACTTTAATGAGAAAAAAAAATTAACTTTTTAGAATTTACCAAGTGGCTGCAATGAAACAAAGAGTGAAAAATTTAAAGGGGTCTGAATACTTTCCGTACCCTTTGTATATATATACATACACTAGCTATTGAACTTCACCCGGGTTGAGAGCATTTTTGTGTTATCTTAAAGGGAACCTGTCACCAGAAATAACGCTGTTAACCTGCAGATATGTGATTAATCTGCAGATTAATAGTGTTATTATGCTGCCCAGCGCCTGCACACAGCCGAATACAACGGGGAGAAAATTAACTTTATTCTTCCCGCCATCATTTGGTTTCCGTCATGGAGGCGGGGGCTGTTCAGTCATTGCTCTGAGTATAGAGAGTGCCATCGGCCCTGACTGACACTAGCTCTACATTGGGGGTCAGCTGTCAGCCGGGATCGGGGGCGCGGTTACAGCCGCTCTCTATACTCAGAGCAATAGCTGAACCGCCTGCGCCCCCATGAATGAAACCGAATGATGGCGGGGAGAATAAAGTTAATTTTCTCCTCGCTGGATTTGGCTGCATGCAGGCGCCGGGCAGCATAGTAACACTATTACCCTGCAGATTAACCACATATCTGCAGGTTAATAGTCTTATTTCTAGTGAGTGAAAGGTTCCCTTTAATTTTGTAGTACAATACTTCAATAAAATGGCGTCGGATTCAGTGTGTGTGTATACCATGCTATCCGGCCCTTTTTTTTTTTTTTAAGACACTGTGTCTGCGAATTCGCACATAAAGTGTCTTCAATAAAATGCCGCCGAAGATCACTGTATGTGCACGCGCTGACTCCAGCGCCCTCTTTTATTGAAGTATTGTATTAATATGTCAACATAGCAGTGCACAAACACCAGCCATAGTGATAATGGCGACGTTGTAGTAGAATTCTTCAATAAAATAGCGCATGTGCATCCCGCGATATACAGCGCCATTTTATTGAAGACACTATATAGTGTCTTAAATAAATTGACACCGGATACCACGGTATGCGCACTCGCTGACTCCGGCGCTATTTTATTATTTTGTGTGATACAGGCTGTTGGAGGCCGCTCCTTTCCCGGGCTGAAGAGGTGGTGGGGAGCCAGGATCACCAAAGTGGAGGCCCGGGCCAGGAACAGCGCATGTGAGTAGCGGGTGACTGATCGGCCTCCTGTGTCGGTAGCGTCGGCATCCGCACTACGGCGCCATAGTGCGATATTCACATGCGCTGACTCCAGCGGCTCACTGCGTAACATCTCTGGTTATATTATAGGTGTGTGTATAATAGCAGCACAGTATTATTGTTGTGGGTTCAGTACTTCCCCAAGCAACACTGTATATAGTGTCTTAAATAAAATGACGCCGGAGATCACGGTATGCGCACTTGCTGACTCCGGCGCCATTTTATTATTTTGCGTGATACAGGCTGTAGGAGGCGGCTCCTTTCCCGGGCTGAAGAGGTGGTGGGGAGCCAGGATCACCAAAGTGGAGGCCCGGGCCAGGAGCAGGGCATGTGAGTAGCGGGTGACTGATCGGACTCCTGTGTCGGCAGCGTTGGCGTCCGCACTATGGCGTCATAGTGCGATATCCACATGCGCTGACTCCAGCGGCTCACTGCGTAACATCTCTGGTTATATTATAGGTGTGTGTATAATAGCAGCACAGTACTATTGTTGTGGGTTCAGTACTTCCCCAAGCAACACTGTATATAGTGTCTATTGTCTTAAGTAAAATGACGCCGGAGATCGCGGTATGCGCACTCGCTGACTCCGGCGCCATTTTATTATTTTGCGTGATGCAGGCTGTAGGAGGCCACTCCTTTCCCAGGCTGAAGAGGTGGTGGGGAGCCAGGATCACCGAAGTGGAGGCCCGGGCGAGGAGCAGGGCATGTGAGTAGCGGGTGACTGATCGGACTCCTGTGTCGGCAGCGTTGGCGTCCGCACTATGGCGTCATAGTGCGATATCCACATGCGCTGACTCCAGCGGCTCACTGCGTAACATCTCTGGTTATATTATAGGTGTGTGTATAATAGCAGCACAGTACTATTGTTGTGGGTTCAGTACTTCCCCAAGCAACACTGTATATAGTGTCTATTGTCTTAAGTAAAATGACGCCGGAGATCGCGGTATGCGCACTCGCTGACTCCGGCGCCATTTTATTATTTTGCGTGATGCAGGCTGTAGGAGGCCACTCCTTTCCCAGGCTGAAGAGGTGGTGGGGAGCCAGGATCACCGAAGTGGAGGCCCGGGCGAGGAGCAGGGCATGTGAGTAGCGGGTGACTGATCGGACTCCTGTGTCGGCAGCGTTGGCGTCCGCACTATGGCGTCATAGTGCGATATCCACATGCGCTGACTCCAGCGGCTCACTGCGTAACATCTCTGGTTATATTATAGGTGTGTGTATAATAGCAGCACAGTACTATTGTTGTGGGTTCAGTACTTCCCCAAGCAACACTGTATATAGTGTCTATTGTCTTAAGTAAAATGACGCCGGAGATCGCGGTATGCGCACTCGCTGACTCCGGCGCCATTTTATTATTTTGCGTGATGCAGGCTGTAGGAGGCCACTCCTTTCCCAGGCTGAAGAGGTGGTGGGGAGCCAGGATCACCGAAGTGGAGGCCCGGGCGAGGAGCAGGGCATGTGAGTAGCGGGTGACTGATCGGACTCCTGTGTCGGCAGCGTTGGCGTCCGCACTATGGCGTCATAGTGCGATATCCACATGCGCTGACTCCAGCGGCTCACTGCGTAACATCTCTGGTTATATTATAGGTGTGTGTATAATAGCAGCGCAGTACTATTGTTGTGGGTTCAGTACTTCCCCAAGCAACACTGTATATAGTGTCTATTGTCTTAAGTAAAATGACGCCGGAGATCGCGGTATGCGCACTCGCTGACTCCGGCGCCATTTTATTATTTTGCGTGATGCAGGCTGTAGGAGGCCACTCCTTTCCCAGGCTGAAGAGGTGGTGGGGAGCCAGGATCACCGAAGTGGAGGCCCGGGCGAGGAGCAGGGCATGTGAGTAGCGGGTGACTGATCGGACTCCTGTGTCGGCAGCGTTGGCGTCCGCACTACGGCGCCATAGTGCAATATGCACATGCGCTGACTCCAGTGCCTCACTGCGTAACATCTCTGGTTATATTATAGGTGTGTGTATAATAGCAGCACAGTACTATTGTTGTGGGTTCAGTACTTCCCCCAGCAACCAGGCAAAAGCCTCCAAGGGTAAGAAAAATAGAATGAAGGCTGCACTCCAATGGAAATTATCTCCACTGGAGTGCTGCGCCGATATATATATAATTATATTATATATACATACATGTACACAGTCACACTTGCCGTGGTTACTCTGTAGCCTTTTCTCTGGCTCCACACCCAGTTTATACAGCATAGATCGAAAGCCCCTTTATACTCTTTCCGTGTTTCTGTAATGGTACAATTTGGTAAATGAGCTGTTAGGCTGCGTGCACACGATGCGTTTTTCATGCGTTTATGCTGCGGAATTTCCGCAGCGGAAACGCATCAAAAACGCATGGTAATCAGCCCCCCCATGGTCCCCAATGGCATTCCGCAATGTCAATGCACATGCTGCGGATTTTTCCGCAGCGTTTCTGCAGCGCTCATAAATCCGCAGCATGTTCGTTAATTTTGCGGAAGCGCAGCGGAAGTGCAGCGGAAGCGCCGCCATTGACTTGCATTGAGACGCATATAATCCGTGTCTGTACATTTCTACAAGCGGATTTTATGCGTCTCTATGTGCGGATGGTACCCAGTTCTGGAGGAGAGGAGACTCTCATCCAGACCTGGGTACCATTGTACCTGTAAAAAAAAGAATAAAATAAAAAATAAAGTTTATATTCACCTGTCCGGCGGCCCCTGCAGCGCTTCTCCTTCCAGGACCTGAGATGACGATGTGACCGCAGGCTGTCTCGCGAGATGCCGGCAAGCCAGGAAGGAACCAGGAAGGAGTGCGACAGCACACGCGGCGGCATCGGAGGTAAGTATAGCTTTATTTTTTTATTTTTACGGTCACACTGTATAAATCCATGCTGTTTCCATGGATTTATATAGTGTGACCTAGCTGTCAAGCACTTTCCAAGTGATGCTATCGCCTGGAAAGTGCTTGTCAGTCCGCATGCGGAAACACATGCGTTAACGCATGTGGATATGCATGTGAATCCGCATGTATTCTGCAGGAAAAACGCATGTGACTCGCCCCCTGGGCCGTGGGGCACGCGGATCCGGGCGATAGGGGAACGATGGGGGTAGTGGTGGCGGCCCGGTCCCGCGGCTCAGGGTGGTCAGACCAATGGCAGCCTGCTACGTACTGATAATAAAGTCCGACTACGCCACCCGTGGATTGCGGTCATTAGGAACCGCCGCTGCAAGGCAGTCCGCTGGGGCCGATGATGAATGCAGCTGGGATGGTGTGACTCCCCACGGGAAGAGTGCGGCCCCAGGGCAGTGTAGTGGATGGTGAGAGTGATGGTGGTGAGAGTCCCCGTGTTGATAGTGCTGGAGGAGCGAAAGAGCACACAGACAACGTACTGCAGTCCAGGGTCTTTGCTCACGGTTAATATCCAAGTCACTTCTGCAGGGAATGACTGCCCGAGCCGTGCTGCGTCCACCAGGTGAGGGGCTCGGTCAACTCCCAGGCAGTTCAGGAGCATGGCACAGGACCCCCTTTAATCCTTTCTCTGGCCTGCCTCACCAGTGACCCACTTTTGTCCAGCTGCCACGGACTTGTGCGGGTAAACGTGGGCCCCGTCCTCCGCTGTCCTATATGGTGCCTTCCTAGCAGGTTTGATAAGGTGTCGCACCAATAAATGATCACGACGACCGGTCTTTGGCTGAGGGTAGTTTCTCCTCCACCAACTTGGGATCCGGTACCCTTAATCTGCCTGACCCTTCACCCTGGATTCTCGTGGGTTCTTAGGGTCCCTTCCACCTTCTTGTTCCTGAGCCCTTCTGTTTCTCTCTCTCTTCTCCTTCTTTCCTGTTCTGTCTTCTCCTCCTTCCCTTGGCCTCTTCTCCAGGCCCACTTCTCCGTCTCCTCTCAGGCTCCGGCCTCTTCTCTAGGCCTGCCTCTGGAGCAGCACTCAGCCTGAGCTGCTGCTCCCTGTCAGCTCTCCTCTCCTCACAGACTGAACCCTGTTCTAAGATGGTGCCCACCTTTTATACCTCCCTCTGACCATGAGCCCAGGTGACCAGCAACCAATGGGCTCCTTCCTACGCTCAGGAACCATCCCCTATCTGCCCCTACAGCACTGGGTGTTCCACCCCCCCCCCCTCCCCACTCCAGACAGGGACATAGTCGGTCGTGCCTGCACTTCTGTCTAGTGGGAGCACCGTTGAACTGTCCCCCGGAAATGGGGTGTGTGTGCTGCATGCAGCTAACTGAGCCCTGGTCCATACTCCATCCTTACCCGGGAGTGGAATATCACACCTCTGGACTGAGGTGCAATACCCCTGTAGCGGCCGAACCCTCGGGGCGCTACACATGCACAATCTGCATGCGTTTTTTCTGTCAGGGAGATGCAGAAATGCTGCAGAAATTTTCTGCTTCATTTCTGCATCGTGGGCACATAGCCTTAGGGTTACTACACTGCTGCTGAGCAAAGGCGTTGCTTAGCAACCAGCCTGGAATCTGGGGGTGTGTCTCATTAAAACACAGCACGCTGAGCAGCCAATCACAAGATGGCCGCTCCCATAAACTGATTTTCTCATAACATAATTCATAGTAATGTATAGTCATGTAATGATAGTCATTATTCTTCCAAAAGTAGTTTATTTCTACAGTCTCCTTACTGTAATATACCATAGAATGTGTGAAGGCGATAGGTCCTCTTTAAATGCTAAAAAAATTTCCACATGGTCCTGAGGTCTGTATGTAAAATAGTGCATATGCACTAGCACATCGTCTGCTATTGGTCAGTGTGTTGTCCATACTGCACACAGATTGCACATGGATTGAATAAAAAAAAAAACACTTGTGTGAACAAATTCTAAAACTAAATTCAGATGATCTCTGAACTTTGTGGACTACTTATGTCCGCAAATTATGGATGTGACTGTGTTTGCAGCTCCATGCATAGCGAAAGGATGGAGGAGTTATCTACTGTTAACATGCATTAGTGTGGTCAGTAAATCGGAAAGAAGGCAAAAGAGAACGAACATATAGGCTAACATTAGTCTGTGTGCTGTTTTTGTGCTGTCTGTTGCACTCACAGACTGAAAATACACTTGTGTTATCTTAATACTGTTAAACATACAGAAATACTAGTTAGGATTGTAACATTAATCACGTTTAGTTGTATATCTCAACAAAATATAAAACCTATAAACGTGACATACAACCTCTTATGTTAAATATATAATTTTATTACATTAAAATGGATGAAATGGTTTACACAAAGGGGTTACACAAAGAGGATATAGTGCATGATGTAGGGATTACCATACATATATATGTAATAAATATCTTTCCGAAGGATCCTAAATTGGTTAAGTAAGATGCTGGAAAGATATACACGGATATAATATGCACATATTAGACCTGTTGGTTAAGGAGGAGGACATAAATAAATAAGCATAAGAAAAAGACAATACATCATACTAGGTATAAACCTCACACCAAGACTTTATACCCAATACACGTTTCGCCTATAGCTTTGACTATGATCTTTTTCTATCCATGACCCATTGATCTTTTGTAGCACATGTAACTTTACTTATGAATTATTGTTCTCTTATAGCACATGTTCATTTATTGTATGCCATCAGGCTTTATTATAATAATATTTTTTTATTTTTATGGCGCCAACATATTCCGCAGCACTTAACAAATTTTAGGGGGGACTTATACAAACAATACAGAATAAACATAACTCATATCGAAAGGAGTGAGGGCCCTGCTCGCAAGCTTACAGTCTATGAGGAAATGGGGGAGACACAAAAGGTAGAATGTACATATATATTGTATAATGCAGCCTTGATATACTATACAGGATAAATAATACATGGACTGGTCGCCTGCCAGTATGTGTACAGTCCTGACCGAGGCTATTATGTGCATGGTTGGTATGAACCTGAAATTGAAGAAGATTTTAATATGGGGGAAAACTGGGGCGGACAAATGGGATGGACAGATAGTGTGTGGAGGCGATACACCAGTCTAAAGAAATGGGTTTTTAGGGTCCACTTGAAACTGTGGGTATTGGGAATTAATCGAACTGTCCTGGGTAGTGCATTCCAAAGAATTGGCGCAGCACGTGAGAAATCTTGGAGACGGGAGTGGGAAGTTCGCATTATGGAGGATTTTAGTTTTAAGTCACTGGCAGAACGGAGGGCACGTGTAGGGTGGTAGACTGAGACAAGGGAGGAGATGTAGGGGTACTGAAGCATGGAGCGCTTTGTGGGTAAGCGTGATAAGTTTAAATTGAACTCTATATTGGATGGGTAACCAATGCAATTACTGGCACAGGGAAGAGGCATCAGTGTAGCGGATGGCGAGGAATATGATCCTGGCTGCTGCGTTAAGGACGGATTGGAGAGGGGAGAGTTTAGTAAGAGGAAGCCCGATAAGTAGAGAGTTGCAGTAGTCCAGACGAGAATGAATAAGAGCTACAGTAAGAGTTTTTGCCGAGTCAATGGTTTATTGTATATATTATCATGGCTACTTGATTATCATCATGGCTTATTGATCATTTGTACACTATTTATGGTTTATTTTTTATGAATTATTAACACCCATACAGAAATTGTCACTTTATTCTTACCACCTGGTTGTATACAAATGTACATCATCATCTCTACGTGATTTATATTTTCTGTATCGTTTTAGCGTTTCACAATATCTTACTTTTATTCATTTTTTCTGCACTAGTCACTTCTGTCACCTGTTTACTTTTGGATATATACACTTAGTTATCTTTCCAGCATCTTACTTTACCAATTTAGGACCCTTTGGAAAGATATTTATTACATGTATATTTATAATAATCCTTAAATCCTGTATTTTATCCTACTTGTGTAACCCCTTTCCTGTAAACTATTTTATACATTTTGATTGTACTGAATGTAAAAAATAGTGTTGAGCGAGCATGCTCGACACTGCTCGGTACTCGCCCGACCATCACGCTACTCGGGATATTCGGCGAGCACCGAGCATTTCCGGGTTACTCGGGCAGGAGCTCGGGTCTCCGCCCTGCATGTTTGGTGCTCTTTACAGAGCCAATGAACATGCAGGGATAGCCAGCCAGTCACTGTAATGCCGCAGCCATGTTGGTTGTGGGCATTACATTGATTGGCTGGCCGCATAGCATCACCTCGAGTATTTAAAACTGGGCGCCGCCATCTTGGACACAGACGGCTGGGATCAGACAGTGTAGGGACAGCGTTGCTGATTTAGGGAGAGATATATACTGCGAAATAGTTAGTGTAGGGTCTGTAAAGGCTGCCAGATCAAACAAACAGTCCTTCTCAGGACTAATATCCATCCCAGATATCAGGCAAGCAGGCTGTATAGGAGACGCAGTGGTTATACCAGCAAACGCTGCATTACAGTCCTGTGTGCTCCTGTTGCTGAAATTGCAGGACTTAGCTCCAGGTCTCGGGGGCCAGGAAAAATCCTTTTTTTTTCATCTAAATCCTCTTTTTTTTTTCCTCCTTCACACTGTACAAATACTCGTCTTATTAACCTATTGGTGTCCCCCTCCCCCCCAAAGAAAAAAAAAAAGTGTGTCTCTGATTTTTCAGACACAAATATATCTGTTGAAAATAGTCTGGTGTAGGCTAGAGAATCAGAAGTGGGGTTTTGCAGTTCCACAGTTCAAACCTCTGTATTATCCTGCTTTTGGGCCATTTGTATCTAAAAAAAACAGTGTGAGTGTGTCGCTCACTGCTCAGCCGCAAATATATATATTTAAAAAAAGTCTGGTATACATCAGTAAATTATAACTGTGGTTTTGCTGTTCCAAGGTAAAAAATCTCTATTATCCTGCTTTTGGCATTTTTTGCCGTAAAAAAAAACCTAATAGTGTCTCCCTGATTTTTCAGACACAAATATATCTGTTGAAAATAGTCTGGTGTAGGCCAGAGAAACAGAAGTGTGGTTTTGCAGTTCCACGGTTCAAACCTCTGTATTATCCTGCTTTTGGGCCATTTGTATCTAAAAGAAAACAGTTTGAGTGTGTCGCTCACTGTTCAGCCGCAAATATATATATTTAAAAAAGTCTGGTATACACCAGTAAATTATAACTGTGGTTTTGCTGTTCCATGGTAAAAAATCTCTATTATCCTGCTTTTGGCATTTTTTGCCGTAAAAAAAAACTAATAGTGTCTCCCTGATTTTTCAGACACAAATATATCTGTTCAAAATAGTCTGGTGTAGCCCGAGAAATAGAAGTGTGGTTTTGCAGTTCCACGGGTCAAATCTCTGTATTATCCTGCTTTTGGCATTTTTTGCCGTAAAGAAAAACTAATAGTGTCTCCCTGATTTTTCAGACACAAATATATCTGTTGAAAATAGTCTGGTGTAGGCCCAAGAAATAGAAGTGTGGTTTTGCAGTTCCACGGGTCAAATCTCTGCATTATCCTGCTTTTGGCATTTTTTGCTGTAAAGAAAAACAAATAGTGTCTCCCTGATTTTTCAGACACAAATATATCTGTTGAAAATAGTCTGGTGTAGGCCCGAGAAATAGAAGTGTGGTTTTGCAGTTCCACGGGTCAAATCTCTGTATTATCCTGCTTTTGGCATTTTTTGCCGTAAGGAAAAACTAATAGTGTCTCCCTGATTTTTCAGACACAAATATATCTGTTGAAAATAGTCTGGTGTAGGCCCGAGAAATAGAAGTGTGGTTTTGCAGTTCCACGGGTCAAATCTCTGTATTATCCTGCTTATGGCATTTTTTGCCATAAAGAAAAACTAATAGTGCCTCCCTGATTTTTCAGACACAAATATAACTGTTGAAAATAGTCTGGTGTAGGCCCGAGAAATAGAAGTGTGGTTTTGCATTTCCACGGGTCAAATCTCTGTATTATCCTGCTTTTGGCATTTTTTGCTGTAAAGAAAAACAAATAGTGTCTCCCTGATTTTTTAGACACAAATATATCTGTTGAAAATAGTCTGGTGTAGGCCCGAGAAATAGAAGTGTGGTTTTGCAGTTCCACGGGTCAAATCTCTGTATTATCCTGCTTTTGGCATTTTTTGCCGTAAGGAAAAACTAATAGTGTCTCCCTGATTTTTCAGACACAAATATATCTGTTGAAAATAGTCTGGTGTAGGCCCGAGAAATAGAAGTGTGGTTTTGCAGTTCCACGGGTCAAATCTCTGTATTATCCTGCTTATGGCATTTTTTGCCATAAAGAAAAACTAATAGTGCCTCCCTGATTTTTCAGACACAAATATAACTGTTGAAAATAGTCTGGTGTAGGCCCGAGAAATAGAAGTGTGGTTTTGCAGTTCCACGGGTCAAATCTCTGTATTATCCTGCTTTTGGTATTTTTTGCCGTAAAGAAAAACAGTAATAGTGTCTCCTGATTGTTCAGACACAAATATATCTGTTGAAAATAGTCTGGTGTAGGCCAGAGAAACAGAAGTGTGGTTTTGCAGTTCCATGGTTCAAACCTTTGTATTATCCACTTTTGGGCCATTTGTATCTAAAAAAAAAACAGTTTGAGTGTGTCGCTCACTGTTCAGACGCAAATATATCTATTTAAAATTGTCTGGTATACCCCAGTAAACAATAACTGTGGTTTTGCCATTCCACGGTAAAAAATCTCTATTATTCAGCTTTTGGTATTTTTTCCGCAAAGAAAAACAGTAATAGTTTCTCCCTGATTGTTCAGATTGTTTAAAAGAGTCGGGTGTAGGCCAGCGAAATAGAACTGTGGTTTTCCTCTTCCACGGTTCAAATCTCCTTTTTATTACCCTTTTTCCATTGATAGTGCGAGTGTAAGCTATTTTACTTCCTTTACAATGGGCAAGGCGCGTGGCAAGGGACGTGGAACTGGACGCTCTGGTGATGGTGCGTGCAGAGGACGGGGCCGTGGCCAAGGTGAAAATGTTCCACAACCAACAGCAACATCTTCTCGCTCCCACTTCTTGACCGAATTACTAGGGAAGCACAGAACAACACCAGTATTGCGTACTGATCAGTGTGAACAGGTTATTAATTGGATAGCAGATAATACTTCCAGTTACCTGGGCACCACCACCTCCAGTCTGTCTTCCACACGGTCAACTCTTAGTAGCCGTGAGTCTCGACCGCATACTACTCCTCACCCTGATGCTCCTTCCTCCCACCATGCCGAGTGTTGTCAGACAGCAACTGATCCCACACTTGGACACTCTGAAGAGCTGTTCACTGGTCCATTTCCAGATTTGTGCCCCTCTCCTGCTGCGCTTGAAATGGTGGAAGAGGAGATCCCATGTAGCGATGCCCAAATATTTGAACAGCCACGGCCACAGGAAGTCGATGCTGGCAATTTGTCACAAGAGGTGGACAATGATGAGACACAATTGCCAGGAAGTGAGGAGGAGGATCGTGGTGCGCAAGTAGAAGAGGAGGAGGTGGTGGATGATCTAGTAACTGACCCAACGTGGCAGGAGGACATGCAGAGCGAGCCCAGCAGCACACAGAGTGAGGGAGGCAGAGTACCCCAACAGGCAGGAAGAAGCAGTGTGGTGGCCGCACACAGAAGGCAGGCAAGAGTTCCCTGTAACACCAACACGAGGGACGTTGCCAGTACAACCTGTAGGTCTTGCAGATTTTGGAATATTTTTAAATACTCTGCTGATAACCCCAAAAAGGCCATTTGTACCACCTGCCATGCCAGCATCAGCAGGGGTCACAAAACTGCCAGCCTGACCACCACCAGCATGATCAGGCACATGGCAGCAAAGCACCCTACTTTGTGGGGTGAACCCCAGGGTCCACGACCAGTGTCAGCGGGTGTCACCACTGCTTCTTCCACTGTTGTGCGTGCAATAGAACCCCCTGTTGTGTGTGCAAGGCAATCCCCTGTCCATACTGCATGCAAAGATGCCCCCTCCTCTCAGTCTTCACTTGTTCTGGCAGTTTCTCAAGAAGCAGCATCCACGTCCACGTCCCACCGCAGTGTTCAATTGTTCATATCCCAGACCTTTGAACGAAAGTGGAAATTCGCAGCCAACGCCCCACAGGCCACAGTCCTAAATTCGCACATTTCATGACTGCTTGCGTTGGAAATGCTGCCTTTTAGGCTGGTGGAGACGGAATCCTTCCGCAACCTTATGGCTGTGGCCGTCCCTCGGTACTCGGTCCCCAGCTGACACTATTTTGCCCGGTGTGCCATCCCCGCACTACACAAGCACGTGTCCCAAAACATCTGCCGTGCCCTCAGCAACGCAGTTACTGGGAGAGTCCACCTAACAATGGACACGTGGACAAGTGCTTGTGGCCAGGGACGGTACATCTCCCTGATGGCACACTGGGTAAACATAGTGGAAGCTGGGACCCAGTCGGACCTTGGGACAGAACACATCCTCCCCACACCTAGGATTGCGGGCCCTATGTCAGTCAGAGTTGCCCCCACAGTGTACAGCTCCAGCGCATCATCCTCCTCCTCATGTTCAGCCTCCATCTCAGATATCACCACATCAGTTACAAGCTGGAAGCACTGTAGTACTGCCTCTGCCAAGCGGCAACAGGCTGTGCTGAAACTCATAAGCTTAGGTGAGAAACCTCACACTGCTTGTGAGTTGTGGACAGCTGTGAAAGAGCAGGCAGATCTGTGGCTGAGACCGCTGAACCTACATCCAGGCATGGTCGTGTGTGACAATGGCCGTAACCTGGTGGCGGCTCTGAGGCGAGGCGAGATAACACACGTACCATGCCTAGCTCATGTGCTTAACCTCGTGGTTCAGCGGTTTCTTAAATCGCACCCCGAGTTGCCAGATCTGCTCGTCAAAGTACGCCGCCAGTCAGCTCATTTTCGCAAGTCGGCTACAGCTTCCGCCGCCCTTGCTGTGTTGCAGCAGCGTTTGCAGCTTCCTGCACACCGACTGGTGTGTGATGTCCCCACACGTTGGAATTCTACCCTCCACATGTTGCAAAGGATTTGTGAGCAGAAGAGAGCAGTTGTGGAGTACCAGCTGCAACAAGGCCGTCGATATTCAGGTCAGACTCCACACATAAGACCACAGGAGTGGACCTGGATGTCTGACATATGTACCATCTTGACAAACTTTGAGGAGTCCACCAAGATGGTGAGTGGCGATGACGCCATCATTAGCATCAGCATTCCACTTGTCTGTCTTTTGCAACGCTCTCTGCAGAGAATTAAAGAGGAGGCATTGCAGCCAGAGTATGATGATATGGATCAAGAAGCCGTATCGGTCGTTTACACACAGCCCAGCCTCATCTCATCCCAACGTGCATTGGGGGACAATGAGGGAGAGGAGAAGGAGGAGGAGGAAGAACAGGAGCTTGTATCATGCGCTGTAGACGGTAGTACCTGTACAACTGTCATACTGTCGGTTCAGCGTGGGTGGCCTGAGGACAGGGGGGAGGAGAAGGAGGAGGAGGAGAGCATGGTCAGTCGTCATCTTGGTGAGGACACGGAAATCTTGCCCGTTATCAGTCTGGCACGCATGGCTGACTTTGTTACACTGCCTTAACCGTGACCCTCGCGTTGTCAAAATGTTGGGTGACAGTCATTACTGGTGACACTTTTAGACCCCCGCTACAAGGAGAACTTTCACTCTCTTATTCCTGAGGTGGAGAGGTCTACAAAAATGGGGCAGTACCAGAAGGCCCTTGCTGCAGAACTGTTAAAAAAATTCCCATCTGAACACGCTAGCGGCAGAGGTCACAGTTCGTTGCCCAACCAAGGCGTACATGCAAGAGAGACGCAACTACAATCCAGCAGAGGCAGGGAAACACTGTTAACGTTCTGGGACAGTTTTCTCAGACCCTCCCTTCGGACAGACCCTGAGGCGCGGGGTACTCTCACAAGGAGTGGAAAGTTTCAAAAGATGGTGAGGGAGTACCTTGCCGACCGTACCAGCGTCCTCCGTGATTCCTCTGTGCCTTTTAATTATTGGGTATCCAAGCTGGACACTTGGAATGAACTCGCTCTGTATGCCTTGGAGGTCCTGGCCTGCCCTGCCGCTAGCATGTTATCGGAGCGTGTTTTTAGTGCCGCTGGGGGAATTATAACTGATAAGCGCACTCGCCTGTCAACTGACAATGCTGACCAGCTGATCCTTATCAAAATGAACAAGGGCTGGATTGGGCCAGACTTCTCATCACCACCAAATGACAGCAGAGTAACATAAAGTCAACTCCACTTTGTTATTTCGGGAGGTGTATTCACATGCACCGCTTCACACCCACACATGGGTATAAGCTTCCTCATTTCGGCTGTTTTATGCTCTTCTCCTTATCCTCAGCCTCCTCCACCACTATACCACCAGGGTGACCGTGGTCCATGTAGCCATTATTGAAAGTTCCTCCGTCCTTATTTTTGTCAGCTTTTGCTTGGAAGGAATAAGCTACTGTGACCTCCACCACTTTTCCAAGGGGCATTAAAACCGTCTTGTTAAGCTACTAGGACCTTCACGTCTCTTCCAAGGGGCATTCAAACCGTCTTGCTAAGCTACTGTGACCTCCACCACTTTTCCAAGGGGCATTTAAACCGTCTTGTTAAGCTACTGGGACCTCCACGTCTCTTCTGAGGGGCATTAAAAGCGTCTTGTTAAGCTACTGTGACCTCCACCACTTTTCCAAGGGGCATTAAAACCGTCTTGTTAAGCTACTGGAACCTCCACGTCTCTTCTGAGGGGCATTAAAAGCGTCTTGTTAAGCTACTGTGACCTCCACCACTTTTTCAAGGGGCATTAAAACCGTCTTGTTAAGCTACTGGGACCTCCACGTTGTAACGGGTCTGGGAGGTGGAACCTCTGAGCTACTATACAAGGGGGCAGTCCTTGTAAGGGAGCGGGTGGCGACCAGGGAAGACGGGCAGGAGGTCACAGCAGGTGACCGGGACAGTCTCTGAGTGAATGGGCTGGAGGTCACGGCAAGTGACCGGGGCAGTCTCTGGATGAACGGGCTGATGGTCACGGCAAGTGACCGGGGCAGTCTCTGAATGAACGGGCAGATGGTCACGGCAAGTGACTGGGGCAGTCTCTGGATGAACGGGCAGATGGTCACAGCAAGTGACCGGGGCAGTCTCTAGGTAAAGGGTTGGTACGACCTGTGGCGGCTGATGATAGACGTGGGCTCCCAGGTGAGCAGGCAAGAGTCTCTGGATGAACGGGTGGTCACAGCATGTGACGGCGGAGCCTCCAGGAAGACCAATAGACAGGCGGCAGATGAGCGCTCCCAGGTGAGCGGGCAGAAGTCTCTGGACAGGCGGGTGGTCACAGCACGTGACGGCAGAGGCTCCAGGTAGGCTAGCAGACAGGCAACAGATGAGCGCTCCCAGGTGAGCGAGCAGGAGTCACAGGACAGGCAGGTGGTCACAGCACGTGACTGCGGAGCCTCCAGGTAGACTAGCAGGCAGGTAGCAGGTGTGTGCTCCCAGGTGAGCGGGCAAGCTGGTCCATAGACAGACTGACAGGAGTTGGAAGGCAGACCGTCGGACCTCGGGCAAGCAGGCAGGTGGCTGATGTGCGCTCCCAGGTGAGCGGGCAGACTGGTCCTTAGACAGACTGACAGGAGTAGTAAGGCAGACCGTCGGACCTCAGACTAGCAGGCAGGTAGCAGATAATCAGGCAGGAATCTGGCAGGTAACTGGCAGGTAACTGGCAGGTAACTGGCAACAGGACCTGAGGGCTGAAGCAGAGTAGTAAACAGTGCAACAACATTGCTCGGGCACCTCCATTTTGGAGGAGGTGCCTTATATATGGTGAAGTCCTCCGGCCATTGGCCGGGGACTCCTTAGGACGGCGCGCGCGGCCCCTTTAAGAGGGAGGGAGAGCGCGCGCACGCCCTAAGCACAGTGGACGGGAAGGAGCGCGCGCTGCCAGCAGAGCGGGAGGAGGACGCCGGGCACGGAGCAGGGAGGTGAGGGGAACAGCGTCCCTGCCTAGCAGAGGGCAGGGACGCCGGTGCTACAGTACCCCCCCTTTAGGCCCCCTCTTATTTAGGCCAGACAGAAATTTAGCTAGGATAAGAGGGGCATGGATGTTCTCCCGGGGCTCCCACGTTCTCTCCTCAGGACCAAACCCCCTCCAATCTACTAGAAAAAAGGTCTTTCCTCTTACCCTTTTGGTGGCAAGAATGTTCTCTACCTCAAACTCGTCCTCAGCAGAATCCGGAGCAGGAGGCGTACCTGTAGACTTGGAAAAAGAGTTAAGTACCACAGGTTTGAGGAGAGATACATGGAAGGAGTTAGGGATCCGTAAGTTGGCCGGGAGTTTTAATTTATAGGCCACCGGGTTGATCTGACTGATGACCTCCAGAGGACCGATGAACCGAGGCCCTAACTTGTAAGAAGGTATCTTGAGTCGGACATATTTAGACGAGAGCCAGACTTTATCTCCAGGACGAAATTGTGGAGGATCCAGGCGTTTTTTGTCAGCGTGTCTTTTCATCCGTTCGGACGACTGGAGGAGTGCGGATCGGGTACTCTCCCAAATGGAGGAAAATTTGCTAACGAGAGATTCCGCAGCCGGGTTGTCCACAGAGGTGGAGACAGGAAAAGGAATCCGAGGATGCTGACCGAAGACTACAAAAAACGGGGATTTGGAGGAGGATTCGCTCTCGTGATTGTTATAGGAGAACTCGGCCCATGGTAGGAGATCCACCCAGTCAGAATGATGGGCATTAACGAAGTGCCGGAGGTAACTGGTCAGGTTCTGATTGATCCGCTCCACTTGACCATTAGACTGTGGGTGGTAAGCGGAAGAGAAGTCCAGGGTGACGTCTAGCAGTTTACAAGTGGCTCTCCAGAAGCGTGAGGTGAACTGTACCCCACGATCCGACACGATGTGGAGGGGCAGGCCATGAAGACGGAAGATGTGGCGGATAAAGTCTTTAGCCAGCTCGGGTGCAGACGGGAGACCAGGCAGGGAAATAAAGTGAGCCATCTTGGAAAAGCGGTCAGCGACCACCCAAATGACCGTACAACCGGCAGAGACGGGGAGATCAGTTATGAAGTCCATAGCAATATGCTGCCAGGGGGCAGCAGGCACAGGAAGCGGAAGAAGGCGACCGGTTGGCAGGTGTCTCGGGACCTTGTTGCGGGCGCAGGATACACAGGCAGAAACAAAGTCTATTACGTCCTTGTGCAGGGTAGGCCACCAGTAGTGCCGGGCAATAAGCTGGAGGGTCTTTTTCTGACCGGCGTGGCCAGCTAGTTTAGACGAGTGACCCCAGTGTAGGATCTTCTCCCGATCAGGTACTGATACGAACGTCTTACCGGGAGGGAGACGATTTAGGCTCACGGGAGCCACCCGCATTACTCTGGCGGGATCGATGATATGTTTAGGTTCTTCCTCGAGATCGGACACCAGAAAGGATCGGGACAAGGCATCTGCTTTGACGTTTTTGTCAGCCGGGCAAAAATGAAGAACAAAATCAAAGCGAGCAAAAAACAAGGACCACCGGGCTTGGCGCGGGTTAAGTCTCTGGGCATGCTGGAGGTAAGCCAAGTTCTTGTGGTCAGTGTAAATTATTACCGGGTGAAGAGCCCCCTCGAGTAGGTAACGCCACTCCTCCAATGCCAGTTTGATGGCCAATAACTCTCGGTCTCCTATGGAATAGTTGCGCTCAGAAGAGGAGAAGAGTTTGGAGAAGAAGCCACAAGTTACCATTCTCCCGGAAGATGATTTTTGAGTAAGTACTGCTCCGGCTCCAGAGGAGGAGGCGTCAACTTCCAGGAAGAACTGCTTGTTGCCGTCCGGGCGATGCAGCACCGGGGCGGAAGAGAAGGCCTGTTTTAGGGAAAGAAAGGCCTCCTCTGCTTCGGGCGGCCACTCTTTGGGATTAGTACCCTTACGGGTGAGCGCGGAAATTGGGGCAGTCCGGGAAGAGAAGTGTGGTATGAAGAGGCGGTAGTAGTTGGCGAAGCCCAGGAATCGCTGAATGGCCTTCAACCCCTCCGGTCGAGGCCATTTCTCGATGGCAGACAGTTTCTCTGGATCCATTCGTAGGCCGGTCTGAGAAATAATGTAGCCCAAAAACGGAAGCGAGGTCTGCTCAAAGAGGCACTTCTCATATTTAGCGAAGAGGTGATTCTGCCTGAGCCTGAGCAGGACCTGACGAACGTCCCTCCGGTGAGTCTGGAGATCCGGAGAGAAGACCAAGATGTCGTCCAGGTACACCACTACGCAGGAGTAGAGAAGGTCCCGGAAGATGTCATTGACCAACTCTTGAAAGACGGCAGGAGCGTTACACAGGACCGGCTGACACCATTATTCAAGCTGTGATACATTGATAAATGAGCCCCAATGTGATTGTCCTTCCAACCTGGAATACAATATTCTAATGATGTGAAATTTGAATGTCTGAAAAGAATTGGATGCCGTGCCTCAAGCAATATTTATGACTTTGCTTGTGAATTATTTTTTGTTCTGTGAAAGTCTGAGATTTGCTAATCAGACTTCTATCTTACTTTTGTCTGTTTGACAACCCTGATAATAAAGGAACTTGATTCTATGCCCTGTAGCCATTTGCATTTCCAGTGCCCTAGGTAATGTAAACTAATGCCTTATATGAGGTCACGCAAATGCCCCATAAACCTATTTCTTTTTGAAAGCAAAATTGACAGCAAAACATGTTTAATATTTGTAATAAGATTTACAGTGTATATAGATGTAATGTACATATAACGTCATGCATTCAGCATTTTCATTGTTGAGTTTGTTCGCAGTACACAGGCTTTTGCTTATCACCACTAGGTTTTTGTCCCTCTGTTGTTGCCATCCTCCCTCCCTGTCGTGATGCCTTGTGGGAAGAAGAAGCTAATTTCCTGACAAACTGGAATACAGAGGACATCCACCATTTTATCCCCTTTGTGATAGTGTGTCACCCTGGCCTGGATGCCACAAATATAATAAAGCTGTGTCTGAGAGCAAGGGGGAGGTTCTCTAGTCAAGGACCATTAGCATGCAATACCTCCTGTCCCAGGCCAGTGGGGGGAGCAGGCTGCCCCTATAAAAGCTGGAACTGGGGGCAGGGTTAGGGAGAACTGGACAACCTGTCTCTGGATTGAGAGGTGTCCCAGAGCAGGGACAGACAGTTGTGTTGCAGCCTAAGAGGACGTGTGGCAGTAGGAGAGCCACGAGCCAGGGACAAAGGTGAAGTGAGCCTGTCCTGGCAGATAAGGAAACTAATCTACCAGACTTTGGTGTCTGAGGCTGGGAGGATTCCAAGTCCTACAGCAGATAACCAGTCCGCAGGGGACTGTATGTTCCTTGGCCTAAGAAGCCCGGAGGCTCTGCCACAGCAGAAGGGACCAGCAAAGCCGTACCAGGCCGGGAGTAGAAAGGGACCCAAGTTGCAAGCCATACGGGCGAGAGGACACGGTGAGCTCGGGAACGTGGGCTGTTCCACTACAAGGAGGGAAATAGCCAGAAGGAGCACAGAGAGCACGGTAGACCTACACCCTCACCCTGACCAGGGCCAGCTTCCCACTTGTTCTCAGACATCCAGGCCCCCTCCTAGCCGGGCCTGTTTCTGGGTCATTTTACCTGTTCTAATAAAGACCCTGAACTGTTTAAGAGGCCTCCGTTTCCTGGCTATCGCGGTCGGAATCATCCCCTCCATCATCCATTATATATACTGCCCTGGGGCCATACTCCTCCCGTGGGGAGTTGAACTATTCAGTGCTGCATCTTTATATCAGCCCCAGCGGTCTGCACTGCAGCGGCGGTTAGCCCTGACCGCATTCCACGGGTGGCGTAGTCGGACATTACCTACAGCACATAGTAGACTACCACTGGTCTGACCACCCTGAGCCACGGAACCGGGTCGCCACTACTACTCCCAACATTGCCCTGAAGCCTGGTTCCGAGTGCCCCACTGCCCAGGGGACGAGTCAGCTTTGGCGTAGTCGGCAGGATAGTAACCAACCCGCCACAAGCGGGTATTGCGTGCCTGAAAAAGACAGTACACGTACCTGAAGAAGAGGTTTCCCGCCATTTTCAGCCGTCTCCCGCCATCTTCCATCGGTTCCCGCCATCTTCAGCCGTTTTCCCGCCATCGGACGCCATCTTCAGGATGCCGGGCGGGAAGAAGAGGGGTGTGGACGTCCAAACCGCGCGAGACCTGAAGCTCCGCCCCACGCACCGACGCTGCGCAAGGTCCTGGAAGGGAGAGAGAGCGACACTGACGTCACCAGGACGCGACGCAAGGTCCTCGTCCGGAGCAGCAGCAGCGGAGCCGCGGCCTACAGAAGAGGATCGTCGGAAGGTAGGCCACGCTTTACTAGGGGGGAGGAAGATGTCGGACACGGAGGCGCCCACTACCACCAGCACAGCTGCAGCAGCGGTGATGCCATTTTCCCTGCCCTACATCCCTGGAGCGGCCTGGCTGCCTAAGTATTCAGGGGAGCCCCATGCCCTAACTGACTTTAAGGAAAGGCTGTACAGTTTGTTCCAAGATTACCCCCTGACAGAGGAACAGAAGATTAGCATACTGACAGGGCAGTTAACTGGCGCAGCCCAGCGGGAGGTAAAGTCATGGCCCACTGAGGAGAAAAGGACCGTAAAGGACATTCTGGCCCGGCTGCGGGGTACCTTTGATACACGTACCTCCGCTGAAATGAAAATGCGGTTCTACGGATGTAAGCAGCGGGCACAGGACAGCATCAGAGACTATGCCCTAAATTTTCAGGAAGCCTTGAGAGCCATGAAACAAGCTGACCCTGGCAGCGTGCAGGATACGGATAAGCTACTAACAGAACAGTTCATAGAAGGTCTGCTGTCTAGCGCCCACAGGACCCAGCTGCGCCTCATGTTCTTTCAGAACCCTGACCTGACCTTTGCCCAATTCAAGGACAGGTGCTCCGTGAACCCGCAACAAGTGGCGCTATAAACCCCCGGCGCCCTGCTCTCACCCACCACCAGGAGGCGGCGCCCTCCTCTATGGACTCTGTGGGGGCCGATGCACAGGCCCTGAACCAAGCCCCATCGAAGGATCTGCACCACCAAGTCCAGGAGCTGACCAGGAGCGTCGCGGCGTTGACCAGGACCGTCCAGGCGTTGCAAGTGGACATGTCAAGACCCATCGAGTTGGCCTCAAGTCCGGAGGATGTCCCGTGGCGTCGACAGATGAGGATCCCGTCGTTCTGAGGGAGGCTCACAGACTGCTACGCAGAGGATGGACAGCCCATTTGCCGTCGATGCAACCAGCCCGGACACATCTCCAGGTACTGTAATTTAAACGGCTCCAACCTGGGGCAGAGGGCCAACCCCCAGGCATAAGATCACCAGGCCCTTATAATTGGCGTGATAAGTATGTGGGGGGCCCCCGGTTTTACCCGTGGTGCTGGACGGCATCCTCATGAGCGCCTTGCTGGATACCAGGTCGCAAGTAACTACTATCCCTTATGTACTTTTTAAGCAGTATTGGACTGATGCTGATATAACACGGTATCCAGACAGTGACTTGAGCATCATCGCCAGTAATGGCTTGCCCGTGCCGCAGATGGGGTTCAAGGAGATGACCATTAAAATTGGTAAAGTTGAACTACCGGCACAGGGAGTGATTATTGTGGACATTGACCGTCGTGAAAGTCACCCTAAAATAACTGTGGGTACTAACGTGATTGAAAATTGTCTTTCAGAGGTAATTGTAATTCTACAACAGGTGGCAGTGAATGCTAGTTCCAGCCAACAGAGAGTCCTCAACAAGGAGATAAAAGCCCTGATGAGACGGCAGCAGGTAGAACTGTCTGGTGGTGAGATCGGTAGCGTAAGACCCATTCCCCATTTCCATGCGTCCCAAAAGTGAAATGATGATCTGGTGTCGGACTGCAATCGGGTTGAGAGGTAGAGACTACCAAGCCATGGTAGAACCCGTGTACTTAGACAGCAGGCCCACCATTTTGACAGCCCGGGGGGTGGTTGATGTCCGTCATGGGAGGGTGCCCGTTCGCATTCTCATCATTGGGGAGAGGGAGGTACACTTATCCAGGTACGCTACACTTGCCAAACTGTTTGTTGTCGAACACAAAGCTATCAGGGCCGTGGAGCCTTTGCCTCCATCTCCACAGGCGGAGGGTAATGGCTCCCAGAAACAAAAGGAGGACTGGTGCCAGAAACTCCACGTGGGTGCTGACTCCACTCCCCTGCACCAGAAACAAGGAGTCTACCGGGTGGTCCAGGAGTACGAGAGAATTTTTAGTAAGCACCCGCTAGACTTCGGCAGAGTAAAAGGAATAGAACACCATATCCCCACGGGGAGCCACCCACCAATAAAAGAGAGACACAGGCCTGTACCCCCTGCACATTATCAGAACGCCAAGGGTATGCTGAGGGAAATGAAAGAAGCTGGGGTCATTAGAGATAGCTGTAGCCCTTGGGCAGCCCCCTTGGTTCTGGTAAAAAAGAAAGATGGCACCATGAGAATGTGCGTGGACTATAGACAAATCAACCGTATCACCCACAAAGACGCATATCCGCTGCCTAGAATAGAGGAGTCTTTAGCCGCACTAAAATCAGCTAACTTCTTTTCTACTTTGGACCTTACTAGCGGGTACTGGCAGGTTCCTGTGGCAGAGGCTGACAAGGAGAAGACCGCCTTCACCACCCCGATGGGACTGAGCGAGTTCAACTGAATGCCCTTCGGGCTCTGCAACGCACCGGGGACCTTCCAGAGGCTGATGAAATGCTGTCTAGGGCACCGAAACTTCGAGACGGTCCTCCTTTACCTGGACGACGTGATCGTCTATTCGAAGACTTACGAGGACCATCTAAAGCACCTAGCCGAGGTGTTCGAAGCCCTGGCAGGCTATGGCCTGAAGGTGAAACCATCAAAGTGTCACCTGTTGAAACCGAAGGTCCAGTACCTAGGGCACGTGGTAAGTGCGGAAGGAGTAGCCTCCGACCCTGATAAGGTCACGGCAATCAAGAGCTGGCCAAGCCCTTCGAACATCAAGGAAGTGAGGCAATTCTTCGGGTTGGTAGGCTACTACCGAAGGTTCATCCCCGGGTTCACTAAGATGGCAGCTCCTATGCAGGACCTCCTGATAGGACAGTCTAAGTCCATAAGCCAAAAGCCACCCTTCAAGTGGGATAAACCGGAAGAGGAGTCCTTCCGCCAGTTGAAGATGGCCCTCACAGGGGATGAGATCCTGGCCTACCCTGATAATGGCCAGCCTTTTATTCTCCACACAGACGCCAGTAATGTGGGACTGGGAGCCGTACTGTCACAAAACCAACAGGGCAGAGAAAGGGTGATTGCGTACGCCAGCCGGAAGCTGAGGCCCACCGAGAGGAACCCGGAGAATTGCAGCTCCTTCAAGCTAGAATTCTTGGCGGTGGTGTGGGCCATAACGGAACGCTTCAAGCATTACCTGGCCTCCGCAAAGTTCACTGTGTACACGGACAACAACCCGTTAACACACCTAGACAGTGCAAGACTTGGTGCCCTGGAACAGCGGTGGATGGCCCGTCTCTCCAATTATGACTTCGTGATCAAGTACCGGGCAGGCAAAACCAATGCCAACGCTGACGCCCTATCGAGAATGCCTCACTTACCTGAAGGTGACGAAGACCCAGAAGAGCTGGCGGAGGTAGAACTCCCCGCGTTTCACCGGTATGGAGCCGCTCAATACTCCCACCGCATGAAGGAGGAAGATTTAACAACCGTTATGATCAATCCCCTACCTCACCACAGCTGGGCCGAGACCCAAGATAGTGACCCTGCAATCCGCCTGGTGAAAGATCTGCTGACCCAGGAAGATGCCCGCTTAGATCTGGATGCTCCAGAGGAAGCCAAGCAGCTATGGAAAGAGAAGAGCAAGCTGTTCCTCTATGAAGGCAAGCTGTGCAGAAGACTTGTCAACCACCGGACACACGAGCTGACCTGGCAAGTCGTGGTCCCAAGGCGGGATGCAGCTATGGTCCTGGGGGCTTACCATGACAGAGCGGGGCACTTCGGTTGGAAGAAACTGGAGTTCCTGCTAAGAGGATGGTTCTTTTGGGTCGGCATGAGAGGGGCTGTAGACAAGTAGTGCAGGGACTGTGGCCCTTGTAACTTAAGAAGAAAAGACTGCACCAGCCAGAAGACACCCTTGAAGCCCATCGTCACCCAGCTGCCTCTTGAGCTGGTAGCTCTGGACCACGTCAAATTGGCTCCAAGCCGGTCAGGATACATCTACGCCCTGACAATCGTGGACCACTATTCCCGTTTTCTAGTGGTGGTCCCGGTAAAAAACTTGACAGCCCAAACGGCGACCAGAGCCTTCCAGCAATACTTCGGCCATCCACACGGGTATCCGGAACAAGTTCTGACAGACCAGGGTCCAGCGTTCGAGGCCAAAATCTTCCAAGAGTTCTGCAACCTCTATGGCTGTAAGAAGATTCGGACAACGCCTTACCACCCACAAACCAACGGGATGTGTGAGAAAATGAACAATATAGTCATTGATCTCCTGAAGACGTTGCCCCTGGAGGAACGCAGCTTGTGGCCAGAAAAACTGCCGGACCTGATAGACTTATACAACCATATCCCGGTGAATGCTACAAACTGCACCCCGGCTTACCTGATGCGAGCCAGACCAGGTAAGCTGCCCATAGACCTGGAGATGGGAGTCCTAACACCTGAGGACATCTCCCCGGATGCGGACTGGAATACGGAAAGGCGACTGCAGTACAAGAAGATACAGGAGAGTGTGGACAAGAGCCTGGCCCAGGTGAGAGAAAGGCAAGAAAGACTCTTCAACCAACACGCCCCTGCTGGTCCCCTAGAACCTGGTGCGCAGGTCCTGAAGCGAAAGAGAAGGCTACATAAGTTGGACGACCAGTGGGAAAGGGAACCCTACACCGTACTGCAGTCTGATCACGACAACTAGAAGGTGTGCGTGATCACCAAGGATGGAGGAGAAACCACTAGTACCGTCACCAGAGACCAGCTAAAAAGGTGCCCCGAGCAACTCCGTAGTGCAGAAGAGGATCAAAGTGACCTTGAACCCGCAGAGGACAAGGAAGAAATGATCAGCACCGTTCTCGGAGAGTTCCCTCAGTCCTGGACTCGAATAAACGATGCCATAGTGGTACCCGTCCTGCATTTCCTGCAACCGGCTCAGCAACAACTTACACCAGAGCCGGAAGGTGAAGAAGAGCAAGCAGTTCCAGAGGCAGAAGAGCCGGTACCAGCAGCCCAGGAGAGTCAACCCTCTGCCGACAGTGAGCCTGCCATGCCTGCGGTGAGCCAAAGGACCCGCAGACAGCTGCCTGCCCTACCTGTACACCAAGCTGGTAGCTGTACCCCTAACGCTAGTGGGGAAAGCCAGGTCGGTCCACCACCAGACAGTGGGTTAAGGAGATCAACCAGGAGCACAAAGGGGCAGATACCCGCTCGCTGGAGAATATAGGGTGCACTAAAACTGTAAATAACCCTGTTGCCAAGTGTTGAAATGTTTGCAAAGTTACATGCATGATTAGTAATTGTGTATTTCATTTTCTTACAGTTACCGTACGGACTCAAAGGTTATGGACTTTTAATAACCGGGACTTTGTATGGACTGCGTTCGGAGCCTGACCAAGGAATGAACTAAGACTGTAAAGGACTTGGGGCTAGGACAGACCCCCCACCTGGTTAAGGCTTCCCGTTGTGTTGGTGATATGGACACCTGGTCACAGGCCACACTGTGACCTTAAGAACTCAACCTGTGCGTCGTTTGTCTACTAATGTTTTATGGTCATGCATATTATTCTTGTTTCTTTTTTAGTCCCGGAGTACTACATTTTACTAGGGGGGAATGTGTCACCCTGGCCTGGATGCCATAAATATAATAAAGCTGTGTCTGAGAGCAAGGGGGAGGTTCTCTAGTCAAGTACCATTAGCATGCAATACCTCCTGTCCCAGGCCAGTAGGGGGAGCAGGCTGCCCCTATAAAAGCTGGAACTGGGGGCAGGGTTAGGGAGAACTGGACAACCTGTCTCTGGATTGAGAGGTGTCCCAGAGCAGGGACAGACAGTTGTGTTGCAGCCTAAGAGGACGTGTGGCAGTAGGAGAGCCACGAGCCAGGGACAAAGGTGAAGTGAGCCTGTCCTGGCAGATAAGGAAACTAATCTACCAGACTTTGGTGTCTGAGGCTGGGAGGATTCCAAGTCCTACAACAGATAACCAGTCCGCAGGGGACTGTATGTTCCTTGGCCTAAGAAACCCGGAGGCTCTGCCACAGCAGAAGGGACCAGCAAAGCCGTACCAGGCCGGGAGTAGAAAGTGACCCAAGTTGCAAGCCATACGGGCGAGAGGACACAGTGAGCTCGGGAACGTGGGCTGTTCCACTACAAGGAGGGAAATAGCCAGAAGGAGCACAGAGAGCACGGTAGGCCTACACCCTCACCCTGACCAGGGCCAGCTTCCCACTTGTTCTCAGACATCCAGGCCCCCTCCTAGCCGGGCCTGTTTCTGGGTCATTTTACCTGTTCTAATAAAGACCCTGAACTGTTTAAGAGGCCTCCGTTTCCTGGCTATCGCGGTCGGAATCATCCCCTCCATCATCCATTATATATACTGCCCTGGGGCCATACTCCTCCCGTGGGGAGTTGAACTATTCAGTGCTGCACCTTTATATCAGCCCCAGCGGTCTGCACTGCAGCGGCGGTTAGCCCTGACCGCATTCCACGGGTGGCGTAGTCGGACATTACCTACAGCACATAGTAGACTACCACTGGTCTGACCACCCTGAGCCACGGAACCGGGTCGCCACTACTTCTCCCAGCATTGCCCTGAAGCCCGGTTCCGAGTGCCCCACGGCCCAGGGGGCGAGTCAATAGCATCGCTGGTAAGAAGCACTATACTGCATCTGTTTGCAGCCACCAGATGCCTAAGATTCTCATCCCAGCAGTAGTCAGCTGCTTTTAAAAGACAGGATAGCAGGCTGGTGTAACACATGTTGTTTATATACTGTTCTGCCATTTGTCACATACAGTGGGTACGGAAAGTATTCAGACCCCTTTAAATTTTTCACTTTTTATTTCATTGCAGCCATTTGGTAAATTCTAAAAAGTTAATTTTTTTCTCATTAAAGTACACTTTGCACCCCATCTTGACTGAAAAAAAACAGAAATGTAGAAATTTTTGCAAATTTATTAAAAAATAACTGAAATATCACATGGTCATAAGTATTCAGACCCTTTGCTCAGTATTGAGTAGAAGCACCCTTTTGAGCTAGTACAACTATGAGTCTTCTTGGGAATGATGCAACAAGTTTTTCACACCTGGATTTGGGGATCCTCTGCCATTCTTCCTTGCAGATCTTCTCCAGTTCCGTCAGGTTGGATGGTGAACGTTGGTGGACAGCCATTTACAGGTCTCTCCAGAGATGCTCAATTGGGCTTAGGTCAAGGCTCTGGCTAGGCCAGTCAAGAATGGTCACAGATTTGTTCTGAAGCCACTAATTTGTTATTTTAGCTGTGTGCTTAGGGTCATTGTCTTGTTGGAAGGTGATCCTTCGGCCAAGTCTGAGATCCAGAGCACCCTGGAAGAGGTTTTCATCCAGGATATCTCTGTACTTGGCCACATTCATGTTTCCTTCAATTGCAACCAGTCGTCCTGTCCCTGCAGCTGAAAAACACCCCCATAGCATGATGCTACCACCACCATGTTTCACTGTTGGGATTGTATTGGGCAGGTGATGAGCAGTGCCTGATTTTCTCCACACATACCGCTTATGATTATCACCAAAAAGTTCTATCTTCATCTCATCAGACCAGAGAATCTAATTTCTCATAGTCTGGGAGTCCTTCATGTGTTTTTGAGCAAACTCTATGTGGGCTTTCATATGTCTTGCACTGAGGAGAGGCTTTCGTCGGTCCACTCTGCCATAAAGGCCTGACTGGTGAAGGGCTGCAGTGATAGTTGACTTTGTGGAACTTTCTCCCATCTCCCTACTGCATCTCTGAAGCTCAGCCACAGTGATCTTGGGGTTTTTCTTTACCTCTCTCACCAAGGCTCTTCTCCCATGATTGCTCAGTTTGGCTGGACAGCCAGGTCTAGGAAGACTTCTGGTGGTCCCAAACTTCTTCCATTTAAGGATTATGGAGGCCACTGTGCTCTTTGGAATCTTGAGTAATGCAGAAATTCTTTTGTAGCCTTGGCCAGATCTGTGCCTTGCCACAATTCTGTCTCTGAGCTCATTAGCTCATTAGGCAGTTCCTTTGAGCTCATGATTCTCATTTGGTCTGACATGCACTGTGAGCTGTGAGATTTTATATAAACAGGTGTATGCCTTTCCAAATCAAGTCATTAATTTATATTCATCTATATATGACAATATGACGACTAGCGTTGAACGCAAGTGCCCGCTACTTAAGTTTGCATCGGGTGCTCAGGTACGCGCCACGTATTGCGGGTGCTCGAGTGACATGTTTGAGTCTCCATCCCACATGTTTTGTAGCTGTTAGACAACCAAAAAACATGCAGGAATTGTCTGCCATACATGGGCACTCCCCGCATTTGTTTTTGGGTGTCCAACAGACACGAAACATGCAGGGTGGGGACTCGAGCATCTCACTCGAGAATCCGCGATACTCGGAACATACCCAAGCACCCGATGCAAACTAGAGTATTGAGCACTTGTGCTCAACACTAATGACGACATATTCAATATGATGACCTAATGTTATCAAAATTCTGTGTAGCACCTTTGAGTTCAAAATCCTCCCTATACCCCTGGATAAAATCCTTGAGGGGTGTAGTTTCAAAAATGGAGTCACTTGTGGGGGTTTCCACTGTTTAGGCACATCAGAGGCTCTCCAAACAAGACACAGCATCCACTCAAAATTACAGCTATTTTTGATTTAAAAAAGTCAAAAGTCGCTCCTTCCCTTCTGAACCTTCCGTGAGCCCAAACAGTAGTTTTCCCACATATAGTATATTGGCATACTCAGGAGAAATTACACAACAAATTTTGGGGTGCATTTTCTCCTGTTTTCCTTGTAATAATAAAAAATTTGGGGCTAAAGTAAAATTTTTGTGAAAAAAAGTAAAATGTTCATTTTTTTTTCTTTCTATATCTAACCTGTACAGATGTAGCAGAGATGAGCAGTGACATTCTCATGTCTGTATCTATTATTTGATCTTTCTGTCCTGTATCTAATTATTAGTCTTATCAATTTTTGCAATATAGATCTAATAAATATTAACCATTTCTATTATGATTGTTCATTGTGCTGCCTCTTTTTCGTGGACTGCTTTGATGTTTTATTTGTGAGGGCATCATTAATATTATATGAAGAATCCTTTGTATTCTGCATCGGGTAAAACCAAGGATGGCCAGGTGGCTGGCAAGCTCTGGCTCCAAGGTGATGAGGAAGGAACTGAGACACACACAAACAGACAGACACACACAGAAAGACATACAGAGACACACACAGAGACAAACACATACACAGACAGACACAGACATATGCACAGAGACAATAGAGAACTTACCACCAGTCTCCCTTTCAGTTCTTCTGACTCCAGAACCTGTGATGACATCACGGTCACATGACCATTCACATGACCATGATGTCACCAAAGGTTCTGAAGCAGTCTCCACATCGGAAGCTACACTGAAAATGCTATTATCAGTGTAACTCTTGCTGCAGATGTTTGAGGACCCCAAAGGGGTGGGGGCCCTGGGAAATTGCCCAGTCTGCTTCCCCTATGCCGATTCTGCAGTTGGGCACTGCCACAATGCTATTAACCTGTAGCTTAACTATATGTCCACAGGTTAACAGCATTATTGGACTTGACAGGTTCCCTTTAAATGCTGGATGGAAACTGATAAAGGAAATTATCCCATTGTTTTCTGTTTTTTCTATCACTTGTGATCCGACATAGTTGCAGAAGGCCACATTCCCACAATGTATATTTGGTGAGATTTTGATCTACATAGCATAAGGACTCATTCACACATCCTTGTTTAAACACGTACTTGAAAAAATGGTACTAATGTCATCAGTGTATATCTGCGTGTCTGTTTTAATGGATAAATCCATTACATAGCCTCTCCTATTCTTTGCGATGTTAATCACCTACAGCACACGGGCTGTACACTAATGTCATCTGTGTGTTGTACATGTTTTTCACGGACCCATAGACTTGTATTTGCACTTTTCATCTATGATACTGGAGAAAGACTGACATCTGAACAGTCCCATAAACTTTAATTGTTATGTGATCTATCCATGAAGAAAACAGACAGAACACGTACGTAAGTGAGGCCTAGCAAAAAGCACATTGAGCATGAGATTTCTGTAAATCCCATCCACCTTGTTGAATCTATAAGACGCTGTATATTTGACACAGCAGAAATATTCAGCTTCAAAAACTCACCAAAAGCTAATGGCGGGACCACAGCTTCAACCGAAAAAAAACATTGCCAGATGCAATGGATAGCTATAGATCCAGCCCAACTATGAATACATTTTAAAATACTCTTTCTTACAACCTTACAAAATGAATGAACGTTGTCCTTGCATTTTAGTATTTCATCAGTATTTGTAAGCTAAAATCAGGAGTGTCTACAAAACACTGAAGAAGAGGTGTGTGAATTTATCGTTTATACTTTCTACTTTCACTTCTAATTTTGTCTTTAACCGCTTCCCGACCGCCCACTGTAGATAAACGTCCGCGCTGCCTGGGCTCTGTGCAGCGCGGATGTTTAAAAATGGTGGGTGGTCCCGCAGCACTCAGGACCCCCAGGGTCCTGCAAGCGCTGCAGGAGGAGTGCAGAGCGATAGCTCTGACAGGGAACATCATCGGGACCTGATTGGATCAGGTCCCAGTGATGTTAACCCTTTGCTGTCTTCTATATGCCAAGATCTATAGTGATCGCGGCATATAGAAGACAGCAGGATTAGAGGGGGTCGTCCACTTACCTCTCCGACAACCCCTGATACCTTCCAGGACCTTGGGTTGCTATGGCAGCTGGAGGTCACATGACCGCCTCCAGCTCTGCCATATATGGTGTCCTGCCTGGCTCAGCCTGCAGCTGAAGCCAGGCAGGAGACTCTGACTGTGAAACAGTCAGTGAAGATCTCATGTAATGTAATATATGTCTATTACATTACATGAGATCAGGGATCAGAAAAATAAAAATTAATGTCCCATACAGGGACTAAGTAAAAATGTGTAAAAAAAATGTTTTGAAACTGTTAAAAAAATATATAAAATAAATAAAAATAAATAAAATATTAAACCGATAAATCCGTATATTTATGCAAAAATAAAAAAAGTACACATATTTGGTATTGCCGCGTCCGAAACAACCCGAGCTATAAAACTGTCACACTAATTAACTCCTTCTGTGCAAACCGTAATAAAAATAAATAAAAAACGGAGCAAAAAACTATGCTTTTTCCTCATATCGCCAAACAAAAAGTGGAAAAAAATGCGATCAAAAAGCAAAATGGAAATAAAAATGGTACCGATGAAAACGTCATCTTGTTCCGCAAAAGAAAAGCCGCCATACAGCTCCATCAGTCGAAAAATAAAAAAGTTATAGCGCTCAGAATAAAGCAATGCAAAAAAAATATTTTTTCTATAAAATTGTTTTATTGTGTAAAATCGCCAAAACATAAAAAAAATATACAGTAAGTGTAGTATCGCTGTAAACATACTGACCCGAAGAATAACGCTGCCTGATCACTTTTACCACACGCAGAACGGCATAATAAAAAATCCTCAAAAAACAATTCCTGAATTGTTGGTTTTTGTTAATTTTACCTCCCAAAAAACGGAATAGAAAGCGATCAAAAAATGTCCCGTACCCAAAAATGGTACCAATAAAAATGTCAACTCGTCCCGCAAAAAACAAGCCATCACATGACTCTGTCGGCCGAAATATGGAAAAATTATAGCTCTCAAAATATGGCGATGCAAAAACTAGATTTTGCAAAAAAAAAGCGTCTCTTAATGTGTGACAGCTGTCAGTCATAAAAACCCGATATAAATCTGGTATCTCTGTAATCGCACCGACCCGAAGAATAAAGTAATCTAATCAGTTATATCACACTAGGAACGGTGTAAAAAAATAAATAAAACCAATTCTTCACCTGCTACTAATTTGTTTATTATGTCTCCCAAAGATCGCAGTATGGCTCGGCACACATTTATCCTGCGCTCTGCGCTGAGCACTTATGCCAGAGTTTCCGTGTAAATCTCTGAAATATTTGATTCAGCCGGAACCCATGACGGAAGATTCCCTGTAATGAGGCAGATATAGGCCACTGTGGATGCCGTCTGGCCTGTGATCCCACGGTGTCATTTGTTTTAGGCGTGCATAAAAGTGCGGTTGGCCACAGTTTTGTGCACTTCTGAAAAAAAGGACACCACTAAACAGAGGCCAGACGGAGTCCAGAGTAACTCTGCTGCCTCATTACAGTGAATGGATCCCGCAGGGGTTTCATCTGAATTACATCACTTGGAAATTTAGATGGAAACCCCGATGTAAGTGCTCAGCCTAGAGCGCCGGATAAATGTTACGTAAAATGTTCCCAATAAAAGCTTCAACTCAGTCCTCAAAAAAAGCTAGTCCCCACTCAGGTCCGTCATCTGTTAAAAATATAAGGGACTTCCAAGTTACTGGTAGCAGAAAGGCTCTGGAAAAGCAAAATGGCCCTTGCCCCCCAAAAGAAATTCAGAAAATTTTGTGCTCCCAAATCCAAATGCCTATTCTACAATAATTTGTTCTCCAATTGTCAAATAGCGCTCCGTCCCCCCCAGATCTCGCCGTATGGCTGAGTGGTACGATACAGCCACATATGGGGTATTGCCACTTTTAGAAGAAATTGTGTGACACATTTCGGCACCATTTTTACCCATTGCCCTGTGTGAAAATGTAAAATCTGAGGGTAAAACATTTTTTTGTGGTAAAAATATAATTATGCTTTTTTCACTGCCAATTGGTATAAATTTAAAAATTAAAAAATACTCACTACTTCCCTAGATGAATTCATTGAGAGGTGTAGTTTACAAAATGGGGTCACTTGTGGGGGTTTCTGCTGTTTCGGCATGTCAGCGATTCTTCAAATGTGACATGGTGTCTGCTGCCTATCCCAGCCAACATAGTGCTCCTTTCTCTTCCGAACCCTGCCGTACACCAAAGCAGTGGTTTTCCCCCACATATGGGGTATCAGCATACTCAGGAGAAATTGTACAACAAATTTCATGTTGCAATTTATCCTGTTACCCTTATGATAATGCAAAATTAGGGAATGAAAAACATTTTTTGTGGGAAAAATGTGAAAAATTTATTTTTATGGCTCAATATTATAAACTTCTGTGAAGCAGCTGGGGGTGCAAGGTGCTCACCACACATCTAGATAAGTTCCCTAAGGGGTCTAGTTTCCAAAATGGTGTCACTTGTGGGGGGTTTCCACTGTTTAGGCACATCAGGGGCTCCCCAAATGCAACATGGCGTCCGCTAATTATTCAAACAAATTTTACATTCAAAAAGTCAAATGGCGCTCCTTCCCTTTCAAACCCTGCCGTGCGCCCAAACAGTGGTTTGCCTCCACATATGGGGTATCGGCATGTTCAGGAGAAATTGCACAACAAATTTCATGGTGCAATTTATCCTATTACCCTTATGATAATGCAAAATTAAGGGATGAAAAACGTTTTTGTGGGAAAAATGTGAAAATTTTATTTTTACAGCTGATTATTATAAACTTCTGTGAAGCACCTTGGGGTTCAAGGTGCTCACCACACATCTAGATAAGTTCCCTAAGGGGTCTAGTTTCCAAAATGGTGTCACTTGTGGGGGGTTTACACTGTTTAGGCACATCAGGGGCTCTCCAAACGCAACATGGCGTCCGGTAATTATTCAGACAAATTTTACATTCAAAAAGTCAAATGGCGCTCCTTCCCTTCCAAACTCTGCCGTGTGCCCAAACAGTGGTTTGCCTCCACATATGGGGTATCGGCGTGTTCAGGAGAAACTGCACAACAAATTTAATGGTGCAATTTATCCTATTGTGACGCGCCCCCTGGGACATATTCCTTTTTGAGGGGAATACCCGGCACCGGATCAGATGGGGGGTTGTAGTCTCCGAGCGGCTGTGACCCGGCCCCGTGCCCAGGGCGTCAAGCTCAGTGTTATGTGGCAGTCCTACAGATGTTATTAAGAGTTCTTTTGTGTCGACTACGCCACCCGTTGTGATGCGGTCACTGTGGCCGCCGCTGCAGCAGGGTCCGCTGAGGCTGATGGTGCAGGTGCAGCTTGTGATGATAACCCCCAACGGGAGGGGTATAGCCTCAGGGGGAACAGGTGCAGAGGATGGGGGTTGTGGTGGTGCAGTGCAGACGGCAGTGAAGACAGAGTCGGGTTATGCAGTTAAGGGTGTTTACTTACTGCAGATGTTGTACTGGTCACTCCAGCTCCGAGTGACCACCCGAGCCGTGCTGCGTCCACCAGGTCCTGGATCCAGCCAACCCCCAAACAAGTCCGGAGCGTGGCCCTGAGCTCTCCTTCTGTCCCGTTCTCTGGCCGTCCCCACCAGTGATCCACCTAGGTCCAGCTCCCTCGGGCCTTCTGTTGGGACACCCTTGGCCTTGGGTTCCCTGACCCTTCATGTGGTGTGCCTTCGGGGTGGATGTAGTGGGTGACCGTGGCAAACGCTGCCCACGGTCTCCGGTCTCTGGCTGGGGAATGTTTTTACCCCCACCAGCTTGGGTTCCGGTACCCTGATGCCGACTCTTCACCCGGGGTTTTAATTTGGGATCTTAGAGTCCTGTTCTTCTGTGCCTCTGGGTCTCTCTCTCTCCTCTCTCACTCTGGGTCTTTCCTTCTCCTCTGCTCCTGACTTGTTCTCTGCATCTGACCCTGTTCTTAGTTGGTGCCCACCTTATATACACCCTCTATGTGTGAGCT
Source organism: Phyllobates terribilis (assembly GCF_046119375.1). Classification (NCBI taxonomy): domain Eukaryota; kingdom Metazoa; phylum Chordata; class Amphibia; order Anura; family Dendrobatidae; genus Phyllobates; species Phyllobates terribilis. The sequence continues at coordinate 881,318,869 of NW_027362763.1, read as the reverse complement.
CAGGTGACCAGCACCCAATGAGCTCCTAACTTTACCCAGGCTGCTCCCCCTATCTGCCCCTACACTACTTGGGATGTACCACCCCCCTCCCACTCCAGCCAGGAACAGACTCGGTCGTACCTGCACATTTCTAAGTGGGAGTACCGTCGGTCTGCTCCTCGGAGATGGGATGTGTGTAGTGCATGCAGCCTACCTAGCTCAGATCCACACTCCATCCTTACCCGGGAGTGGAATATCACACCTCTGGGTTGAGGTGCAATACCCCTGTAGCAGCCGAATCCTCAGGGTGCTACATTCCCCCCTGGTAAATCACAGCACGCCCTCGGGCTGTAAGACATAAAACATCACCAAAACATACAAATTTTTATAAACATATAAAACATATAAAACATTATATATATATAAAACTTTTCATATAACATTCTCGTCGTCTCTTGTTTCTGGTTCCACCTCCGGACACTGTGCAACGTGTGTCCGGGAAAAGTGCGACAGTCTCTTAGAAAAACTGGTTTTCCTATAAAACCGGTAGGGGGCGCTTTAGGACGCGCAACTATTTACAAGGGAAGTTGGCCGCTCTCAGTCCTCGGCCAGGTAAGGAGGGAAAGGGAATGGCTGCTCACAGTCCTCAGCCTGTGGGATTAAGGGGTAAACGGGTAAACAGTTCACTCAGCTGGTCCCAACGGGGACTATTTTTAGCAACAGCAACAGTTTCAGTTTCTTTATACCCCGATTGGGTAACTTATTTACAGCACCTGCTCTGCCGCACTCAACGGCGTCTTCCTCCTGCTCTTTGCTTATAGCTGGTGGTAACTTCAGACCCGTCCGGGTCCTCTTGCTCCTCCTCCTCGCACCGCAACTCCTCCGTCAGGCGGTGTACGTGGAGGGCGTAAGGTCCTTTGGCACACTTGTGCCGGGTAAAGGTGACCTCGTCCCCGATATAAAGGTCACGACCTCTGTGCCCCTCCGGCAGATGGGACTCAACGTCTCTGCGCGTTACAAAAACGTCGCCGGGGGTGTTGTGGTCTCTGATGAAGCCCCACCCATTCTGCATGTTGAACTTAATCACTGTCCCGATGGTGCGGGGACAATGCGCTGCACGGGGGTCTCTCCTGGCCCGGCTCTTCTGCTCCGCGCTCCTTACTTGAGCTTGCTGTTCCCGGACCCGCCTCTCTCTCCGCTCCCTCTCGAAGTCCTCGAGCTGTTGGCGGCAGCACTCAGCACGCTCCGCTGCAGCTGCCCGAGTCTCTTGAGTGAACCCCATGAGATCTTCTCCGGTGGGGTCCCACTCGAACTGCGCTTCCGCTAGCGGGGGCGAGATCCTCTTTACGGGCTTTGGAGCCGGGATCAGGGGTTCATCCAGGGGTCTCTCTCTCCGGAGTCGGGGATGGTGGAACTCCGGTGGCCATATAAATGGCTGCCCATCCGGGCACGTATGCTGGGCGTACAGGTCCTCTCCCAGATGCGGCACTTTAGGTCTTATGGGCGCGGTGGTGTTAGCGCCCGGGATGCCCGGGCCCTGCGGCCAGGCCTGGGGTATCTGGAAGGTGAAGGGCACCGTAAGGACAGCGGCGCCCTGGGCTACTTGGCCCTGCGACCAGGCCGGGGGCTCCGCGGAGGTAGGGGGCGCTGTTGGTATTGCGGCGTCCGGGGGTACTAGGCCTTGCGACCAGGCTGGTGGTACTTCCTGCTTGGTCACGCTCGGGGTCGAGGCGTGTGACGTCACAGGGGTCGCGGCGGCGGCTTCCGGTTGGGGCCTAGTCTGCGTCGGTGACATGGCGTTTTCGGGCACAGCAGGGGGACTTTCGGGCTCTGCGACGGGGAGCTGGGGCAGGTAAGCGGTGTCCCGGCTTGGGGTGTAGACGTCCCCTTTACCTGCCTCCATGCGTTCGGCTCCCTTCTCGGCGCCGTCTCCGGCCTTGGGTCCTCCCGCACCATCCTCAGAGGCGGTCTGCTTCCTCATCTTGGCTGGCGTGCTCCGGGTCTTGGTTTGCTGGGCCATCTCACGGCTCCACTCCGCCAATGTCTCTCGCTGTACCCGGGCCATCCTCCGTGCGAGGCCCTCCAGGGCAGTTTGTGCACACTCCCGGTCTCGGGGGAGCTGTGCAAGGACCTCCACTAGGCCTAGCGGGGTCGTGGTGTCTAGCAGGCTCCTGACCAACGGGTCGGTGCTGCTCTGCTCTTCTTCCAGCAGGCTCCTGGCCAGCAGGCCGGTGCTGCTCTGCTCTCTGGACATCTCCGGGTGAGCTTCTTTGCTGCTCCTCTCCAGGCTTCCTGCCTCCGGGTGTGCTCGCTCCAGACTGCTCCAGGCGACACCCATCTTTGTTCTCTCCTTTCGTCTCCTCCCACTTCGAGGGCGGTCCCGGGGCAACTCGGTGACTGTCAGCTCCAGGGGTAGTTCTTTCACGCTGACAGACACCTCCAGCATCACAGTCTCTGTTGGTGGGGGCGGTTTCCACTTTTGGCGCCATTTTCTGTCCCGGCCCACGATGGGAGGCAGCCTCTTGCCCTCCTTTGGCACGCCCATAATGGCGTCCGCTGCTCTTCCAAGGCGGGAAATCTTCGGATTTGGCGGGAAGCGTCGCCCAGTGGCGGGAAACTCTGCAGATGGCGGGAACAAGCTGGAAATGGCGGACAATCGGCGGGACACGACCTGTGACGGGGTCCGATGGTGTGGACCCTCCGGAACCGGCGGGAGACTTCTTTCTGAGGTAAACTTGCACTTTTCTTCAGGCACGCAGTACCCGGGTGTTGCGGGCACGTAATCCTGCCGACTACGCCAAAGTTGACGCGCCCCCTGGGACATATTCCTTTTTGAGGGGAATACCCGGCACCGGATCAGATGGGGGGTTGTCTCCGAGCGGCTGTGACCCGGCCCCGTGCCCAGGGCGTCAAGCTCAGTGTTATGTGGCAGTCCTACAGATGTTATTAAGAGTTCTTTTGTGTCGACTACGCCACCCGTTGTGATGCGGTCACTGTGGCCGCCGCTGCAGCAGGGTCCGCTGAGGCTGATGGTGCAGGTGCAGCTTGTGATGATAACCCCCAACGGGAGGGGTATAGCCTCAGGGGGAACAGGTGCAGAGGATGGGGGTTGTGGTGGTGCAGTGCAGACGGCAGTGAAGACAGAGTCGGGTTATGCAGTTAAGGGTGTTTACTTACTGCAGATGTTGTACTGGTCACTCCAGCTCCGAGTGACCACCCGAGCCGTGCTGCGTCCACCAGGTCCTGGATCCAGCCAACCCCCAAACAAGTCCGGAGCGTGGCCCTGAGCTCTCCTTCTGTCCCGTTCTCTGGCCGTCCCCACCAGTGATCCACCTAGGTCCAGCTCCCTCGGGCCTTCTGTTGGGACACCCTTGGCCTTGGGTTCCCTGACCCTTCATGTGGTGTGCCTTCGGGGTGGATGTAGTGGGTGACCGTGGCAAACGCTGCCCACGGTCTCCGGTCTCTGGCTGGGGAATGTTTTTACCCCCACCAGCTTGGATTCCGGTACCCTGATGCCGACTCTTCACCCGGGGTTTTAATTTGGGATCTTAGAGTCCTGTTCTTCTGTGCCTCTGGGTCTCTCTCTCTCCTCTCTCACTCTGGGTCTTTCCTTCTCCTCTGCTCCTGACTTGTTCTCTGCATCTGACCCTGTTCTTAGTTGGTGCCCACCTTATATACACCCTCTATGTGTGAGCTCAGGTGACCAGCACCCAATGAGCTCCTAACTTTACCCAGGCTGCTCCCCCTATCTGCCCCTACACTACTTGGGATGTACCACCCCCGTCCCACTCCAGCCAGGAACAGACTCGGTCGTACCTGCACATTTCTAAGTGGGAGTACCGTCGGTCTGCTCCTCGGAGATGGGATGTGTGTAGTGCATGCAGCCTACCGAGCTCAGATCCACACTCCATCCTTACCCGGGAGTGGAATATCACACCTCTGGGTTGAGGTGCAATACCCCTGTAGCAGCCGAATCCTCAGGGTGCTACAATTGCCCTTATGATAATGCAAAATTAAGGGATGAAAAACGTTTTTGTGGGAAAAATGTGAAAATTTTATTTTTACAGCTCAATATTATACACTTCTGTGAAGCACCTTGGGGTTCAAGGTGCTCCCCACACATCTAGATATGTTCCCTAAGGGGTCTAGTTTCCAAAATGGTGTCACTTGTGGGGTGTTTCCACTGTTTAGGAACATCAGGGGCTCTCCAAACGCAACATGGCGTCTGCTAATTATTCAGACAAATTTTACATTCAAAAAGTCTAATGGCGCTCCTTCCCTTCCGAACCCTGCAGTGCGCCCAAACAGTGGTTTTCCCTCACATATGGGATATCAGCGCTCAAGAGAAATTTCACAAAAAAATTTGGGGTCCATTTGTTCCTGTTACCCCTGTGAAAATAAAAAAAAATTGGGTCTAAAGTAACATTTTTGTGAAAAAAGTTACATGTTAATTTTTTTCTTCCACATTCCAAAAATTCCTGTGAAGCACCTGAAGGGTTGATAAAGTTCTTGAATGTGGTTTTGAGCACCTTGAGAAAAAATGAGAAATCGCTGGTCAACTTTTAACCCTTATAGCTCCCTAACAAAAAAAAATTTTGGTTCCAAAATTGTGCTGATGTAAAGTAGACATGTGGGAAATGTTATTTATTAACTATTTTGTGTGACATATCTCTCTGATTTAAGGGAATAAAAATTCAAAGTTTAAAAATTGCAAAATTTTCTACATTTTCGCCAAATTTCCGATTTTTTCACAAATAAACGCAAGTGATATCAAAGAAATTTTACCACTATCATGAAGTACAATATGTCTCGAAAAAACAGTCTAAGAATCAGGGGAATCTGTTGAAGCGTTCCAGAGTAATTACTTCATAAAGTGACAGTGGTCAGAATTGAAAAAATTGGCCCGGTCACGAAGGCAAAAACAGGCTCTGGTGCGAAGTGGTTAAAATACCGATGAGAAAAAGGTGACTATATACTGATGTGCGAAAAAGTCATAATAGTATTTTTTATTTTCTTTCTTAGTTTTTTTTATAATCTACATGCCAAAAATATAAATATGAACACTATTCTTGCAAATAAATAAAGCAACCAGAATGCATATACAAACAAGCAATGTATATAATAAAAATAAATCCAATACCACAAAACAGATAAACACCAAGAAAGAAGCATAACAAACATAAATAATAATAATAATAATAAAAATCACAATATAAAAAAACACAAGTCAAAAAATCTATAATTAGTACGTTAGTCTTGCTCTGCACATTTCCGAGAGGTGATATTCTCCATACATAGGACCAGGGGCGTACATAGGAATCATGGGGCCCCATAGCAGAAGTTCTAATTGCCCCCCCCCCCCCCAAAAAAAAAGTAAACAATTGTCGGGTCACAGAAGAGCAGATCTCACAACTTTCCAGCCTTTACATAGTAATTCTCCTCCTGCTGAAGTCCTAGATTCCTTTTTCATTGCCCCATAAAGTGTGATGCCAACAAAAGTGTCCCACAGACACAGTATGATACCACCATGGTGAATTCCTGAACATTCACAGTATAATGAGCCTATTGTACCCCACCTCAACTCCCAAGGCAAAGTATGGTGACCCCAACACAGTATGCAGTATAATGGGCCTACATACAATATAATGGCCCCACACCTCTCCACACTCCACAGAGTATAATGCACTCGCCATGGTCCTCCATACAGTATAAGGCACTAGCCATGGTCCTTCACACAGTATAATGCACTCGCAATGATCCTCCATACAGTATAATGCACTCACCATGGTCCTCCACTCAGTATAATGCACTCACCATGGTCCTCCACACAGTATAAGACACTCGCCATGGTCCTCCACACAGTATAATGTACTCGCCATGGTCCACCACACAGTATAAGACACTCGCCATGGTCCTCCACACAGTATAAGACACTCGCCATGGTCCTCAACACACTATAAAGCACTCGCCATGGTCCTCCACACAGTATAAAGCACTCGCCATGGTCCTCCACACAGTATAATGCACTCGCCATGGTCCTCCACTCAGTATAATGCACTTTCCATGGTCCTCCACACAGTATAAGACACTCGCCATGGTCCTCCACACAGTATAATGCACTCGCCATGGTCCTCCACACAGTATAAGACACTCGCCATGGTCCTCCACACAGTATAAGACACTCGCCATGGTCCTCAACACACTATAAAACACTCGCCATGGTCCTCCACACAGTATAATGCACTCGCCATGGTCCTCCACGCAGTATAATGCTCTCCCCATGGTCCTGTATGCAGTATAATGCACTCGCCATGGTCCTCCACACAGTATAATGCACTCGCCATGGTGCTCCACATGGTATAAGACACTCGCCATGGTCCTCCACACGGTATAAGACACTTGTCATGGTCCTCCACACAGTATAAGACACTCGTCATGGTCCTCCACACGGTATAAGACACTCGCCATGGTCCTCCACACAGTATAATGCACTCGCCATGGTCCTCCATACAGTATAATGCACTCGCCATGGTCATCTACGCAGTATAATGCTCTCTCCATGGTCCTGTATGCAGTATAATGCATTCGCCATGGTCCTCCACACAGTATAATGAACTCCCCATGGTCCTCCACACAGTATAATGCACTTCCCATGGTCCTCCATACAGTATAATGCACTCCCAATGGTCCTCAACACAGTATAATGCACCCCATGATCCTGTACGCAGTATAATGCAGCCCCCCCATGGGGTAAAATGCAGCTTCCCCCCACCATAGGGTAAAATTCAGCCCCCAGTCCTCCAGTTTTATCAGTACTCACTGATTTATAAATAAATACATACTTACCGCTCCTCGTTCCCCGCTGCTTCAGTCTTTGCAGTGCGTCTCTGTCATCACCTCAGCAGCAGCCATCTCCACTGTCTGACAGAGCGTGGAGCGTCATCACGCCGCTGCGTCAGACGCAGAGGAGGAATGATGGGAGAGAGAGTGTCACATGACGTTCCCTCCTCCATCATTGCTATCAACCAGGGCTGACTCCAGGTTTTCGTGGGCCCCGGGCGAAAGAGTCTCAGTGGGCCCTTTAATACATGCCAACATTCATGATGCACAGATACGGTGGAGAAATATAGGTATAGTACACAGGGCCCAGGCTGTCCCCTCATCCTTCATATATGCAGACATGCACAAACACACACACAGTACGCAGACACGCACACACACAGTACGCAGACACGCACACACACAGTACGCAGACACGCACACAGACACAGTACGCAGACTCTCACACACACACAGTACGCAGACATGCACACACACAGTATGCAGACACGCAGACACACAGTACGCAGACACGAGCACACACAGTACACAGACATGCGCACATAGTACGCAGACATGCACACACACAGTACGCAGACATGCACACACAGTACGCAGACATGCACACACACACTACGCAGACATGCACTCACATGGTAAGCAGACATGCACGCATATGGTACGCAGACATGCACGCACTTGGTACGCAGACATGCACGCACACGGTAAGCAGACATGCACGCAAACGGTAAGCAGACATGCACGCACATGGTAAGCAGACATGCACGCGCATGGTAAGCAGACATGCACATGGTACACAGATATGCACATATACAAACAGATACACAGATAAGTACACATACAGACATACGTACATATTTGAACATATTCTTAAAAACACATAAAACAGACATAAATATATATATATACACAGTCATACACACTGACATACACACAAGACACATTAGAAATATATTTAATATGGGGATTTTGGAATCGGGTGACAAGCCTCACTCACCTGCCCCTTGGCCTGTGTCCGGTCCTGCTCTGCAGGGCCGCCGGCTTGTCCGATGGCCATCACAGGCCCTGGACCATCAGAGGGGCCCACTCTCCGTTGGGGCGCACACCGCTTCCCCAGCATCTCCGCAGGGAGGACCTCCGGCGGTGTTTGATTGCCGGCACTTCATCAGGGCCCCCCTTCTTCATCGGGGCCCCCTCCTGCACCCACAGCTCTGCTGCTTGATTGCCTCCGCTGCCCCCCGACACTGTTTTCATGCATGGCCGCGCACAGTGCACTGTGCGGCTGTGTCTGCTAGTAATGACGGCAGGGGCGACACAAGCACAATTAAAGACGCAATGTCGCCCCTGCTGTGTCATTACTACAATACACAGCCACTGCCATGCCTGAAGACAGTGCCGGTGGGTGGCGGCGGCGGCAATCAAGCAGCTGAGCGGGGACTGCAGGAGGGGGGTGACTGCTATGGGGCCCCCCCCAGCTCACGGGCCCCATAGCAGTCGCGTGGCCTGCCGCCATTGGCGGTAGGCCACTGCATAGGACATCATATCTAGGTGACAGATCTGCTTTTAGTCAAAAAAGACTACTTTCATCTGTCAGCTATTGAACAATTTAAAAACATTACTGTAATTAGTATGTAACACCTGCTGTTTAACTCTAAACCAATGTTAACCAGTAGATTAGTAGCCACATGTGGTTTTTGGGCCCTTTGCAGGTAACTCTCCAGTGGTTGGCCTTAATAACTATTGTGCACTACTGACATCAAGGATGTCATCAAAACCATATGTTTGGCAATTAAGACTAGTTCATATATTTAATAGGATTCTTCACTGTTAGGAGTCATTCTGTCATTTTCAAAGATAGAACACATTATTATAGCACCCATTATTGTCTATAGAACAGTTCACATGTCTTTTTTTTGGCAGGCCGTGTGTCCGCAAAATCATGACTGAGACATTTTTTCATTTTTTATTGGCGTGATGAATGAAGATCATACAAGTCTATAGATCTATGAATATCACAGACCGCACACTGATGCCATCATGTCTATGAATAGCATTTCAATGCATATGAGAAACTTTGTAATTTATTTATTTATTTATCCATTCGTGAAAATCACTGAAGAAACACACATGGTAAAAACGGAGACATGATTAAACACTTATGAAACTCGAATTCAATGACAATCATATTATTTTTTTAATGTGCATAAAAAAATCACAGATGTCTGAGTGAGGCGTTACTATGCATTACTGCTCAACAATGTCTTTCATAGTTGAATATCAGAATCAAAAAGGACCATGGTTCTAAACCAAAAAATAATAATTCTATTTTTCTACTTTTGCCTCAATAAACATAGATATTAATATTATTGATGTAAATGATTTTTCCCCTGATTAGATGATGTTATTTTGGTTTGCACATATAATACAAAGCTAACAAACCAAGAGTGTCATTTGTGAATGGCATGTTTTGAATGAAAAAAATGTAAGGCCCCAAATTATCCCAGTAATGTTTATTTTTATTGGGGATTGTAAAAAAAAACATCTCAGATCTTCTACCAGGTATAATAAAATTAATGAGATCTGTCAGCGTTAATAACTTTTTCCGTGGAGCCTTGCTTCCTTGAGGCGTCAAAACTTACGTAATATCCATGTTTTGTTTCTCTGGACACATCCAAGTGGAAAACATAGCTCTGTCTACATGTTAGTACAAGCTCTTAGCTCCATGGGCATTTCAAAGGATTAAAACACAGATTTTTTTTTTACTTTTTTTTAACCCCTTCACCCGAAGTCTGTTTTCACCTTTCTGACCAGGCCAATTTTTCCAATTCTGACCAGTGTCACTTTTTGAGGTAATTACTCTGGAACGCTTCAACGGTTCCTAATGATTCTAAGATTTTTTCTCGAGACATATTGTACTTCGTGATAGTGGTAAAATTTGTTCGATATGATTTGCGTTTATTTGTGAAAATATTGGAAATTTGGCAACATTTTGAAAATGTCTAAATTTTTTAACTTTTCATTTTTTTGTCCTTAAACCAGAGAGTTATGTCACACAAAATAGCTAGTAAATGACATTTCCCACATGTCTACTTTACATCAGCACAATTTTTGAAACAATTTTCTTTTTGTTAGGAAGTTATAAGGGCTTAAAACTTGATTAGCAATTTCACATTTTTCCAGTAAAATTTACAAACCATTTTTTAGGGACCACATCCCATTTGAAGTGACTTTGAGGAGCCTGTATGACAGAAAATACCCAAAAGTGACACCATTCTAAAAACTGTACCCCTCAAAGTCCTCAAAACCACATTCAATCATTTTATTAACCTTTCAGGTGCTTCACAGGAATTAGAGCAATGTGGAAGGAAAAAATTAACATTTTACTTTTTTTCACAAAAATGTTACTTTAGCCCCAAATATTTTATTTTCACGAGGGTAACAGGAGAAAATGGACTTCAAAATTTGTTGTGCAACTTCTCCTGAGTATGGCGATACCCCATATGTGGGGAAAAACTACTGTTTGAGAACACTCGGGCTCAGAAGGGAAGGAGACCCAATTGACTTTTGGAACACAAAATTGTCTGAAGTAGACAGTGGACGCCATGACGTGTTTGCAGAGCCCATGATGTGCTTAAACAGTGGAAACCTCCCACAAGTGACCCCATTTTGGAAAGTGACCCCTGAAGGAACTTATCTAGAGGCATGGTGAGCACCTTGAACCCACAGGTGCTTCACAGAATTTTATATCATTGAGCTGTGAAAATGAAAAAACACATTTTTCCCACAAAAATGTTGCTTCAGGCCCAAATATTTCATTTTCACAAGGGTAACAAGAGAAAATGGACCATACAATTCTGGAGTGCAATTTTGGCTGGAACAGATTGTGAATGCCCCTGACATACCAAAACAGCAGAAACCCCCAAAATGACCCCATTTTGGAAACTACACCTCTTGAGGAATTCATCTAGTGATGTAGTGAGCATTTTTAACCCCCAAGCGATTCACAGAATTGTATAACATTGGGCTGAGTCAATGGAAAATTACCATTTTCTCCACTAAAATGTTATTGGCCTCAAGTTTTCAACTTTCAAAAGGAATAACAGGAGACAACAGACCACAAAAGATGTTACGCGATTTCTCCTGAGTGCGCCAGTACCTCATATGTGGTTGAAAACTACTTTTAAAGGCACATTGCAAAGCTCCAAAGGGAAGGAGCGTCATATTATAGTGCACATTTTCCTTCCTAGAATGATTTTAGGGTGCCATGTCATATTGGCAGAGCCCCTGAGGTACCAGAACAGCAGAACCCCCATAAGTGACCTCATTTTACAAACTAAACCTCTCATTGAATTAATCTAGGGATGTAGTGATCACATTAACACCACAGGTGTCACAGAACCTTACACAATTGGGCAGTGAAGAAAAAATAATTGCATTTTTACCACAAAAAAATAGTTTTAGCCCCTGACTTTTCATTGTCACATGGGAAAATGGGTAAAAATTGAAACAAAATTTGTCACTCAATTTCTGTTAAACATTGCAATACTCCACATGTGGCTGTACTGTACTGCTTAGCCACATGGCGAGGTTCGGGAGGGAAAGAGCTCTATTTGACTCTTCTAGAACAAATTATCGTAGAATATTTTGCAGGCTCCATATACAGAGCCACTAAGTGTCAGAAGAGCAGAATCCTCCCTCAAGTAACCCCATTTTGGAAATTACACCCCTCTAGGAATTTATCTACAGGTGTAATGACGATTTTGACTCCATGGGTGTTTGCCAGAAGCAATCAACAGTGAATGTTGCTGAGTGAAAATTACAAATCTGCCAGTGTAGTACACATACATTGTAGTGCCCAGTAGATTGTGGTGCCCGTACATTGTGCCCAGCTCGTGCTTCTGGAGACATGCACCTGTAAAGTAGGCAGGCTCTTATCACTGCAGAAATGCCAAATGTGGATGCTAACTGTGATTTAGGCACACTATGGGGCTCAGAAGGGATGGGGGCATTTGGATTTTGGAAGGTCAGATTTCACTGGATTTCCTTTGGGAGGATGAGGAGCCCCCTATATTTCTATTGACAGATGACCGTCCTGAGTAGGGACTTGTTTTTTTGTGGATTGAGTTGAAGCCTTTGTTTAGAACATTTTACAAAACATTTATGATCACATTTATCCTGGGCTGTGTTACATTGGGGTTTCCACCTAAATTTCCAAATGACGTGATTCAGATGAAACCTCTGAGGGATCCATTCACTATAATGAGGGAGAAGTGTTACTCTGGACTCTGTCTGGCCTCTGTTCAGTGGTGTCCTTCTTTGGTGCACAAAACTGTGGTCGATCGCGCTTGTATGCACACATATAAAGACAGACACCACTGGATTATAGGACAGACAGCATCCATAGTGCCTCCATCTGGCTCATTATGGGGAATCTTCTGCCGGGGGTTCCATCTGAATCAGATATTTCAGAGATTTACACGGAAACCCCGGTGTAAGCGCTCAGTGCAGGATAAATGTGAGCTGAGCCTCTGCGATCTTTGGGAAGCAGAATTGACAAATTAATAGCAGTTGAAGATTTGGTTTTATTTATTTTTCATGCCATTCCTCATGCGGTATAAGTGATTAGACAACTTTATTCTTCGGGTAGGTGCGATTACAGTGATACCAGATTTATATAGATTTTTTCTGTTTAGCAGCTGTTTTGCTGCTGTTTGGCACCAGACACTTTTTTTTGCAATACAAAGTTTTTGCATTCCCATATTTTGAGAGTTATAATACCTTTCTGCCAAAAGAGTCATCTGATGGCTTGTTTTTTGTGGGACGAGTTGACGTTTTTACTGGTACCATTTTCACTCACAAAACATTTTTTGATCACTTTCTATTCCGATTTTTGGGACGCAGAATGAACAAAAACCAGCAATTCAGGAATTTTTGTTTTGTTTTTATGCCGTTTACCATGTAGCAAAAGTCTTTCAGGTCAGTACGATTGCAACGATACCACATTTATATAATTTTTTTATGTTTTACACAATAAAAACTATTTTATAGAAAAAATAATTGTTTTTGAATTGCTTTATTCTGAGAGCTATCTTTTTTTTTTTTTTGCATTGATAAAGCTGTATAATGACTTATTTTTGCAGGATAGGTGACATTTTCAGATATACCATTTTATTTACATTCGTCTTTTTGATTGCGTTTTATTCTACTTTTTGTTCAGCGGTACGATGAAATAGCATTGTTTTTTGCCACGTTTTTTTTTTACGGTGTTCACTGAAGGGGTTAACTAAGGTGACAGTTTTATAGGTCAGGTCGTTTAAGATTCGGATACCAAATATGTGTACATTATTTGTTTATTTTTGTTTTTAAATAAATAAATGTATTTATTGGATTAATATTTTTTCTTTTTTTTTTTCTTTATTTTGTGATTATTTTTATATTTTTACAATTGTTTAAAACTTTTTTTTTACCTAGTCCTAGGATAGGACATCAACTTTTCCTGCCCCAATCGCTGATCTAATACTCTGCAATGCTTTTGCTCAACTCAGCTTCTCACAGGCAGGGAGGAAGCATGTCACCTCCTGCTCTGAGCAGGAGCTTATAGGCCACCATCGCTGGGTGACCTTGCGGCCACCTTTTGGCACAGGGTCACCATGGAGACCATCGGCAAAACGCAATCGCAATTGTGTTGTGCCAATGGGAGCAGAGAGGGAGCTCCCTCTCTCTGCGATGCCCATTCTTATCGCTGTCACTATTGACAGTGACATCAAAGGGATTAAACGCCTCTGATCGGCGCTAGCACCAATCGTGAGCGTTGCTGCAGGGTGTCAGCTCTCATATAGAGCTGACACCCACATTTGATTGTAGCGGTGCTCGGCGTGAGCCCATGCAATGATCACGCTGTATATGTACGGTTGTTTGACGGAATGCAGCTCCCACAGGGAGGGGGTTAATTGTACCATCAACTAGATTTCTAAAATTCTTCTTCCAACTATGACATACTGTATTAAATAATAATAATCATAATAATATGTTTTAATGTTACATTGGATACCAAATGAGACATATTGTATCCAGTTTCCATGAACTTATAGCCACCAAAATTACATTCTTGAGCTATCTTTCTTTGAATGAGATAATCAAGATACAATACTTTAGAAACAATGACTAAAGAAAATACAAAATACATGAATAAGTCCACATATTTTATACAAAGATAGTTTACTTTGAAATGCCTAAATGCAGAAAGGTCTAAATATCTAAAATTGCTGAATTTCACATTATTTTCTCAAATCCTAAAAACCTGGGAGGTGAATGTTTGAGCACATCTTCAAAAATTATTTGTTTCAAACATAACTAAAATCTGAATTTATGACACCCTATAGATGTTGTCTGCCCTGCACACAAAATGTTGTGGTATTTCTCTGATAAAGTGCTATTCCAGTTACCTGACTTTTACAGCCAATCATGGGCCTCAGTAGTCAGGTGACTGAAGAATGGTGACATCATGAATTCCATTTCTGATGAAGGCCACCCGAGCGGACTACGCTGAATCCGTATGTGAAAGCAGGTGAATGTTTTAATTTTTTTTCACCCATTCATGCCACCGGACAAACTCTCTAATAACACTCGTTGTAATATGCAACAGAGAAATCTGGGTAGATGAAAACTATAATGATACCCAACTTCCAAAACCGTAGAGAAAAAAAAAAGATGGCTAGATATGAGGAAGATGTTAGACTCATCTTCACTCACGTTCGCTAGGACAATGCTGGGCATATCTGTCAAACTCTTGCATTACAATCAAAGAAGGGTGTCATCTCACATAATAATCAGTGCTAACCTGGACTATGGGCCACTAAAAATGTGAAATGATATTAAATATGGTTCAGTAAAGATCTAGAAAATGTAAAGTAAAGTAGAAAAAATGTCCAAATATCTGTTAAACAGCGGTAGGCCTCAGTGGACAAAGGATGATTTTCACTCATAATAGTGGGTAACTCTCCTGCAAGACCAGCAACTCTTCTTGTCTTCATAATTTGAAAGGGTTAAGTTTTACTACATTTTGTTTTATTTATACAGAGTTTGAGTCGTCTGCAGACAATGAAGTGACCATTGATATCCACCACTTTAACAGGTCTAGGAGCTTATGTGGCACCCCTGAGGGTTCAGTAGCCACAGGGGTACTGCACCTCAGATAGAGGTGTGGTATCTCCTCTTCCAGGTAAGGATGGAGCATCACTCAGGACCCCACTTCACACTCAACACTACACCACTCCTGTCCTGCAGGGGGCCTAAATGCACCAGGGTGCTGCCCCGCTCCGGGATAGAGGAGATGGGGGGAACCAAAGACAGGGGGAACCAAGTAGTGGGTGAGGGTGGAGGAAACACTTACAGGAAGCACTTATAGAATCATATATAATATATGGCCATCTTAAGTTCAAGGTCTTTTGATTGTGGTCTTCTGTCAGGGTCCAGCAAGAGTCTGTAGCTGGCTGAAGATTCACAGTCCTCGCTCTCTGGCCTAGAGACGAGGAGCGGGTCAGAGTTAACCAGTGTCTCTGCCCGGTCAGGGTCCCGTTCTAAGAAGGCCTTGGAGGGGAGCAGAGGAGATAGGCTCCACAGGCAAAAGGATCCCAGGGGGATACGGACGGAGCGTAGTCGCCACCTGTATTCTTCACTCTGGCCTAGCCAGAGGGATTCCAGCTGCAGAAGGGGTAACCGGCCCCCGATATCTGATTTTGTCACTACACGTCTCAGTCAGAAAAGCCCGGAGGCTTTGTGGATCCCAGGGGGATACGGACAGAGCGGAGTCGCCACCTGTATCTCTCAAACTGCGTTTACCCAGTGGGACCTGGCCTTACGCCACGTTCATACCACACACAGTCAGGAGAAGACTCAGTGGGAGAACTTACTAAGGAGAGGAACACACCAGAGGGGTCTCGACAGGTGCTCCTGATCTACCTGGGAAGTGCTGAACAACCCTTCCTGGTGGCCGCAGTACGCCGTGTGTAGCAGAGAGAAGCTTTGTGGCTGAAAGTTCATCTAAAGTTAGTAAAGACCCGGATGACTTCATTCACCGCCTCCGCTTGTTTATTCCCGCGCGGCACTGCACCCACCATACTTCCACATAGTTCTCCAAACACTGCCCTGAGGCCTACTCCGCCTGTGGGGAGTAGTACCAACTGTGCTGCCAGAACACCAGCCTCAGAGGACTGTCGCAGCGCTGGTGGCCTTCACCAGAAACCACAGGTGTCGTAGTCAAACAACCACTCTTCCCAAAAAGCCCATTTTTCAGGTGACAGCCCTGGGCACGGAATGGGCCGAGGCCACGACTGCATCCCCACGACATCTGCAAGGCCCGGCTCTGAGTACCCCACTGCTCAGGGAGGGCGAGTCACTTACTGCATAATGTGCTAATAATAAACTCAGTGTAAGGTTTTATTCACATCAGTATTTTTTTTATAAGTATTTCATTAGTATTTCTATGCCAAAACCAGGAGGGTCTCCAAAATACAGAACAGGTGTTAAATCTTTCAAGTATAGTTTTTCTCTGTCAGTTCCACTTCCGATTTTGGCTTTCAAACACTGATGCAAAATACTGACCAAATACTGACGTGTGAATAAGCACTAAGGCAGTATTTAACAAGTCCCTGGACAGCCTTTAGTTGCCGCTCTAGGTAGCCACCATTTAATTCTCTATGCATGTGATTTTGAGTTTTGTATCAATTATTTAGGGTACATTGCAAAGAAAAAAAAAGTCTACATGCAGCTTTTACTGCGTGCAATTTATTAGAGAATAGCATTTGTTCGGGATGCCATCTGACTCTACTCATAGCAATTTACACTCAGAACATACTGTATGGAAACTTATTTTTCTATATACTCCTGTAATACAGCTATGTGCACATAGAGTCCTATGAGGAGCTTTTTGGAATGGTCCACTCCAAAAAATGCCTTAAAAACACTTAAAAAAGCTTGATAGACTTTCTATTCATAAATTTACTGTGGTTTATCGTATCTTTGGGAAGCTGAGTTCAATTTCCCTAGCCACACACAGGCCTGATTACTGCCACATATGTTCTCAATCAATAAATCACATAAAAAGGACTCCCTGACAAAGTGAACTAGACCAAAAGATCCTCAAAAGCATCATGCTGCGATCCAAAGAAATTCAGGAACAAATAAGGAACAAAGTAATTGAGATCTATCTCTCTGGAAAAGGTTTTAAAGCCATTTCTAAAGCTTTGGGACTCCAGCGAACCACGGTGAAAGCTATTATCCACAAATGGCGAAAACATGGAACAGTGGTGAACCTTTCCACGAGTGTTCGTATTCTGCCACCGATGTACGTGGGGTGAGATGTGTCTGAGGGATGTGAACCTGGATCTCTGTATAAGTGATGGCGGATAGCGTTAACTCCCTGACCTGTGCTTCTATTCCTTATGAACTGCATGTGGTAATACGAAAGGATGATGCAGTAATGAATTCATCAGGTTTATTTACAGTACCTTGATGAGATGAGATGTCAAGGAAGATGAGGGGATGAAGATGAGGTAAAAGTTAGAACAGTAGGTTATTAGAAGCACCAGGTAGAGGTAACAAGAGAATACTTTCTCCAGCCCTGCAGCATGTGCTGTCAAGATGGCACTCACAAAGAAGAAGGAAGTAAGGAGGAGGAGATAGGAGAAGTTGCAGACAGGAAGGATTCTGGGTAAACCAGTGATAATACATATTATAACATATTATAACAACTGCCAGTAGATGGCATCAAAGTACAACAAATACAATTAAACATAACATTAGGAAAATGTTCCTGTAATGGCTGAAAGTCTTTGCCAACAAAGAGCTGGACAGCACACTCCCCGTCTGAAATCCTTGGATTTCACTATTTTAACTGTCTTGAAGTGGAGGTGTTTCCTGATGTACACTGAACCTGAAAGGCAAAAACAATGCATGCAATGCAACAATAACATTAAGGGGATAGACGAATGTCTATAACAAGTTCCTGAAGTAATCCAAAGGATAACCCATCTTCGGATTGAAGAAGCCGCACTAGGCCAAACTGTACCTAGCCATCTTCGCTTGGAAAGGTTTTTGATATAAGTCCCATAGGCCATGCGTTTCTTTCAGCCTTCTGGTCTTTCATGAAGACAAGATCTTCTACTTGTAAGCTCGGTTTAACTTGTTGCCATTTTCTTCGTCTTTGGAGAAGAGTAAGGTACTCCCTCTTCCATCTACTCCAGAAACAGTTAGCCAGATGTTGTACATGTTTCCAACGTCTCTGATATTTGTTACTGGACACAGAGTCTTCAGGTGGGTTAGGAATGGTTCCAAGTTTCTGAGTGAGGAGAGTTGCTGGAGTAAGAATAGCAGGAGATTCTGGATCCATAGATATGGGAACAAGTGGTCTTGAGTTTACAATAGCAGATACTTCTGCTAAGAAAGTGGTTAAAGTATTGTGAGTGAGTCTCGAGAGGTTTGAGTCCATCAACATAGACTCCAGTATCCGGAGAGTGATACCTATCATTCTTTCCACCCATATGGGAAGCGTGAGGAGGGTTTAAGACCCACGAACAACCATTGCTTGCCAAGAAGTCCTGGACTGGTGTTGAATTCAATTGTAGTTCTCGACAGGCACCTACGAAGTTTGTTCCACAATCGGTCCTTATTTGCTTTACTGGTCCTCGTATGGCAAGGAATCATCTTAAGGCACTGATGAAACTGGAGGAATCCATGGACTCTATTACTTCAATGTGTATTGCTCGTACACTCATGCATGTGAACAACACTGCCCAACATTTACTCTCTGCGTGTCCGCCTCTGGTCCTACATGCAGTGACTTCCCATGGGCCAAAAACGTCCAAACCAACATAGGTATATGGTGTCTCTGTGCTTGTCCTATCAGCAGGCAAATCAGACATCTGTTGTTGTTGCAGTTTTCCTCTTGTCTTGCGACACTGAACACAAAGATGAATTAAATGGGAAACCTGTCTCTTTGCTCCCACAATCCTGAGGCCTGCAACGCTTAGGGCACCTTCAGTGAAGTGTCTGCCTTGATGTTTGATTTTTTTCATGGTAATGTCGTATTAGTAGAGTGGTGATATTGTGACGGCCAGGAATAATTAGAGGATTTTCTTCTGCCTCCTCCAACTTGGCTTTGTTTAAACGACCACCGACTCTCACTAAACCCTTCTTGTCAATTACTGGATTTAAGTCGACTGGATCCGAGCGAGGCTGAGACTGCACCACACCCCAATGGTGAGCGGACTTTACTTCCTTTTTTTGTTTTTAGGAATGACTTGTTTTTTAAGCATACATTCCATTTCCTTGTGAAACACATTCTGCTGCACATTACGTATCACAAACAGTTCACTCAGAGCAATGTCTTCTGCAGAGAGAGGCTGATGACAGATGTGCCAACCACGATAATCAGCATTACTGTCCTTATTGTGATAGCATTGTGCAAAGTGGACTAACCTTGCAATGGCACGAACAAGCCTTGTCCATCTGGAGAAGCGATCAAATCGCCGACAGTCAAAGCCAACCTTCTCCTTGGATTTGGTGATGAGGGTGCTGGCATCAGGACGGATCTCTGGGTCAACGTCTGGATCCTGAAGACTGAAGATGTCCTCAATGGCAGTCTCATCACACTGGCTGAGAAGGAACTACGGTCCTGTTAACCAAGAAGAATTTGCAAAAGCACCAACGGACACTGGCCTAGTAGCAAGGTCAGCAGGGTTAAGATGGGATGGAACATACTGCCATTGCTCAGTTTGGAGGATTTCCTGATCCTTTCAATGTGGTTACTGACATAGACATAAAAGCGTTTTGTCTGGTTGTACAGTGGTGGCCAAAAGTATTGGCACCCCTGCAATTCTGTCAGATAATACTCAGTTTCTTCCTGAAAATGATTGCAATCACAAATTCTTTGGTATTATTATCTTCATTTTATTTGTCTTCAATGAAAAAACACAAAAAGAATTGTCCTAAAGCCAAATTGGATATAATTCCACACCAAACCTTAAAAAGGGGGTGGACAAAAGTATTGGCACTGTTTGAAAAATCATGTGATGCTTCTCTAATTTGTGTAATTAACAGCACCTGTAACTTACCTGTGGCACCTAACAGGTGTTGGCAATAACTAAATCACACTTGCAGCCAGTTAACATGGATTAAAGTTGACTCAACCTCTGTCCTGTGTCCTTGTGTGTACCACATTGAGCATGGAGAAAAGAAAGATGACCAAAGAACTGTCTGAGGACTTGAGAAACCAAATTGTGAGGAAGCATGAGCAATCTCAAGGCTACAAGTCCATCTCCAAAGACCTGAATGTTCCTGTGTCTTCCGTGCGCAGTGTCATCAAGAAGTTTAAAGCCCATGGCACTGTGGCTAACCTCCCTAGATGTGGACAGAAAAGAAAAATTGACGAGAGATTTCAGGGCAAGATTGTGCGGATGGTGGATAAAGAACCTCGACTAACATCCAAACAAGTTCAAGCTGCCCTGCAGTCCGAGGGTACAACAGTGTTAACCCATACTATCCGTCACCGTCTGAATGAAAAGGGACTGTATGGTAGGATACCCAGGAAGACCCCACTTCTTACCCCGAGACATAAAAAAGCCAGGCTGGAGTTTGCTAAAACTTACCTGAGAAAGCCTAAAATGTTTTGGAAGAATGTTCTCTGGTCAGATGAGACAAAAGTAGAGCTTTTTGGGAAAAAGCATCAACATAGAGTGTACAGGAAAAAAAAAGAGGCATTCAAAGAAAAGAACACGGTCCCTATAGTCAAACAGGGCGGAGCTTCCCTGATGTTTTGGGGTTGCTTTGCTGCCTCTGGCACTGGACTGTTTGACCGTGTGCATGGCATTATGAAGTCTGAAGACTACCAACAAATTTTGCAGCATAATGTAGGGCAAAGTGTGAGAAAGCTGGGTCTCCCTCAGAGGTCATGGGTCTTCCAGCAGGACAATGACCCAAAACGCACTTCCAAAAGCACTATAAAATGGTTTGAGAGAAAGCACTGGAGACTTCTAAGGTGGCCAGCAATGAGCCCAGACCTGAATCCCATAGAACACCTGTGGAGAGATCTCAAAATGGCAGTTTGGAGAAGGCACCCTTCAAATATCAGCGACCTGGAGCAGTTTGCCAAAGAAGAATGGTCTACAATTACAGCAGAGCATTGTAAGAAACTCATTGATGGTTACCGGAAGCGGTTGTTCGCAGTTATTTTGGCTAAAGGTTGTGCAACCAAGTATTAGGCTGAGGGTGCCAATACTTATGTCTGGCCCTTTTTTGGAGTTTTGCGTGAAATGATCAATGATTTGATTTTTGCTTCATTCTCTTTTGTGTTATTTCCTTGCAAGCAAATTAAATGAAGATAATAATACCAAAGCATTTGTGATTGCAATCATTTTCAGGAAGAAACTGAGTATCATCTGACAGAATTGCAGGGGTGCCAATACTTTTGGCCACCACTGTATATGTAGCCCAGAACAACTTTGCTGTCTGTGCAGAATCTGGTGTCATCCACGTGAATAGCTAGTTCGCTCTGTATGAAGTCTGCAATATCAGTGGCTAGTACAGCCCCACAAAGCTCAAGTCTGGGTATGGTGTACTCGGGCTTAGGAGACAATTTAGCCTTTCCAAATAGAAATTCAACATGGGCTTCATTGTTAGAGTCTATAACCTTCAAATAAACAACAGCTACAATAGCTTCAGTAGAGGCATCAGAGAATATCTGGATCTCTTTCCTTTGAATCATAGCAATGGATGCTGGAGTGTAACAACATGGTATGTGGATTTTATCCAAGACGCAAAAAGATTCCTGCCATGACTTCCACTTTAGTTGTTTGTCAGCAGGGAGTGGTATGTCCCAGTCCTTAATAGATGCTGAGAGTTACCTTAACAGAAGCTTGCCTTGTATAGTCAGGGGAGCAACAAACCCGAGTGGATCATATAGTCTGTTCACCACTGACAGAACCACACGCTTAGTAAATGTTTTTTCTGCACCACTAACCTGAAAGCAGAAGGAGTCCTTTAACAAGATCCATCTCAAGCCCAGACTTCTCTGTACTGGCGGGTTGTCTGAGCCTAGATTCAAGTCTCTGAATTCTGCCGCATGATCATTAGAGTGAAAGACCTTCATGACAACAGCACTATTGGAGGTGGACTTTATGCAATCTTAAATTAGCTTTAGAAAGCATACCTTGTGTCTGTTTGAGCAGATCTCTGGCTTCTTCTGCTGTGGGCAGTGATTTGAGACCGTCGTCCATGTAGAAGTCCTTTTCAACGAACTGTTGGGCATCCTTCCCGAGCTCTGCTTCGCCATCAGAGGCAGTCCTACGTAGGCCGTATGTAGCAACTGCAGGAGAGGGACTGTTTCCGAACACATGCACCTTCATGGGGTATTTAACCATTTCCTTGTTTGTGTCGTTGTCTCGGTGCCATAGAAACGGAGATAATTTCTGTGACCTTGTCGCACGATGAAACAATGGAACATTTGTGCAATGTCAGCAGGAATGGCAACTGACTTTTTATGAATCTCATGAGCACTCCCACTAGGTTATTAGTCAGGTTGGATTGGACCAGTGAGGAGAACGTCGTTCAGGGATACACCATCATGCTTGGTGCTTGAATCGAACGCCACTCTGATTTGTTTAGGCTTTCTTGGATGATATGCTTCAAAGGAAGGTAGATAACAGCATTCTTCATTGGCTTGCAAGTGTGGAGCTGGCTCTATGTGGTCATTGCAAAATATCTTGTCTATAAAGGCTACAAAATGGTCCTTCATTTCAGGCTTGTTTCTCAATGTTCTCTGCAGTGAGATGAACCTGGATAAGACCTGTTCCCGGTTGTTAAGAAGCTTGGCCCTTGTAGCTTTGAAGGGTAAGAGAGCAACCCAATGGTCAGATTTGTTCTTGAAGAATCCACTGTCCATTATTTTAATAAATTCCTTGTCCTCCATAGATAAGGCGACCTTGTTGTCATTTTGTGTTGTGCGAAACACTGTTTTCCCTAAGTCGTCACCGTAGGGAATGGGAATGATGTCAGGCTCTTGGATGAAGTCAGATAACCTTTCTTTCACTTCGTAGTGATGAGAGCATGGTTTGAAGTGAGTTGTGTGACCATTTTGAAGTACATACAGTACAGACTAAAAGTTTGGACACACCTCATTTAAAGATTTTTCTGTATTTTCATGACTATGAAAATTGTACATTCACACTGAAGGCATCAAAACTATGAATTAACACATGTGGAATTATATACTTAACAAAAAAAGTGTGAAACAACTGAAAATATGTCTTATATTCTAGGTTCTTCAAAGTAGCCACCTTTTGCTTTGATGACTGCTTTGCTCACTCTTGGCATTCTCTTGATGAGCTTCAAGAGGTAGTCACCGGAAATGGTCTTCCAACAATCTTGAAGGAGTTCCCAGAGATGCTTAGCACTTGTTGGCCCTTTTGCCTTCACTCTGCGGTCCAGCTCACCCCAAACCATCTCGATTGGGTCCAGGTCTGGTGACTGTGAAGGCCAGGTCATCTGGCGTAGCACCCCATCACTCTCCTTCTTGGTCAAATAGCCCTTACACAGCCTGGAGGTGTGTTTGGGGTCATTGTCCTGTTGAAAAATAAATGATGGTCCAACTAAACGCAAACCGGATGGAATAGCAAGCCGCGGCAAGATGCTGTGGTAGCCATGCTGGTTCAATATGTGTTCAATTTTGAATAAATCCCCAACAGTGTCACCAGCAAAGCACCCCCACACCATCACACCTCCTCCTCCATGCTTCACGGTGGGAACCAGGCATGTAGAGTCCATCCGTTCACCTTTTCTATGTCACACAAAGACACGGTGGTTGGAACCAAAGATCTCAAATTTGGACTCATCAGACCAAAGCACAGATTTCCACTCGTCTAATGTCCATTCCTTGTGTTCTTTAGCCCAAACAAGTCTCTTCTGCTTGTTGCCTGTCTTTAGCAGTGGTTTCCTAACAGCTATTTTACCATGAAGGCCTGCTGCCCAAAGTCTCCTCTTAACTAGAGATGAGCGTTGTTCTACTCGAACTGTTCGCCAATCTCAAATTCGAGCTGTTTTGGGCGGTGTTCGAGCCGATCGGCGAACACGAACAATTTGAGAAAAATTCGGCTGTTCGAGGTTATGTTCGATAACTGTTCGTGCACCAAAATCATAACTGGATTTTTTCTCAGTAATGATGAAAATTAATGTTAATACGCAGTTTGAGTGTACAGCGGGGCGGGGGGAGGGGCAGGGGATGGATCTCTGCAGGAACAATGAAGATCTCCATTTTTTTTTCTCTTTCCCGCATTTGCAGTGGGGAGGTGCAATCTGTCAGCCTATCAGCAGCGCACACACGGAGCGAAGTGCTTTTTTTCACACAAGCAAGGGCATGTGTGATTGGCAGTGTATGTCACATGTCCTTGCCCTATAAGACCAAGCCATTTTCCCCGTCGCCACCATTTTCTCACTGCTGCAGCTGCGTGTTAGACGGCACCGCTGTTGCTGTGTGCGCTATACCTTGTTAATTTCAAGCCAATTTTCGCACAAATATACAGATAGCTTGGGAGTAGGGAATTGTTGTGATTGCAGTCCTTTTAAGGACTAGGTTACAGCATTTCCTACGACTTTTATCAGGCAGGTCTGTGCTCTTAAATAGATAGATTGTGGGAGTAAAGACTAATTGTAATTGGAGTCCTTTTCAGGACTAGGTTACATCAGTTCCTATCAGTTTTTGCCAGGCAGGTCTGTGCCAGTGCTGTGCAAGTTTTTTTCACAGCATTTGGCTGAATCTAGCAAAGCTAATCCTTTTTGGCCTATTGCAGAGTGTGTTAGTCAGTGGAGTAGCCTATCTGTGTTGCAAGATATACCACCTGTGTATAGAATACCAATTTTTTTACTGCACCTAGTGAAGTAAAATCTTTTGGGCATAGCATCATTCTATTAGTCCATCTATACTGACCTCCATCAGGTTGCAAACTGAATATAATTTTTTTCTGCATCTAGCTCTGAAAAAATATTTGGGCTTCTAGCAGTGTGTGGGACTTGGTCTATTAGTCCTTCTATACTGACCTCCATCAGGTTGCAAATTAAAAATATTTTTTTTCTTCATTTAGCTCTGAAAAAATATTTGGGCTTCTAGCAGTGTGTGGGACTTGTTCTATTAGTCCTTCTATACTGACCTCCAGCAGGTTGCAAATTGAATATAATTTTTTTCTGCATCTAGCTCTGAAAAAATATTTGGGCTTCTAGCGGTGTGTGGGACTTGGTCTATTAGTCCATCTATACTGACCTCCATCAGGTTGCAAATTAAAAATATTTTTTTTCTGCATCTAGCTCTGAAAAAATATTTGGGCTTCTAGCAGTGTGTGGGACTTGGTCTATTAGTCCATCTATACTGACCTCCATCAGGTTGCAAATTAAAAATAATTTTTTTCTTCATTTATCTCTGAAAAAATATTTGGGCTTCTAGCAGCGTGTGGGACTTGTTCTATTAGTCCATCTATACTGACCTCCATCAGGTTGCAAATTAAAAATAATTTTTTTCTGCATCTAGCTCTGAAAAAATATTTGGGCTTCTAGCAGTGTGTGGGACTTGGTCTATTAGTCCAACTATACTGACCTCCATCAGGTTGCAAATTAAAAATAATTTTTTTCTGCATCTAGCTCTGAAAAAATATTTGGGCTTCTAGCAGTGTGTGGGACTTGTTCTATTAGTCCTTCTATACTGACGTCCAGCAGGTTGCAAATTGAATATAATTTTTTTCTGCATCTAGCTCTGAAAAAATATTTGGGCTTCTAGCGGTGTGTGGGACTTGGTCTATTAGTCCATCTATACTGACCTCCATCAGGTTGCAAATTAAAAATAATTTTTTTCTGCATCTAGCTCTGAAAAAATATTTGGGCTTCTAGCAGTGTGTGGGACTTGGTCTATTAGTCCATCTATACTGACCTCCATCAGGTTGCAAATTAAAAATAATTTTTTTCTTCATTTAGCTCTGAAAAAATATTTGGGCTTCTAGCAGTGTGTGGGACTTGGTCTATTAGTCCATCTATACTGACCTCCATCAGGTTGCAAATTGAATAAAAAAAATTTCTGCATCTAGCTCTGAAAAAATATTTGGGCTTCTAGCGGTGTGTGGGACTTGGTCTATTAGTCCATCTATACTGACCTCCATCAGGTTGCAAATTAAAAATAATTTTTTTCTGCATCTAGCTCTGAAAAAATATTTGGGCTTCTAGCAGTGTGTGGGACTTGGTCTATTAGTCCATCTATACTGACCTCCATCAGGTTGCAAATTAAAAATAATTTTTTTCTTCATTTAGCTCTGAAAAAATATTTGGGCTTCTAGCAGTGTGTGGGACTTGTTCTATTAGTCCTTCTATACTGACGTCCAGCAGGTTGCAAATTGAATATAATTTTTTTCTGCATCTAGCTCTGAAAAAATATTTGGGCTTCTAGCGGTGTGTGGGACTTGGTCTATTAGTCCATCTATACTGACCTCCATCAGGTTGCAAATTAAAAATAATTTTTTTCTGCATCTAGCTCTGAAAAAATATTTGGGCTTCTAGCAGTGTGTGGGACTTGGTCTATTAGTCCATCTATACTGACCTCCATCAGGTTGCAAATTAAAAATAATTTTTTTCTTCATTTAGCTCTGAAAAAATATTTGGGCTTCTAGCAGTGTGTGGGACTTGTTCTATTAGTCCTTCTATACTGACGTCCAGCAGGTTGCAAATTGAATATAATTTTTTTCTGCATCTAGCTCTGAAAAAATATTTGGGCTTCTAGCGGTGTGTGGGACTTGGTCTATTAGTCCATCTATACTGACCTCCATCAGGTTGCAAATTAAAAATAATTTTTTTCTGCATCTAGCTCTGAAAAAATATTTGGGCTTCTAGCAGTGTGTGGGACTTGGTCTATTAGTCCATCTATACTGACCTCCATCAGGTTGCAAATTAAAAATAATTTTTTTCTTCATTTAGCTCTGAAAAAATATTTGGGCTTCTAGCAGTGTGTGGGACTTGTTCTATTAGTCCTTCTATACTGACCTCCAGCAGGTTGCAAATTGAATATAATTTTTTTCTGCATCTAGCTCTGAAAAAATATTTGGGCTTCTAGCGGTGTGTGGGACTTGGTCTATTAGTCCATCTATACTGACCTCCATCAGGTTGCAAATTAAAAATAATTTTTTTCTGCATCTAACCCAGCCAATAGTTTTGGCCTAATACCACAGTTTGGCCACTCAGCTCTGCTCGGTTACCATCCATTGTTTTTTTGTGCAAACAACTCCAGAGTTGTGAATTAGTTAACCACCAAAATGAGTGGAAAAAGGCCTGCTGCTGGTGGAAAGGGGAATAGGCGTGTTGGGAAGGGGAAAAAAGGTTGTGTCCGTGGGGTAGGTGCAGAAGAAAGACCATCTTCCAGCCAAACTAAAATGTCTACTTCTTTTAGCGGACAATGTGATAAGATCCCTTTCTTACGGCCACGCCAATCGCTACAAATTCCAGATGAGGCACAAAAACAGCAGGTGCTTCAACGGATATCAAGTGCTCCTTTAAGTGGGCTCTCCTCCACATCAACTTCAACATCACAAATACTCCAGTCCTCAAAGGTGTCACCCAAATCGCACTTGCTTCCTCACAGCTCCCAAATCTCCAGCTGCCCGTCTGAGTATGAGGTAGAACAGATGGTTGAGTCTGCAGAGCTGTTTACTCATACTATAGCCTGGGAATCAGAGGTCGACTCCAGCGCTTCTGTGAATCCAGACGAGGAAATGATCTGCACTGATGCCCAGAATCTTTATGAGTCGGATCCAGGACCAGACGCAGAAGGTTCTGACCATAATGTAGACCCTCATTCCCAAACTGTAACTCCTGTTGGTGGAGACAATGAGGAAGACGATGATAAGACTCAAATACCTGATTGGAGCGACAACTTTAGTTTTTTGTCAGGGCAGGAACAGGTTGGCTCTGAGGACGACGGGTGTGATAACGCACAGGGTGATGATGATGAGGTCGGAGATCCCACTTACTGTCAACCCACAGTCAGCCAAGAGATGAGGTCAGCAGAGGAGGTGGAGGAAGATGCTAGTGACGACGAGGTCAGGTTGCGCCTTCCTGGACAGAGACGTAGTACTGGAAGCACGTCAACAACTGCATCCTCAAACACAACTCTGCCTCTCACCACAAGTCGTGGTGGCTCTTCAGGTCGCATGGGTGCTAAGCCTTGCATAGCCTGGGCATTTTTTCAGATCGATAAAGATGACCCAACTCGTGTTATCTGTAACAAAAGCTAAGTAGAGGAAAAAAAATACATAGTTTGAGTACTTCATGCATGAACCGGCACATGGACATGAAGCATAAGTTGCAGTGGGAAGCTCAGTGTGCTACAATGCGGTCTAGCCGGCCGGGCCAACCACCGTCTGCCATATCTTGTGCATCCGCGGCCTCTTCATCCTCTGTGACTGGGGGGACAGCAGTCACACCTGTTTTGGGGCACAGACCTGCCACCTCTTTACCCGCAACAGCCAGCGTGATTGGCAGGTCATCATTTTCTTTGGAGGTGGTAACACCAGCTGGTCTTGAGCGCTGTCCGACATCGATAGCACCACCTTTGGATCAAGGCAACCTAACATGTCCGCCTGCATCTTCCTCACAGACCGGCAGTTTGCCGGGGACACCCTTATCAACCCCGTCTAAGCACAATAGCCAGCCCTCGGTCCCTCAGATGTGGACAAGTAAAAGACCATTTCCTCCTAGCCATGAGAAAGCTAAGAGGTTGAATTTCACCATCTGCAAGCTCTTGGCTACAGAAATGCTGCCTTTCCGCCTGGTGGACACAGAGGATTTTCGAGACCTTATGTCCGTCGCAGTGCCCCAGTACCAGATGCCCAGTCGGCACTACTTCTCAAAGAAAGGTGTGCCTGCGCTCCACCAGCATGTCGCACACAACATCACCGCTTCTTTGAGAAACTCTGTGTGTGACAGGGTGCATTTCACCACAGACACTTGGACGAGTAGGCATGGACAGGGGCGTTACATGTCGCTGACTGGGCACTGGGTAACTATGGTGACAGCAGGACAAGGGGCTGCTGTCCAAGTCTTGCCGTCCCCACGAGTTGTGCGTCAATCCTCTTTATGTCATTTTTCCTCCACTGCTTCTGCCTCCTCAACCTCCTCTCGGTCTTCCACCTGCACCCAAAGCCTGTCTGGTCATGCCACAAACTTTCTAACTGCGCAGAAGGGATCCTGCACACCTCCTTACTATGCTGGCAGTAGGGCTCAACGTCATCAGGCGGTTTTTACATTGAAATGTCTGGGAAATGTGAGTCACACAGCTGAGGAGTTGTGGTCAGCTCTGGAGAACCAATTTCATGAATGGTTGTCTCCACTGGACCTGAAACCAGGGAAGGCCGTGTGCGACAATGCTGCAAACCTGGGTGCGGCCCTTCGCCGGGGCAATGTCACACACGTGCCTTGTATGGCTCACGTGTTGAACCTGGTTGTCCAGCAATTTTTAGCCCACTATCCCAGACTAGATGGCCTTCTGCAGAGGGCACGGTCGCTGTGTGCTCACTTCCGCCGTTCGCATCCCGCAGCTCAGCGACTTACATCTCTACAGAAGTCGTTGGGCCTGCCACTTCACCGGCTAAAATGCGATGTGCCTACCCGGTGGAATTCAACTCTGCACATGTTGCAGCGACTGTGGCAGCACCGACAAGCCCTGGTGCAATACGTTCTGACGTATAGCCTGGGCCAACGAGATTCAGAGGTGGGGCAAATCACGCTGGAGGGGTGGTCTCAGATCAGGGACCTATGCACCCTTCTGCACAGTTTTGAAATGGCGACGAAGATGTTTAGTGCTGACGATGCCATTATCAGCATGACTATTCCGGTGATTTACATGCTGGAGCACATGTTAAACAGAATTCGGAGTCAGGTGGTGGCACAAGAGGAGGTGGAGGAAGTAGAGGAGGAGGAGTTGTATGCGGAAGGGCTAACATCTGCAAGGTCCAGACGGTCGGCAGCACCAAGGCGGCAGGCATGTGAGGGTGGGGGAGATGATTTTACCAGGGCGCTTGGTAGCAGCCAAACTAGTGAGGAAGGTGCAGGAGCCCAGGAAGAAGTGGAGGACGAACTGATGGAAGACTCATCAGATGAGGGAGATCTTGATCACATTTCTGTTGTGCGAGGTTGGGGGGAGAGGACAGAGGAAGGAAGCATGATTGCTACCTCGCCACCAACACAACAGGGACTTGGTGCTCCTGGATGCGCAACACACATGAGTGCCTTCTTGCTGCACTACCTGCAACATGACCCTCGAATTGTGAGAATTAGAAATAATCCTGACTACTGGGTTGCCACACTGTTAGATCCCCGGTACAAAAGTAAATTTGCAGAAATTATTCCTGCCATAGAAAGGGATGCACGCATGCAGGAGTATCAGCAGAGACTGTTGCAGAATCTTACATGTGCTTTTCCACAAAATACCAGTGGTGCACGTAGTGAATCTCACAGTTCCAACTTGCCAACCGTGGGACCGTCAAGTGTTCAGCACTCAAACCGTAACAGAACCACAGTATCTGCTGGTAACATCAATTTTGCGGAATCATTTCACCACTTTTTTAGCCCATCCTTTGCAAGGCCACAGGAGACAAGAAGTCTGACACATAGTCAACGCCTAGAGACGATGGTACAGGAGTATCTCCAAGTAAACATTGAAGCCACGACTGTGTCACTGGACCCTTGCTCTTTTTGGGCTTCCAATCTGGATAAATGGCCGGAGCTAGCCACTTACGCCTTGGAGATCTTGTCATGCCCCGCAGCCAGCGTTCTGTCTGAACGTGTGTTCAGCGCTGCTGGTGGTGTGCTGACAGATAAGCGCACGCGGCTCTCCACTGATAATGTAGACAGACTCACGTTCATAAAGATGAACAAATCATGGATCCGAAACGACTTTTCTACCCCTGTGTCATCCTGGGGAGAGTAAAAGCTTGATGATTGGTTAAAATCACCCTACCAACCGTTTTAAGCTTTCAAATTACTAATCATGTTTATCTGTATCTTGACTGGAAAATAATTTGGGCTTTGTAGCAGTGTGCAGCACTGATCCTATTAGGCCATCTATACTAAAGCTTCACCAGATTTAAAATTAAAAATAATTTTTAGCTGCATCTAGCCCGGAAAATAATTTTGGGGCTCCGAGATGCGCAAGACACATAAGTGCCTTCTTGCTGCACTACCTGCAGCATGACCCTCATATTGTCAGAATTCGAAGTAATCATGACTACTGGGTTGCCACACTCTTAGATCCCCCAAACTTTTCGATCAACCTTTTCATTTTAATAAAGACCAAAAAAATGGTCATTTTTGAAATTATAAGCATTAGCAGGTTGTTAGAAACTGAAATCAAACAGTTTTCAACTCAAAACTTTATTCTAGGTGATGTTACATTTTCACATAGGACCCCTTGTTCGAAAGGAGCTTCTGAACTCTCTCGTCCATTGAATTTGTCAGGTTTTGGATGGTTTCTGCTTCAATTGTTTTGCATGAGGACAGAATACCCTCCCAGAGCTGTTGCTTAGATGTGAACTGCCTCCCGCCATCATAGACACTCCTTTTAATGATGCTCCAAAGGTTCTGAATGGGGTAGAGGTCAGGGGAGCATGGGGGTCACACCATAAGTTTGTCCCCTTTTATGCCCATATCAGCTAGAGATGCAGATGTTTTATGTGCAGCATGAGATGGTGCATTATCATGCAGAAAAATGATCTTGCTGTGAAATACACGGTTCTTCTTCTTGAACCATGGCAGGAAGTGCTGTTTGAGAAAATCCACATACATTATGGAGTTCATCTTTAGCGCCTTCAGGGATCCTAAAGGGGCCGACAATCTCTCTCCCCATGATTCCAGCCCAAAACATTACTCCACCTCCTCCTTGTTGGCGCTGTAGCCGTGTTTGCGTGGGGTGTCCATCAACCAGCCATCCTCCACTCCATTCATCTGGACCATCGAGCGCTGCACGGCACTCATCCGTGAACAAAACAGTTTTGAAATCAGTCTTCATGTAATGTTTGGCCCACTGGAGCCGTTTCTGCTTGTGTGAAGTGGATAGAGGAGGTCGACAGGATGGCATATGCACAGCTGCAAACCTCTGAAGGACCCTGCATCTTGTTGTTCGGGGGACGTTGGAGGCACAAGCAGCTTCAAAAACTTGTCTGCTGCTATGACAAGGCTTTTTTGCCGCTGCTGTTTCAACCTGACGTAATTGCCTGTAGGAAAGAGTCCTCAATTTGCCCTTATCAGCACGCACACGTGTGTACTGTGAATCAGCTACATACTTCTTGATTGCCAAGACACTTCATCCTGATCATCGCACAATGTTGATTGTAGTCATGCCTTGACCTAAACACTCCACAATTTGTTGCTTCTCAGCAGCCGACACATCCTTTTTCTTTCCCATTTTGGCAGAAAATGTAGGCTGCTTAATAATGTGAGAGAGCCTTCTTAAGTAGTCTTGCCTTTCATTGGACACACCTGCCAAACTAATTAGCACAGGTGTCTGCAATTGCTTACAGTGATATAAAGAGCCCTGACACACATCACCATCAATGAGTTTAACTGACAAACAAACAAATTCTTCCCTTATCACTCCTAAACACTTTTTGCATAATAATTTGGAACGCGGTGTACATGTGCTTTTCCACAAAACACCAGTGGTTCACGTAGTGAATCTTACAGTTCTAACTTGCCAACCGTGGTCTGTATGGAATTGTTCAATAAAGGGCCCAAAATTAAGATAACATAGATGGGAGAGGTCTCTATGAATAGGAATTCCTAAGTATTTGATACCCTGTGAGGGCCAGGCAAAGGGAAAGTTGGACTGGATGGAATCCTATATGGATTTAGGGAGGGAGACATCGAGGGCCTCAGACTTCGCTGCATTGATTTTAAAATTTTACCATGTAACAAAGTGATCTATTTCAGCCATAACAGCAGGGATGGATATATGTGATTGAGTGATATATACTAGGACATCATCAGCAAATAGAGAGCACTTGTACTCGGTGCCTCCCACCTCAATCCACCTAATATTGGGGTTATGGCGAATTGATGAGAGCAGGTGCTCCGTCACTAGGATGTATAAGAGAGGGGACAGAGGACATCCCTGCCTTGTCCCATTGGTGATTGTGAAAGGTGATGAAAATGTTCTGACGCACCCCCTGGGCCTTGGGACACCCGGAGCCGGACCCTTTTTGGTGGATGCTGGTGGTTGTAGTCTTCGTGGCGGCGATCCGGTTCCGTGGCTCAGGGCGGTCAAACCAGTGGCGGAACTATTTATGTGGTTTTGATGTTTAAATGTCCGACTACGCCACCCGTGGATTGCGGTCAGAGTGAACCGCCGCTACAGGGCAGACCGCTAAGGCTGGTGTTGTGGGTGCAGCAGAGCGTAGCATAACTCCCCACGGGAGGAGTATAGCCTCAGGGCAGTGTATGCGGAGGATGGGGGTGATGGTGCAGGGCAGCAGCAGTAACGACACGGAGTCAGTGATGCAGTTCAGGGCCTTTACTCACAGTTCTTATTATCCAGACCACGTCTGCAGGTAACGGCTGCCCACGTCGTACTGTGCTCACCAGGTGAGGGGCTCAGACAACTCCCAGATAACTTTGGAGCGCTTCACAGGACCCCCTTTGTGTGTCCTTTGTCTGGCCTTTCTTACCAACACTTCTGTCCGGCTGCCTCGGGCCTCCTCTTGGTAAACTTGGCGCCAGTTTCCCTGACCCTATGTGGTGCCTTCCTAGCGGGTGGAGCAAGGGGCTGCGCCACATAAAATGTCAGAGCCTCCGGTTTCTAGCTGAGGGTCGTTTCCTGCCTCCACTAGTTCGGGGACCGGTCTCCCCCTTTGGCCTGACCCCTCCACGCAGGTGGATTCGGGCGTGCGGTGGCGACTCGCCCGTCCGCACCCCTGGGATCCCTTCATTCCTCGTTCCTGGAGCCTTCTCCGCTCCTCTTCCTTCCTTCTCCCTCTTGCAGGCCTGGGCCTCTGTTACTAGGCCCGCCTCCGGAGCAGAGCTCATGCAGAGCCCCTGCTCCCTGCCACTTCTGCTCAGACTTCTCTGCACTGAACTAAGATGGTGCCCACCTTTTATACTCCCTTCTCAATGCACCCAGGAACTGCTTCCTCCCTGCTCCTGCACTGCAGGGTTCCCCTTCCTCAGTGTTCCCTCCCCCCACTCCAGCCAGGGACAGGGACTGTCGTGCCCATCTCAGGGGCATATTGGTCGCCCTGCCCCACGGCAATGTGGTGTAATGCATGCAGGTGTCGGGTCCTGATCCACACTCCATCCTTATCTGAGAGTGAGATATCACACCTCTGGTTGAGGTGCAATACGTCTGTAGCAACCGAGCCCTCGGTGCTACAGTTCCATTTATCTTCAGCCTAGGTGACGTATTGTGATACAGGGCCGTGATTTTGGCTATAAAAGGGTCCCCTAGACCCCTACCCCAAGCTTTTTAAGAGAATCATATATGGCGTGCCAGGAGACTCTATGGAATGCTTTCTCAGCATCCAACGAGAGTATCTACTTACAAATTTTTAACTGCATCTAGCCCAGGAAATACTTTGTGCCTAGTAGCAGTGTCTGCTAGTCAGCGGATTATCCCGGCTGTTAAGCAAGCTACACCACCTGTAGTTTGGACACTTAATTTTTTCAAAGGAAATGCTTCGGGACCACGGGATACTTAGTGAAGAGCATCAGGAGGCACCCCAAGGCATAGGGGCTGGGACTGGCACTAGGATGCCTTGCGGTGGACAGCCGAGCTCGATCCTTATAAAAGCTTTTTAACTGCAGCAGCTTTAGTGGACGCTACTGGAGCTGGAATTACGCGGCTGCTGGCATGAGACTTGCCCTCCAATAGATCCTTGTAAATGGATTTAAAGTGTATTCATTCAAATTAGAGGGACAATTTAAATTAAAAAGCTTAGAGCTGCCTCCACCACAGGGGGGCTCTCTTGACCCACCAGCGGACAGGCACCAGTATTGGGAGAGGGGGGCTGGCCGTCAGGGTTCACCGCGGCTCTGGCACAAACCCGGCGACACGGAGGTGGCACGGGCAGGAGCGGACTGGCCGTCTCGGCTTCTCACTTTTTGGATTTTAGAAGGGCATGACATGCCTATATCTGTGTCTCCCCCTCCTTTTACTCCTCCACCTCTTTTCTTTTCGCATGACTATATGTACTTGTCACTTTTCCATGTGTTAGTTGTGTCTTCTGAGCAGTTTGTCAGCTTTTGGACACCTTTGAAGGTGTTTTCTATGTGTTTCTATGTGTTTTTGTTTGACTGCCATTGGTTTTAACGGTGTTCGAAGGTGTTCGACGAACAGTTCGACGAACAGTTCGGCGAACACACGGGTGTTCGACGAACCGAACCGAACTCGAACACTACGGGGGTGGCTCAACACTACTCTTAACAGTTGTTGTAGAGATGTGTCTGCTGCTAGAACTCTGTGTGGCATTGACCTGGTCTCTAATCTGAGCTGCTGTTAACCTGTGATTTCTGAGGCTGGTGACTCGGATAAACTTATCCTCAGAAGCAGAGGTGACTCTTGGTCTTCCTTTCCTGGGGCGGTCCTCATGTGAGCCAGTTTCTTTGTAGCGTTTGATGGTTTTTGCAACTGCACTTGGGGACACATTCAAAGTTTTCCCAATTTTTCAGACTGACTGACCTTTATTTCTTAAAGTAATGATGGCCACTCGTTTTTCTTTACTTAGCTGCTTTTTTCTTGCCATAATACAAATTCTAGCAGTCTATTCAGTAGGACTCTCAGCTGTGTATCCACCAGACTTCTTCACAACACAACTGATGGTCCCTACCCCATTTATAAGGTAAGAAATCCCACTTATTAAACCTGGCAGGGCACACCTGTGAAGTGAAAACCATTTCCAGTGACTACCTCTTGAAGCTCATCAAGAGAATGCCAAGAGTGTGCAAAGCAGTCATCAAAGCAAAAGGTCGCTACTTTGAAGAACCTAGAATATAAGACATATTTTCAGGTGTTTCACACTTTTTGTTAAGTATATAATTCCACATGTGTTAATTTATAGTTTTGATGCCTTCAGTGTGAATGTACAATTTTCATAGTCAAGAAAATACAGAAAAATCTTTAAATGAGAAGGTGTGTCCAAACTATTGGTCTGTACTGTACATTTTAAAGGAGTTGACTTCGGATGCCTTATGACTCTTATCCAGACATACATTGCCCACGATTACCCAGCCAAGATCGAGTCTTTGGGCATATGGAGCATCATCTGGGCCATTGCATTGTTGGCGCACCTTGTGAACCCTTAGAATGTCCCTCCCTAGTAGGATTAGAATATCAGCATTCGTGTCCAGAGGAGGAACTTGGTTAGTTAGGTGCCTCAAGTGGCGATGATGAAGCGTGTCTTCCAGAATGGGAATTTCTTCCCTGTTATCGGGTATCTGGTCACATTCAATTAAAGTTGGCAAGTGTATGTGCACGTTCCCCTTGATTGAAGAGATAATGTACCCAGAGGCTCTCGTAACAGAGGTCTTAATACTACCAGAGCAGATGTTGAGGGTGTATGGAGCCGTTTGTCCTTTTATATTGAAGATCTCAAAGAGTTTGGGCTTTGCTAGAGACCTGTTACTTTGCTTATCTATTACGGCATACATTTTTGAGGCCTTGCCAGGTTGTCCTTCTTGATAGACTTTGACCAGACATACCTTGCCACAGCATTTAGGACTGGTCCCTACTCCACATACTTCAATACATGAGGAGGAAATAGCGGTTACAGCTTGATCAGGAACTTGTGGCTCCCTGCCATACTTTTGAGAGGGATTGGATGCTGCAGAAGGTTGCGAATTATGTGGAGCTGGTGTGGGATGCATGGATGTAGTGTGTTTGCTACTACTGCATTCAGTGCACTTAATGATGGCCTTACAGTCATTAGCAAGGTGGTCTGAGGAGGCGCCACACTTATAACATATCCCAAGCTCCTTGAGAGTATCTCTGTGCTCCTGCAAAGTCTTTTCCCTGAGTCCATGATATTCCTTAAGTGGGTGAGGTCGTTTGTGGATAGGGCACATACGGTTACTGTCCATGACTTTAGGAGTAACAGCATTTGTTTTAGTGAAGGAGGGTGCAGTAAGTGGAATGTCAGTTTTTCTCATGGATACTGTGCTCCTTAACTCTCTATGTTTGGTGATATTGTTATCATACCTTGTAGAAGATGACTATGAAACTGGTGGAGTAGAGTCAGTAAAATCGGAGCTGGGATCATTCTTCTTCCGAGCTTGATCACTGAAGAACCTGGAAAAATATGAAAAGGGAGGAAAAGACACATGATGCTGTCTTTTATATTGTGAGCCGTGGTCTGCCCATTTATCCTGCATGCCGTGTGGCAACTTGTGAACTACTGGAGTCATGCCATTAGCAGTATCAAGGTAACTCAGTCCTGAAAGACGTGGGTCTAATTTTGCCAATTCTATTTCCTTTAGCAGGTCGCTCAGGTCTTGAAGCTTTCGGTTGTGTTTGTTAGTTATTTTTGGGAAGGTTTGCAGTCTCTTAAATAAGGCTGACTCTATGGCTTCTGAGCTGCCATAGGTTTGCTCCAGTCTCTCCCATGCTGCAATAAGACCTACATCTGAATAGTCCACATGAACTGCCCTTATTGTCTTGATGCGCGACGCTGATTCAGAGCCGAACCAGTTGACAAGCAAATCTAGTTTTTCCTTGCCGGTGAGGTTAAGGTCTTGGATTACTGCTTGAAAGGTCGATTTCCAGGCTCTATAATTTTCGGCGCAATCATCAAACTTTGAGAGACTGATGTTTATTAACTCTGCG
Source organism: Phyllobates terribilis (assembly GCF_046119375.1). NCBI lineage: Eukaryota > Metazoa > Chordata > Amphibia > Anura > Dendrobatidae > Phyllobates > Phyllobates terribilis. The sequence goes on along the minus strand of NW_027362763.1, from coordinate 881,281,167 downwards.
AATCATGTACTTGTATCTGGCAAATTCAGACATGTCCGATCTCCCGGTCATAGTTGCAGGATTAACTTGTGGTATCCCTGGGGAATGTAAGTTCTCTGGCTTATATGGCTGAGATGGATCAGGATGAAATGATGCCGCATGAGGGTTAAGTTGTGGTTTAGTCTCTCTAGGGTCTGATGGCTGTGGCCTAAATTGTGGATTAGTGCTAGAAGTTACCTTGTCGGCAGTAAGTGGCGACATCTCTTGGCTTGCGGGTGTATCCGTGTGGTAGATTGGTAGCTGGTACAGATGGTAAATTTTTTAGCACATAGTCTGTAGTGCGATCAGCTGGGTCCTCCATTTCTCACAGAATAAAACAGTCCATATCAGCATCTTGACTTAGTACTTATTCAAGGACTTTCAGTTTAGCAAGGGCTGCTGCTTCTTCCCTTTCTGCTTGGAGTATTTTTAATTGGGTTTCCATCTCAGCTTCCTGCTTTTTAAATTGGACTTCTACTTCATCCTCCTTCTTAACAAAGGAGCTTCTTACTCTAGCTTCCTCAACAAATGCATGGATTTCCAGTATCTAGTCAGACAATGCTGACTTCCTGGAGTGAGATGATCTAGAAGACCGAGATGTGATTTTGGTCGACGTTGTACGATGTGACCAAAACTCTTGGAGGTTTGCGATGCGGAGTTCTGACTTATCCTGGGCATCTCTCACTAATGCGGTCTTTCCTTGGAGAAGAGTCTCCCTTTCAGCCAGCTCTGCTTGAGCATCATCCATATCACAGTTACTCAGGAATGTGATGTACTTAACACACAGTCTCTGGTAGCAATCATAGGCTGCAGATAAACTATTCAATTTGGCGGTTAAATCTGCTGCATCATTGTTAGCGCATGGAAGAGCTGCTAAATAGTGATCAACTCTGCCAAAAAAAATTATCTAGGTTATCATGGTTGTCTCTAGGTTCTCTCTGATCTTTTGTGTCGGCTGGGTTACACGTTTGGGTCGTACATCCTGCTCTGCAGTAAGTGTGGACTCTGCTCCTGAAGCATCTGTGGTGTCAGGAACATTATGTGCTTCTCCCACAGAGGGATCCACTGTGCCTTTTGTGGACATGCTTTATATAAGATGGTGGACGGTCATAGACTTGCTAGCAGAGAATGTATATGCACACAGACGCTTTAGACTTAGGTCTCTTGTTACTATTCGGCCATCGTTGTACGTGGCGCAAGATGTGTCTGAGGGATGTGAACAGGGCCGGCGTCAGCACCCGGCGCACCCGGGCAAATGCTGGGGCCCTGAGCAGGCAGAGGGGCCCACTGGCGGTCGCGCACCCCGCTGGGCTATGGGCGGAGGAGAGCGGTGTCAGCGCCCGCCCTTCTCCGCCGCTTGCTCAGGGCCCCGGCAGCCCGATACTTACCTCTCCCCGTGCCTCCGCAGATCCGCTGTCTTCCTGCTCTGCGCTCCCTGTGACGTCTCAGGTCAGAGGGCGCGGTGACGTCTTTTCACCGCGCCCTCCCCTGAGCCGTCACAGGGAGCGCTGAACAGGAAGACGCCGACAACGCTGGAGTTCGGAGCTGAGCAGCGAGCAGCGGGCAGCGGCAGCAGGTGAGGAGAAGGGAGGTGAGTATTTGATTTTTTTTTTTTAATGTATGGAGGCATGGGGCAGTATAAAGAGGGGGGCGACATCCTGCATGGGGCATTATATAGAGGGGGGGGCAGCCTGCATGGGGCATTATATAGAGGGGGGGGCAGCCTGCATGGGGCATTATATAGAGGGGGGGACAGCCTGCATGGGGCATTATATAGAGGGGGGGGGGACATCCTGCATGGGGCATTATATAGAGGGGGGGGGACAGCCTGCATGGGGCATTATAAAGAGAAGGGGGGGGCATCCTGCATGGGGCATTATAAAGGGGGGGGACATCCTGCATGGGGCATTATATAGAGGAGGGGGGGGAACAGCCTGCATGGGGCATTATAAAGAGAAGGGGGGGCATCCTGCATGGGGCATTATAAAGGGGGGGGGACATCCTGCATGGGGCATTATATAGAGGAGGGGGGGGAACAGCCTGCATGGGGCATTATAAAGAGAAGGGGGGGCATCCTGCATGGGGCATTATAAAGAGAGGGGGGACATCCTGCATGGGGCATTATAAAGGGGGGGACGACATCCTGCGTGGGGCATTATAAAGGGGGGGCAGCCTGCATAGTGCATTATGTGGGGGTAACAGCCTGCATGGAGCATTATAAGGGGGGGCTGCCTGTATGGGGCATTATGTGGGGGGTAACAGCCTGCATGGAGCATTAAAAGGGGGGGGCCTGTATGGGGCATTATGTGGGGGGTAAGAGCCTGCATGGAGCATTAAAAGGGGGGGGCCTGTATGGGGCATTATGTGGGGGGTAACAGCCTGCATGGAGCATTATAAGGGGGGGGACAGCCTGTATGGGGCATTATGTGGGGGGTAACAGCCTGCATGCAGCATTATATGGGGGCCAGTATCCTGTATGGAGAGTTATAAGGGGACCGGTATCCTGTATGGAGCGTTATAAGGGGACCGGTATCCTGTATGGAGCGTTATATGGGGGCCAGTATCCTGTATGGAGTTTTATAAGGGGACCAGTATCCTGTATGGAGCGTTATATGGGGGCCAGTATCCTGTATGGAGCTTTATAAGGGGACCAATATCCTGTATGGAGCATTATATGGGGGCCAGTATTCTGTGTGGAGCGTTATATGGGGGCCAGTATCCTGTATGAAGCGTTATATGAGGGCCAGTATTCCGTATGGAGCCTTATATGGGGGCCAGTATTCTGTGTGGAGCGATTCACCGGTTTCTGAGCTATTGTGGAATTTACAATAGATATCACTCATGTAATGTAAGAAGTGAAATCTTTGCATTGTACTATATATATATATATATATATATATATATATATATATATATATATATATATCTCCGCTGTATCTCTGCATCATGAATCGTGGTATGTGTTAAAGGGGCCCACTGAGACTCTTTCGCCCGGGGCCCAGAAAAACCTGGAGCCGGCCCTGGATGTGAACACGGATCTTTGCATATGCAATGGCAGATAGCGTTCACTCACTGACCTGTGCTTCTATTCCTTATGAACTGCATGTGGTAATCCGGAAGGATGATGCAGTGATGAATTCAACAGGTTTATTTACAGTACCTTGATGAGATGAGATGTCAAGGAAGATGAGGGGATGAAGATGAGGTAAAAGTTAGAATTGTAGGTTATTAGAAGCGCCAGGTAGAGGTAACAAGAGAATCCTTTCTCCAGCCCTGCAGCATGTGCTGTAAAGATGGCACTCACAAAGAAGAAGGAAGTAAGGAGGAGGAGATAGGAGGAGTTGCAGACACTAAGGATTCTGGGTAAAACACAGTGATAATACATTTAATAACATATTATAACAACGGCCAGCAAAGTACAACAAATACAATTAAACATTACATTAGGAAAATGTTCCTGTAATGGCTGAAAGTCTTTGCAAACAAAGAGCTGGACAACACAGTCCGGCTGACCAAAATTACCCCAAGAGCGAAGCGATGACTCATCTAAGAGGTCACAAAAGACCCCATAGCAACATCCAAACAACTGCAGGTCTCTCTTGTCTCAGTTAAGGTCAGTGTTCATGACTCCATCATAAGAAAGAGACTCAGCAAAAATGGCAAAAATAGCAGAGTTCCAACACGAAAACCACTACTGAGCAAAAATAACTTAAAGGCTCGTCTCTGTTTTGCCAGAAAACCTCTTGATGATGCCCGAGACTTTTGGGAGAATACTCTGTGGACTGACAAGACAAAAATTGAACTTTTTGGAAGGTGTATGTCCCAATTCATCTGGCGTAGAAGTAACACAGCATTTCAGAAAAGGAACACCATACCAACAGTAAAATATGGTGGTGGCAGTGTGATGTTTTGGGGAAGTTTTTCTGCTACAGGACCTGGAAGATTTGTTGTGGTAAATGGAACCATGAATTCTGCCGTCTACCAAAAAATCCTGAAGGAGAATGTCCGGCCATCTGTTCATGACCTCAAGCTGAAGCGCCCTTGGGTTATGCAGCAGGACAATGATCTGAAACACACCAGCAAGTCAGCCTCTGAATGGTTTCAGAAAAAACAAAATTAAAACTTTGGAGTGGCCTAGTCAAAGTACTGACCTTAATCTGATTGAGATGCTGTGACATGAGCTTAAAAAGGTGGCTCACGCTCGGAAACCCTCCAATTTGGCAGAATTACAACAATTTTGCAAAGATGAGTGGGCCAAAATTCCTTTGTAAAAGATTCATTGCCAGTTATCGCAAATGCTTGACTGCAGTTGTTGCTGCTAAGAGTAGCACTACGGTTATTAGGCTTAGGGGACAATCACTTTTTCACACAGGGCCCTGTAGGTTTGCATTTATTTTTCCCTTAATAATAATGAACTTCATTTAAAAACTGCATCTTGTGCTTACTTGCCTTATCGTGGTCTAATATTTAAATTTGTTTTGTGATCTGAAACATTTAAGTGTGACAAATATGCAAAAGAATAAGAAATCAGGAATGGGGTAAAAACTTTTTCACACCACTGTAAGTACTGTACATACTGGTGGTTTAGGGTACAAAATCTAGTGACAGTTTTTTTTGTGATGTACTCTTACCACCTACCACTAATCAATAAGGTTAGAAAGGATTGATAAACGGCATATGATGTGACAGGAATGTTGATAGATTACATTTGAATGAATAATGTAGTGGCAAAAAAGCAGTTAATGAAAATTCAAGATGAAAAGAACATAACTTTTTATAGCTATTTACATTTAATTTTAATTTACTTACATTTCATTTACAGCTAAGTATAAATTACACATTTAGTCAGGCTAGTGACATGGAGAATTTCATGCCTTACACATCGCAGTAAGATTTTTCCATCAATGCACAAAGTAATCCTAAGATTCATGTGATGGTAATAGTTAAAAGCCTGGTGTTTCACTTGTGGCCGAGAAGAAAGATGTAATTTATTCACCTAGGCCACAAGCCAGCTTATAATTGGTGAAAATATTTATTGGTGCTGTCACACAGGTTAATACTAGGTATATTATGGGTAATAAATCTCACAGCCTGTGCTGAGCTTCATTCTACAGTAGTCAGATGTAGGATATAGTGTATATGTGCAATTGTTGTGATGGTGTAAAGACATTAAGCCAAGTCATGATACATTTGCAACCCTTATCAGGTGTCAAAAGGATGGAGTCTAGTGGGCACGCTTTTTTACCGTGGACACGCTGACTTGGCAGAGCACACTACTGCTCCCCCAGCCGACCCGCTCTTGCTGTTATCAGCGGGAGCGGTGGTCGGATGAGAGGAGTAGTAGTCCCCCTCTCCTGACTCGGGTATCACCCGCACCGCGTTTCCGCCGTGAATTTGTGGCTATTGGCTTTAATTGAAATGCAGCAAATCCGCAGGTATAAATATTATACCTGCAGATTTGCTGCGGTTCAATCCAAGTCAATGGGCGTGAATTTGCGGCGGAAACATCCGCACATTGGTCTTGCTGTGGTTTTTACTGCAATGGTAATCCTGAGAGGAAATTTCCTCATCATGTGAACAGCACATCAGGATTACCATTGCTATAGCTGGCAGACCTATTAACAAGCGTTTTCACAGCGTTTCCGCTGCGGAAACACAGTAAAAACACTTTGTGTGCACATAACCTAAAACTGTATTCTCTAGTTTGAAAGTTATCTCTAGCCATAAGCTAGGGAATGACTTTTGGATCATTGGAGGTTTGACCACTAAGCCCCTCACGGATCCTGAAATCTGAGGCTCTTCAGAGCCCCATGTGAATGAATTGGAGATTCAGCATACGCATCACTGCTCCAGTCACTCTAAGTGCTCATTCAGATGTGCGTTTTTCAGGTACCAGTTCCATTCATATTTTTTACAGGTAACACTCATACCTAGTATAGTCTATGGAGCTGTTTACATGTCTGTTTTTTTATTGTGGATCGAGTGGTCAATGAAAAATCACAGAGACATGTCCACTATTGATCCGAGTGTTGGATCAAAATCGACAATGCAAGTCTATGGGTTCTGGAAAAAAATTGGACAGCACTTGAGTGCCATACAAGTCTGTCTAACTTCTCTTATCAAGCAGTCTATGAAAAATAGAGAAAAAAAAATTCTCATTCAAGAAAAACTGAGGATGCTTGGACCAAACTGCGATGAAACTCGGATGAAAATCTGATGAAAGCCTGAATAAAATCGCGTGACCTGTCACATGACTAAATTACGTCATGGAAGGTCCTTTTACACCACGGCGAGCTACCAGGAAGACCGGAGAAGGAGACCGGGGGTCATCGGAAGGTAAGTATAATGTTTATTTTTTATTTTTTACCATTTTTATTCTTTTATTTAACTAACTTGGTTACACTATATAAAATCCATGCCGGTTGCATGGATTTATATAGTGTGACCAAGTTGTCAAGCACTTTTCCAAGTGATGCTAAAATCGCTTGGAAAGCGCTTGACAACCCGCATGCGAAATCACATGTGCAAAATGCATGACAAACGCTTGTCCCTGTCTGAAAAAACACATGTAAAATCCACATGCGTTTTTTCTGCCAGGGAGATGCAGAAACGCTCAGGAAAAATCTGGAGCATTTCTGCATCGTGGGCACATAGCCTTATTAAAGTCAAAGTGAGCACATTATAGAAACATTATAGTCGATTGTAACCTGCAGCCCATTTCATAACACAGTGCATAGACAGTGCACTGACAAATTTTTCATGTTTTGTTTTTCTTTATATAAAAAGTTACAGTCCAAAAAGTATCTCTCTTGGTTATTTGTGATCATAGAGACCAATCTGTGCTGAACATTGACTCAAACTGACAGTGTCACAGGTAAAATCATCCTGCAGTGACTGAGACAAGAGATGTGCTTCATCCCCACTAATATGCTTACCAGAGGGAAAGGAGGCCAATTATGACCATTGTTTGGTGTTACTACTAGTGTTGAGCCACCCCCGTAGTGTTCGGGTTCGGTTTGGTTCGTCGAACACCGGGATGTTCGAGGAACTGTTCGTCGAACTGTTCGTCGAACACCTTAGAACACCTTCGAACACCGTTAAAACCAATGGCAGGCAAACAAAAACACATAGAAACACATAGAAAACACCTTCAAAGGTGTCCAAAAGCTGACAAACTGCTCAGAAGACGCTTTCTTTAAAAAAGCCGGCCGGCAATTCAGCAGCGGCATACACCGGTACCCGACAATTTAGACAAGAAGGAATAGAGCCTCACACATAGATTAGATAGATAGAAACATGTCAGTCACATATATATGAAGTACAGTGACAGTGTTGCTTACTGTACTTGTCATTTAGTGTAAAGGATTTATTAAAAAATATAATAGTGTTTTCATGCACCGTCTCTTTAAAAAAGCCGGCCGGCAATTCAGCATCTGTACCCGACAATTTAGACAAGAAGGAATAGAGCTTCACACATAGATTAGATAGATAGAAACATGTCAGTCACATATATATGAAGTACAGTGACAATGTTGCTTACTGTACTTGTCATTTAGTGTAAAGGATTTATTAAAAAAAATAATAGTGTTTTCATGCACCGTCTCTTTAAAAAAGCCGGCCGGCAATTCAGCATCTGTACCCGACAATTTATAACAGACAGAATAGAGCTTCACACATAGATTAGATAGATAGAAACATGTCAGTCACATATATATGAAGTACAGTGATAGTGTTGGTTACTGTACTTGTCATTTAGTATTAAAATAAAGGATTTATTATTAAAAAATATTGGCGTGGGGTTCCCCTTAATTTTAGTCTCTAGCGGAGGTTAAGCAGACAGCTGGGGCAGATGTTTGAAGCCTGGGAAGGGGGTAATACCCACGGAGCTTCCCAGGCTACTAATATGAGCCCCCAGCTGAATACATAGCCTTTACTAGCTATTAAAATGGGGGACCCCCCCAAAAAAATGACGTGGGGTCCCCCCTAATTTAATAGCTAGCAAAGGCTAGGCAGACAGCTGGGGGCTGATATTAATAGCCCAGGAAGGGAGCCATGAATATTGGCCCCCTCCCAGGCTAGAAACACCAGCCGTCAGCCGCCCCAGAAATGGCGCATTCATAGGATGCGCCAATTCTGGCACTTAGCCTCGCTCTTCCACGCTGCCCTGTAGCGGTGGCATGGGGTAATAGGGTTGGGGTTGATGTCAGCTTATAATGCCAGCTGACATCAAGCCCAGGTTAGTAATGGAGAGGCGTCTATAAGACACCCCCATTACTAACCCCATAGTCAAAGTTAAAAGAAAACACAAACACCCAGAATAAAGTCCTTTAATTGAAATAAAGACACAATCCTTTATTGTTCTAAATTAAACCATACTTACCATCACGTCCATTCCAGCTGAAGCCAACGATCTCCTGCAATGAAAGAAAAATAATAAAGCAACCTCATCCTTACCTTTCCATGGTTCCCACGACAGCTTCAGCTCTGCTACATCAAGATGACAGGCTGGACCGCAGCAGAACGCTGCCATCCAGCCTGTCATCCCGCAGACACTGAGAAGCGCAGGCATGCTTGCGCTCTGCAGTGTCTGGCTGTGACGGCATAAAGATGAGACGAGTTCATGTCCAATGAACTCGGCGCACCTCATGCACGTCACTGACAGCGTGGGAAAATTCTCACGCTGAAGCGCTGAGTGCAGGAGAATTCTCCCACGCTGTCAGTGACGTGCATAAGGTGAGCTCATGTCCAATGAACTCAGCTCACCTCCTGCACGTCACTGACAGCGTGGGAGAATTCTCCTGCACTCAGCGCTTCAGCGTGAGAATTCTCCCACGCTGAAGCGCTGAGTGCAGGAGAATTTTCCCACACTGTCAGTGACGTGCATAAGGTGAGCTCATGTCCAATGAACTCAGCTCACCTCCTGCACGTCACTGACAGCGTGGGAGAATTCTCCTGCACTCAGCGCTTCAGTGTGAGAATTCTCCCACGCTGAAGCGCTGAGTGCAGGAGAATTTTCCCACGCTGTCAGTGACGTGCATGAGGTGAGCCGAGTTCATTGGACATTAACTCGGCTCATCTGGATGCCCTCACAGAGAGACAGTGTGGAGCGCAAGCAAGCCTGCGCTTCTCAGTGTCTGCGGGATGACAGGCTGGATGGCAGCGTTCTGCTGCGGTCCAGCCTGTCATCTCGATGTAGCAGAGCTGAAGCTGTCATGGGAACCATGGAAAGGTAAGGATGATGTTGCTTTATTATTTTTCTTTTATTGCAGGAGATCGTTGGCTTCAGCTGGAATGGGCGTGACGGTAAGTATGGTTTAATTTAGAACAATAAAGAATTGTGTGTTTATTTCAATTAAAGGACTTTTTTCTGGGTGTTGTGTTTTTTTAAATACTTTACTAGAAATTCATGGTGGTCATGTCTAATATTGGCGTGACCCCATGAATTTTGGGCTTAGGGCCAGCTGATAATGCCAAGCTGGCCCTAACCCCTTTATTACCCAGTGAGCCACCGCATCAGGGCCCTGGATGAGTTGGGTACAGCGCCAGAAGATGGCGCTTCTATGAACGCGCCATTTTCCAGGGTGGCTGCGGACTGCAATTTGCAGCGGGGGTGGCCCAGAAAGCTTGGGCCTCCCTGCGCTGCGGATTCCAGCCCCCAGCTGCCTAGTTGTACCTGGCTGGACACAAAAACAGGGCGAAGCCCCACGTCAATTTTCTTTAAATTATTTCATGAAATAATTAAGAAAAAAAGGGCTTCCCTATATTGTTGTGTCCGGCCAGGTACAAATAGGCAGCTGGTGGTTGGGGGCAGCCCGTTCCTGCCTGCTGCACCTGACTGGACACAAATATAGTGCGAAGCCCCACGTCAATTTTTTTTTAATTATTTCATGAATTTCCTGAAATAATTTAAAAAAATTGAAATGGGGCTTCGCACTATATTTGTGTCCAGCCAGGTACAGCAGGCAGGAATGGGCTGCCCCCAACCACCAGCTGCCTATTTGTACCTGGCCGGACACAACAATATAGGGAAGGCCTTTTTTTCTTAATTATTTCATGAATTTCATGAAATAATTAAAAAAAAAATACGTGGGGCTTCGCCCTATTTTTGTGTCCAGCCAGGTACAACTAGGCAGCTGGGGGCTGGAATCTGCAGCGCAGGGAGGCCCAAGCTTTCTGGGCCCCCCCCCGCTGCAAATTGCAGTCCGCAGCCACCCCGGAAAATGGCGCGTTCATAGAAGCGCCATCTTCTGGCGCTGTACCCAATTCATCCAGGGCCCTGGTGCGGTGGCTCACTGGGTAATAAAGGGGTTAGGGCCAGCTTGGTATTAGCAGCTGGCCCCAAGCCCAAAATTCATGGGGTCACGCCAGTATTAGACATAACCGCCATGAATTTCTAGTAAAGTATTTAAAAAAAACACAACACCCAGAATAAAGTCCTTTAATTGAAATAAACACACAATTCTTTATTGTTCTAAATTAAACTATACTTACCATCACGCCCATTCCAGCTGAAGCCAACGATCTCCTGCAATAAAAGAAAAATAATAAACCAACCTCATCCTTACCTTTCCATGGTTCCCACGACAGCTTCAGCTCTGCTACATCGAGATGACAGGCTGGACCACAGCAGAACGCCGCCATCCAGCCTGTCATCCCGCAGACACTGAGAAGAGCAGGCATGCTTGCGCTCTGCAGTGTCTGGCTGTGACGGCATAAAGATGAGACGAGTTCATGTCCAATGAACTCAGCTCACCTCCTGCACGTCACTGACAGCGTGGGAGAATTCTCCTGCACTCAGCGCTTCAGTGTGAGAATTCTCCCACGCTGAAGCGCTGAGTGCAGGAGAATTTTCCCACGCTGTCAGTGACGTGCATGACCTGAATGAGGTAAAGACTCCTGTAATGTCAGTTCCTAGTCCCCAGAAAATATGCTCAGACGGCGGAGAACCGATGGAGGTTGGGGCGACGTCACTCTGCTCTCAGGAAATAGACCGGAGGTTCGCCGAGCGATGGTGTCTTTATTGTGGTAAAGCTGACTATTTGATTAAGTATTGTGAGCGTCGTTTAAGTATAGAAAAAAAAAAGGTCAGTTACGCCCATATAGCTTGTTCATGCTCTGCAGGAGTATTTCTTTCTGGGAGTACTACTTTGCAGGGAGATTTGATTGAATTTCAAGTATTTGTGGATTGTGGTTCAACACTTAAGGTGATTGATAAAGGGTTTTTGGAAAACTTTAAATTGAAATCCAAACCTTTGTCATCACCTATTTCTGTGATTGTAATTGATAACACTCCCTTGAAATGTATAACTCACAAGGTTGTTGTATTTCCCCTCACTATCAATGGAGTTCACCAAGAAATTTTGGACCTGGTTGTTTTAGATAATTTACCCTCTCCGGTTGTTCTAGGATTGCCTTGGTTAAAACTGCACAATCCTTTACTGGACTGGTCTACTAATGCGATTAAGTCTTATGATAAATGTTGTAATGGTCGCATTGCAGCTGTGGAAAAAGTGGAATTACCTGTACCTATTCTAGATTTTTGGAGGTTTTTTTCAGAGGAGGAGTCGCAAGTTTTACCTCCTCATAGGGATTATGATTGCGCATTGAGTTTGTTCCGGGAGCTACTCTTCCCAAGAGTCGCTTGTTTAATCTGACTATCCCTGAAAGAAAGGCCTTGGAGGAATACATACAGACTAGCCTGGCTGCTGGTCACATTAGACCTTCTAAGTCGCCTGTGGCAGTTGGATTTTTCTTTGTTAAAAAAAAGGACGGGTGTTTACGTCCATGTCTGGATTTTCGTGAAATTAATAAGATTACCATACGCAATTCCTACCCATTGCCGTTAATTCCTGACTTGTTTAACCAGTTAGTGGGGGCCAAGTGATTCTCTAAAATTGATCTCCGGGGGGCATACAATTTGTTACGAGTGAAGGAGGGTGATGAATGGAAAACTGATTTTAACACTCTGGTAGGTCATTTTGAGAATCTGGTGATGCCTTTTGGTCTTACCAATGCACCTGCATTTTTTCAGAACCTTATTAATGACATCCTGAGATCTTTGATTGGTAAGAATGTGGTTGTGTACTTGGATGACATTTTGATTTACTCACCAGATCTAGAGTCCCATTGGCAGAGTGTACGTGAAGTTTTGCAGTTATTGATTGATAATTCACTCTTTGCTAAGCTGGAGAAATGTGAGTTCGCTGTGCAGAAAATTAGTTTTTTGGGCTACATTGTCTCCAGCGAGGGCTTTGAGATGGACCCTGTGAAGGTTTAGGCTAAGCAGGAATGGCCTAGGCCTATTGGTTTGAAATCTATACAGAGATTTTTGGGTTTTGCCAATTATTACAGGAAATTCATTAAGAATTTCTCTGTAATTGTTAAGCCTCTAACCGATCTCTCCAGAAAAGGTGCGAATACGGCTCAGTGGACTACTGAGGCCATTGAAGCGTTTGAGTATCTCAAAGAGAGGTTCAGCCTGATGAGACCAAGCCTTTTTTGGTCGAGGTCGAAGCTTCATCGGTGGGGGTTGGAGCAGTTTTGTCTCAGGAGAACAAGGGTCGAGTACATCCTTGTGCCTCCTTTTCGAAAAAAATTTCGGAAACCGAACTGAATTATGATGTTGGAAATCGAGAGTTGCTGGCTATTAAACTCGTGTTTGAACATTGGCGTCATTTTTTGGAAGACGCTAGATTTCCTATTCAGGTTTTTACAGATCATAAGAATTTGATCTGTCTGGATGCTGCCAAGCTCTTGAATGCCCGTCAAGCTAGGTGGGCACTTTTTTTTCTCGGTTTAATTTTTCTGTTACCTATATCCCTGGTACAAAAAATGTTAAAGCCGATGCTTTATCTCGCAGCTTCTCTCCTACGGTCGGTGCTGAGGAGGAGGAGAGCATTTTACAGAAAGGAGTTGTGGTGGTGGCATTGGACTCCGTTTTGGAGAATGGGATTCTGAAAGCTCAAGATGATGCTCCATCTAACACTCCCCATGGGAGGTTGTTCGTGCCTAGAGCCTTTAGGAGAGATTTGTTTGTGGAGTGTCATCAGTCTCGGTTGGCAGGTCATCCAGGAATTTCGGAGACTAAGAGACTTATCAGTCGCAGTTTTTGGTGGCCTGGATGGCAGAAGGAAGTCATCAAGTGGGTGTGTCAGTGTACTGTGTGTGCTAGGTAAAAGGCTTCACATACTCCTGCTGCGGAGTTGCTTTGCCCGCTGGGTGGTCGTGGACCGTTTTAGTAACATGTGTCATTTGGTTCAATTCATTAATTTGCCCTGCGCCAAGACACTCGCTAAGGCATTTGTTAAGGAGATTGTCAAGCTCCATGGCGTTCCACGGATATTGTTTCTGATAGAGGACCTCAGTTTGTGGCTCGCTTTTGGCATGCTTTTTGTGACAGGTTGGGAGTCAATTTTTCATTTTCGTCTGGTTATCATCCTGAGTCTAATGGACAGACTGAAAGAAATAACCAGTATGTTGAACAGTTTTTGCTTTGTTATGTGGCGGACCATCAAAAGGTGTGGTCAGAGTTTCTGCCTCTCGCAGAATTTGCTCTTAACAATCATACATCCTCCTCTGCTGGGTGTTCTCCTTTTTTTTGTTGTACTGGGAGACATCCGTTTTTTGGTTTGTTCTCTAAATTGGGGTCGGCGGTGCCGGAGGAGGAGAATTTTTCCGGTGATTTGGTAACGTTTCTCCTTATGGAGAGTGACACACCAGCTCTGGCAAGTCAAGGTAACGAGGCTTATTCGCCGTGCAATACTACGCTGGGAAATTTAATATGCAAATTGCCTCTTCAAAGAAAAAGAGGACTTGTACTCTATAGCGCCACCTATTGGAAGCAGCAATCCTACAAGTCACGATCAACCCTTTAACGAGTCGTGCAATATGACTTAGGATAAAAGCCAAATCAGAATCTCAATTTGCAGACACGGTGTTTCGGGCTGTTGGCCCTCGTCAGTGCAAAGTATGAGAACTGATTTGGCTAGGTGAGAGGCTGTGGACTGAGGTCTAAGGGGTAACGTTTCTCCTTATGGAGAGTAACACACCAGCTCTGGCACGTCAAGGTAAGGAGGCTTATTCGCCGTGCAATGCTCCTCTGGGGAATTTAATATGCAAATTGCCTCTTCAGAGGAAAAGATAATTATTATATTACTATTTATTATTAGCCCTTAAATACCGTGTCTGCAAATTGAGATTCTGATTTGGCTTTTATACTAAGTCATATTGCACGACTCGTTAAAGGGTTGATTGTGACTTGTAGGATTGCTGCTTCCAATAGGTGGCGCTATAGAGTACAATTCCTCTTTTTCTCTGAAGAGGCAATTTGCATATCCGGTGATTTGGAGAGAGTTTGGACTAATGTACGTTGCAACCTTCAAGAGGCTAACAAGAAGTCCAAGAAGTATTTTGACAGGAAACGTAAGGAGGTTTTGTTTACTGTGGGTGACATGGTTTGGTTGTCCTTGAAGAACCAGCGCTTGAGGATTCCCTCTAAAAAGCTTTGTCCTAAGTTTGTGGGTCCATTTAAAGTGCTTCAGGTTGTTAACCCGTCTGCTGTTAGGTTGGATGTCCCTACTTCCTGGAAGATTAATCCTGTGTTTCATGTTTCTTTGTTGAAAAAGGCTGATGTATCTGATAGTGACGCCACTGTCACAGTTCCTCCTGTGGTGGAAGACGGCGAACATGAAATTTCTCGTATCTTGAATTCTAGATGGCATAGAGGGAGATTACAGTATCTTGTCTCCTGGAAGGCTTTCGGTCCCGAAGACAACTCCTGGGTAACGACGGATGATGTCTCTGCTCCTAGGCTTGTTAAAGCTTTCCACAGGAGGTTTTCAGTAGGCTTGGGCCTGGAGGATCCGGAGGATCCTCATAAAAGAGGGGGTACTGTTAGAACCCTCCTGTTTGTTTTTTCCATCTTGTGTTTTGCGGTCACGTGACCATCTGCCTTTATATTCCAGCTCCGCCCTTCTGGCTGTGCTGGACTTCACTGTTTGACTGTTTCTCTAGCCTGGTGCTTCGGTTCCTTTCTCTGTCAGTTCGCTTGGTCCTTCTGGGACCTCTAGTACCTTTTGTCAGTTTGTCTTTTTGTGTTCTGCAACAACTTCTCTGTTTAGGAGGTGTCCCATTTTTGTCCCAGTCCATAGTTTTTTTAGGGACCCCTCCCTTAATGCTATAAGTCTTCGTTCAGACTAGCCAAGGACTAGGCGGGTCTGTTCTCTAGGAACAGGCAGCCTGCTGCATCGTAGGGATTCAGCTTAGTCCTACTGTAGGGACAGCTTTCCCCTATCTTTCCTTAGTACTTGTTGCAGATCATAACACACAGACCACTCCCCTCTGCTTAACTCCTCAATACATTCTGTAGCACATATATTGTGAGCAAGGAGTCTGCTATAGACCTGTCTGCAGTGCATTGCCTTAAGGGTATTGCTTAAGTTTGAGAAATATGAATTATACCTGAATTGGAACTGAAAGTAATTGGATACTTGGACACTGTAAACAGTGTTTGTGTTTGTTTTCACTCTCACCCCGTAATCCTTCACTTTTTGCAACCATCCCTAATCACTATACCTAGCAATGAACTCTTCATTTCTCCCTCAATCCTCCCCATTCACCTCACCTCCTCAGAACTATTCCTCATCATTCAATCCTGTGTCTCTAAGCAGAGATAGCTACCTCATGCTCTCTCCTGCTCCCACCTTCTAACACTTTCTCTGCTCCTCCTCACTGCTGGCAATATCTCCCCAAATCCTGGCCCTCCTTACCACATCACCACAGCCACTTCCACCTCCTATCCATGATCTATCAAAAACTCTCACAGCTCTTCTAACCTCATACACATCCGCCCAGCCCCCGATTCCCCTTTCCCACTAACAGGAGCTCTATGGAATGCGTGCTCCGTCTGCAAAAAACTTCCTACAGCCACAATCTTTTCATCACTAACAAACTTTTCTTCCTCAGCATCACCGAAACCCGGCTCACCCCCTCTGACACGGCCTCTCCAGCTGCACTTTCATATGGTGGAGAATAGGCAAGCATGGTGGAAGAGTAGGTTTTCTCCTGCGAGATAACTGCTCCTTCACCCAAATCCCACTGCCACCCTCCGTTACTCTCCCCTCTTTTGAGATGCACTGTGTGCGCATCTACTCCCTGTCCAACCTCCAACTGGCTGTCATATACCATCCCCCAGGACCAGCCACCACCTTCTTAGACCACTTCACCACCTGGCTACTTCATTTCCTTTCTGCTGGCATCCCCACTATCATCATGGGTCATTTCAACATCCCCATCGACACTTCCCTCTCAGCTGCCTCTAAGCTTCTTTCCTTCACTTCTTCCTTCGGCCTTACCCAAAGTTCTTCCACAGCCACTCACAAAGATGGCCACACTCTGGACCTCATCTTCACCCTCCTCTGTTCCCTGTCTAACCTCTCTAACTCACCCCTCCCTCTTTCTGACCACAAGCTACTTACATTCTCTACTCTCTCCTCTCCAGGGCAATATTCACCACTCCACAAACTTGCATACCCTTGCAGAAATCTTAAACACCCTGACCTACACTCACTCTCTGAATTCCTCCTCACTCTTACAGACATCAGTTCCTTACATGATGCAGATGTTGCTGCTACTTTATATAACACCACAAAAGCTGCAGCTTTCTATTTGGTAGCCCCCCTCACATATACCACAGCTCGCACAATCAACAGGCAACCCTGGCACACCAGCCTAACCAAAGAACTGTGAAGGGCCTCCAGGGTTGCTGAGCATAGATGGAAAAGATCCCACTCCAATGAGCACTTCATTGCATTCAATCAGTCCCTCACCACCTTCAAGTCCACAATCACTGCAGCAAAACAAACATACTTCTCATCTCTCATATCCTCCCTGTCTCACAACCCTAAACAGCTATTTAACACTTTCAATTCTATCCTCCGCCTCCCAGAGCCTCCTCCCTCTCCTCTCATCTCAGCTGAAGACTTTGCCTCATTCTTCAAGCAGAAGATTGACACCATCAGACAAAGCTTTTGCCTAAAGTCCCTTATCCCCTCCTCACACCTTCTCAATCATCCTCTTCCAAAACCGGCTTCTCCACCATTACAGATGATCAACTTTCCTCTTTACTCTCTAAATCACACCTCACCACCTGTGAACTTGACCAATCCCATCCCAAGTCATCCCCAGCATTACCACTATCTTCATCCCAACCCTAACCCACCTCTTCAACTTGTCACTAACAACTGCTGTCTTCCCCTCATGCTTCAAACATGCTTCGATTACACCCATCCTCAAAAAGACCTCCCTTGACCCATCCTCTCTGACTAGGTACCAACCCATATCACTTCTTCCCTGTGCCTCAAAACTACTGGAACAACATGTCAACTTTGAACTGTTCTCCCACCTATCCTCATGCTCTCTCTTTGACCACCTCCAATCTGGTTTCCGGCTGCACTAATCTACTGAAACTGCCCTGACTAAAGTCACCACTGACCTACTAATTGCCAAATCCAAGCGACCCTACTCTGTCAACCTCCTCCTAGACCTGTCTTCTGCCTTTGACACAGTGGACCATTCCCTCTTACTACAGTCTCTCTCCTCTCTCGGCATCACAGACTTGGTCCTATCTTGGATCTCTTCATAGCTAACTGACAGGACATTCAGTGTCTCCCACTCACACACCCCCTCCTCATTTCGTCTTCTATCTGTCGGTGTCTCTCAAGGTTCAGTTCTAAGACCCCTACGCTTCTCCATCTACACCTTTGGCCTTGGACAGCTAATAGAGTCTCACGGCTTTCAGTATCACCTCTATGCTGATGACACACAGATCTAACTGTCTGGACCTGATATCTCCTCCCTACTAACCAAAATCCCACATTGTCTGTCTGCTATCTCATCCTTCTCTACCAGATTTCTAAAACTTAACATGGACAGAGTTCATAATCTTTCCACCTTCCCATTCCCCCATCTGACCATTCCCTTCCCCCATCTGATCTATCTATCAACGTCAAAGGCTGTTCACTCTCCCCAGTCCCGTAAGCTCGCTGCCTTGGGGTAACCCTGGACTCTGATCTCTTCTTCAAACCACATATCCAAGCCCTTCCCACTTCCTGCCGACTCCAACTCAAAAATATTTCCCGGATCCGCACATTCCCCAACCACGAATCTGAAAAAACACTAGTGCACGCCCTTATCATCTCCCGCCTTGACTACTGCAATCTCCTGCTCCGTGACCTCCCTTCCAACATTCTCGCACCCCTCCAATCTATCCTAAACTCTGTTTCCCGACTAATCCACCTGTCCCCCCCCCCCCCGCTATTCCCTGGCCTCTCCTCTGTCAATCCCTTCACTGGCTCCCCATTGCCCAGAGACTCCAGTTCAAAACCCTAACCACTGCATACAAAGCCATCCACAACCTGTCTCCTCCATATATCTGTGACCTAGTCTCCCGGTACATACCTGCACGCAACCTCCGATCCTCGCAAGATCTCCTGCTCTACTCCCCTCTTATCTCCTCTCGCCACAATCGCATACAAGATTTCTCCCGTGCATCTCCCCTACTCTGGAACTCTCTACCCCAACATATCAGACTCTCGCCTACCATGGAAACCTTCAAAATGAACCTGAAGACCAACCTCTTCTGACAAGCCTACAACCTGCAGTAACCATCGCTCCACCATACCGCTGCACGACTAGCTCTACCCCCACATACTGTATCCTCACCCATCCCTTGTAGACTGTGAACCCTCGTGGGCAGGGTTTTCGCTCCTCCTGGACCATTCGCCGTCATGTTTTGTTAAAGATTATTGTAATTGTTTTTGTATGTATACCCCTTTTTTACATGTAAAGCGCCATGGAATAAATGGTGCTATAATAATAAATAATAATAATAACCAGAGCCAGCATTGGTTTGTAACTGATAAGTCATGTCAGAATAACGTAATTTCCTTCTATAACAGAATCACTGACTGGATGGATCAGGGAAACGCAGTAGATATAGTAAATCGTGAGTTTACCAAAGCATTTGACAAAGTATCTCATACATCCTTATTGAAAAAATGACCAACTATGGAATGGACAAGGCAACTGTTAGGTAGATTCATAACTGGCTTAGTGATTGGAGCCTAAAAGTGGTCATAAATGGTTGCACATTCAGTTGGAAGAATGTCTCAAGTGGGGTACCACAAGGCTCTGTCCTGTACCCTGTGTTGTTCAACATCTTTATTAATGGTTTAGATGAAGGAATTGAGAGAAAACTGATTAAATTTGCTGATGACACATAGATAGGAAGCATAGCTAATACTAGAGAAGAGAGAGAGAGGATTCAAAAAGACCTAAATAAACTGGAGCAGTGGGCAGTAACTAACAGAATGGTTTTTAACAAGGAGAAATGCAAAGTTCTACATCTGGGTAAGAAAAATGAAAAAAGCATATACAGAATGGGAGGAATACGACTAAGCAACAGCAGCATGTGAAAAAGACTTGGGTATAGTAATAGATTACAGACTGAACATGAGTCAACAGTGTGCTGCAGCAGCAAAAAAGGCAAACACAATTCTGGTTGCATTAACAGAAGCATACAGTCTAGATCATGTGAAGTAATTATCCCCCTCTACTCCTCTTTGGTCAGGCGTCATCTGGAATACTGTGTCCAGTTCTGGGCACCACATCTTAAAAAAGACATGAAGAAACTGGAGCAAATTCAGAGAAGAGCGAACAGAATGGTGACCGGTCTGCAAACAATGTCCTTTGAGCAACGGTTAGAGGATTTAGGAATGTTTAGCTTGCAAAAGAGAAGACTGAGAGGAAACGTAATAGCTGTCTCTAAATATCTCAAGAGCAGTCACACTGTAGAAGGATCAGCTTTATTCTCATTTGCACAAAGAAAGACTAGAAGCACTGGTATGAAACTGAATGGAGGAAGATACAGATTAGATATTAGAAAAAACTTTTTGAGAGTGAGGGTGACTGAGTGGAACAGGCTGCCACAAGAGGTGGTGAGTAGTGATGAGTGAACATGCTCGCCACTGCTCGGTACTCGTCCAAGCATCACGGTGCTTGACTAGCTCGGCGAGTATTTCCGGATTGCTTGGGCGGGAACTCGGGTCCCCACCCTTCATGTTTGGCGCTCTTTAGAGAGCCAATAAACATGCAGGGATTGCTTGCCACACACTAAAATGTAGTAGCCATGTTGGTTGTGGGCATTAAAGTGATTGGCTGGCCGCACAGCGTCATCAGGTCTACATAAAACCTGGCGCCGCTATGCTTGTCACAGTCTACCCTGGAATCAGAGAGAGTAGGGAGAGCTGCTGCTGAGTCAGAGAGAGATTTGCTCTGTTATAGTTAGTATAGGTATTCAACAACATATATCTATATATCCATCTGAACTAACAGTCCTTCTGACGACTAATCCAGGAGCAAATTTTCAGTGGTGAAGGTGATAGCAGGAGTTAGGCAGGCAGGCTGTGTATACAGTGACTGCAGTGCACATAGTGCAAGAGGGTCCATAGCATGTTCCTGCTGCTGCTGTTCTTACAGATATTTGTACATATAGCCTCATATATCAGGGGTCAGGGCCAATTTTTTTTATCTTAATCCTGTTTATTTGCTTAAAAAGCAATCCAGAGTACACATTTTTTCTGCTCCATTTGCTTGTTAGCACTGCGGAATACAGCCAGACCTTTTCCATATTACAGCAATAAAAATCCAGAAATTTGAACTGAACGTGGAAAATTTGGCTTACATTTTCACTTTTTTGCAGTGTGTCGGTCAATCTATTCACACTAAGTCTCTGAGAAGAATAGTATTACTAAACTACAGGCCTGCTATTTAAAACCGTGGTTCTCTGTCAGATGTATCTCACATATAACTGTGTTCCAAAATCAGCCATCTCTGCCTTCCACTTCGTTGCAGTATGTCGGTCAAGCTATTCACACTAGGTCTCTGTGAAGAATAGTATTAGTAAATTACAGGCCTGCTATTTAAAACCGTGGTTCTCTGTCAGACGTATTATATATATAACTGTGTTCCAAAATCAGCCATTTCTGCCTTCCATTTCATTGTAGTGTGTCAGTCAAGCTATTCACACTAGGTCTCTGTGAAGAATAGTATTAGTAAATTACAGACCTGTGATTTAAAACCGTGGTTCTCTGTCAGACGTATCTCACATATAACAGCGTTCCAAAATCAGCCATTTCTGCCTTCCATTTCGTTGCAGTGTGTCAGTCAAGCTATTCACACTAGGTCTCTGTGAAGAATAGCATTAGTAAAAAACAGGCCTGCTACTTAAAACCGTGGTTCTCTGTCAGACGTGTCACATATAACTGCGTTCCAAAATCAGCCATTTCTAGTGAACGTGGAAAATATTGTCTTCCATTTAAAATGGGAAAGGTGTGTGGCAAGGGACAGGGAAGTAGACATGATGGTGATGGCGCATGCAGAGGCCGAGGCCGTGGGCAAGCTGAAATTGTGCCACAACAAACACCCACATCTTGTTGCCTGACCTTCCTGCCCCAATTGCTAGGGGACCGCAACACACCACTATTGAACCCAAAGCAATGTCAAAAGGTTGTTGGTTAAATAGCAGATAATGCTTCCAGTCACTTTACGACCACCACTACCACCCTGTCTTCCACACGGTCAAGTCTCAGTAGCAGTGAGTCTGGACCACATATTCCTCACCCTGATCCTCCTTCCTCCCACCATGCCGAGTGCCTGGAGACAACTGATCCCACACTTCGACACTCAGAAGAGCTGTTCACTTTTCCATTTGCAGATTCGGGCCACTCGCTTGGCCAGCTTCAAGCGAGTCAAGAGGGGAACGTGTGTAGCAATGCACAAATATTTGAGCAGCCATGGTCACATGAAGGCAATGATGGGAAAGTGCAATTACTGTTGCAAGAGGTGGATGATGATGATGATGAGACTTAATTGCCAGAAAGTTAGGTGGAGGACAAGGGAGTGGAAGTGGAAGATGCGGTGGTGGATGATATATTAACTGATCCAACCTGGCAGGGGGATATGCAGAGCGAGGACAGCAGCACACAGGGGGAGGGAGGGGAATCACCACAACAGGCAAGAAGAAGCAGTGTGGTTGCCACAGACACAAGGTGGGAAAGCGTTCCCCGTAACACCAACACGAAGGAAGTTGCCAGTACAACTGTTAGGTCTTCCCGAGTCTGGTTGTTTTTTAAAGACTCTGCAGATAACCCCAAAAAGGCCATTTGCACCACCTGCCAGGCCGGCATCAGCAGGGGTAGCAAAACAAGCAGCCTGACCACCACCATCATAATCAGGCACATAGCAGCAAAGCACCCGACTAAGTGGGCCGAACCCCAAGGGTCCAGAAAGAGTGTCTGTGGGTGACACCACTGCTTCTTCCACTGTTGTGCTTGCACGTCAATACCCTGTCCATGGCGCATTCGAAGATGCCTCCCGCCCTGCACCTGTCGTTGCACACTCTCAACTAGCACCATCAGCAAGCACATTCACGTCCTTGTCCCAGTGCAGCGTTCAGTTGTCCCTACTCCAATCCTTGGAATACAAGTGCAACTACGCAGCCAACGCCCCACAGGCCACACTACTAAATTCACACATTTTGCGACTGCTTGCTCTCTAAATGTTGCCTTTTAGGCTCGTGGATACGGAAGATTTCCACAACTTGATGGTGGCAGCAGTCCCTCGGTACTCGGTCGCCAGCCGCCACTATTTCTCCCATTGTGCCATCCCTGCATTACACGAGCACGTGTCCCACAACATTAGCCATGCCCTCAACAACGCAGTTACTGGGAAAGTCCACCTAACCACGGACACGTGGACAAGTGCTTGTGGGCAGGGACGGTACATCTCGCTGACGGTACACTGGGCTAATATAGTGGAAGCCGGGACCCAGTCAGACCTTGTGACGGAACATGTCCTCCTGATGCCAAGGATTGCGAGCCCTGGGTCAATCAGGGTTGCCCCCACATTCTACAGCTCCTGCACCTCCTCCTCTTCAGCCTCCATCTCCGAAATGACCACATCAGTCACAAGCTAGAAGCACTGCAACACTGCCTCGGCCACGCGGAAACAGGCTGTGCTGAAGCTAATATGCATAGGTGACAAACTGCACACTGCTGAAGAGTTGTGGACAGCTCTGAAAGAGCAGGCAGATCTGTGGTTGACACCGCTGAACCTACAGCCGGGCATGGTCGTGTGAGACAAAGGACGGAACCTGGTGGCAGCTCTGAAACGAGGCGAGCTCACACACGTACCATACCTGGCCCATGTGCTTAACCTCGTGGTTCAGCGGTTTCTCAAAACCTACCCCGATCTGTAGCATCTGCTTGTCAAAGTACGCCACCTGTGTGCCCATTTTAGAAAGTCAGCTACAGCTTCCGCCGCCCTTGTCATGCTTCAGCAGCGTTTGCAGGTTCCAGCTCACCGACTGATCTGCAATGTCCCCACACGTTGGAACTCTACATTGCAGATGTTGGAAAGGATTTGTGAGCTGAAGAGGGTAGTTGTTGACTACCACCATCAACACAGCCATCGGTATACAGGTCAGACTCCACACATAAAACCTCAGGAATGGACATGGATGTCAGACATCTGTACCTTACTCCAAAACTTTGAGGAGTCCACCAATATGGTGAGCGGCGATGATGCCAAAAGCTTCTCTGTCTTTTGAAATGCTCTCTGCTCACAATTAAAGAGGATGCATTGCAGGTGGAGAATGATGAGATGGAGCAAGGAACCATACAGGGTGATACCACACAGCCCAGCCTCATCTCATCCCAACATGGATTGGGTGAAAATGAGGAAGAGGAGGAGGAGGAAGAACAGGAGCTAGTTTCATGCGCTATAGACGGTACTACCTGCACAACTGTCATACCGACTGTTTAGCGTGGAAGGCCTGAGGACAGGGAGGAGGAGGAGTAGGATGAGGAGGAGAACATGGTCAGTCGTCCTCTTAGTGAGGACATGGAAGTCTTGCCTCTTTGCAGTCTGGCACACATGGCTGAATTTATGTTACTCTGACTTTCCCATGACCCTTTCATTGTCCAAATTTTGGGTGACAGTCATTACTGGTTGGTGACACTTCTAGACCCACGTTACAAGGAGAACTTTCTGTCTCTTATTCCCACGTAGGACAGGCCTAACAAAATGGGGCAGTACGAGAAGGGCCCTTATTGCGGAATTATTAAAAAAATTCCCATCTGAAAACGCAGGCAGCAGAGGTCACAGTTCGTTGGACAACCAAGGAGAACAGGCAAGAGAGACACAAATGCAATCCAGCAGAGGCAGGGGAACACTGTCAAAGTTCTGGAACAGTTTTCTCAGACCCTCCCATTGCATAGGCCCTGAGGCGCGGGGTACTCTCACAAGGAGGGAAAATTTTCATAAGATGGTGAGGGAGTACATTGCCAACGATACCAACGTCCTCTGTGATTCCTATGTGCCTTATAATTATTTGGTATCCAAGCTGGACACGTGGCATGAACTGGCTCTCTATGTCTTGGAGGTCCTGGCCTGCCCTGCCGTTAGCATTTTGTCAGAGCAGGTTTTTAGTGCCACTGGTGAAATTGATAGGCGCATCCGCCTGTCAACTGAAAATGCTGACAGGCTGACTGTTATAAAAATGAACGAGGGCTGGATTGGGCCAGAGTTCTCAACACCACCAAATGATAGCAGCGTAGCATAACTCAAATACAGTGTCTTTTTTGAGAGGTCTAACTCTATTCGCATGCACCTCTGTCTTCACACCCAGACATGGGTATAAGCTTCCTGATTTTGTCTATTTGCTCTTGTCCTCCTCCATCTCATCCTCCACCACCATATCTACCATATCTACTTCTCTTGCAAGGGGCATTGGAGTTCCTCCAAATTTTTGGCAGCAATTGTATTCACTGCATAGGCAAACAGTATGGAAGACCCACTTCCTAATAATGGGAACATTGTTTTCATGAGGCCCTCTGACCTCTACGTCTCTTGCAAGGGACATTGGAGTTCCTCCAAATTTTTAGCAGCTGTTGCATTCACTGCATAGGCAAACAGTATGGGAGACCCACTTCCTAATAATGGGAACATTGTTTTCAGGAGGCCCTCCGACCTCTACGTCTCTTGCAAGGGACATTGGACTTCCTTCAAATTTTTGGCAGCTGTTGCATTCACTGCATATGCAAACAGAATGGGAGACCCACTTCCTAATAATGGGAACATTGTTTTCAGGAGGCCCTCCGACCTCTATGTCTCTTGCAAGGGGCATTGGAGTTCCTTCAAATTTTTGGCAGCAGTTGCAGTCACTGCATAAGCAATAACAGTATGGGAGACCCACTCCTTTCTAATGGGAACATGTCATTACTGTGGCCCAGTTCTATGTGTCTTTAAATTGTTATTGGGGTATTTCCTAAATTTTGGCAGTCATTGCAGTCACTGCATGGGCATTACCACTATAGGAGACCCACTCCTTTATAATGGGAACAATTTTTTACTGAGACCCTCCTCTTTGTCTCTTCAAAGGGGTATTGGGGTGCATCCAAATTTTTGACAGCCCTTGCAATCACTGCATATGCAATAACAGTATAGGAGACCCACTCTTTAATAATGGGAACAACAAAGCATAGCCGACTGCTGGCCCTTTAAGAATAGTAATGGCCGACTGATTGCCTTAAAAAAATAGTGTTTGTAACTTTCAGAGTCCCTCCTTCATAAATGAAACACGATGTCTCTGATGATATCTCACACACCATATGGCCAGATAAGGTAGTAAAATGTTAAAATGACATTTCCTGGTGAATGCATTTTTCACAGTTGAAAGCAATGCAAAAGTGAAAAAACGCATCAAAAATGCTACATGTGAACATAGCCCAAGGTGTGGAGGAGCATTTTTGTTTTTGGTTATTTATTTTGCCTTATATACAAGTCAATACCCTGGAAAGGATGTTCCTTAACATTTTTCCCTGGAAAATCCATTTTGGTTTAGTTTTTGTATGTTTTATTGTCGGTCCATAAAAGTGGCATAATACCTCTGATAACGTTGTTGACAGCAGTGACCTGGAAGTCAGAGATGCTTCCAAGGGTCTTCCCCATGCTGTTTCCATGTCATTTAAGCACTGTTCCCATCCATTTGGGCAATTATTAGGCCCTCTGCAGACCGCCGGGGGGCATCCGGAAAAAATGCTTGAGTTTCCCATAGACTTACATTGGGCTTGTTACTTGGACCGAGCACTCGAGCATTCCAATTTGCTCGACCCGAGGAACGAGTACCCAAGCATTTTAGTGCTCACTCATCACTAGTGGTGAGTTCTCCTTCAATGGAAGTCTTCAAACAGAGGCTTGACAGACAGCTCTCTGAGATGGTTTAGTGAATCCTGCATTGAGCAGGGGGATGGACCAGATGACCCTGAGATCCCCTCCAACTCTAACATTCTAGATTCTATGATCCTATGCTAATGACACTTGGCTCAAAC
This sequence comes from Phyllobates terribilis, assembly GCF_046119375.1. Lineage (NCBI taxonomy): Eukaryota > Metazoa > Chordata > Amphibia > Anura > Dendrobatidae > Phyllobates > Phyllobates terribilis. Next base: position 881,254,702 of record NW_027362763.1, on the reverse strand, counting down.
TCTGCTATGAGCGTGAGCTTAGTGTCAGTGCTCTGTGCTCCGATCCTCTTGCTTGATAGAATCACAGCACAGGTGTGGAGGAGATGGAGAAAGTAATTTATCCATCTCCTTCATTGCCGGCATCTGTGGGAATCCCACTGCACTCGGATGACATCAGAGTATAGTCCAATGTTTCACATGCAACCATCGTCTTGTACGATCCAATTCACGGATGCAATTGCAGCATGCTGCAATTGTTCTCTCATGCCGAATCAGCATGAGAAAATAATCGCAGATCTGAGCTGCCTCAAAGAATAACACTGAACCGAGTGCTATGTGATGTTTTATCGCATAGCACTCAGCCGTGTTATACATTTGTGTGACTCCAGCCTATGGCTTGTTGCTGCTTTCTAGAGTATTAACCCCTTAACGACCAGTGATACGCTTTTTAACAGCGGTCATTAGTCATTTAACGACTGCCTTATTCCTCAGTGCCACTATTTAATGGCACTGAGGAATAAGTGATTATACAGCTGTACATGACAGCTGACACCCTGTGGCATCAGCCCTGGACAGTTTTGTTATCAATTGGGGCTGATTAACCCCATAAATACCGCTGTTAATTGGGACAGCGATATTTAAATGGTTAGAAGACCCCTTTGACAGGATCAACCCCCGCATTTTAATCGCTAGTGCCCATCATTGCCATGATATCCCGAGGTCATCTAATGACCCCAGGGTACAGTGGCCTGTTAGCCACTGCTATAATCAGAGTCTAACAGGCTAAGTCAGTGACAGGTCTCAGGAACTGCAGTACACGAATACTGCAATGCATGAAACAAGCAAAGTAAAAAATGTACATGTCCCGCAGTGGGACTAAGTGGAAAACTGAAAAAGTAAAATAAAATATGTAAAAAAAATGCAAATCACCCAAATCACAAAAAAAATGTCACCACTAAAATTGCAGTGCATGCGTTAAAACAAAAATTTTAAAAAAGTACACATAATTGGTATTGCCGCTTTTGGAATGACCCGAACTATGAAACTGTCACATTATTTATTCTGTACTGTGAACACTGTTAAAAATAAATAAAGAACACATTAAAAATGACGCTTTTTCATCATGATGATGCACTAAAAAATGAATAAAAAGTGATCAAAAAGTTATATACAGAAAAAAATGGTAGAAATGAAAACGCCAAACCGTCTCGCAAAAACAAGCTGTAATATGGCTCATTCTGCAAAAAGTAAAAAAGTTACAGCTCTCAGAGTATGGCGATAGAAAAACAAATAAATGTTTGTAAAATATTGTTTTTAGTGTGTAAAAGTAGCAAAGCATAAAAAAAAAAATCTGTTGTCGCTGTGATCGTACTGACCAGAAAAATAAATAGGTCTTATCACTTTTACCGCACGGTGAACTGCGCAAAATAAAAACCTGAACTGCTGTTTTTTGTTCATTCTGTGTCTGGAAAATCTGATTAAAAAGTGATCAAACAATGTTATGTTCCCCAAAATGGTACCAAAAAAATCTCCATCTCGTCACGCAAAAATAAGCCCTCATGCCGCTCTGTTCTCTAAAAAATAAAATAGTTACAGCTCTCAGAATATGGCGACTAAATAACTTTTTTTTTATTTTTATATATATATTAAAAAAAGCATTTTTACTGTGTGATAGCAGAAAAACATAAAAATCAGATTTAAATCTGGTATCGCTGTAATCGCAATGACCCGAAGAATAAAGTCGCCTTATCCCTTATACCACACAGTGAATTATGCAAAAATAAAAATAAGAACTATTTCTGCACTGTTGTTTATGTGTTCATTGTGCCTCCCAAAAATCAGAAAAAACCTGGGTTCACATTTATCCTGCTCTCTGGGGCACAGAATTCCAGAGGATGGGGGATATTCGGGTGAAGTCTTGGAGGCGATTGGGTGAGGAAAGAATAAGTGTGCAGGAGAGAAGGAGATCTTGGGAGGACCGAAGATTACGTGAGGGAAAATATCGGGAGATTAGTTCAGAGATGTACGGAGGAGAAAGGTTATGGATGACTTTGTAGGTCAATGTTAGTAGTTTGAATTGGATATGCTGGGGAAATGGGAGTCAGTGAAAAAATTTGCAGAGGGGAGAAGCGTAGGAGTAATGATATGAGAGATTAATTAGTCGGGCAGCAGAGTTAAGAACGGATTGAAGAGGTACGAGAGTGTTAAAAGGTAGGCCACAGAGGAGAATGTTGCAGTATTCCAGGCGGGAGATGATGAGTAGTGTTGAGCCACCCCCGTAGTGTTCGAGTTCGGTTCGGTTCGTCGAACACCCGTATGTTCGCCGAACTGTTTGTCGAACTATTCGTCGAACACCGTCGAACACCGTTAAAACCAATGGCAGGCAAACAAAAACACATAGAAACACATAGAAAACACCTTCAAAGGTGTCCAAAAGCTGACAAACTGCTCAGAAGACACAACTAACACATGGAAAAGTGACAAGTACATATAGTCATGCGAAAAGAAAAGAGGTGGAGGAGTAAAAGGAGGGGGAGACACAGATATAGGCATGTCATGCCCTTCTAAAACCAAAAAAATGCGAAGCCGACACGGCCAGTCCGTTCCTGCCCGTGCGACCTCCGTGTCGCCGGGTTTGTGCCAGAGCTGCGGTGGACCCTGACGGCCAGCCCCCCTCTCCCAATACTGGTGCCTGTCCGCTGGTGGGTCGAGCGAGCCCCCCTGCGGTGGAGGCAGGTCTAAGCTTTTTAATTTAAATTGTCTTTCTAATTTGAATGAATACACTTTAAATCCTTTTACAAGGATCTATTGGAGGGCAAGTCTCATGCCAGCAGCCGCATAATTCAAGCTTCAGTAGCGTCCACTAAAGCTGCTGCAGTTAAAAAGCTTTTATAAGGATCGAGCTCGGCGGTCCACCGCAAGGCGTCCTACCGCCAGTCCCAGCCCCTATGCCTTGGGGTGCCTCCCCGATGCTCTTCACTGAGTGTCCCTGGGGCCTGAACCATTTCCTTTGAAAAAATTATGTGTCCAAACTACAGGTGGTGTAGCTTACTTAACAGCTGGGATAATCCGCTGACTAGCAGACACTGCTACTAGGCACAAAGTATTTCCTGGGCTAGATGCAGTTAAAAATTTGTAATTAGATACTCTCGTTGGATGCTGAGAAAGCACTCCATAGAGTCTCCTGGCACGCCATATATTATTCCCTTAAAAAGCTTGGGGTAGGTGTCTAGGGGACCCTTTTATAGGCAAAATCACGGCCCTTTATCGCAATACGTCACCTAGGCTGAAGATAAATGGAACATTTTCATCACCTTTCATAATCACCAATGGGACAAGGCAGGGATGTCCTCTGTCCCCTCTCTTATACATCCTAGTGACGGAGCACCTGCTCTCATCAATTCGACATAACCCCAATATTAGGTGGATTGAGGTGGGAGGCACTGAGTACAAGTGCTCTGCATTTGCTGATGGTGTCCTAGTATATATCACTCAATCACATATATCCATCCCTGCTGTTATGGCTGAAATAGATCACTTTGTTACATGGTCAAATTTTAAAATCAATGCAGCGAAGTCTGAGGACCTCGATGTCTCCCTCCCCAAATCCATACAGAATTCCATCCAGTCCAACTTTCCCTTTGCCTGGCCCTCACAGGATATCAAATACTTAGGAATTCCTATTCATAGAGACCTCTCCCGTCTATGTTATCTTAATTTTGGGCCCTTTATTGAACAACTCCATACAGACCACGGTTGGCAAGTTAGAACGGTAAGATTCACTACGTGAACCACTGGTGTTTTATGGAAAAGCACATGTACACTGTGTTCCAAATTATTATGCAAAAAGTGTTTAGGAGTGATAAGGTAAGAATTTTTTTGTTTGTCAGTTAAACTCATTGATGGTGATGTGTGTCAGGGCTCTTTATATCACTGTAAGCAATTGCAGACACCGGTGCTAATTAGTTTGGCAGGTGTGTCCAATGAAAGGCAAGACTACTTAAGAAGGCTGTCCCACATTATTAAGCAGCCTACATTTTCTGCCAAAATGGGAAAGAAAAAGGATGTGTCGGCTGCTGAGAAGCAACAAATTGTGGAGTGTTTATGTCAAGGCATGACTACAATCAACATTGCCAAGACACTTCATCCTGATCATCGCACAATCAAGAAGTATGTAGCTGATTCACAGTACACACGGGTGCGTGCTGATAAGGGGAAATTGAGGACTCTTTCCTACAGGCAATTACGTCAGGTTAAAAGAGCAGCGGCAAAAAAGCCTTGTCATAGCAGCAGACAAGTTTTTGAAGCTGCTGGTGCCTCCAACGTCCCCCGAACAACAAGAAGCAGAGTCCTTCAGAGGTTTGCAGTTGTGCGTAAGCCATCCTGTCGACCTCCTCTATCCACTGCACACAAGCAGAAACGGCTCCAGTGGGCCAAACAATACATGAAGACTGACTTCAAAACTGTTTTGTTCACCGATGAGTGCCGTGCAACGCTCGACGGTCCAGATGGATGGAGTGGAGGATGGCTGGTTGATGGACACCCCACGCAAACATGGCTACAGCGCCAACAAGGAGATGGTGGAGTAATGTTTTGGGCTGGAATCATGGGGAGAGAAATTGTCGGCCCCTTTAGGATCCCTGAAGGGGTAAAGATGAACTCCATAATGTATGTGGACTTTCTCAAACAGCACTTCCTGCCATGGTTCAAGAAGAAGAACCGTGTATTCCACAGCAAGATCATTTTCATGCATGATAATGCACCGTCTCATGCTGCACATAACACATCTGCATCTCTGGCTGATATAGGCATAAAAGGGCACAAACTTATGGTGTGACCCCCATGCTCCCCTGACCTCAACCCCATTCAGAACCTCTGGAGCATCATCAAAAGGAGTGTCTATGATGGCGGGAGGCAGTTCATATCTAAGCAACAGCTCTGGGAGGGTATTCTGTCCTCATGCAAAACAATTGAAGCAGAAACCATCCAAAACCTGACAAATTCAATGGACGAGAGAGTTCAGAAGCTCCTTTCGAACAAGGGGTCCTATGTGCAAATGTAACATCACCTAGAATAAAGTTTTGAGTTGAAAACTGTTTGATTTCAGTTTCTAATAACCTGCTAATGCTTATAATTTCAAAAATGACCATTTTTTTGTTCTTTATTAAAATGAAAAGGTTGATCGAAGAGTGTGGGGGATCTAAGAGTGTGGCAACCCAGAAGTCAGGATTACTTCGAATTCTGACAATCTGAGGGTCATGTTGCAGGTAGTGCAGCAAGAAGTCACTCATGTGTCTTGCGCATCTAGGAGCCCCGAAATTATTTTCCAGGCGAGATGCAGCTAAAAATTATTATTAATTTGAAAGCTGGTGGAGCTTAGTATAGATGGCCTAATAGAATCAGTACTGCAAACTGCTACAAAGCCCAAATTATTTTCCAGTCAAGATACAGATAAACATGATTAGTAATTTTAAATCTGGTGGAGTTTAGTATAGATGGCCTAATAGAATCAGTACTGCACACTGCTACAAGGCCCAAATTACTTTCCAGCCAAGATACAGATAAACAGGATTAGTAATTTTAAATCTGGTGGAGCTTAGTATAGATGGCCTAATAGAATCAGTACTGCACACTGCTACAAGGCCCAAATTATTTTCCAGCCAAGATACAGATAAACATGATTAGTAACTTGAAAGCTTAAAATGGTTGGTGAGGTGATTTTAACAAATCATCAAGCTTTTACTCTCCCCAGGATGACACAGGGGTAAAAAAGTCGTTTCGGATCCATGATTTCTTCATCTTTATGAACGTGAGTCTGTCTACATTATCAGTGGAGAGCCGCGTGCGCTTATCTGTCAGCACACCACCAGCAGCGCTGAACACACGTTCAGACAGAAAGCTGGCTGCAGGGCATGACAAGATCTCCAAGGCGTAAGTGGCGAGTAGAGATGAGCGTTGTTCTACTCGAACTGTTCGCCAATCTCAAATTCGAGCTGTTTTGGGCGGTGTTCGAGCCGGTCGGCGAACACGAACAATTTGAGAAAAATTCGGCTGTTCGAGGTTATGTTCGATAACTGTTCGTGCACCAAAATCATAACTGGATTTTTTCTCAGTAATGATGAAAATTAATGTTAATACGCAGTTTGAGTGTACAGCGGGGCGGGGGGAGGGGCAGGGGATGGATCTCTGCAGGAACAATGAAGATCTCCATTTTTTTTTCTCTTTCCCGCATTTGCAGTGGGGAGGTGCAATCTGTCAGCCTATCAGCAGCGCACACACGGAGCGAAGTGCTTTTTTTCACACAAGCAAGGGCATGTGTGATTGGCAGTGTATGTCACATGTCCTTGCCCTATAAGACCAAGCCATTTTCCCCGTCGCCACCATTTTCTCACTGCTGCAGCTGCGTGTTAGACGGCACCGCTGTTGCTGTGTGCGCTATACCTTGTTAATTTCAAGCCAATTTTCGCACAAATATACAGATAGCTTGGGAGTAGGGAATAGTTGTGATTGCAGTCCTTTTAAGGACTAGGTTACAGCATTTCCTACGACTTTTATCAGGCAGGTCTGTGCTCTTAAATAGATAGATTGTGGGAGTAAAGACTAATTGTAATTGGAGTCCTTTTCAGGACTAGGTTACATCAGTTCCTATCAGTTTTTGCCAGGCAGGTCTGTGCCAGTGCTGTGCAAGTTTTTTTCACAGCATTTGGCTGAATCTAGCAAAGCTAATCCTTTTTGGCCTATTGCAGAGTGTGTTAGTCAGTGGAGTAGCCTATCTGTGTTGCAAGATATACCACCTGTGTATAGAATACCAATTTTTTTACTGCACCTAGTGAAGTAAAATCTTTTGGGCATAGCATCATTCTATTAGTCCATCTATACTGACCTCCATCAGGTTGCAAACTGAATATAATTTTTTTCTGCATCTAGCTCTGAAAAAATATTTGGGCTTCTAGCAGTGTGTGGGACTTGGTCTATTAGTCCATCTATACTGACCTCCATCAGGTTGCAAATTAAAAATAATTTTTTTCTTCATTTATCTCTGAAAAAATATTTGGGCTTCTAGCAGCGTGTGGGACTTGTTCTATTAGTCCATCTATACTGACCTCCATCAGGTTGCAAATTAAAAATAATTTTTTTCTGCATCTAGCTCTGAAAAAATATTTGGGCTTCTAGCAGTGTGTGGGACTTGGTCTATTAGTCCATCTATACTGACCTCCATCAGGTTGCAAATTAAAAATAATTTTTTTCTGCATCTAGCTCTGAAAAAATATTTGGGCTTCTAGCAGTGTGTGGGACTTGGTCTATTAGTCCATCTATACTGACCTCCATCAGGTTGCAAATTGAATAAAAAAATTTTCTGCATCTAGCTCTGAAAAAATATTTGGGCTTCTAGCGGTGTGTGGGACTTGGTCTATTAGTCCATCTATACTGACCTCCATCAGGTTGCAAATTAAAAATAATTTTTTTCTGCATCTAGCTCTGAAAAAATATTTGGGCTTCTAGCAGTGTGTGGGACTTGGTCTATTAGTCCATCTATACTGACCTCCATCAGGTTGCAAATTAAAAATAATTTTTTTCTGCATCTAGCTCTGAAAAAATATTTGGGCTTCTAGCAGTGTGTGGGACTTGTTCTATTAGTCCTTCTATACTGACCTCCAGCAGGTTGCAAATTGAATATAATTTTTTTCTGCATCTAGCTCTGAAAAAATATTTGGGCTTCTAGCGGTGTGTGGGACTTGGTCTATTAGTCCATATATACTGACCTCCATCAGGTTGCAAATTAAAAATATTTTTTTTCTGCATCTAGCTCTGAAAAAATATTTGAGCTTCTAGCAGTGTGTGGGACTTGGTCTATTAGTCCATCTATACTGACCTCCATCAGGTTGCAAATTAAAAATAATTTTTTTCTTCATTTATCTCTGAAAAAATATTTGGGCTTCTAGCAGCGTGTGGGACTTGTTCTATTAGTCCATCTATACTGACCTCCATCAGGTTGCAAAGTAAAAATAATTTTTTTCTGCATCTAGCTCTGAAAAAATATTTGGGCTTCTAGCAGTGTGTGGGACTTGGTCTATTAGTCCATCTACACTGACCTCCATCAGGTTGCAAATTAAAAATAATTTTTTTCTGCATCTAGCTCTGAAAAAATATTTGGGCTTCTAGCAGTGTGTGGGACTTGGTCTATTAGTCCATCTATACTGACCTCCATCAGGTTGCAAATTGAATAAAAAAATTTTCTGCATCTAGCTCTGAAAAAATATTTGGGCTTCTAGCGGTGTGTGGGACTTGGTCTATTAGTCCATCTATACTGACCTCCATCAGGTTGCAAATTAAAAATATTTTTTTTCTGCATCTAGCTCTGAAAAAATATTTGGGCTTCTAGCAGTGTGTGGGACTTGGTCTATTAGTCCATCTATACTGACCTCCATCAGGTTGCAAATTAAAAATAATTTTTTTCTTCATTTAGCTCTGAAAAAATATTTGGGCTTCTAGCAGTGTGTGGGACTTGTTCTATTAGTCCTTCTATACTGACGTCCAGCAGGTTGCAAATTGAATATAATTTTTTTCTGCATCTAGCTCTGAAAAAATATTTGGGCTTCTAGCGTTGTGTGGGACTTGGTCTATTAGTCCATCTATACTGACCTCCATCAGGTTGCAAATTAAAAATAATTTTTTTCTGCATCTAGCTCTGAAAAAATATTTGGGCTTCTAGCAGTGTGTGGGACTTGGTCTATTAGTCCATCTATACTGACCTCCATCAGGTTGCAAATTTAAAATAATTTTTTTCTGCATCTAGCTCTGAAAAAATATTTGGGCTTCTAGCAGTGTGTGGGACTTGGTCTATTAGTCCATCTATACTGACCTCCATCAGGTTGCAAATTAAAAATAATTTTTTTCTTCATTTAGCTCTGAAAAAATATTTGGGCTTCTAGCAGTGTGTGGGACTTGTTCTATTAGTCCTTCTATACTGACCTCCAGTAGGTTGCAAATTGAATATAATTTTTTTCTGCATCTAGCTCTGAAAAAATATTTGGGCTTCTAGCGGTGTGTGGTACTTGGTCTATTAGTCCATCTATACTGACCTCCATCAGGTTGCAAATTAAAAATAATTTTTTTCAGCATCTAGATTTGAAAAAATATTTGGGCTTCTAGCAGTGTGTGGGACTTGGTCTATTAGTCCATCTATACTGACCTCCATCAGGTTGCAAATTAAAAATAATTTTTTTCTGCATCTAGCTCTGAAAAAATATTTGGGCTTCTAGCAGTGTGTGGGACTTGGTCTATTAGTCCATCTATACTGACCTCCATCAGGTTGCAAATTAAAAATAATTTTTTTCTTCATTTAGCTCTGAAAAAATATTTGGGCTTCTAGCAGTATGTGGGACTTGTTCTATTAGTCCTTCTATACTGACCTCCAGCAGGTTGCAAATTGAATATAATTTTTTTCTGCATCTAGCTCTGAAAAAATATTTGGGCTTCTAGCGGTGTGTGGGACTTGGTCTATTAGTCCATCTATACTGACCTCCATCAGGTTGCAAATTAAAAATAATTTTTTTCTGCATCTAGCTCTGAAAAAATATTTGGGCTTCTAGCGGTGTGTGGGACTTGGTCTATTAGTCCATCTATACTGACCTCCATCAGGTTGCAAATTAAAAATAATTTTTTTCTGCATCTAGCTCTGAAAAAATATTTGGGCTTCTAGCAGTGTGTGGGACTTGGTCTATTAGTCCATCTATACTGACCTCCATCAGGTTGCAAATTGAATAAAAAAATTTTCTGCATCTAGCTCTGAAAAAATATTTGGGCTTCTAGCGGTGTATGGGACTTGGTCTATTAGTCCATCTATACTGACCTCCATCAGGTTGCAAATTAAAAATAATTTTTTTCTGCATCTAACCCAGCCAATAGTTTTGGCCTAATACCACAGTTTGGCCACTCAGCTCTGCTCGGTTACCATCCATTGTTTTTTTGTGCAAACAACTCCAGAGTTGTGAATTAGTTAACCACCAAAATGAGTGGAAAAAGGCCTGCTGCTGGTGGAAAGGGGAATAGGCGTGTTGGGAAGGGGAAAAAAGGTTGTGTCCGTGGGGTAGGTGCAGAAGAAAGACCATCTTCCAGCCAAACTAAAATGTCTACTTCTTTTAGCGGACAATGTGATAAGATCCCTTTCTTACGGCCACGCCAATCGCTACAAATTCCAGATGAGGCACAAAAAGAGCAGGTGCTTCAACGGATATCAAGTGCTCCTTTAAGTGGGCTCTCCTCCACATCAACTTCAACATCACAAATACTCCAGTCCTCAAAGGTGTCACCCAAATCGCACTTGCTTCCTCATAGCTCCCAAATCTCCAGCTGCCCGTCTGAGTATGAGGTAGAACAGATGGTTGAGTCTGCAGAGCTGTTTACTCATACTATAGCCTGGGAATCAGAGGTCGACTCCAGCGCTTCTGTGAATCCAGACGAGGAAATGATCTGCACTGATGCCCAGAATCTTTATGAGTCGGATCCAGGACCAGACGCAGAAGGTTCTGACCATAATGTAGACCCTCATTCCCAAACTGTAACTCCTGTTGGTGGAGACAATGAGGAAGACGATGATAAGACTCAAATACCTGATTGGAGCGACAACTTTAGTTTTTTGTCAGGGCAGGAACAGGTTGGCTCTGAGGACGACGGGTGTGATAACGCACAGGGTGATGATGATGAGGTCGGAGATCCCACTTACTGTCAACCCACAGTCAGCCAAGAGATGAGGTCAGCAGAGGAGGTGGAGGAAGATGCTAGTGACGACGAGGTCAGGTTGCGCCTTCCTGGACAGAGACGTAGTACTGGAAGCACGTCAACAACTGCATCCTCAAACACAACTCTGCCTCTCACCACAAGTCGTGGTGGCTCTTCAGGTCGCATGGGTGCTAAGCCTTGCATAGCCTGGGCATTTTTTCAGATCGATAAAGATGACCCAAATCGTGTTATCTGTAACATTTGTCAGCAAAAGCTAAGTAGAGGCCAAAAAATACATAGTTTGAGTACTTCATGCATGAACCGGCACATGGACATGAAGCATAAGTTGCAGTGGGAAGCTCAGTGTGCTACAATGCGGTCTAGCCGGCCGGGCCAACCACCGTCTGCCATATCTTGTGCATCCGCGGCCTCTTCATCCTCTGTGACTGGGGGGACAGCAGTCACACCTGTTTTGGGGCGCAGACCTGCCACCTCTTTACCCGCAACAGCCAGTGTGATTGGCAGGTCATCATTTTCTTTGGAGGTGGTAACACCAGCTGGTCTTGAGCGCTGTCCGACATCGATAGCACCACCTTTGGATCAAGGCAACCTAACATGTCCGCCTGCATCTTCCTCACAGACCGGCAGTTTGCCGGGGACACCCTTATCAACCCCGTCTAAGCACAATAGCCAGCCCTCGGTCCCTCAGATGTGGACAAGTAAAAGACCATTTCCTCCTAGCCATGAGAAAGCTAAGAGGTTGAATTTCACCATCTGCAAGCTCTTGGCTACAGAAATGCTGCCTTTCCGCCTGGTGGACACAGAGGATTTTCGAGACCTTATGTCCGTCGCAGTGCCCCAGTACCAGATGCCCAGTCGGCACTACTTCTCAAAGAAAGGTGTGCCTGCGCTCCACCAGCATGTCGCACACAACATCACCGCTTCTTTGAGAAACTCTGTGTGTGACAGGGTGCATTTCACCACAGACACTTGGACGAGTAGGCATGGACAGGGGCGTTACATGTCGCTGACTGGGCACTGGGTAACTATGGTGACAGCAGGACAAGGGGCTGCTGTCCAAGTCTTGCCGTCCCCACGAGTTGTGCGTCAATCCTCTTTATGTCATTTTTCCTCCACTGCTTCTGCCTCCTCAACCTCCTCTCGGTCTTCCACCTGCACCCAAAGCCTGTCTGGTCATGCCACAAGCTTTCTAACTGCGCAGAAGGGATCCTGCACACCTCCTTACTATGCTGGCAGTAGGGCTCAACGTCATCAGGCGGTTTTTACATTGAAATGTCTGGGAAATGTGAGTCACACAGCTGAGGAGTTGTGGTCAGCTCTGGAGAACCAATTTCATGAATGGTTGTCTCCACTGGACCTGAAACCAGGGAAGGCCGTGTGCGACAATGCTGCAAACCTGGGTGCGGCCCTTCACCGGGGCAATGTCACACACGTGCCTTGTATGGCTCACGTGTTGAACCTGGTTGTCCAGCAATTTTTAGCCCACTATCCCAGACTAGATGGCCTTCTGCAGAGGGCACGGTCGCTGTGTGCTCACTTCCGCCGTTCGCATCCCGCAGCTCAGCGACTTACATCTCTACAGAAGTCGTTGGGCCTGCCACTTCACCGGCTAAAATGCGATGTGCCTACCCGGTGGAATTCAACTCTGCACATGTTGCAGCGACTGTGGCAGCACCGACAAGCCCTGGTGCAATACGTTCTGACGTATAGCCTGGGCCAACGAGATTCAGAGGTGGGGCAAATCACGCTGGAGGAGTGGTCTCAGATCAGGGACCTATGCACCCTTCTGCACAGTTTTGAAATGGCGACGAAGATGTTTAGTGCTGACGATGCCATTATCAGCATGACTATTCCGGTGATTTACATGCTGGAGCACATGTTAAACAGAATTCGGAGTCAGGTGGTGGCACAAGAGGAGGTGGAGGAAGTAGAGGAGGAGGAGTTGTATGCGGAAGGGCTAACATCTGCAAGGTCCAGACGGTCGGCAGCACCAGGGCGGCAGGCATGTGAGGGTGGGGGAGATGATTTTACCAGGGCGCATGGTAGCAGCCAAACTAGTGAGGAAGGTGCAGGAGCCCAGGAAGAAGTGGAGGACGAACTGATGGAAGACTCATCAGATGAGGGAGACCTTGATCACATTTCTGTTGTGCGAGGTTGGGGGGAGAGGACAGAGGAAGGAAGCATGATTGTTACCTCGCCACCAACACAACAGGGACTTGGTGCTCCTGGATGCGCAACACACATGAGTGCCTTCTTGCTGCACTACCTGCAACATGACCCTCGAATTGTGAGAATTAGAAATAATCCTGACTACTGGGTTGCCACACTGTTAGATCCCCGGTACAAAAGTAAATTTGCAGAAATTATTCCTGCCATAGAAAGGGATGCACGCATGCAGGAGTATCAGCAGAGACTGTTGCAGAATCTTACATGTGCTTTTCCACAAAATACCAGTGGTGCACGTAGTGAATCTCACAGTTCCAACTTGCCAACCGTGGTCTGTATGGAATTGTTCAATAAAGGGCCCAAAATTAAGATAACATAGATGGGAGAGGTCTCTATGAATAGGAATTCCTAAGTATTTGATACCCTGTGAGGGCCAGGCAAAGGGAAAGTTGGACTGGATGGAATCCTATATGGATTTAGGGAGGGAGACATCGAGGGCCTCAGACTTCGCTGCATTGATTTTAAAATTTTACCATGTAACAAAGTGATCTATTTCAGCCATAACAGCAGGGATGGATATATGTGATTGAGTGATATATACTAGGACATCATCAGCAAATAGAGAGCACTTGTACTCGGTGCCTCCCACCTCAATCCACCTAATATTGGGGTTATGGCGAATTGATGAGAGCAGGTGCTCCGTCACTAGGATGTATAAGAGAGGGGACAGAGGACATCCCTGCCTTGTCCCATTGGTGATTGTGAAAGGTGATGAAAATGTTCTGACGCACCCCCTGGGCCTTGGGACACCCGGAGCCGGACCCTTTTTGGTGGATGCTGGTGGTTGTAGTCTTCGTGGCGGCGATCCGGTTCCGTGGCTCAGGGCGGTCAAACCAGTGGCGGAACTATTTATGTGGTTTTGATGTTTAAATGTCCGACTACGCCACCCGTGGATTGCGGTCAGAGTGAACCGCCGCTACAGGGCAGACCGCTAAGGCTGGTGTTGTGGGTGCAGCAGAGCGTAGCATAACTCCCCACGGGAGGAGTATAGCCTCAGGGCAGTGTATGCGGAGGATGGGGGTGATGGTGCAGGGCAGCAGCAGTAACGACACGGAGTCAGTGATGCAGTTCAGGGCCTTTACTCACAGTTCTTATTATCCAGACCACGTCTGCAGGTAACGGCTGCCCACGTCGTACTGTGCTCACCAGGTGAGGGGCTCAGACAACTCCCAGATAACTTTGGAGCGCTTCACAGGACCCCCTTTGTGTGTCCTTTGTCTGGCCTTTCTTACCAACACTTCTGTCCGGCTGCCTCGGGCCTCCTCTTGGTAAACTTGGCGCCAGTTTCCCTGAGCCTATGTGGTGCCTTCCTAGCGGGTGGAGCAAGGGGCTGCGCCACATAAAATGTCAGAGCCTCCGGTTTCTAACTGAGGGTCGTTTCCTGCCTCCACTAGTTCGGGGACCGGTCTCCCCCTTTGGCCTGACCCCTCCACGCAGGTGGATTTGGGCGTGCGGTGGCGACTCGCCCGTCCGCACCCCTGGGATCCCTTCATTCCTCGTTCCTGGAGCCTTCTCCGCTCCTCTTCCTTCCTTCTCCCTCTTGCAGGCCTGGGCCTCTGTTACTAGGCCCGCCTCCGGAGCAGAGCTCATGCAGAGCCCCTGCTCCCTGCCACTTCTGCTCAGACTTCTCTGCACTGAACTAAGATGGTGCCCACCTTTTATACTCCCTTCTCAATGCACCCAGGAACTGCTTCCTCCCTGCTCCTGCACTGCAGGGTTCCCCTTCCTCAGTGTTCCCTCCCCCCACTCCAGCCAGGGACAGGGACTGTCGTGCCCATCTCAGGGGCATATTGGTCGCCCTGCCCCACGGCAATGTGGTGTAATGCATGCAGGTGTTGGGTCCTGATCCACACTCCATCCTTATCTGAGAGTGAGATATCACACCTCTGGGTGAGGTGCAATACGTCTGTAGCAACCGAGCCCTCGGTGCTACAGTTCCATTTATCTTCAGCCTAGGTGACGTATTGTGATACAGGGCCGTGATTTTGGCTATAAAAGGGTCCCCTAGACCCCTACCCCAAGTTTTTTAAGAGAATCATATATGGCGTGCCAGGAGACTCTATGGAATGCTTTCTCAGCATCCAACGAGAGTATCTACTTACAAATTTTTAACTGCATCTAGCCCAGGAAATACTTTGTGCCTAGTAGCAGTGTCTGCTAGTCAGCGGATTATCCCGGCTGTTAAGCAAGCTACACCACCTGTAGTTTGGACACTTAATTTTTTCAAAGGAAATGCTTCGGGACCACGGGATACTTAGTGAAGAGCATCAGGAGGCACCCCAAGGCATAGGGGCTGGGACTGGCACTAGGATGACTTGCGGTGGACAGCCGAGCTCGATCCTTATAAAAGCTTTTTAACTGCAGCAGCTTTAGTGGACGCTACTGGAGCTGGAATTACGCGGCTGCTGGCATGAGACTTGCCCTCCAATAGATCCTTGTAAATGGATTTAAAGTGTATTCATTCAAATTAGAGGGACAATTTAAATTAAAAAGCTTAGAGCTGCCTCCACCACAGGGGGGCTCTCTCGACCCACCAGCGGACAGGCACCAGTATTGGGAGAGGGGGGCTGGCCGTCAGGGTTCACCGCGGCTCTGGCACAAACCCGGCGACACGGAGGTGGCACGGGCAGGAGCGGACTGGCCGTCTCGGCTTCTCACTTTTTGGATTTTAGAAGAGCATGACATGCCTATATCTGTGTCTCCCCCTCCTTTTACTCCTCCACCTCTTTTCTTTTCGCATGACTATATGTACTTGTCACTTTTCCATGTGTTAGTTTTTGTTTGCCTGCCATTGGTTTTAACGGTGTTCGAAGGTGTTCGACGAACAGTTCGACGAACAGTTCGGCGAACACACGGGTGTTCGACGAACCGAACCGAACTCGAACACTACGGGGGTGGCTCAACACTAGTGGCGAGCTCCGGCCATTTATCCAGATTGGAAGCCCAAAAAGAGCAAGGGTCCAGTGACACAGTCATGGCTTCAATGTTTACTTGGAGATACTCCTGTACCATCGTCTCTAGGCGTTGACTATGTGTCAGACTTCTTGTCTCCTGTGGCCTTGCAAAGGATGGGCTAAAAAAGTGGTGAAATGATTCCGCAAAATTGATGTTACCAGCAGATACTGTGTTTCTGTTACGTTTTGAGAGCTGAACACTCGACGATCCCACGGTTGGCAAGTTGGAACTGTGAGATGCACTACGTGCACCACTGGTGTTTTGGGGAAAAGCACATGTAAGATTCTGCAACAGTCTCTGATGATACTCCTGCATGCGTGCATCTCTTTCTATGGCAGGAATAATTTCTGCAAATTTACTTTTGTACCGGGGATCTAACAGTGTGGCAACCCAGTAGTCAAGATTATTATTTTGTCTTGCGCATCCAGGAGCACCAAGTCCCTGTTGTGTTGGTGGAGAGGTAACAATCATGCTTCCTTCCTCTGCCCTCTCCCCCCAACCTTGCACAACAGAAATGTGATCAAGGTCTCCCTCATCTGATGAGTCTTCCATCAGTTCGTCCTCCACTTCTTCCTGGGCTCCTGCACCTTCCTCACTAGTTTGGCTGCTACCATGCGCCCTGGTAAAATCATCTCCCCCACCCTCACATGCCTGCCGCCCTGGTGCTGCCGACCGTCTGGACCTTGCAGATGTTAGCCCTTCCGCATACAACTCCTCCTCCTCTACTTCCTCCACCTCCTCTTGTGCCACCACCTGACTCCGAATTCTGTTTAACATGTGCTCCAGCATGTAAATCACCGGAATAGTCATGCTGATAATGGCATCGTCAGCACTAAACATCTTCGTTGCCATTTCAAAACTGTGCATAAGGGTGCATAGTTCCCTGATCTGAGACCACTCCTCCAGCGTGATTTGCCGCACCTCTGGATCTCGTTGGCCCAGGCTATACGTCACAACGTATTGCACCAGGGCTTGTCGGTGCTGCCACAGTCGCTGCAACATGTGCAGAGTTGAATTCCACCGGGTAGGCACATCGCATTTTAGCCGGTGAAGTGGCAGGCCCAACGACTTCTGTAGAGATGTAAGTCGCTGAGCTGCGGGATGCGAATGGCGGAAGTGAGCACACAGCGACCGTGCCCTCTGCAGAAAGCCATCTAGTCCGGGATAGTGGGCTAAAAATTGCTGGACAACCAGGTTCAACACATGAGCCATACAAGGCACGTGTGTGACATTGCCCCGGCGAAGGGCCGCACCCAGGTTTGCAGCATTGTCGCACACGGCCTTCCCTGGTTTCAGGTCCAGTGGAGACAACCATTCATGAAATTGGTTCTCCAGAGCTGACCACAACTCCTCAGCTGTGTGACTCACATTTCCCAGACATTTCAAAGTAAAAACCGCCTGATGACGTTGAGCCCTGCTGCCAGCATAGTAAGGAGGTGTGCAGGATCCCTTCTGCGCAGTTAGAAAGCTTGTGTCATGACCAGACAGGCTTTGGGTGCAGGTGGAGGACCGAGAGGAGGTTGAGGAGGCAGAAGCAGTGGAGGAACTTTGAGATAAAAAGGACTGACGCACAACTCGTGGGGACGGCAAGACTTGGACAGCAGCCCCTTGTCCTGCTGTCACCATAGTTACCCAGTGCCCAGTCAGCGACATGTTACGCCCCTATCCATGCCTACTCGTCCAAGTGTCTGTGGTGAAATGCACCCTGTCACACACAGAGTTTCTCAAAGAAGTGGTGATGTTGTGTGCGACATGCTGGTGGAGCGCAGGCACACCTTTCTTTGAGAAGTAGTGCCGACTGGGCATCTGGTACTGGGGCACTGAGACGGACATAAGGTCTCGAAAATCCTCTGTGTCCACCAGGCAGAAAGGAAGCATTTCTGTAGCCAACAGCTTGCAGATGGTGAAATTCAACCTCTTAGCTTTCTCATGGCTTGGAGGAAATGGTCTTTTACTTGTCCACATCTGAGGGACCGAGGGCTGGCTGCTGTGCTTAGACGGGGTTGAGGAAGATGCAGGCGGACATGTTAGGTTGCCTTGATCCAAAGGTGGTGCTATCGATGTCGGACAGCGCTGAACACCAGCTGGTGTTTCCACCTCCCAAGAATACGATGACCTGACAATCACGCTGGCTGTTGCGGGTAATGAGGTGGCAGGTCTACGTCCCAAAACAGGTGTGACTGCTGTCCCCCCAGTCTCAGAGGATGAAGAGGCCGCGGATGCACAAGATGTGGCAGACGGTGGTTGGCCCGGCAGGCTAGGCCGCATTGTAGCACAGTGAGCTTCCCACTGCAACTTATGATTCATTTCCATGTGCCTGTTCATGCATGAAGTACTCAAACTATGTATTTTTTGGCCTCTACTTAGCTTTTGCTGACAAATGTTACAGATAACACGAGTTTGGTCATCTTTATCGATCTGAAAAAATGCCCAGGCTATGCAAGGCTTAGCACCCATGCGACCTGAAGAACCACCACGACTTGTGGTCAGAGGCAGAGTTG
The DNA here is from genome assembly GCF_046119375.1 of Phyllobates terribilis. Classification (NCBI taxonomy): domain Eukaryota; kingdom Metazoa; phylum Chordata; class Amphibia; order Anura; family Dendrobatidae; genus Phyllobates; species Phyllobates terribilis. Next base: position 881,236,298 of record NW_027362763.1, on the reverse strand, counting down.
TGTTTGAGGATGCAGTTGTTGACGTGCTTCCAGTACTACGTCTCTGTCCAGGAAGGCGCAACCTGACCTCGTCGTCACTAGCATCCTTCTCCACCTCCTCTGCTGACCTCATCTCTTGGCTAAATGTGGGTTGACAGTAAGTGGGATCTCCAACCTTGTCATCATCACCCTGTGTGTTATCACACCCGTCGTCCTCAGAGCCAACCTCTTCCTGCCCTGACAAAAAACTAAAGTTGTCGCTCCAATCAGGTATTTGAGTCTCATCATCGTCTTCCTCATTGTCTCCACCAACAGGAGTTACAGTTTGGGAACGAGGGTCTACATTATGGTCAGAACCTTCTGCGTCTGGTCCTGGATCCGACTCATAAAGATTCCCCTTTCCACCAGCAGCAGGCCTTTTTCCACTCATTTTGGTGGTTAACTAATTCACCACTCTGGAGTTGTTTGCCCAAAAAAACAATGGATGGGAACCGAGCAGAGCTGAGTGGCCAAACTGTGGTATTAGCCCAAAGTATTGGCTGGGTTAGATGCAGATAAAAATTATTTTGAATTTGCAACCTGCTGAAGGTTAGTATAGATGGACTAATAGAACAAGTCCCACACACTGCTACAAGCCGAAATATTTTTTCAGAGCTAGATGCAGAAAAAAATTATTTTGAATTTGGAACCTGCTGGAGGTTGGTATAGATGGACTAACAGAACAAGTCCCACACACTGCTACAAGACGAAATATTTTTTCAGAGCTAGATGCAGAAAAAAATTATATTGAATTTGCAACCTGATGGAGGTTAGTATAGATGGACTAATAGAACAAGTCCCACGCACTGCTACAAGCCGAAATAGTTTTTCAGAGCTAGATGCAGAAAAAAATTATATTGAATTTGCAACCTGATGGAGGTTAGTATAGATGGACTAATAGAACAAGTCCCACACACTGCTACAAGCCGAAATATTTTTTCAGAGCTAGATGCAGACAAAAAATTATATTGAATTTGCAACCTGATGGAGGTTAGTATAGATGGACTAATAAAACAAGTCCCACACACTGCTACAAGCCGAAATATTTTTTCAGAGCTAGATGCAGAAAAAAATTATATTGAATTTGCAACCTGATGGAGGTTAGTATAGATGGACTAATAGAACAAGTCCCACACACTGCTAGAAGCCAAAATATTTTTTCAGAGCTGGATGCAGAAAAAAGTTATATTGAATTTGGAACCTGATGGAGGTTAGTATAGATGGACTAATAGAACAAGTCCCACACACTGCTAGAAGCCGAAATAGTTTTTCAGAGCTAGATGCAGAAAAAAATTATATTGAATTTGCAACCTGATGGAGGTTAGTATAGATGGACTAATAGAACAAGTCCCACACACTGCTACAAGCCGAAATAGTTTTTCAGAGCTAGATGCAGAAAAAAATTATATTGAATTTGCAACCTGATGGAGGTTAGTATAGATGGACTAATAGAACAAGTCCCACACACTGCTACAAGCCGAAATAGTTTTTCAGAGCTAGATGCAGAAAAAAATTATATTGAATTTGCAACCTGGTGGAGGTTAGTATAGATGGACTAATAGAACAAGTCCCACACACTGCTACAAGCCGAAATAGATTTTCAGAGCTAAATGCAGAAAAAAATTATATTGAATTTGCAACCTGATGGAGGTTAGTATAGATGGACTAATAGAACAAGTCCCACACAGTGCTAGAAGCCGAAATATTTTTTCAGAGCTAGATGCAGAAAAAAATTATATTGAATTTGCAACCTGATGGAGGTTAGTATAGATGGACTAATAGAATGATGCTATGCCCAAAAGGTTTTACTTCACTAGGTGCAGTAAAAAAAATTGTATTCTATACACAGGTGGTGTAGCTTGCAACACAGATAGGCTTCTCCACTGACTAACACACACTGCAAGAGGACAAAAAGGATTTGCTTTGCTAGATTTAGCCAAATGCTGTGAAAAAAACTTGCACAGCACTGGCACAGACCTGCCTGGCAAAAAGTGATAGGAACTGATGTAATCTAGCCCTGAAAAGAACTGCAATTACAATTAGTCTTTACTCTCAACCTATCTATTTAAGAGCACAGACCTGCCTGATAAAAGTTTTTTTAGTGAGGTTATTGTGCCAGGGTTGTCTATTGATTTGTCGCCCTCTGCCATGCAGGGGCGACCGCATCAATAGCTGATGTGAGAGTGGCATTGTAGAAGGCAGTGGCGTTGTCTGTGTCATGGAGTGAAGATATGGATGCAAGTGGTAGAATAGAGTCAGAGAGTGTGTGGGTGTCTGGATGTGCGAGGTTTCTGCAGGGGTGTGCTAGTTGCTGGAAATGGGTGACAGGAGAGGAGGACAGGGATAAGAACGTGAGTAGATGGTGGTCAGATAGGGTGAGAGGGGAGGTTGTGAAGTTATATAGGGAGCAGAGACGGGTGAAGATAAGGTCTAATGTATGTCCGTCTGTGTGGGTGGCTGACGAGGACCACTGAGTAAGTCCAAAAGATGAAGTAAGTGACAGGAGTTTGGAGGCTGGTGACTGGTGGGTGTCAATGGGGATGTTGAAGTCGCCCATGATGATGGTGGGAATGTCAGCAGAGAGAAAGTGAAGAAGCCAGGTGGAGAATTGCTCAATAAATGTAGTGACTGGGCCCGGAGGTCGGTATATGATGGCCACTTGGAGGTTGGAGGGAGAGTAGATGCGGACAGAGTGGACTTCAAAAGAAGGGAGAATAAGGGAGGGTAGAGATGGGATTGGGTTAAAGGTGCAGTTGTTAGAAAGCAGAAGACCCACTCCTCCACCATTTCTGTTGCCAGGGTGATGAGTGTGGGTGAAGTGGAGGCCGCTGTAACACAGCTTCATGGGAGGCAGTGTCAGAGGGTGTCAGCCATGTTTCGGTGAGGCCCAGGAAGGAGAAATTGCAGGAGGTAAAGAGGTCATGAATCACATGGAGCTTATTGCAGACAGAGCAACCATTCCAGAGTGCTCCAAAGAGAGGGAGCAGGAGGTGGGTTTTAGGTAGCAGAGGTTGCTGTAGTTAACTTTTGGTTTGGAGCGATAGGATGGGGAATAAGTGGGATGCGGCAGCTGCGGAGGTCCAGGGTAGGGGAATATGTCACCAGCAGTCAGGAAAAGCAGAGAGAGAGAGAGCAGGTGGGAGAAGTCGCCGGCTGGTTTTGTGTTTTAGTAGGATAGATCTGAGGTTGAGGAGCAGGTCGGTAGATAAGGTCAGATGGGGAGGTAAGAGGGACGGAGAGATGATTATTTGGTTAGAGGGTGCTGGGGTTTGTGGATAGCGAAGGAGAGTGAGGATTAGTGGAGCAAAAACTGTAAGATCATATGTAAGCATAGTGAAAGGATAGGCGTAGGTTCAAAGAAAAGCTGGGTGAATGTGATAAGCAGTGCTTACTTTTCCCTTCTGGCCTCTTCTGGTTTATTCCTGGTATATTCCTTTAATAATACACTTATTGCCAATACACTTGCTGCAGATACACACACCACGGTCATCAGACCTATGTGTGCACATTTATACATCTATGATTAGACCACGTGTGAGCAGAGGGGAAGAGCCAGAGATCAGAGAATCACAGCAGGGGTTAATTAAGACAGAGGAGCTAATATGGGCGTATTACTTGCTAAAGAACAAGGACTGCAGAAAGGCCAAAATGGATAGCCTCTTATATACATTATGAGCACCCCACATAACCACCTATGTACAGTATGAGCCCCCACATAGTGTCAGAATTCCTGTTGTCCTTCTACAGTTTGATCATTAGTGGCTATTTTTCTCCTTAATAATTGTGCTGCAATCCCACTCCTTACCACTGGAGGCTGCTGTTGTATTCTGCAATTGCCTTTTACTAAGATGGCAGATTCTGAACCTGTAGAATCCATCTTGTTTTCTTTTTGGGACTACTTAGAGCCGCATATATCTCTCACTCATTGCTTGAGTATTGTGTCCAGTTGTTAGCCTAGTTCCAGTCTTCAGCTCCTGAAATCTCTTACCCAGACTGTTCTCACCTATCTACAGATTGCTAACTTCAAGAACTTCTACAACCACTTGCTGTTCCAGCTCGTGCTCCTTCAGCCACTGGTTTCCAGCAGTACTACCCGAGTATTGTAACACATAGCCTCCTATATGTAGTATGAGCCTGCACATAGCCTCCTATATACAATATAAGCCCCATATAGCCTCATATATGTTACGCTCGCGGCCGGACTGACTGGCGTGAGCGTGTTTAGTGATCCCACTGTACCATGAACCGAGGAGTGCCTGGAGGGGCGTAATTAAGTATCAACCCGATCCGACCAAGGTCGCACGGCGGCTCAGTCGACTCTGTGAACCAAGGAGGAACCGAGCAGAGGGACCAGGTGCTACGCCAGGTCAGACCCCGGTCACAGCTGTTGACCCACACCGGGGAATGCAGGAACAGGCAGGTTAGACTGGCATACAGACAGGTGGGTATTGGCAGGCACGGCTGGTATGCAGACAGGTGGGTACTGGTAAGCACGGCTGGTATGCAGACAGGTGGGTACTGGCAAGCATGGCTGGTATGCAGACAGGTGGGTACTGACAAGCATGGCTGGTATGCAGACAGGTGGGTACTGGCAAGCACGGCTGGAGTGCAGACAGGGAGATACTGGCAAGCACGGCTGGAGTGCAGACAGGTAGGTACTAGCAGGCTGGAGCGCAGGCTGGATAGGGTCCAGTACAGACTGGAAGACAGGAACAGAGCCGCAGATGCAGTAGACAAGCAGAGTAAAGCGAAACCGCCGGAGCGGAGGACAAGGCAGAGCAGAGAGGAACCGCCGGAGCGGTGGACAAGGCAGAGCTGAGTGAAACCGCAGGTGCGGTGGACAAGGCAGAGCAAAGAGGAACCGCCGGAGCGGTGGGCAAGGCAGAGCTGAGCGAAACTGCAGGTGAGGTGGATGAGGCAGAGCAGAGAGGAACCGCCAGAGTGGTGGGCAAGGCAGAGCAGAGAGAAACCGCTGGTGCGGTGAGCAAGTAGAGCAGAACAAAACCGCAGGTGCGGTGGAAAAGGCAGAACAGAGCGAAACCGCCAGAGCGGTGGACAAGGCAGAGCAGAGAGGAACCACTGGAGTGGTGGACAAGGCAGAGCAGAGCGAAACCTCAGGTGCGGTGGACAAGGTAGAGCAGAGAGGAACCGCCGGAGCGGTGGGCTAGGCAGAGCAGACAGGAACCGCTGGAGCGGTGGGCAAGACAGAGCAGAGCGAAACCGCCGGAGTGGTGAGCAAGCAGAGCAGAACAGGGCTGACATAGCAGGCAAAGAGGACAGGGCTCTGTTCACATGGAACAGATAGGAAAATACAGGAAGATGGCTAAAGCACAGGAGGTAGATACGGAGGAAGGGAAAAGGGACAGGCAGAACCAGATGCACACAAGGTACTTACAATGAGGTAGCGATTGGACACAAAACTCACAAACAGAAGTAAAGAGACAACGAGTTGAAGTTAGGTGCAGGTTCAGACACTGCAGGAAAAGGGAGGGTACGGACATTGAGACAAACAGGTAACAGTCTAGGAGACAGTTCAGACAGGAACTGATACTGCAACGAGATACAGGAATGAGCCTGGGTATACAGCCCCCAGGGTGGCGGAAATGGACTAGAAGTCACAGATAACAGGCCTGGGTATACAGCCCCCATGGTGGCAGAAACAGACTAGAAGTCAGAGATAACAGGCCTGAGTATGCAGCCCCCAGGGTGGCAGAAACAGACAAGATTCAGGACAAGACCTGGCAACTCAGAGGCAAGGAGCACACTGATAGTTAGCGTTGCTCAGGCATCTTCTTCTGGGTTGAGGGGGTTTAAATATCCAGTGACTCACAGCAATAGGCTGGAGACGCATTAGGGGTGCGCCCACAGCAGCTATAAGAATCAGGAAGTAACCGGGCCGCCGCCCTAAGCAGTCAGTCAAGAGACATGCACACAGCATGAACTGGAGCAAGGTTTGCAGGCTGGACTGATGGGTAAGATTGCGGTCTTGCATAGTGGGAGGTGGTGCACTATGCAAACACGCCACCAGGGATGTTACAGTACCCCCCCTTTACGCCCCCTCTTCTTCAGGCCTGCAAGGGTCTTCTGCAGAGAATTTGGAGGCCAATCCTTCTCTTCAAGAGGATTACCTCTTCTGTCCAATAGAGGAAACGAAACTGGTCTCATCAACTTGGTGACTAGGATGCTTCCTCCTATCAAGCCATCCTCAGCAACAGATGAAGTGGGTGAAGTACCAGGAACAGCACACAGGAAAGTCTCTCTCCATTTGTTATCAGGTAGCACCCTGGTGGATTCAGGAGACAACTGGAGATCCTTCGCCTGGTTGGAGGGTGTAGCATCGGCGTCTCTGCCCCCTGCCAGGCAGAGACGCCGTCCCTCTCACCTCCCCGCTCCCCGCGCGGCGTCCTCCTGCGCTCCTCTTCCTGCTGCTGCCGGCGCACGCAGCTTCCCGGGCACTGTGCTCAGGGTGCAGCGCGCGCGCTCCCTCTCTCTTAAAGGGGCCGCGCGCACCGTCCTAAGGAGTCCTCGGCCAATAGCTGAGGGTCCTCCCATATATAAGGCACCTCCTCCAAAATGGAGGTGCACGAGCAAAAGTTGTTGCACAGCATACTTACTTCTGCTTCAGCCCTCAGGTCCAGTTGCCAGCCTGACTATTGTTCCAGTCCACCAGTCTGACTACTCTCCAGCCCGCCAGTCTGCCTACCGTTCTACCCGCCAGTCTGTCTATGGGCAAGTCCGCCTGCTTACCAGGAAGCACCTGCCAGTTACCTGCCTGCTACCTGCCGTGCCTGCTAGCCCGCTCACTTGGGAGCACACGCCTGTTACCTGCCTGTTACCTGTTAGCCTACCTGGAGGCTCCTGCTGTCACTTGCCGTGACCACCCGCCTGCTAACCTAGAGACTTCAGCCTGCTTGGCCGTCACTTGCCATAGCCTACCTGGAGGCTCCTGCTGTCACTTGCCGTGACCACCTGCCTGTTACCTAGAGACTTCAACCCGCTCTGCCGTCACGTGCCGTGACCACCTATCATCTATCCAGAGACTTCTGCCTGCCTGTTGTATCCATCCGCTATACCGGTCAGTCCCAGTCTGCTGACCCATGGGAGCCACCTGCTCTCTCTCAAGGTCGTCCCCAGAGTAGCACATGGTCTCTCTGCTCGGTCCCTCCCTGGTCACGGAGTCGTTAGCCGTCGTACGACCAGGGTCGGTCTGAGTTGATACTTAGTTACGCCCCTCTGGGTCCCTCCTTGCACCGCGGCACAGAGGTTCTACCACCCGGATCCCTAACAGAGGGGTGCAGAGACTTGGGGGTAACCACCGCCATGACGTACACCTTGCCAAGCTTACTGGAAGAGGTGGGCGGCGTACCAGGTACCAGGTGTAGGAAAGTCTCTCTCCGTTTATCAGGTAGCACCCCGGGGAATTCAAGAGACAACTGGAGGTCCTCCGCCTGGTTGGAGGGGTGCAGAGACTCGGGGGTAACCACCGCCATGACGTACACTTTGCCAAGCTTACTGGAAGAGGTGGGTGGCGTGCCAGGTACCGGGTGTAGGAAAGTCTCTCTCCATTTATCAGGTAACACCCCGGGGAATTCAGAAGACAACTGGAGGTCCTCCGCCTGGTTGGAGGTGTGCAGAGACTCGGGGGTAAACACCGCCTTGATGGACGTAAGACCAGATTTATTAGAGACGGAGGGTCCTTGCTTTGGGACCATCTTCAATCTGGTTTCAGAGATGACATGTCTGTGAGGCGGGAAGGTACCAGAAGCCAAATTATTGGTACAATCGTCGAGACTGTGTGGGGACATCACCTCCGCTTCTCTTCCTTCGGAGGCTTCAGAACACAACGAGTCAGCGACTTGCAGATCTGGTGAATAAGAAGAAGAAACTGCTGGCTGTCCTGAAGATATGGGGACTGGACACCCCTTGTACCTTAGCAGTCCCCCAGGATACCCCATGCAGGATCTCCAGACCCGAGCGGGCACTAGATCTCTCGGCTCTGGACGACCTGTGGGTAAGCCAGTCAGCACCTGGAATGTGAACTTCTTCATGTGTAATGCTCCAATCTGGAGCTTAATTTGTATAGACATATTTTGACTGTTTCTGAGTAGGGCTCGTCCTTCGGCTGACAATGCTCAAACTGGCTTCTGGAGTTTTCGGACGGGAATCAAACACTGACTCTTCAAGGCTTTAAGCCCGAAACTTCCGGTTAATCAGAGGCCTTCACTTGCCATGGAGACAGTCATGGTCATCTGTGGAGAGGAAACACTGACGCCAAGGGCAGCCTCTCCTACAGGCCTAATGTCTTGGGATTCTCCAACCTTCGCTAGACAAAGACTGTCAGGGGGTCCCAAACAACCGTAGCGGGACCGCAATCCGATTTTGTGACTGAGTTCTGGCCTCTGCTTTGCCTGACGAACATAGTCATCCTTCATGGATTCAGTGCGGATAGCTGCCTTTACAGGCTGGGGAACAGGAGGTCTTTGGGAGGACAGAACCTGGCGTGATGGTTTACCTCTACGCCTTGCACGTCTGGACTGCCTCTTGAGGTTGGGAAGAGAAGTATTCTGTGGAGCATAGTCATCCTGTGTGGATTCTGGGTGGACAGCAGTCTCTTCAGGCTGGAGAACTGGCAGGTTACCTACACACATTACCCATCGGGGCTGCTCCGGGATATTGGGAAGGGAAGCTTTAGCAGAGGCTTCAGGATTAGGGTAATTGAAGACCATTAGAAAGGCCACCAGGAAGGCCTGCAGGTCAAAGAAGATAGGATCCCATGCTTCTCATAGGGGGGTGATCCATTTCAAGGCATCACCCGCTAGGTAGGACATCATAAATGCCACTTTAACCCAATCGGTAGGAAAATAGTGAGCATAGAACTTGAAATGCAGCATGCATTGCTCCACAAATGCACGGCTTCGTTTTGGATCCCCATAGTATCGTTGCGGATCCGCAGGAACGAGTGCAGATAGATCCATTTGGGCTGGTGCGTAAATCGCCGGGACTTCGGCTTGCAAAAATTTTTTTTATTGGTGCACGTATTCGCCAGACAAGGATTCAAATGTCTCTGAGAGCAAATGGCCGTGGGTCTCAACGGGAACCATGGCGTGAGCAAACTGTAATGCTCGCGCCCGGACTGACTGGCGTGAGCGTGATTAGTGATCCCACTGTACCATGAACCGAGGAGTGCCTGGAGGGACGTAACTAAGTATCAACCAGATTCAACCAAGGTCGCGCGGTGGCTCAGTCGACTCCGTGAACCAAGGAGGAACCGAGCAGAGGGACCAGGTGCTACTCCAGGTCAGACCCCAGTCACAGCTGTTGACCCACACCGGGGAATGCAGGAACAGGCAGGTTAGACTGGCATACAGACAGGTGGGTATTGGCAGGCACGGCTGGTATGCAGACAGGTGGGTACTGGTAAGCATGGCTGGTATGCAGACAGGTTGGTACTGGCAAGCACGGCTGGAATGCAGACAGGTGGGTACTGACAAGCACGGCTGGTATGCAGACAGGTGGGTACTGGCAAGCATGGCTGGAGTGCAGACAAGGAGATACTGGCAAGTACAGCTGGAGTGCAGACAGGTAGGTACTAGCAGGTTGGAGCACAGGCTGGATAAGGTCCAGTACAGACTGGGAGACAGGAACAGAGCCGCAGATGCGGTAGACAAGCAGAGTAAAGCGAAACCGCAGGTGTGGTGGACAAGGCAGAGCAAAGAGGAACCGCCCGATCGGTGGGCAAGACAGAGCAGAGCGAAACCACCGGAGTGGTGAGCAAGCAGAGCAGAACAGGGCTGACGTAGCAGGCAAAGAGGACAGGGCTCTGTTCACATGGAACAGATAGGAAAATACAGGAAGATGGCTAGAGCACAGAAGGTAGATACGGAGGAAGGGAAAAGGGACAGGCAGAACCAGATACACACAAGGTACTTACAATGATCTAGCGAGTGGACACAAAACTCACAAACAGAAGTACAGAGACAACGACTTGGAGTTAGGTGCAGGTCCAGACACTGCAGGACATAGAGACAAATAGGTAACAGGCTAGGAGACAGTTCAGACAGGAACTGATACTGCAACGAGATACAGGAACGAGCCTGGGTATACAGCCCCCAGGGTGGCGGAAATGGACTAGAAATCACAGATAACAGGCCTGGGTATACAGCCCCCAGGGTGGCGAAAACAGACTAAAAGTCAGAGATAACAGGCCTGAGTATGCACCCCCCAGGGTGGCAGAAACAGACAAGATACAGGACAAGACCTGGCAACTCAGAGGCAAGGAGCACACTGATAGTTAGTGTTGCTCAGGCACCTCCTTCTGGGTGGAGGGGGTTTAAATATCCAGTGACTCACAGCAATAGGCTGGAGACCCATTAGGGGTGCGCCCACAGCAGCTATAAGAATCAGGAAGTAACCGGGCCGCCGCCCTAAGCAGTCAGTCAAGAGACATGCACACAGCATGAACTGGAGCAAGGTTTGCAGGCTGGACTGATGGGTAAGATTGCGGTCTTGTATAGTGGGAGGTGGTGCACTATGCAAGCACGCCACCAGGGATGTTACACTATATACAGTATGAGCCTGCAAATAGCCTCCTACATACAGTATGAGCCCCCACATAGCCTCCTGTATAAAGTGTGTGCCCCCATATTGCTTGAAATTTACAGTATGAGCCCCTATATAGCCTCATATAAACAATATGAGCCCCAATATAGCCTCCTGTATACAGTGTGCGCCCAATATCGCCTCCTATTTACAGTATGAGCCCCTATATTACCTATTATATACAATATGAGCCCCTATATAGCCTCCTGTAAACAGTGTCTGATCCATATTTCCTCCTATTTACAGTATGAGCCCCACATTCCATACACCCATATGCCTGGCCAGGGGAGATCAGAGGCTAAGATCATAACTTTGTATGGTAATGCTATATGCTTCACATGTTTAGTGTCCTCAAAGCAGTAGTCATTATACTATTTTCCAATGTGATTGAAATTTGCTTGCTTGTAATCCCTTGTAGACTGTGAGCCCTCGTGGGGAGGCTCCTTTCTCCTCTTGTACCAGTCGATGACTTGTAATGTATTATTCCTGATTATTGAACTTGCTTTTTATTATCTATACTCCTTTTCACATGTAAAGCGGCATGGAATAAATGGCACTAAAATGATAATAATAATAATATATAATCGCCGAATGTATGACTGAATTGTTGGCACTATGATACTCTCGCCATTTTGTATTAGAACACCATCAGCTCAATCGTTGTCTCAGCAATGAAGGTGCTGTGTACATATTACCATGCATACATGTTGATCACTAGGGTATATATACTGATGGCAAAAGAGAAGCAAGCACATTCAAGTCATTTGAAATAGAGTCTCGCTATGCAAAAGCAAACCTTGACTGGTCAGAGGATGCCAGCATGATCGCTGCACTGTATAACACTAACAGAGCAGAAGTGATTATGACAAGGCCAGACTTTTAGGCTGCATGTAGAAGCAGAACTTAAAGAGAAGCTATCATCAGAAAATAACCTACTGTTTAAATTAGGTTTATGTGTTAAATAGATTTTTTTTAAAGTAGCAAAGGTCTATTTTTTTTACATATCACAATCTGTATTAAAAATAAAAAAATATAACTTATGCAATTTTCACACTGGCCACTTGGGCTTTTTTTTTAGAAACTATCTTCCTATTGTTTTAGGAAATAACACATGTACATAGTCACAATGGTTGGATCCCAACCATATCTTTTGTGTCTACTGAGCATGTGCATAGATAATTTTGAAGGGAGGGAGAGCAGGGTCAGATGTGATATCTCCTATTGTGATTGGTGGATCCTTTGTTATCATCTGTTTTTGATGGACGAAAAAACAGAAACTGATATATGATGAAGTGTGACATAAAAATAAGTGACTTCTGCTGTGTACACACAATCCTTATTATTATGAGTTTTTTACATGTTGCTGATGATATAAAAAGTTATTTTTACCAATAAAACTTTTGGGATCTGTAATATTCAAGCAGTGGTTACCCTATACTAAAGTGGAAATTCTGTTGCAGATTTTTTGCCTTCATCTTACAAGCCAGGAAAAATTGTACCATTACAGAAGGCATATTGTTACATCTCATAGATCATTAATACCACAACACTTTACTTTTTCTGAATTGCAGTTCTTATTTGGTTACAAGATTCCAGTACAGGTCCCATGAAGACAGCTTCCTGCTCTCACCAGGTCAGAATGCAAGGCTAGATATGTAAAATGTGTATCTATAAGTACAGTAACTTATTCATGCCATTATGGAGAGCTGAGATAGTCTATGTAGAATGAGCAGATACAAGATTAGACTTAGTAACATAGTAACATAGGTTGAATAAAGATCTAGGTCCATCCAGTTTAACCTTTCTCCCCCAATGGTACTCCTCACACTAACACACTAACTTACTGGGACTAGGCCTCACAAATGTATTAATACCATTTTTATTATTGCTGCACTATTACAATTAAAAATTAACCCGTTTATAATTTTTTAATTAGTTTTATATTTTGTATTACTCTTGTGATTCTAATAATGGTATTACTAAAATGCCTATGCCTAAATCTATTGATCCAGAATAAAGCAAAAACCCCAGGACACATTCAGCCAATTTGCATCACAGGGGAAAAATTCCTTCTTGACCCCGAGAAAAGGCGATCAGTCCTAGAACCCTGGATCAAATGTAGTTATGATACTAGTTATGTAATTACTATTATCGTTTTAAATGTACTACTTGTATAGGCGTAATATTTTGTCTAATTTCACTGTAGCCCACAATGTTATGTGTATCGAGGAAATCGTCCAGCCCTTTTTTGAAAGCTGTTATAGTGTCTGCCATTACTACTTCTTGTGGTAGGGAATTCCAAAATCCGACTACTCTGACTGTAAAGAACCCTTTCCTGTTTAGGTGCCGGAATCGTCTTTCTTTCACCCGTAATGAGTGCCCCCTGGTCCTTAGAATGGTCTTTGGAAGGAATAAGTCATGTTCTAGTCCTTTGTACTGACCACACATATATTTATACATGTAAATGAGATCTCCTCTGAGGAGTCGGTTTTCTAAGCTAAACAGACTTAACGTTTTCAACCTCTCATCATACTGTATGAGAGGCCTTCTATCCCTTGTAATATTTTAGTTGCCCGCCTTTGAACTGACTCTAACTTCTGAATATCCTTTTTAAAATGTGGAGCCCAAAACTGGATCCCATATTTCAGATGGGGCCTCACCAGTGATTTATAAAGGGGTAACAGTACATTAGGATTGCCAGATTTTATTTCTCTTTTTATACATCCTAAAATCCTGTTTGCTTTTGCGGCTGCTGCTTGGCATTGAGTACTGCTGCTCAGCTTACTCGTAACCAGAATACCAAAGTCCTTCTTCTGTGCTGTAGTCCCGAGTATACTCCCATTTAATGTGTATGCAACAATAGGATTACTCCGTCCTAAGTGCATTACTCTACATTTATCTACATTAAACCTCATCTCCCAAGTGTTTGCCCATTCAGTCATCTTATCCAATATCCAAGTCATCGTTATGCAATATTGTAGTGTCAAGATCAGATTTTAATATCCTACATAGTTTGGTGTCGTCAGCAAAAACTGACACTTATTATGCTGCCCGGCACCTGCACGCAGCCGAATGCAGTGGAAAAAAAATGAACTTTATCCTCCCGCCAGCATTTGGCTTCAGTCATGGTGTTGGGTGTGCCACAGGTTCAGTAATTGCTTTAACAATATAGAGCGGCTGCTGTAACCGTGCCCTCGACCTTGACTGACAGCCAGCCTCAGTGTAGAGCCAGTGTCAATCAGGGCTGGAGAGCGGTTACATCTACCGCTCTGTATACTCAAAGCAATGAGTGAACCCACGGCACCCCCACCTCCATGACTGAAGCCAAATGTTGGCGGGAAGAATAAAGTTCATTTTCTCCTCGCTGCATATCTGCAGGTTAACAGCATTATTTCTGGTGACAGGTTTACTTTAATTTTGTAGGTACAATACTTCAATGAAATGGCGCTGACTTCGGCACCATTTTATTGAAATAATATACGCACTGCCCATCCCCATTATCCCTATGGCTGACATATGCGCACTTCTATGTTGATGTTACATTACATTACTTCAATAAAATGGAGCTGGAGTCAATGAGTGCACATACCGCGATCTCCAATGCCTTTTTATTGAAGACACTGTATATGCGAATTTGCAGACACAGTGTCTTAGAAAAATGGCGCTGGAAATGTACCAATAAAAATGCTCGCCACCTGGGTGTTCATGAACGGGTTCATGTGTTCATATGTAGCAGAAATGCTGCACATTTTCTGATGCTTTTTTTGCATCAAAATTTTGCTGTGTTTAACTGCCCAAGCAAAGTGGATGTGATTTCATAAAAACGGTCCCCTCCGTGCATTTAAAGACACTGTTGAACTATGCGGTTTTGGTGCTTTTTTTCTCTCTTGTCTTCTATGTGGAGTCTTTAAAAAACACATGTAAAAAAACTGCAGTTATGGTACTTTTTTTCAGTGCAGAATCAAAGCTTTTCTGTAATATAAAAATCACATTAAAAATGCAGCTTCACATCTGCACCAGAAAGGCATCAAATTGGAGGAAAAAGGCCTAAAAAAAATGCAGCAATAATCAGAGAAGATTGTTTTTAAGTAGTTTGGCGCAGACAGCTGCAGAAAACAAAAAACACTATATTTTTGCACGGTGTGAACACGGCCTTACAGACACAAAAAAGTCAGACATCATATAGTGAAGCTACGTATGGATGAGAAAGTTCTGGCTGCTGTGACTGTGAATGAATAAAAAATAAATCTGTAGGTCCCAACTAGAGAAGAGCAGGACGCACAGATGACGTTACGCCAGCCCAGGCTAATCAAAAGCCATGAAGAAATTTGCGGCCGCTTGGTACCACTGATCTAGACGCTGGACCGGAGTCCTGTGAATCGATCTGCTCATCTCTAGTCCCAAATGTCATGGATACAGCGGTACAGTCTTGGATTTGGGTCTACACTCTGCAGTCTCAAGCATCTTCTGAATTTCCCTCACTGCCAGCGCCCCTCTGACATCTCCTGGCAGGGTAGAAAGAATTGGTAAATGGGCGTGGACCGGGTTGTGGCTAGAGGCGTGGACAAAATCTGCCACTGAGCGTTACGCGGCCACCTAATTTGTCCTTCTTCCTGTTGGTTGGTATGCTATTATAATTAGTGTTGAGCCACCCCCGTAGTGTTCGGGTTCGGTTCGGTTCGTCGAACACCGGGATGTTCGAGGAACTGTTCGTCGAACTGTTCGGCGAACACCTTAGAACACCGTCGAACACCGTTAAAACCAATGGCAGGCAAACAAAAACACATAGAAACACATAGAAAACAACTGCAAAGGTGTCCAAAAGCTGACAAACTGCTCAGAAGACACTCTCTTTAAAAAAGCCGGCCGGCAAATTCAGCAGCGGCATACACAGGTACCCGACAATTTAGACAAGAAGGAATAGAGCATCACACATAGATTAGATAGATAGAAACATGTCAGTCACACATATAAGAAGCACAGTGACAGTGTTGGTTACTGCACTTGTCATTTAGTGTAAAGGATTTATTAAAAAAAATATTAGTGTTTTCATGCACCGTCTCTTTAAAAAAGCCGGCCGGCAATTCAGCATCTGTACCCGACAATTTAGAACAGAAAGAATAGAGCTTCACACATAGATTAGATAGATAGAAACATGTCAGTCACATATATAATAAGTACAGTGATAGTGTTGCTTACTGTACTTGTCATTTAGTGTAAAGGATTTATTTAAAAAAATAATAGTGTTTTCATGCACTGTCTCTTTAAAAAAGCCGGCCGGCAATTCAGCAGCGGTACCCGACAATTTAGAACAGAAAGATAGAGCATCACACATAGATTAGATAGATAGAAACATGTCAGTCACATATATATGAAGTACAGTGATAGTGTTGGTTACTGTACTTGTCATTTAGTATTAAAATAAAGGATTTATTATTAAAAAAATTGGCGTGGGGTTCCCCTTAATTTTAGGCTCTAGCGGAGGTTAAGCAGACGGCTGGGGCAGATGTTTGAAGCCTGGGAAGGGGGTAATACCCACGGAGCTTCCCAGGCTACTAATATCAGCCCCCAGCTGAATACATAGCCTTTACTAGCTATTAAAATGGGGGACCCCCCCAAAAAAATGACGTGGGGTCCCCCCTAATTTAATAGCTAGCAAAGGCTAGGCAGACAGCTGGGGGCTGATATTAATAGCCCAGGAAGGGAGCCATGAATATTGGCCCCCTCTCAGGCTAGAAACACCAGCCGTCAGCCGCCCCAGAAATGGCGCATTCATAGGATGCGCCAATTCTGGCACTTAGCCTCGCTCTTCCACGCTGCCCTGGTGCGGTGGCAGGGGGTAATAGGGTTGGGGTTGATGTCAGCTTATAATGCCAGCTGACATCAAGCCCAGGTTAGTAATGGAGAGGCGTCTATAAGACACCCCCATTACTAACCCCATAGTCAAAGTTAAAAGAAAACACAAACACCCAGAATAAAGTCCTTTAATTGAAATAAAGACACAATCCTTTATTGTTCTAAATTAAACCATACTTACCATCACGCCCATTCCAGCTGAAGCCAACGATCTCCTGCAATAAAAGAAAAATAATAAAGCAACCTCATCCTTACCTTTCCATGGTTCCCACGACAGCTTCAGCTCTGCTACATCGAGATGACAGGCTGGACCGCAGCAGAACGCTGCCATCCAGCCTGTCATCCCGCAGACACTGAGAAGCGCAGGCTTGCTTGCGCTGCTCAGCGTCTCTCTGTGACGACATCCAGATGAGCCGAGTTCATGTCCAATGAACTCGGCTCACCTCATGCACGTCACTGACAGCGTGGGAAAATTCTCACGCTGAAGCGCTGATTGCAGGAGAATTTTCCCACGCTGTCAGTGACGTGCAGGAGGTGAGCTGAGTTCATTGGACATGAGCTCACCTCATGCACATCACTGACAGCGTGGGAGAATTCTCCTGCACTCAGCACTTCAGCGTGAGAATTTTCCCACGCTGTCAGTGACGTGCATGAGGTGAGCCGAGTTCATTGGACATGACCTCGGCTCATCTGGATGCCGTCACAGCGAGACAGTGAGGAGCGCAAGCATGCCTGCGCTTCTCAGTGTCTGCGGGATGATAGACTGGATGGCAGCGTTCTGCTGCGGTCCAGCCAGTCATCTCGATGTAGCAGAGCTGAAGCTGTCGTGGGAACCATGGAAAGGTAAGGATGAGGTTGGTTTATTATTTTTCTTTTATTGCAGGAGATCGTTGGCTTCAGCTGGAATGGGTGTGATGGTAAGTATGGTTTAATTTAGAACAATAAAGAATTGTGTCTTTATTTCAATTAAAGGACTTTATTCTGGGTGCTGTGTTTTTTTTAAATACTTTACTAGAAATTCATGGCGGTCATGTCTAATACTGGCGTGACCCCATGAATTTTGGGCTTGGGGCCAGCTGATAATACCAAGCTGGCCCTAACCCCTTTATTACCCAGTGAGCCACCGCACCAGGGCCCTGGATGAGTTGGGTACAGCGCCAGAAGATGGCGCTTCTATGAACGCGCCATTTTCCGGGGTGGCTGCGGACTGCAATTTGTAGCGGGGGGGGCCCAGAAAGCTTGGGCCTCCCTGCGCTGCAGAT
Source organism: Phyllobates terribilis (assembly GCF_046119375.1). Taxonomy (NCBI): domain Eukaryota; kingdom Metazoa; phylum Chordata; class Amphibia; order Anura; family Dendrobatidae; genus Phyllobates; species Phyllobates terribilis. The sequence continues at coordinate 881,218,563 of NW_027362763.1, read as the reverse complement.
TCCAGCCCCCAGCTGCCTAGTTGTACCTGGCTGGACACAAAAATAGGGCGAAGCCCCATGTACTTTTTTTTTAATTATTTCATGAAATTCATGAAATAATTAAGAAAAAAAGGCCTTCCCTATATTGTTGTGTCCGGCCAGGTACAAATAGGCAGCTGGTGGATGGGGGCAGCCCGTTCCTGCCTGCTGTACCTGGCTGGACACAAATATAGTGCGAAGCCCCACTTCAATTTTTTTTAATTATTTCATGAAATTCATGAAATAATTAAGAAAAAAAGGGCTTCCCTATATTGTTGTGTCCGGCCAGGTACAAATAGGCAGCTGGTTGATGGGGGCAGCCCGTTCCTGCCTGCTGTACCTGGCTGGACACAAATATAGTGCGAAGCCCCACTTCAATTTTTTTAAATTATTTCAGGAAATTCATGAAATAATTTAAAAAAAATTGACGTGGGGCTTCGCACTATATTTGTGTCCAGCCAGGTACAGCAGGCAGGAACGGGCTGCCCCCAACCACCAGCTGCCTATTTGTACCTGGCCGGACACAACAATATAGGGAAGCCCTTTTTTTCTTAATTATTTCATGAAATAATTTAAAGAAAATTGACGTGGGGCTTCGCCCTGTTTTTGTGTCCAGCCAGGTACAACTAGGCAGCTGGGGGCTGGAATCCGCAGCGCAGGGAGGCCCAAGCTTTCTGGGCCACCCCCGCTGCAAATTGCAGTCCGCAGCCACCCCGGAAAATGGCGCGTTCATAGAAGCGCCATCTTCTGGCGCTGTACCCAACTCATCCAGGGCCCTGATGCGGTGGCTCACTGGGTAATAAAGGGGTTAGGGCCAGCTTGGCATTATCAGCTGGCCCTAAGCCAGAAATTCATGGGGTCACGCCAATATTAGACATGACCACCATGAATTTCTAGTAAAGTATTTAAAAAAAACACAACACCCAGAAAAAAGTCCTTTAATTGAAATAAACACACAATTCTTTATTGTTCTAAATTAAACCATACTTACCATCACGCCCATTCCAGCTGAAGCCAACGATCTCCTGAAATAAAAGAAAAATAATAAAGCAACATCATCCTTACCTTTCCATGGTTCCCATGACAGCTTCAGCTCTGCTACATCGAGATGACAGGCTGGACCGCAGCAGAACGCTGCCATCCAGCCTGTCATCCCGCAGACACTGAGAAGCGCAGGCTTGCTTGCGCTCCACACTGTCTCTCTGTGAGGGCATCCAGATGAGCCGAGTTCATGTCCAATGAACTCGTCTCACCTCATGCACGTCACTGACAGCGTGGGAAAATTCTCCTGCACTCAGCGCTTCAGCGTGGGAGAATTCTCACACTGAAGCGCTGAGTGCAGGAGAATTCTCCCACGCTGTCAGTGACGTGCAGGAGGTGAGCTGAGTTCATTGGACATGAGCTCACCTTATGCACGTCACTGACAGCATGGGAAAATTCTCCTGCACTCAGCGCTTCAGCGGGAGAATTCTCACGCTGAAGCGCTGAGTGCAGGAGAATTCTCCCACGCTGTCAGTGACATGCAGGAGGTGAGCTGAGTTCATTGGACATGAGCTCACCTTTTGCACGTCACTGACAGCGTGGGAGAATTCTCCTGCACTCACCGCTTCAGCGTGAGAATTTTCCCACGCTGTCAGTGACGTGCATGAGGTGAGCCGAGTTCATTGGACATGAACTCGGCTCATCTGGATGTCGTCACAGAGAGACGCTGAGCAGCGCAAGCTAGCCTGCGCTTCTCAGTGTCTGCGGGATGAGAGGCTGGATGGCAGCGTTCTGCTGCGGTCCAGCCTGTCATCTCGATGTAGCAGAGCTGAAGCTGTCGTGGGAACCATGGAAAGGTAAGGATGAGGTTGCTTTATTATTTTTCTTTTATTGCAGGAGATCGTTGGCTTCAGCTGGAATGGGCGTGACGGTAAGTATGGTTTAATTTAGAACAATAAAGGATTGTGTCTTTATTTCAATTAAAGGACTTTATTCTGGGTGTTTGTGTTTTTTTTAACTTTGACTATGGGGTTAGTAATGGGGGTGTCTTATAGACGCCTCTCCATTACTAACCTGGACTTGATGTCAGCTGGCATTATAAGCTGACATCAACCCCAACCCTATTACCCCCTGCCACCGCACCAGGGCAGCGTGGAAGAGTGAGGCTAAGTGCCAGAATTGGCGCATCCTATGAATGCGCCATTTCTGGGGCAGCTGACGGCTGGTGTTTCTAGCCTGGGAGGGGGCCAATATTCATGGCTCCCTTCCTGGGCTATTAATATCAGCCCCCAGCTGTCTGCCTAGCCTTTGCTAGCTATTAAATTAGGGGGGACCCCACGTCATTTTTTTGGGGGGGTCCCCCATTTTAATAGCTAGTAAAGGCTATGTATTCAGCTGGGGGCTGATATTAGTAGCCTGGGAAGCTCCGTGGGTATTACCCCCTTCCCAGGCTTCAAACATCTGCCCCAGCCGTCTGCTTAACCTCCGCTAGAGCCTAAAATTAAGGGGAACCCCACGCCAATTTTTTTAATAATAAATCCTTTATTTTAATACTAAATGACAAGTACAGTAACCAACACTATCACTGTACTTCATATATATGTGACTGACATGTTTCTATCTATCTAATCTATGTGTGAAGCTCTATTCTGTCTGTTATAAATTGTCGGGTACCGCTGCTGAATTGCCGGCTGGCTTTTTTAAAGAGACGGTGCATGAAAACACTATTATTTTTTTTGATAAATCCTTTACGCTAAATGACAAGTACAGTAAGCAACACTGTCACTGTACTTCGTATATATGTGGCTGACATGTTTCTATCTATCTAATCTATGTATGATGCTCTATTCTGTCTGTTATAAATTGTCGGGTACCGCTGCTGAATTGCCGGCTGGCTTTTTTAAAGAGACGGTGCATGAAAACACTATTATTTTTTTTGATAAATCCTTTACGCTAAATGACAAGTACAGTAAGCAACACTGTCACTGTACTTCGTATATATGTGGCTGACATGTTTCTATCTATCTAATCTATGTGTGAAGCTCTATTCTGTCTGTTATAAATTGTCGGGTACAGATGCTGAATTGCCGGCCGGCTTTTTTAAAGAGACGGTGCATGAAAACACTAATATTTTTTTTGATAAATCCTTTACGCTAAATGACAAGTACAGTAAGCAGCACTTTCACTGTACTTCATATATATGTGGCTGACATGTTTATATCTATCTAATCTATGTGTGAAGCTCTATTCTTTCGGTTCTAAATTGTCGGGTACAGGTGTATGCCGCTGCTGAATTGCCGGCTTTTCATGTTTCACTGTTGGCACTGTTCCCATCGATTTGGGCAATCACTGTAATGCCACAACCACCATGGCTGTGGCATTACAGTGAGTGGCAGACAATCCCTGCATGATTGGTGCTCTAAATAGCGCCAGACATGCAGGACACGCTTTTGGTGCACGAACAGTTATCGAACATAACCTCGAACAGCCGAATTTTTTGCAAATCGTTCGGGTTCGTCGAACAACTCGAACACCGCCCAAAACAGCTCGAATTTGAGATTGGCGAACAGTTCTAGTCGGACACCGCTCATCTCTAATTATAATGCTCAAAACAGATCAGGCTCAACTTACACTACATCTGCACAACAGTCACATCTAATGATAATAATAATAATCTTTATTTATATAGCGCCAACATATTCCACAGCACTTTGCAATTCAGTGTATACCTTAGTGGCCAAATTTATGCAGTCATAGCAGCTTTGAACTGCTCACATTTGCTTCATTCAATTAGAAGGTGCTAGTTCATTTTTGGTTCTTTGCAGTATGCTTTTGAAGATGTTGACTGCCTCTTTAGCTGGCTGAGCATCTTTCCTATCAGTCTTAGGGCTCACTCCCACTTACTATGCAATCGGACGAGTGCAATCCAATAAAAAATCGGATTGCACTCGCCCCAATTTTACCCAGCTCACATCTGCGATTATTTTCTCATCTCATTTCTCATTGGCATTTCAGGTGAGGCACGCGGAGGTGCACGCCACTCAGAAGATGGCCCATATTCATTAAGTGGCTTGAACCTCTTAATGAATTTGGGGGATACTACTGCAGTGAGCTCTTCCTTAAGACTGGTGTGCGCAATTACAGTTTTAATGAATAGGCCCCTACTTTAGGCTTTTAAGTGTCTTTTAATGGCTTCAAGTCTCCAAAAATCACCAAGTTAAAAGAGGTGAGCTGACGATTCTTCAGGCAGCTTGTGATTGGAAGATGCGCCATACTTAGAATAAAAGTCAATGGGAAGACTGGGATGCCTGAGCGTCCTTTTGACTATTTTATCAGTGGTTTTTTTTTTAAAAACCACTAGTGATGGTTTGAATGGAATTAAAAAAACATCCAGGAAACACCAGTACAAAAGAGGCCCCTAAAATACTGGAAAAGGGTAATTAAGTAAAAGCTGGTGGTCAAAAACATCCAAAAAGCATTCATAAAACTACCAATAATGCTAAAAAAAAAGACAATACATGAAAAAAAAACATTTGAAAATCAGCTTTCACAGACCTGAAATAGAGGATATGTGAACATATCCTAAAGCTGTTTTTTATTAATGCTGGATCTTACTTGCTTTTAAATTTGTAGGCTTTTTGCCCAGGAGAGGTAATCCTGATAAAAAAGGCTAGATTCTCACAAAAAATAAGGTTACCTTGTAGTGACTGGTGGGCACACATGAATTGGCTAATTTGTGCACTTTACAAGCATATTCTGTAAAGCAGTAATGCAGTTTGCATTCCGCATATTCAGTGTTTGCACATACAGTCATGGCCAAAAGTGTTGGCACCCTTGAAATTGTTCCAGAAAATGAAGTATTTCTCCCAGAAAATTATTGCAATTACAGTTTTTGTTATACACATGCTTATTTCTTTTTCGTGTTTTAAAACACAAAAAAAAAGAGAAAAAAAGGCAAATTGGACATAATTTCCCACAAAGTCGCAAAAATGGGCCAGACAAACCTCAGCTTAATATTTGATTGCACACCCTTTGGAATAAATAACTGTAATCAATTGCTTCCCATAACCATTAACAAGCTTCTTACACCTCTCAACTGGAATTTTCGACCACTCTTCTTTTGCAAACTGCTCCAGGTCTCTCATATTTGAAGGGTGGCTTTTCCCAACAGCAATTTTAACCGGTTCCCGACCGCCCACTGTAGATAAACGTCGGCGCTTGCCGGGCTCTGTGCAGTGCCAACGTTTAAAAATGGTGGGTGGTCTCGCAGTGCTCAGGACCCCCAGGGTCCTGCAAGCACTGCGATTCCGGTGCAGAGCGTTAGCTCTGACAGGGTACATCATCGGGACCTGATTAGATCAGGTCCCAGTGATGTTAACCCTTTGCTGTCTTCTATATGCTGTGATCTATAGTGATCGCGGCATCAAGTCCGGCTTCAGGTTTTTCTGGGCCCCGGGCGAAAGAGTCTCAGTGGGCCCCTTTAACACATACCACGATTCATGATGCAGAGAAATGGGGGAGAAATATATATATATATATATATATATATATATATATAGTACAATGCAAAGATTTCACTTCTTACATTACATGAGTGATATCTATTGTAAATTCCACAATAGCTCAGAAACCGGTGAATCGCTCCACACAGAAGACTGGCCCCTATATAAGGCCCCATACGGAATACTGGCCCCCATATAACGCTTCATACGGAATACTGGCCCCCATATAAGGCCCCATACAACGCTTCATACGGAATACTGGCCCCCATATAAGGCTTCATACGGAATACTGGCTCCCATATAAGGCTCCATACAGAATACTGGTCCCCTTATAAGGCTCCATACGGAATACTGGCCCCCATATAAGGCTCCATACGGAATACTGGCCCCCATATAAGGCTCCATACGGAATACTGGCCCCCATATAAGGCTCCATACGGAATACTGGCCCCATATAAGGCTCCATACGGAATACTGGCCCCCATATAAGGCTCCATACGGAATACTGGCCCCCATATAAGGCCCCATACGGAATACTGGCCCCCATATAAGGCTCCATACGGAATACTGGCCCCCATATAAGGCTCCATACGGAATACTGGCCCCCATATAACGCTCCATACAGGATACTAGCCCCCATATAACGCTCCATACAGAATACTGGTCCCCTTATAAAACTCCATACAGGATACTGGCCCCCATATAACTCTCCATACAGGATACCGGTCCCCTTATAACGCTCCATACAGGATACTGGCCCCCATATAATGCTGCATGCAGGCTGTTACCCCCCACATAATGCCCCATACAGGCTGTTACCCCCAACATAATGCCCCATACAGCCCCCCCCTTTTAATGCTCCATGCAGGCTCTTACCCCCCACATAATGCCCCATACAGGCTGCCCCCCCCTTATAATGCTCCATGCAGGCTGTTCCCCCCCCACATAATGCACTATGCAGGCTGCCGCCCCCCCCCCTTTATAATGCCCCATGCAGGCTGTTCCCCACCTTATAATGCCCCATGCAGGATGTCACCCCCCCCTTCTTTATAATGCCCCATGCAGGATGTCCAGTCCCCCCTCTCTTTATAATGCTCCATGGAGGATGCCCCCCCCTCTTCCCCTTTATACTGCCCCATGCCTCCATACATTAAAAAAAAAAATCAAATACTCACCTTCCTTCTCCTCACCTGCTGCCGCTGCTCTGGTCTGGACTCCAGCGACGCCGGTATCTTCCCGCTCTGCGCTCCCTGTGACGGCTCAGGGGAGGGCGCGGTGTAAAGACGTCACAGGGAGCGCAGAGCAGGAAGACAGCTGATCTGCGGAGGCACGGGGAGTGGTAAGTATCCAGCTGCCGGGGCCCTGAGCAAGCGGCGGAGAATGGCGGGCGCTGACACCGCTCTCCTCCGCCCATAGCCCAGCGGGGTGCGCGACCGCCAGTGGGCCCCTCTGCCTGCTCAGGGCCCCGGCATTTGCCCGGGTGCGCCGGGTGCTGACGCCGGCCCTGCGCGGCATATAGGAGACAGCAGGAAGAGAGGGGGTCGTCTTACTTACCTCCGAAGACCTCCGTTTCGTTTGAGGACCTGGGGTTGCTATGGCAGCTGGAGGTCACATGACCGCCTCCAGCTCTGCCATATATGGTGTCCTTCCTGTCTGACTTCAGCCTGTATGTAGCTGAAGTCAGACAGGAGACTCTGACTGAAACAGTCAGTGAAGATCTCATATAATGTAATGTATGTGTATTACATTACACGAGATCAGTGATCAGAAAAATAAAAATTAATGTCCCATACAGGGACTAAGTAAAAAAAAAGTTTTTAAACTATTAAAAAAAAAATCACAAAATAAATAAAAATAAATAAATAAAATATTAAACCAATAAATCCGTAAATTATTACAAAACCAAAAAAAGTACACATATTTGGTATTGCCGCGTCCGAAACAACCCGAGCTATAAAACTGTCACACTAATTAACTCCTTCTGTGCACACCGTAATAAAAATAAATAAAAAACGGAGCAAAAAAATATGCTTTTTCATCATATCGCCAAACAAAAAGTGGAAAAAAATGCGATCAAAAAGCAGAATAGAAATAAAAATGGTACCACTGAAAACGTCATCTTGTTCCGCAAAAAAAAGCCGCCATACAGCTCCATCAGCCAAAAAATAAAAAAGTTATAGCGCTCAGAATAAAGCAATGCAAAAAAAATATTTTTTTTTCTATAAAATTGTTTTATTGTGTAAAAGCGCCAAAACATAAAAAAAATACAGTAAGTGTAGTATCGCTGTAAACGTACTGACCCGAAGAATAATGCTGCCTGATCACTTTTACCACACGCAGAACGGCATAAAAAAAAACTCAAAAAACAATTCCTGAAGTGTTTGTATTTGTTAACTTTACCTCCCAAAAAACGGAATAGAAAGCGATCAAAAAATGTCACGTGCCCAAAAATGGTTCCAATAAAAATTTCAACTCGTCCCGCAAAAAACAAGCCGTCACATGACTCTATCGGCTGAAATATGGAAAAATTATAGCTCTCAAAATATGGTGATGCAAAAACTAGATTTTGCAAAAAAAGCGTATTTTAGTGTGTGACAGCTGTCAGTCATAAAAACCCGATATAAATCTGGTATCTCTGTAATCGCACCGACCCGAAGAATAAAGTAATCTAATCAGTTATATCACACTAGGAACGGCATAAAAAATAAATAAAACAAATATTATTCACCTGCTACTGATTTGTTTATTATGTCTCCCAAAGATCCCAGTAAGGCTCTGCTCACATTTATCCTGTGCTCTGCGCTGAGCACTTACACCAGAGTTTCCGTGTAAATCTCTGAAATATGTGATTCAGCCAGAACCCATGATGGAAGATTCCCTGTAATGAGGCAGATATAGGCCACTGTGGATGCCGTCTAGCCTGGGATCCCACGGTGTCATTTGTTTTAGGCGTGCATAAAAGTGCGGTTGGCCACAGTTTTGTGCACTTCTGAAAAAAAGGACACCACTAAACAGAGGCCAGACGGAGTCCAGAGTAACTCTGCTGCCTCATTACAGTGAATGGATCCTGCAGGGGTTTCATCTGAATTACATCACTTGGAATATTAGACGGAAACCCCGATGTAAGTGCTCAGCCTAGAGCGCCGGATAAATGTTATGTAAAATGTTCCCAATAAAAGCTTCAACTCAGTCCTCAAAAAAAGCTAGTCCCCACTCAGGTCCATCATCTGTTAAAAATATAAGGGACTTCCAAGTTACTGGTAGCAGAAAGGCTCTGGAAAAGCAAAATGGTCCTTGCCCCCCAAAAGAAATTCAGAAAATTTTGTGCTCCCAAATCCAAATGCCTATTCTACAATAATTTGTTCTCCAATTGTCAAATAGCGCTCCTTCCCCCTCAAATCTCACCGTATGGCTAAGTGGTACGATACAGCCACATATGGGGTATTGACACTTTTAGAAGAAATTGTGTGACACATTTCGGCACCATTTTTACCCATTGCCCTGTGTGAAAATGTAAAATCTGAGGGTAAAACATTTTTTTGTGGTAAAAATATAATTATGCTTTTTTCACTGCCCAATTGTATAAATTTAAAAATTAAAAAATGCTCACTACTTCCCTAGATGAATTCCTTGAGAGGTGTAGTTTACAAAATGGGGTCACTTGTGGGGGTTTCTGCTGTTTTGGCATGCCAGCGACTCTTCAAATGTGACATGGTGTCTGCTGCCTATCCCAGCCAACATAGCGCTTCTTTCTCTTCCGAACCCTGCCGTACACCAAAGCAGTGGTTTTCCCCCACATATGGGGTATCGGCGTACTCAGGAGAAATTGTACAACAAATTTCATGGTGCAATTTATCCTGTTACCCTTATGATAATGCAAAATTAGGGAATGAAAATCATTTTTTATGGGAGAAATGTGAAAATTTTATTTTTACGGCTCAATATTATAAACTTCTGTGAAGCAGCTGGGGGTGCAAGGTGCTCACCACACATCTAGATAAGTTCCCTAAGGGGTCTAGTTTCCAAAATGGTGGCACTTGTGGGGGGTTTCCACTGTTTAGGCACATTAGGGGCTCCCCAAATGTGACATGGCGTCCGCTAATTATTCAAACAAATTTAACATTCAAAAAGTCAAATGGCGCTCCTTCCCTTTCAAACCCTGCCATGTGCCCAAACAGTAATTTGCCTCCACATATGGGGTATCAGCGTGTTCAGGAGAAATTGCATAACAAATTTCATAGTGCAATTTATCCTATTACCCTTATGATAATGCAAAATTAAGGGATGAAAAACGGTTTTGTGGGAAAAATGTGAAAATTTTATTTTTACAGCTCAATATTATAAACTTCTGTGAAGCACCTTGGGGTTCAAGGTGCTCACCACACATCTAGATAAGTTCCCTAAGGGGTCTAGTTTCCAAAATGGTGTCACTTGTGGGGGGTTTCCACTGTTTAGGCACATCAGGAGCTCTCCAAACGCAACATGGCGTCCGCTAATTATTCAGACAAATTTTACATTCAAAAAGTCTAATAGCGCTCCTTCCCTTCCGAACCCTGCCGTGCGCCCAAACAGTGGTTATCCCTCACATATGGGGTATCAGCACGCTCAAGAGAAATTGCACAAAAAAATTTGGGGTCCATTTTTTCATGTTACCCCTGTGAAAATAAAAAAATTGGGTCTAAAGTAACATTTTTGTGAAAAAAGTTAAATGTTAATTTTTTTCTTCCACATTCCAAAAATTCCTGTGAAGCACCTGAAGGGTTAATAAAGTTCTTGAATGTGGTTTTGAGCACCTTGAGGGGTGCAGTTTTTAGAATGGTGTCACTTTTGGGTATTTTCTGTCATAAAGACCCCTCAAAGTGACTTCAAATATGATGTGGTCCCTAAAAAAATGTTTTTGTAAATTTTGTTGGAAAAATGAGAAATCGCTGGTCAACTTTTAACCCTTATAGCTCCCTAACAAAAAAAAATTTGGGTTCCAAAATTGTGCTGATGTAAAGTAGACATGTGGGAAATGTTATTTATTAACTATTTTGTGTGACATATCTCTCTGATTTAAGGGCATGAAAATTCAAAGTTTGAAAATTGCAAAATTTTCAAAATTTTCGCCAAATTTCCGATTTTTTCACAAATAAACGCAAGTGATATCGAAGAAATTTTACCACTATCATGAAGTACAATATGTCACGAAAAAACAATCTCAGAATCAGGGGAATACGCTGAAGCGTTCCAGGGTAATTACTTCATAAACTGGCAGTGGTCAGAATTGAAAAAATTGGCCTGGTCACAAAGGCAAAAACAGGCTCTGGCGCGAAGTGGTTAAAGGGAACTTGTCACTAGAAATAAAGCTGTTAACCTGCAGATATGTGGTTAATCCTATTAATCCACAGGTTAACAGCGTTATTCAAATGCCCGGCGCCTGCACACAGCCGAATACAGAGGGGAGAAAATTAATTTTATTCTCCCCGCCAGCATTCAGTTTCAGTCATGAGGGCGAGGGCACTATGGGTTCAATCATCGCTCTGAGATTAAAGAGCAGCCACTGTAACCGCACCCCTGGCCTTGACTGACACTGGCTCTATATTGCTGCACCCGTGACTGAATCTGAATGCTGGCGGGGAGAATAAAATGAATTTTCTCCCCACTGCATTCGGATGCATGCCGGCGCTGGGCAGTATAATAACGCTGTTAACCTACAGATTAACCACATATCTGCAGGTTAGCAGTGTTATTTCTGGTGACAGGTTCCCTTTAAGATCTGTCCACAGGTCTTCAATGGGATTTAGATCCAGACTCATTGCTGGCCACTTCAGAACTCTCCAGCACTTTGTTTCTGTCCATTTCTGGATGCTTCTTGAAGTATGTTTGGGGTCATTGCACTCTTTAGTATAAACAACTATCAGCATAAGTGTAAAGAAATGGCAACAGGGAGACCCCGCAGAACCTCTCTGTTGCCACTACTTGTGATGGATCCACACCCCACCACCCGCCTGATGTCACACTACACCAGACAGAGCACGTGATACGGCACTACCCTTTTGCACCAACGTGACATTCCGCATCCCCCTCAAGGACACTTAAGGTCAGATTGGTACAGTTCTACACAGTCACCCCCTGTCCACACGGGTACACAGAGGCACCAGGGAGTGAGCAAAGGGGCCCACTCAGATACTGATGTGGCACCACACTCGCTCACACCCCCTGAAAGGTTGAGAGGCTCCGTTCACTAGCTCCAGTGAAGCAGAAACTTGTTGGCCTGGTAGAGCTGCCACCAGTTTTTATTTGATATAACGGACTTATATCGGGCTAGAAACCAGCCCGGTAGCGTGTTCGTTGGACCGAACAACAGACGTAAGGTTTGTGGATCGAGATAAAAGAACAGCCCAAGATTAAATTATAGATTTAACCGCCGTAAGGACACACTAAACAATACGCTATATACAGTACAGACCAAAAGTTTGGACACACCTTCTCATTTAAAGATTTTTCTGTACTTTCATGACTTTGAAAATTGTACATTCACACTGAAGGCATCAAAACTATGAATTAACACATGTGGAATTATATACTTAACAAAAAAGTGTGAAACAACTGAAAATATGTCTTATATTCTAAGTTCTTCAAAGTAGCCACCTTTTGCTTTGATGACTGCTTTGCACACTCTTGGCATTCTCTTGATGAGCTTCAAGAGGTAGTCACTGGAAATGGTTTTCACTTCACAGGTGTGCCCTGTCACGTTTAATAAGTGGGATTTCTTGCCTTACAAATGGGGTTGGGACCATCAGTTGTGTTGTGCAGAAGTCTGGTGGATACACAGCTGATAGTCCTACTGAATAGACTGTAAAGTAAAGAAAAACGAGTGGCCATGATTACTTTAAGAAATGAAGGTCAGTCAGTCCGAAAAATTGGGCAAACTTTGAAAGTGTCCCCAAGTGCAGTTGCAAAAACCATCGAGCGCTACAAAGAAACTGGCTCACATGAGGAACGCTTCAGGAAAGGAAGACCAAGAGTCACCTCTGCTTCTGAGGATAAGTTTATCCGAGTCACCAGCCTCAGAAATCGCAGGTTAACAGCAGCTCAGATTAGAGACCAGGTCAATGCCACACAGAGTTTTAGCAGCAGACACATCTCTACAACAACTGTTAAGGGGAGATTTTTTGCAGCAGGCCTTCATGGTAAAATAGCTGCTAGAAACCCACTGCTAAGGACAGGCAACAAGCAGAAGAGACTTGTTTGGGCTAAAGAACACAAGGAATGGACATTAGACCAGTGGAAATCTGTGCTTTAGTCTGATGAGTCCAAATTTGAAATCTTTGGTTCCAACCACGGTGTCTTTGTGCGACGCAGAAAAGGTGAACGGATGGACTCTACATGCCTGGTTCCCACCGTGAAGCATGGAGGAGGAGGTGTGATGATGTGGGGGTGCTTTGCTGGTGACACTGTTGGGGATTTATTCAAAATTGAAGGCATACTGAACCAGCATGGCTACCACAGCATCTTGCAGCAGCATGCTATTCCATCCGGTTTTTCGTTTAGTTGGACCATCATTTATTTTTCAACAGGACAATGACCCCAAACACACCTCCAGGCTGTGTAAGGGCTATTTGACCAAGAAGGAGAGTGATGGGGTGCTACGCCAGATGACCTGGCCTCCACAGTCACCAGACCTGAACCCAATCGAGATGGTTTGGGGTGAGCTGGACCGCAGAGTGAAGGCAAAAGGGCCAACAAGTGCTAAGCATCTCAGGGAACTCCTTCAAGATTGTTGGAAGACCATTTCCGGTGACTACCTCTTGAAGCTCATCAAGAGAATGCCAAGAGTGTGCAAAGCAGTCATCAAAGCAAAAGGTGGCTACTTTGAAGAACCTAGAATATAAGAAATATTTTCAGTTGTTTCACACTTTTTTGTAAAGTATATAATTCGACATGTGTTAATTCATAGTTTTGATGCCTTCAGTGTGAATGTACAATTTTCATAGTCATGAAAATACAGAAAAATCTTTAAATGAGAAGGTGTGTCCAAACTTTTGGTCTGTACTGTATATAAACTTTTGGTCTGTACTGTATATAAGGGTTATACATATACAGTGGTCAGAGTTACAAATACAAAAGTATGGTACAACAAGTATAAGCAGAACTTAGGAGTCAATTACCAGTGCAGATGGAAAGGCCTGGCTTTTGGGGGATGGGCTGCCACATGGGAGGCTGTGGGCCCTCACTTGGTTGATGTACTTGTCCCACACGTCTAGATGTCACAACCTCCCCAGGAACAAAGATTCTGGGCTTGGGACTGCTGGAACTGTTAAATTCTCTGGATCCCGTCCACTCCTGCCTCCAAGCTGGACTCAACCCCCCCACCTGGTATCACTTAGCTAAAGACTCCCAAAATTAAAATGGGCTATACATCCTTACTGGACTGTCCTAGGGAGCCAGTTCTGGTGTCATCGGATCCAGCCGGGCCCCTGCTACGCGTGGTTACCAAACAACAGGGTCCTAGGGGCCGCAGCAAGGCTGTGCTGGGTGTCTCCTTTTCCTTACGCGCTGGACTATGTTTAAAGCTAGGGTTACATTCTCCATCCCCTCAAGTTCCCGGAAATCTATTTTGTGTATCACTGGGCTGTATCGTTTTCCCATAATTCGATGTTGAATTATAGTTTCATGAATAATAGAAGCACATGGCGTGGGGGATGGGAAGGGACAGGCCCTGTGCAGCTTATTGCAGCTGCTGAGGAGGATTTGTCAATCACACTTGTGGCCCCTCCTTTGCAAGCTGCAGTATATTCAAAAGAGTCGGATTAAACTGTACATTGAAGATCTCTCTAGAACCTGCCAAGCAGGGCACAGCGATTAACATGGGTTTGTCTTGAACATTCTTCACAATAAGTTAATACACCCTCTTTAAAAAGTAAGATTTTAATCATCTAACTGAACACAAGAACAATTTCCAAAATGTTGATAAAACTGAGTTTCATAGAACATTATTTTAACCCATAACATGATAGTAAGGTTAATAATATAACTTTCATTAAATAAATGTTCAGTTTTACTTAAATTAGTTGATGCAATGAATACACCCCACACAGTGGCGTAACTAGAGTCCGATGGGCACCGGTGCAAGATTTGGACCGGGGCCCCCTATCCTGGTATATATACAGTATATGTCCTCCATCGTGGTATACAGGGTCGGTCTGGCCTGGCGGGAAATTGGGAAATTTCCCGGTGGGCCCCGACATGAGAGTGAGAGAATTGGTGGCGGGGGCCCTTTAAAAGTGTGAGCCTTTTAAAAGCGCAGCTGAATCAAATGTAGCGTCGCGTGCACGGCACATTCATTGGTGACAGCGGGCCTGCGGTGACGTGCATGCGGCATACTTACCACGTGACTCTCTGACACTAAGAGGATGGATTCTGTGGCAGACTGTGGTGTCAGGTGACATTGAAGGTGCTCTCGTCTGGCCTCTGATACGCCGCGGCCGCGCTCTGCAGTGCTCTCTCTCTGCTCCGGGGCCGTCCTATGATACGCCGGAGCCACAGAACCCGACGTCTCGCTCTGCTCTCCCTGCTCCAGGGCTTCTCATACGGTTCCATCCCGGCTCCATATCTGTTCTGGCCTGCTCCCCTGTAGTAATACCGGCTCCCGACCAGGTGGTGGCACCGGAGCACCGCCCCCTTCTCTCCTGCTCTGACTCTGGGCTTTTTAATACCGGCTCCGGGGCTGGATATGTGGAATGTGGCCTGGCCTGGAATTGGAAACAAGGCTGCAGGCCTACAGCTCTCACTGCTTCAATTTCATGTCAAGAGCACCGTGCCAAATTTTTATGGGTGAGTTATATGGGTGTGTGTGTGTGTGTGTGTATATATATATATATATATATATATATATATATATATATATATATATATATATATATACCTGTGTGTGTATATGCATGTCTGTACAGTTTGTGTATATGCCTGCATGTGTGTGTATGCCTGCATGCGCGTGTGTCTATATGCCTGCATACATGCGTGTGTGTCTATATGCCTGCATACATGCATGTGTGTGTATATGCCTGCATACATGCATGTATGTGTATATGCCTGCATACAAGCTTGTGTGTGTGTATATATGCCTGCATACATGCATGCGTGTGTGTGTATGCCTGCATACATGCATGTGTATATGTAGCACCCTGAGGATTCGGCTGCTACAAGGGTATTGCACCTCAACCCAGAGGTGTGATATTCCACTCCCGGGTAAGGAAGGAGTGTGGAACTGAGCTCAGATAGACTGCATGCACTACATACATCCCATTCCAGAGGAGCAGGCCGACGGTACTCCCACTTGGAAATGTGCAGGTACAACCGAGCCTGTTCCTGGCTGGAGTGGGAGGGGGGTGGTACATCCCATGTAGTGTAGGGGCAGATAGGGGGAGCAGTCTGGGTAGTGATAGGAGCTCATTGGGTGCTGGTCACCTGAGCTCACACATAGAGGGATATATAAGGAGGGCACCAACTTAGATCAGGGTCAGACGCTGAGAACAAGTCAGTTGGAGAGGAGAGAGAAGAAAACAGCAGCCCTGGAGAGAGAGAGAGGAGAAAGAAAGAGAAAGACCCAGAGGGGGACAGCAGAAGGGACCCAAGAACCCAAATTAGAGCACCGGGTGAGGAGTCAGCAAGAGGGTACCGGAACCCAAGCTGGTGGGGGCAAAGACATTCCCCAGCCAGAGACCGGAGGCTGTGGGCAGCATCTGCCACGGCCACCCACTACATCCACCCTGAAGGCATACCACATGGAGGGTCAGGGAACCTAAGGCCAAGGGTTGCCCAACAGAAGGCCCGAGGGAGCTGGACCTAGGTGGATCACTGGTGGGGACGGCTGAAGAAAGGACAGAGGGAGAGCTCAGGGCCACGCTCCGGACTTGTTTGGGGGTTGGCCGGATCCAGGACCTGGTGGACGCAGCACGGCTCGGGTGGTCACTAACAGCTGGAGTGACCGAAACATCCGCAGTAAGTAAACTCCCTTAACTGCACAACCCGAGTCTGTCTTCATTGCCGGCTGCACCGCACCACCACAACCCCCATCCTCTGCGCCTGTCCCCTCTGAGGCTATACCCCTCCCGTTGGGGGTTATCCCACCAAGCTGCACATCCACCATCAGCCTCAGCGGACCCTGCTGCAGCGGCGGCCACAGTGACCGCATTACAACGGGTGGCGTAGTCGACACAAAAGAACTTTAGTAACATCTGTAAAGCTGCCACATAACACTTAGCTTGACGCCCTGGGCACGGGACCGGGTCACAGCCGCTCGGAGACTACAACCCCCCATCTGATCCGGTGCCGGGTATTCCCCTCAAAAAGGAATATGTCCCAGGGGGCGCGTCAACTTTGGCGTAGTCGGCAGGATTACGTGCCCGCAACACCCGGGTACTGCGTGCCTGAAGAAAAGTGCAAGTTTACCTCAGAAAAAGTCTCCCGCCGGTTCCGGAGGGTCCACGCCATCGGACTCCATCACCAGTCGTTTCCCGCCGATTGTCCGCCATTTCCAGCTTGTTCCCGCCATCTGCAGAGTTTCCCGCCACTGGGCGACGCTTCCCGCCAAAACCGCAGATTTCCCGGCTTGGAAGAGCAGCAGACGCCATTATGGGCGTGCCAAAGGAGGGCAAGAGGCCACATCCCATCGTGGGCCGGGACAGAAAATGGCGCCAAAAGTGGAAACCGCCCCCACCAACGGAGACTGTGATGCTGGAGGTGTCTGTCAGCGTGAAAGAACTCCCCCTGGAGCTGACAGTCACCGAGTTGCCCCGGGACCGCCCTCTAAGTGGGAGGAGACGAAAGAGAAGAGAGAAGATGGGTGTCGCTTGGAGCAGTCTGGAGCGAGCGCACCCGGAGGCAGGAAGCCTAGAAAGGAGCAGCAGAAAAGCTCACCCGGAGATGGAAAGAGAGCAGAACAGCACCGGCCCGCTGGCCAGGAGTCTGCTAGAGACCGAGGAAGGAGGGCAGAGCAGCACCGGCCCGCTGGCCAGGAGCCTGCCGGAAGCAGAGCAGAGCAGCACCGACCCGATGGTCAGGAGCCTGCTAGAGTCCACAACCCCGCTAGGTCTAGCGGAGATCCTAGCGCAGCTCCCCCGAGACCGGGAGTGTGCACAAACTGCCCTGGAGGGCCTCGCAAGGAGGATGGCCCGGGTACAGCGCGAGATACTGGCGGAGTGGAGCCGGGAGATGGCCCAGCAAGCAGAGACCAGTCAACGGAGCACGCTACCCTGGAAGAGGAAGCAGACCGCCTCTGAGGATGGCGCGGGAGGACCCAAGGCCGGAGACGGCGCCGAGGAGGGAGCCGAACGCATGGAGGCAGGTAAAGGGGACGCCTATACCCCAAGCCGTGACACCGCTTACCTGCCCCAGCTCCCCGTCGCAGAGCCCGAAAGTCCCCCTGCTGTGCCCGTAGCCGCCAGGTCACCGCCATGGACTAGGCCCCGACCGGAAGCCGCCGCAGCGACCCCTGTGACGTCACGCGCCCCGACCCGGAGCGTGACAAAGCAGGAAGTACCACCAGCCTGGTCGCAAGGCCTAGTACCCCCGGGCGCCGCATCACCAACAGCGCCCCCTACCTCCGCGGAGCCTCCGGCCTGGTCGCAAGGCCAGGTAGCCCAGGGCGCCGCCGTATTAACGGTGCCCTTCACCTTCCAGGTGCCCCAGGCCTGGCCGCAAGGCCTGGGCAACCCGGGCGCCACCACCACCGCGCCCGCACCCGTAAAACCAAGGGTGCCGCGTCTGGGAGAGGACTTGTTCAGCCAGCTCACATGGCCGGACGGGTCTGAAGTTACCACCAGCTATAAGCAAAGAGCAGGAGGAAGACGCCGTTGAGTGCGGCAGAGCAAGTGATGTAAATAGTTACCCGACCGGGTACCAAAGAAACTGTTGCTGCTGCTAAAATAGTCCCCGTTGGGACCAGTGAACTGTTACCCGTTAACCCCTTCATCCTACAGGCTGAGGACTGTGAGCAGCCATTCCCTTCCCTCTACCTGGCCGAGGACTGAGAACGGCCAAATTCCCCTGTATATAGTTGCGCTTCCTAATGCGCCCCCTACCGGTTTTATAGGAGAAACCATTTTTCTAGAAAGACTGTCGCACTTTTCCCGGACACACGTTGCACAGTGTCCGGAGGAGGAACCTGAAACCAGAGACGACGAGAATGTTTATATGAAAAAGTTTTATATATATATAATGTTTTACATGTTTTATATGTTCATATAAAAATTTTGTATGTTTTGGTGTTTTGTCTTACAGCCCGAGGACGTGCTGTGATTTACCAGGGGGGAATGTAGCACCCTGAGGATTCGGCTGCTACAGGGGTATTGCACCTCAACCCAGAGGTGTGATATTCCACTCCCGGGTAAGGAAGGAGTGTGGAACTGAGCTCAGATAGACTGCATGCACTACATACATCCCATTCCAGAGGAGCAGGCCGACGGTACTCCCACTTGGAAATGTGCAGGTACAACCGAGCCTGTTCCTGGCTGGAGTGGGAGGGGGGTGGTACATCCCATGTAGTGTAGGGGCAGATAGGGGGAGCAGTCTGGGTAGTGATAGGAGCTCATTGGGTGCTGGTCACCTGAGCTCACACATAGAGGGATATATAAGGAGGGCACCAACTTAGATCAGGGTCAGACGCTGAGAACAAGTCAGTTGGAGAGGAGAGAGAAGAAAACAGCAGCCCTGGAGAGAGAGAGAGGAGAAAGAAAGAGAAAGACCCAGAGGGGGACAGCAGAAGGGACCCAAGAACCCAAATTAGAGCACCGGGTGAGGAGTCAGCAAGAGGGTACCGGAACCCAAGCTGGTGGGGGCAAAGACATTCCCCAGCCAGAGACCGGAGGCTGTGGGCAGCATCTGCCACGGCCACCCACTACATCCACCCTGAAGGCATACCACATGGAGGGTCAGGGAACCTAAGGCCAAGGGTTGCCCAACAGAAGGCCCGAGGGAGCTGGACCTAGGTGGATCACTGGTGGGGACGGCTGAAGAAAGGACAGAGGGAGAGCTCAGGGCCACGCTCCGGACTTGTTTGGGGGTTGGCCGGATCCAGGACCTGGTGGACGCAGCACGGCTCGGGTGGTCACTAACAGCTGGAGTGACCGAAACATCCGCAGTAAGTAAACTCCCTTAACTGCACAACCCGAGTCTGTCTTCATTGCCGGCTGCACCGCACCACCACAACCCCCATCCTCTGCGCCTGTCCCCTCTGAGGCTATACCCCTCCCGTTGGGGGTTATCCCACCAAGCTGCACATCCACCATCAGCCTCAGCGGACCCTGCTGCAGTGGCGGCCACAGTGACCGCATTACAACGGGTGGCGTAGTCGACACAAAAGAACTTTAGTAACATCTGTAAAGCTGCCACATAACACTTAGCTTGACGCCCTGGGCACGGGACCGGGTCACAGCCGCTCGGAGACTACAACCCCCCATCTGATCCGGTGCCGGGTATTCCCCTCAAAAAGGAATATGTCCCAGGGGGCGCGTCATATATATGCCTGCATACATGCATGCGTGTGTGTATGCCTGCATGCATGCGTGTGTGTGTATGCCTGCATACATGCATGTGTGTGTATTCCTGCATACATGCATGTGTGTGTATGCCTGCATACATGCATGTGTGTGTATGCCTGCATACATGCATGTGTGTGTATATGCCTGCATACATGCATGTGTGTGTATATGTGTGTGTGTGTGTGTGTATGCCTGCATGCGCGTGTGTGTGTATATGCCTGCATACATGCGTGTGTGTGTGTATATGCCTACATGCGTGTGTGCGTGTGTGTGTATATGCCTGCATGCGTGTGTGTGTGTGTGTAAATGCCAGCATGCATGCGTGTGTGTGTGTGTGTATATGCCTGCATGCATGCGTGTGTATATGCCTGCATGCGTGTGTGTGTGTGTATATGCCTGCATGTGTGTGTATGCCTGCATGTGTGTGTATGCCTGCATGCGTGTGTGTGTGTATGCCTGCATGCGTGTGTGTGTGTATGCCTGCATGCGTATATGTGTGTGTATGCCTGCATGTGTGTGTGTGTATGCATGCATGTGTGTGTGTATATACATGCATGTGTGTGTACAGTGTGTGTATATGCATGCATGTGTGTGTGTATATGCCTGCATGCGTGTGTGTACTCTATATGCCTGCATGTGTTTGTGTGTATGTATTTGAGTGCCTGCATGTCTACGTGTGTATATGTGTCTTCACACGTGTGTGCGTACTTCCCTGCGTGTCTGCATTTTTGAGTGTGATTGAGTGTGTCTGAGCATGACTGCGTGTGCATTTCTGTGTGTGCTTGCCTGCGTGTGTACGTGTCCCCATTTCTGTGAGTATGTGTATCTGTGTGGGTATATTAGGGCTCTTTCACATGTCCTGATATTTACGGGACTGGAGATATCAGTGTCCACCTGTGTGTCATCCGTGTGACACGTACCGGCGCTTGGGAATCAGTGTACAGTTAGCGCTGTTCCCAAGAGCCGGGTGCTGAACGCTGCCCTCATCATAGATCCCTGCCGGTGCTGTGATCAGCAGCAGCAGGGTCAATGATGAGAGTAGTAGTCTACTCCCTCCGTGTCCAACTGTAAAAATAGGAATAAAATAAAAGAATCCTTATACTCACCTCTCCTAAGCGTCACCCGCTGTAATCCGTGTGAGCGCTCACTCCGAGGAGAATGACTCCTGCAGCGAGCGGGCTCCGGTACTGCGCTCAGTGATTGACAGGGCACCCCTTGTTGAGCGCAGCTCCAGGGCCCACTCGCTGCAGGAGTCGTTCTCCTCGGCGTGAGCGCTTGCACGGATTACAGCGGGTGACGCTTAGGAGAGGTGAGTATAAGGATTTTTTTATTTTATTCCTATTTTTACAGTTCTACACGGCGGGAGTAGACTACTACTCTCATCATTGACTCTGCTGCTGCTGATCACAGCGCCGGCAGGGATCTATGATGAGAGCAGCGTTCAGCACCCGGTGCTTGGGAAGAGCGCTGTCATCAGTGTGCAGAACGTTTTGCGGGAGGTGCAGCAGGTAAAAACATTCATTTGAATGGGTCTACGTGTACCAATGTCTCTGGTACGTGTGGAAACTGTCACCGCATGTACTGACGTGTGAAAGAGCCCTTAGTATGTGTCTGTGTGCGCTTGTTTTCGTGTGTGTAAGCGCGCTTCTGCATGTCTGTGTGGTCTTCCGAAGATTTATTATATTTGGGGAGAGAGGGGAGAGAAATTTTAGGAGACAGAATGGGGAGATGTGTGAAAAAACAGTATGGTGAACCAGAGGAGGGGTGGGAATGAGTGCAGGAGCAGAATGGGGAAGGGGGATGTGTGAGGAAACAGTATGAAGAGTGGGGGAATAGTGTGAGGAGACAGTATGGAGGGAGAAAAATGTGAGGTGACACAGCACAGAGACTAGGTAGTGTGGGGGAAGGTATAGAGATGCGGCAGTATGGGGGAAACAGTGTGAGGGCACAGAATGGGGGGAACAGTATGCTGAGGAGGGGGGAGTGTGATGAAGGGGCACAGTATATACACTGGGCAGTATAGGGGGGACACAGTGTGAGAGGACAATGTGAAGAAGGGGTCCAGTATGGTAAGGAGAGGACAGTGTGGAGAGCAGGTACCATAAGAGGGGTAGAGTGTATGTCATGTTTTGTGCAGGGAGCATTGTAAGAGTTAGGTTTATTCAGGGGCTCAGTGTAGATATTTTTATTCAGGAGCATTATAATGACACTGCTATCTTTAAGGGCATCGTGTCGGGATGTGCTGCAGAAGACCGGAGAAGATGGAAGTCTGCAGAGACGAGCTGTGGATGAGAAAAGTCATCATGGAGTCTGGACAAGACGAAGAAAAGAAAGAGAACAACTCTAATCAGAGAAGCCGTCTCAGGTAAGATACCTGGATGTAAATGTTCATTTGTGATCCTGCCTGTGTCTCATCAGTACTGTGGTTCCTGTATGGTCCGCAGTCTGATGATGACTGATAACAACTCCCAGTATCTCTATTGTTAATTACATACTGGGAGTTGTAGGTTTATGTGATAGAAAGATATATGGGGCTGACCTG
Source organism: Phyllobates terribilis (assembly GCF_046119375.1). Taxonomy (NCBI): domain Eukaryota; kingdom Metazoa; phylum Chordata; class Amphibia; order Anura; family Dendrobatidae; genus Phyllobates; species Phyllobates terribilis. The sequence continues at coordinate 881,195,995 of NW_027362763.1, read as the reverse complement.
ACATTACAAATGATGGTGGTTCAGATGATGTTTTCATGCACTGATGTGTTTGTGCGCATCTGCGTATCTGTAATAATATGTATTTTTGTAAGATGCGTGTATGTAACTGTGCATTGTGGTGTGTAATAACATTCATATGCTTGAGGCACCTTTACTAAATCTATTAGGTATCTTTCACATGTGTTAGGGATTCCATTTGTCTTTCCACATTTAGGAACAGACAAGTGAAATTTGCTAACCTTGTCATAACTGTCACCATTGGGATGTGCTTGTATGGAGCGGGTTCAGGAGCTGAGCCTGCTCCATACCGGGCAGATGTCGGCTGTGTTACATAGCCGGCGTCTGCCTGTAACAGCAGTGATCAGAGCTCGCCTTGATTGCTGCTGTTTTGAGTATTTAAGTGCCCTTGTCAATCACTGACAGCGGCATTTAGATAGCACAATGGCCGGTGCATGCAGTCACCTGTTCCCTTCAGCCCCCTGTGACGCAGTTGCAGGTTGCTGATGGGTTGCCAGTAGTGCTGAGTGAGCGTGGTCGGATAAGAGACATTACAGTCACCGCGAACTACAAAGTGAGCGTGCTGCAATAACTTCCGGCACCTTGATTGCGACACTTCCATGGAGCCCAACCTCAGGCTGAGCTTCATTGAATGACTAAAATGGCAGCCGTACCTGGCAACTAGTGCTGAGTGAGTGTGGTCGGATAAGGTGTGACCCCAGCATGCTCGGGTGTTATCCGAGTATCTTGTAGTGCTCTGCTAATATGCTCGAGTCCCTGCGGTAACATGTTTTGCTGCGGTAGACAGAAGCAACACATGCAGGGATTACCTAACAAACCGGCAATTCCTGCATGTGTTGCGTCTGTCTACCACCGCAAAACATGCTACCCTGGGGATTCAAGCATAGTAGCACTACAAGATACTGGGATAACACCCAAGCATGCTGGGATCACACCTTATCCGATCACGCTAGCTCAGCACTAATTGCCAGGTGTTGCTGCCATGTTAGTCATTCAATGAAGCTCAGCCTGAGGTTGGGCTCCATGGAAGTGTCACAATCAAGGTGCCGGACGTTATTGCAGCACCCTCACTTTGTAGTTTGCGGTGACTGTAATGTCTCCCTCCTTGCACCGATCCTATGACAGGAAGCGAGTGGCGGCAGGGAGAATAAAATGTAATTTTCTCCGTGTAGCCAATGCTTTTCCAATAAGCCGTCTAACCCAGGCTTTAAACCCTATTTACCTGCAGATTACCCCTATATCTGCAGATAAATAGCGTTTTTCAAGGTGACAAGTTACCATTAAAGGGACTCTGGCAGTACGGAATGACTGTCCGAAGAAAGTCCTGCCGCTCAGTGCTTCACAGTGCAGCCATGTAACTATAGTGCATTATAGAAATGCATAACAAGTAATAAAACCGTTTATGGTGGGCTGTAGTGTGGGCCCCTAGAGTCAGTTCTCCTGGTGGGCCCTAGGCACCCCAGTCCGACCCTGGTGGTATATATGTCGCTTATCATGGTATACTGTATATGTCGCTTATCTTGGCTGGGCCACATCCTGATATATATATCCCCCATCCTGGTATATATGTCCCTTATCCTGGGCCCCATCCTAGTATATGTAAGGGTGTGACAGGGACTGTCATATTCCTTCACCTGAAGACAACAATTGTAGTGTGAATACTGATATGGGGTTGTATTGTGTTTTTATGGTATAATGTAAAATGTTAAAGGCATAGAGTGTTCTAAGTACTAATGCTGCTGTGTGGGTACTGTATGAGTAATGCCTAATGTAACCTGGTACACTCAGCTCAGGTGTAGGGAAAGTATAGGATATAGTTTAGGACATAGAGCAGATTAGACAAAGATAGGCACTGTAAATGTAATATGCTTAGCGCATACAGTTAGAAGATAGTGACTGTAGTTAAGTAGGTGAAAGGTAAAGGTTGCCCAGCAACAGACTGTTGGGGCAGACAGAGTAAAGATACAGTTAAATGTTTGAGACCAACCCAGCATGGGAGAGGATGAGGTCAAGAAAAAAGGGAAGCATTTCCTGGTTTAGTCAGTCTGAGTTAGTGTGTGAGGTTCGTGTCAAGTTCAAGTTCAGTTGGCAGTGGGCTGAAGACACATGGAGCACATAGCGTTCTGGCAGCATGAGGCCATACCAAATTTCCTGTGGACATTCCTGTAACATCCGAGGACTAAGGCACACTCTAGGCACTGGGAAGTGTGCCTTATTTCCTTCCATAAAGAGGAAGCCGGATGAGGAAACATGTGAGGATGTCAAGAGTGCTGTGGGGCCGAATGGAAAATCCCTGGGGCTGACAGGATGATGAAGCATAGGGATTGTCTGAGCTAAACGTGAGAAAAAGCTTGAAATGTGCTGTATTGATGAAACTGGAACTGGAGATTGCTGTGCCTGAAATTATGTGATAAAGACTGTTGTATCTGAACTGTCCAGTAAAGTTGAATTTGTTAAACTAGGTGTCCCCTGTTGTATGTGTGGTTGATCCTGGACCAAAGGGCGTGGATGCAGTGTAGGCCTGCGGCCTGAAACTGAGTACACTGCATTGTACACTTCACCACATTGATGAACTGAGACACTGTTTATTTGTGGGGTGCCAAGGTGTGGAGAAGCAGCAGCTTGCTAACGGCTACCGTCCTGGGCACCTTACATTTATGTAACCCCCTTATCGGGGGCCCTATCCTGATATATACAACCCCCATCCTGATAGATATATCCCCCATCCTGGTAATATTTCCCTTATACTGGTATATGTCCCTCATCCTGGGCTTCATGCTGGTATATGTCCCCTGTTTGCCACTGTTCTTTAATGCATAGAAAACACAAACAATATACTCACCTTCCCTCCGCTCCCCTGCTGCGTGGTGTCTTAATCTGAAGCTGGCAGCTGACTTCAACATGCAAGTGACGGGAGCGCATGATGTCACTGCCATGCGCTCCCAGTAAAGGGCACTCCGATGTCAGCTGCTGGCCTCTGATTTGCTGGCAGCGTGTATTGCCGCTCACGGACCCGACGGGGCTGTGCGCTGCAATACACTTTAACTGGATGTGCGTCAGAGTATGCCCTTCCAGCTGAAGTTTATGCTGGTGTTGGGGGGCCTCTCACCCACATGGGCCCGGGCGCGGTCGCTACCTTGGCAATTACGCGGTAGTATTTTTCACCTCCATGATTTTAAGAACAGCACCAAGTCTTCTAGGCATGGAATGAACAAGTTGGCGACATATTGCAACATCTATCTTTCCTTGTTGTCCTATAGCAGCAGCACCAGTGGGGATTTTATCCTCCTGGAACAAAGGACAGGTGATATCAATTAGTTTAAATTGTCTTCTGTCTATATATACCCACTAATTCCACTCCTCCCTTGTGTTTTTTTCTTCTGTTTTCCTGAAGGAACAGGTGGTATTGTTAGGAAGTATCTCTCTTTTTTCTTCTTATCTTATATACTGTAGATATTTCCTTTTTGGCACTTCTGTCTGTGTCCACATGGAGGGGAGTGCCTATTGTTGTGTTTTTAGCGCTATAAGTAAACCAGATCATTCAGCGACTAATGACAAATGAAGGGAAAGGCCCTGATAAGGGTTCCATTCTGAATAAGAGGTTGAACTATTTCCCGACATGCGCTGTACATATACTGCTCTGCGGGAGCTGCGTTCCCACAAAGAGCAGTATATGTACGGCGCAGTGATCACGTAGGCTCAAGCTGAGCGCCGCCGCGATCACATGCGGGTGTCAGCTTTATGTGAGAGCTGACACCCTGTAGTAACACCCACGATTGGTGCTAGCACTGATTGTGGGTATTTAACCCCTGTGATGCCACTGTCAATAGTGACAGCAACATCGCAGGGCATCGCAGAGGGATGCATAGCAGAGGGAATTATAGCTACAAAAGTATGACAATGCAAAAACTTGTTTTTACAATACCAAGAGTCTTTTTGTAAGTGACAGCAGCCAAACATAAAAACCGGATATAAATCTGATATCGCTGTCATCGCACCGACCTGAAGAATAAAGTCATCTAACCAGTTATACTGCACGAGGAACGGCGTAAAAAATAAATAATACCAATTCTTCATCTGCTGCTGATTTGTTCATTCTGCCTCCCAAAGATCGCAGTAAGGCTCGGCCCACATTTATCCTGTGCTCTGCGCTGAGCGGTTACACAGAGGTTTCTGTGTAAATCTCTGAAATACGTGATTCAGGCAGAAACCCCATCGGAAGACTCCTTATAATGAAGCAGATGGAGGCACTGTGGACACCATAGGACCTGTGATCCGGCAGTGTCCGTCTTTTTAGGCCTCCATAAAAGTGCCGTCGGCCACAGTTTTGTGCACCTCTGCAAAAACAAGGACAACGCTGAGCAGAGGCCAGACTGAGTCCAGAGTAATTCTGTTGCCTCATTATAGTAAATGGATCCCTCTGGGGTTTCATCTGAATCACATCACTTGGAGATTTAGATGGAAACCCCGATGTAAGTGCTCAGTGTAGAGTGCCGGATAAATGTAATCCAAAATATTATTTAAAATGTTCTCAATTAAAGCTTCAACTCCATTCACAAAAAAAGCAAGTGCTCTCTCGGGTCCGTCATCTGTTAATGGAAATATAGGGACTGCCACGTTACTGGTAGCACAAAGGTTTTGGAAAAGCAAAATGGATCTTCGTCCTCCAAAAGAAATCCAGCGAATTATGCGCTCCCATATCCAAATGCTCCCCCTCCCTTCTTAGCCCCTGTGTGTCTAAACCATATTTAGCATCCACATATTTGGCATTTATGTAGCGATTAGAGCCCACCTAATTTACAGGTACGTGTCTCCAGAAGCATGAGCTGGGTACAACGTACTGGTTACTACAACGTACTGGTCTCTACAATGGCAGATTGAAATTTTCACTCAGCAGCCTCCACTGCTGCTTGTTTCTGGAAAACATCCATGGAGTGAAAATCATCACTATACTTGTAAATAAATTCACAAAGGAGTATAATTTCCAAAATTGGGTCACTTGAGGGGGGAATCTGCTCTTCTAGCATGTAGGGGCTCTGTTTATAGAGCCCACAAACTATTCTAGGAAAATCTGCGATCCAGGAGGCAAAAAGCACTCCATCCCTCCTTAGTCTTGGTGTATGGCTAAGCAGCATTGCACAGCCATATATGGGGTATTTCTACATGAATCAGAAATTGTGGGACAAGTTTTTACCCATTTCCCAGTGTGAAAATGTAAAATCTAGGACTAAAACAACATTTTGGTGGTAAAAATGTAATTATTTTTTCTTCAATGCCCAATGGTATAAAATTCTGGGACACACCTGTGGAGTCAATATAATCACTGCACCCCTAGATTACTTCATTGAGAGGTGTAGTGTGTAAAATGGGGTCACTTATGGGGGATTTTGAGTGATCTGGCACCACAGGGGCTCTACCAATGAGACATGGCACCCTCAAACCAGTCCAGCAAAATCTGAACTCCTATACGGTGCTTCTTCCCTTCTGAGCTTTGTACTGTGCCTCAAACGTAGTTTTCAACCACATATGGGGTATCTGTGTACTCAGGAGAAATTGTAAAATAAATGTTGGGTTCCATTTTCTCCTGTTACTCTTGTGAAAATGAAAAATTTTGGGCTAAAAAAACATTTTTATGGGAAAAATTAGATTCTTTATTTTCACTGCTTAAGGTTGTAAACTTCTGTTAAGCACCTGTGGCTTCAAGGTGTTCACCACAAAACTAGATAAGTTTCCTGAGGGGTCTAGTTTCCAAAATGGTGTCACTTGTCGGGGTTTTCCACTGTTTAGACACATCAGGGACTCTCCAAATGGGACATGGCATCCGCTAATTATTCCAGCAAATTTTGCATTCAAAAAGTCAAATGGCGCTCCTTCACTTCCAAGCCCTGCCATGTGCCCAAACAGTAGTTTTCCTCTACATATTGGGTATCTGCATACTCAGGAGAAATTGCACAACAAACTGTATGATGCAATTTCTCCTGGTAACCTAATGAAAATGCAAAATTTGGGGCTAAAAAAAACATTATTGTGGAAAAATGTGATTTCTTTATTTTCACAGCTCAAAGTTATAAACTTCTGTGAAGGTCAAGGTGCTCACCACACATCTAAATAAGTTCCCTGGGGGTTCTAGTTTTCAAAATGGTGTCACTTGTGGGGGGTTTCCACTGTGTAGGCACATCAGGAGCTCTCCAAATGTGACATGGCGCCCGCTAATTATGCCAGCAAATTTTACATTCAAAAAGTCAAATGGCGCTTGTTCCCTTCAGAGCCCTGCCATGTGCCCAAATATTGGTTTTCCCCAACATATTGGGAATCGGAGTGCTCAAGAGAAATTGCACAGCAAATTTTGGCAACCATTTTCTCCTCTTACCCTTGAGAAAGTAAAAAAAAATGTGTCTAAATTAAAATTTTTGTGAAAAAAGTTGAATATTTATTTTTTCCTTTCACATTCCGTTAATTCCTGTGAAGGAGATGAAGGGTTAATAAACATTTTGAATATGGTTTTGAGTACCTTAAGGGGTGCACTTTTTAGAATGGTGTCACATTTTAGTATTTTCTGTCAAATAGACCCCTCAAAATCACTTCAAATTTTATGTGGTCCCTGAAAAAAATGGTTTTGTAAATTTTGTTTAAACTGAGGAATCGTTTGTCAACTTTTAATCCTTAACTTCCCCCCCAAAAACATTATGTTTCCAAAATTGAGCTTAATGTAAAGTAAGCATGTGGGAAATGTTATTTATGTACTATTTTGTGTGACATAGCTCTCTAATTTAAGGGCATAAGAATTGAAAGTTTGAAAATTGCTAAATTTTCACAATTTTCGCTAATTTTCGTCATATCAAAGAAATTTACCACTATCAAAAAGTACAATATTTCACAAAAAAAAGCAATTCCAGATTCGGGAATCCATTGAAGCATTCCAGAGTTATTATCTCATAAAGTGACACTGGTCAGAATTTTAAAAATTGGCCTGGTCAGGAAGGTAAAAACAGGCTTCGGGGTGAAGGGGTTAAATAAATGCATATGCATCTGGATGCATATGCATCCAGAACAGGAGAAAATATGGGGTAAACCTCCCAAAGGTTGACACAACCATGCTAAAGTTGTTTAAAAATATGGTCGTGCCCAGTGAAGACGTTGCTAATTTTTCTAATCCTATGGATAAAATGATGCACTGGGTAGATGCCACTTTTCCGCTGCGACACAGGCAAGGGCTGCCATTTCCTCTTACTCGGAGGCAAAGGAGCTCTTTTCTTGACTCCTCCAGATGGAGGAGTACATTGAGAAAGCAGTGTCTTGAGATAAGTGTTATGTTCTGCAACTAAGAACTAAGGAATAGAGAGAAAAGCTGTCCCTGCACTGAGACTCTGCTTAAACCCTACGCTGGGGTGGGTGCCCTATTCCTTGTGAATAGCCCCACCGATGATCCTGCACTGAACTCAAACGAAGACCTGAAGGAAGGGGAAAGGGTGTCCCTAAAAGATCTAAGGACTGGGAGCAAAAACAGGTGACCTCCCACAAGAAAAGTTAGTTGCAGAAACGAAGATTAAAGGAAACAAAACTGGTGGAACAAGAAGTCCCAGGATATCAATCGTCCTAAGCACAAAGAACTATCAAGGCAACTTAGCCAGAGCACAAGCGTAACAACAGTGATGTCCAGCGAGGAATGGGAGGCAGGTGCTGAGTAATAAAGAGAGAGGAGATCACGTGACCAAGACACCCAGCACCAGAGGAAAAGACTAGAAGCCAGCAAACCACAAAAAGATGGCAGAAAAGTAAAACAACATAGATTCTAACAGTACCTCTAGGCCGAGGCTTACCGGGAAATCTCCTGTGAAAAGCCTTAATTAGCCTTGAGGCCGAGACGTCCTTGGCCTTCACCCAGGAATTATCCTCAGGGCCGAAACCTCTCCAGGACAAAAGATATTGTAATCTCCCTCTATGCCACCTGGAATCCAAAATGCGAGAAATCTCAAATTCACCGTCCTCCTCAACAGGAGAAACAGTAGGCTTCACTTGCTTATCAGGCGTGTCCGCCTTCTTAAGTAATGACACATGAAATACAGAATTAATCCTCCAGGACGAGGGAATGCCCTACCTCACCGCTGCCGAGTTGACAATCTGAACAATATTGAAAGGACCCACAAATTTAGGCCCCAGTTTTTTAGAAGGAATTTTCAAACGAAGATTCCTAGATGACAACCAAACCATGTCCCCAACAGCAAACAAGGACTCCTTTCTTTTTTTGTCAAAATACCTTTTTGATCTCCTGTTAGCCTCTTTAAGATTCAGGCGTACACTGGTCCAAACCCTCTCCAAATCACCAGAGAAATTGTCCAACTCCGGTACAGCAGCTCCAACTTTGAAAAATGGACCAAAAGATGGATACCTGCCAGTACAAGAAAAAAAGGGAAAACACCCAGCCGAGGAAGAAGTATGATTATTAAGGGAAAACTCTGCAAGTGGTAGAAATTCCGACCACATTTCCTGATTGTCTGCCACAAAACATCTCAGAAACAGCTTAACATCCTGGTTCTTCCTTTCAGTCTGTCCATTGAACTCTGGATTATACCCCGACGAGAATGACAAATGAATTTTCAATCTGTCACAAAAAGCACGCCACAAACTGTGGTCCTCTATCGGAAACAATGTCCGTGGAAACACCATGGAGCCTGACAATCTCCTTCACAAAAGCCTTAGCAAGAGTCTTGGCGCAAGGTAACTTGTTGAACAGAACCAGATGACACATTTTACTAAACCGGTCCACAACAACCTAGATGACAGAAAAACCCTCCGATACAGGCAGATCGGTGATAAAATCCATGGCAAGGTGCATCCATGACGAACCAGGAACTTCCAAGGGGCACAGCAACCCCGCAGCCGGAGCGTGAGAAGCCTTCGACCTAGAGCACACAGAACACTGACGCACCCACTTGATGACTTCACTTTGCCACCCTGGCCACCAGAAACTCTGACCGATAGACTTCCTAGTTTCCGAAATCCCTGGGTGACCCGCCAACCGAAACTCATGACATTCAACAAACAACGCCCTCCTCAAGGCTCTAGGCACAAACAATTTACCACATGGAGTGTTAGTTGGTGCCGCACTCTGAGCTCCTAGGATGCTATTCTCCAACTCTGGAACCAATGCGGCCACCACCACCACCACAAAATACACTCCTCTCTCTCAGCATTCACCGCTGGAGAGAAACTACGAGACAAAGCATCAGCCTCAACATTCTTTGTCCCCGGGACAAAGGTTACGGAAAAATTGAGCCAGGCAAAAAACAGTGCCCACCTAGCTTGACGGGCATTCAAATGTTTAGCTGCGTCCAGATACATCAAATTCTTATGATCAGTGAAAACCTGTATAGGATGTCGAGCCCCCTCCAAAAAATGTTGCCAATGCTCGAACGTGAGTTTAATAGCCAACAACTCACGATTTCCAATATCATAGTTGAGCTCTGTCACAGAAATTTTTTTTGAAAAGAAAGCACAGGGATGCACCCCATCCTCTCCCTCCTGGGACAGAACTGCCTCTACGACTATAGATGAGGCATCCACCTCAACCAAAAATGGCTTGGTCTCATCCATTTGGATAAGAACAGGAGCAGAGCTGAACTTCTCATTGAGATACTCAAAAGCTTCAATAGCCTCAGTGGACCATTGGATTGTATTAGCACTAGTGTTGAGCATTCCGATACTGAAATATCGGGTATCGGCCGATATTCGCGGTATCGGAATTCCGATACTTAATTCCGATACTTTTGCAATATCGTATACCGGAATCGGAAGTTCCCATAATGCAATGAGCTATTTTCATTTTATTCAGCCAATGAGGATCCTAAGAAGTGTGGGCACATCCTGTTAGGCATGTAGGCATCTTAACTAATGGCATGGCTGTGATTGGCTGCTGAAATGATGTCATGATGCACTATAAAAGCCGCCGCCGCCATTTTGAGCTCACTCTGCTGTGAATTCAGTTAGGGATAGGACGCTGTTGTTCTGAGGGACAGTTTTAGCTACCTATTTGGTCTATTCTGCTTTACCCAAGCTACTTTATAAATCGCTGTGCCTTGCAGTGCTAGTGCACAGTTCTCTGTGCTGTTCACCGCTTTCTGCAAGGTCTGTGTGTGTGAGTGCAGCTCACCCTGTAGTGTGTGCTTCAACCACGTCTGGTTGTAGTGCACTCAGTGTGTGTCACTGCCTCATACATTGTCCTTTTTTGCCAATTCATAATTTTTCCTGATATCTCCTATTAGTGTGGTGGTTCCATCCGTATTCAGCTAAATTGGTTCCAAACACACTATATAGGAGTACATAGAGAAATTTTTTTGGTCTTGCAGTGCTAGTGCACAGTGCTCTGCATCTGTACTGTTCACCGCTGTCTGCAAGGTCTGTGTGTGTGAGTGCAGCTCACCCTGTAGTGTGTACTTCAGCCACGCCTTGTTGTAGTGCACTCAGTGTGTGTCACTGCCTCATACATTGTCCTTTTTTGCCAATTCATAATTTTTCCTGATATCTCCTATTAGTGTGGTGGTTCCATCCGTATTCAGCTAAATTGGTTCCAAACACACTATATAGGAGTAGATAGAGAAATTTTTTTGGTCTTGCAGCGCTAGTGCACAGTGCTCTGCATCTGCACTGTTCACCGCTGTCTGCAAGGTCTGTGTGTGTGAGTGCAGCTCACCCTGTAGTGTGTGCTTCAGCCACGTCTGGTTGTAGTGCACTCAGTGTGTGTCACTGCCTCATACATTGTCCTTTTTTGCCAATTCATAATTTTTCCTGATTTCTCCTATTAGTGTGGTGGTTCCATCCGTATTCAGCTAAACTGGTTCCAAACACACTATATAGGAGTAGTTAGAGGAGCCTTTCTGCAGCATTGGGCCCTGCAGCCCCAGCCAGATTAGTATTAGCCTATTTTTTGTAGCCTCATCTATTGCATTGTAGGTTACCTTCCTACATTGTAATAGCTACAAAAAGTTTGTGATACTATCGGTATTACATCTTTAGGCACATCCAGTGTCTTTTTGTGACAAAAAAAAACTAAATAAAGTTCACCAAACACTCCACTTTACAGTTGTGTAGGCCACATTAGCTCATATTAAAGTCTAGTTCACACTTTATAAAATTAGTGTTTCTTATACCTGTTAGCAGCTGTTCAGGAATAAGCACACTAAGCCCTTAGTACTTTTCTGCCTATCTTTATCAGTCTACCAAGATGAAGAAGGCAGGGAGTAAGGCATGTGGTCGTGGGCGTGGGCGTGGAGTTTCTGCAGGGAGAGGACGTGAGGATTCTGTGCCTGCAGGGAGAGGACGTGGGGATTCTGTGCCTGCTGCGGACACCAGTGACTCAGCATCCCCCAGTTTTACCAGGGAACAGTCCTTTATGTGCAGCTTTGTAGGAGCTAGCCGTACCCGACTGCAGCGGGAGGACCAAATTGAAGCCGTTGTCGGATGGATGGCAGCTAACGCATCGACTTCAATTAGTTCCAGATCCTCTCAGGTCCTGAGCACTGAAGAGCACCCATCTGTCTCTTCACCACCAGCCAAATTGCCTAGGCAGTCAGAGAGCCCTGGACAGGAGCCATCTCTACTTCTGTTCTCTGAATCTCTTGGCTTGGAAAGAGGGGGCCAGCCAAGCAGAATTCGAGAATTTGAAGAAGAGGTAGTATGCAGTGATGCGCAACCGTTTTGTCTCTCTGAATCTGAAGAGGCGGGTGGGCCAGTGCCTATGGTCAGCAGCACACCTCAGTACGCATCTGATGATGAGACTCAGGTGCCACTTTCTGGTGCGTACTGTGCTGTCGAGACTACCCAGGAGAAGCAGTTGTTTGAATAGGGTGGTGTAGATGATGAGGTCCTTGACCCATCATGGCGTGAGGGACAGGAAGGTGGTGGGAGCAGCTCTGAGGAAGAGATTCCCCGAACAGCCCAAAAAGGAGGGAGAGGGAGGGGGCAGACTTGGTTGCCTGTAGCCTCCACTTCGGCACCCATTAGGAGCATGGCTCTTCCAAAATCCAAAGCGGGCGCTCCCAAGACTTGCAGTGCCTGGTCCTTTTTTGACACAGTTGCAGATGACATTTGCTTTGTCAAATGCAAGCTGTGTAATCAGAAGGTGAAAAGAGGGAAAAGTGTCAGCAACCTCAATACCACAAATATGTGGAAACATGTGCGGACCAAGCACGTGGTGGAGTTACAAAAACACACTGAAGACCTAGGCCAACCTACAGCGCCACCTACCACCTCTTCAGCTCGTGTTGTAGTCTCTTCCTCCAGCTCACACACAGCTGGTTCGGCTTCCTCACAGGATCGCCATGGAAGAATCTCTGGCACTGTTGTACAGAGACACAGTGTAATTCCACCCACAGCACCACTTTCCCAGTCATCCTCACACTCCCAGGCCAGTCTACAGCCATCGTTAGCACAGGCATGGGAGAAAAGGCGCCCATACTCGGCAAACCACCCCCGAGCACAGGCTCTGAATGCTGGCATTGCTAAACTACTGGCTCTTGAAATGCTATCATTCAGGCTGGTGGAGACTGACACATTCCGTAACTTTATGGCATTGGCAGTCCAACAATACAACGTGCCCAGTCGCTTTTATTTCAGCAGGCAAGCCGTCCCTGCCCTGCAGCATCATGTGGAGGGAAAAATTAAACATGCGCTACAAAACGCCGTCAGTAGCAAGGTCCACCTGACCACCGATGTGTGGACCAGTAAGCATGGACAGGGAGGATACCTTTCCCTCACTGCCCATTGGGTAAATGTTGTGGAGCCGGGTACAGATCTTGAGAGTGGCGCTGTACGTGTTCTGCCAACTCCAAGGATTGCAGGAATCCAGTCTGTACACATTGACTCCTCCTCATAGTCCAGTTCCTCTGAATCAGCACTGCAGGAGCCGTCACGGTCTACCTCCACATCGACCCATGAACGGTTACCTGTTATGATGACCGATATGAGCACAGCTGTGGCCAAACGTCAACAGGCCGTATTAAAATTAATTTCTTTGGGGAATCGAAGCCACACAGCGCAGGAGTTCTGGAATGCCATCAAGCAGCACAGTGACGTGTGGTTTGTGCCAGCGAATCTCCAGCCAGGTATGGTAGTGTGTGACAATGGCCGAAATCTGGTGGCAGCTCTGGGCCTAGGCAACCTCACTCACATCCCATGTCTGGCACATGTGCTCAACTTGGTCGTGCAGGGTTTTTTGAGGGACTATCCGGATCTTGATGCACTGCTTCACAAGGTCCGCATAGAGTGCGCTCACTTGCGGCGTTCCAGCAACGCAAGATCACGCATTGCAGCTCTGCAGCGCCGATTACGTCTTCCGGAACATCGCATCATATGTGACCTACCCACCAGGTGGAATTCAACGTTACATATGTTGGAGAGGTTGTGTGAGCAGCAGGCAGCAGTAATGGAGTACCAGCTGCAGCAGGCGCAAACAAGTCGCAGTGCGCGCCGTTCACACTTCACCACCACTGAGTGGGCCTCTATGAAGGACATTTGCCACGTTTTGAGTGCCTTCGATTATTCCACGCGGATGGCGAGTGCAGATGACGCACTAGTCAGCATGACTATCCCCCTCTGCCTGCTTGAAAAAACACTGCAAGCACTAAGGGACGAGGTTTTGGAAGAGGTGGAGGATGAGGAGTCACAAATGCCATCTGCTTCTCTACAGTCTGCGCAACGTGGTTCCTCACAAAGGCCTAGGCAGGGGACACTTTGTGAGGAGGATGAGGAGGAGTCAATGGATGAGGAAGACATCTGTCCAGAGGAGGGAGGTACACAATGCTCTAGTAGTCAGTATCTAGAGCGAGGGTGGGGTGATGCAGAGCAGGCAGAGATCACGCCTCAAGCAAGGGACAGCGTTTCTTGGCCAGTTGGCAGTCTGCAGCACATGGTTGATTTCATGCTGCAGTGCCTGAGAAACGACCGCCGCATCGCCCACATTCTCAACACGGCTGAATATTGGGTGTCCACCCTCCTAGATCCTCGCTACCGGGACAACTTACAAAGCCTCATAACACCGTTGAACCGGGAGCGTAAAATGCGGGAGTACCAAGACGCACTGGTGCATTCCATCATGTTCTCCATTCCAACCGAGAGCAGTGCTGCTAGTGCTTTACAAAGCAGCTCAGTGCGTCGAGGCAGTGGAGGAAGCTCTGCACAAAGAGGGAGCAAAAGCAGCGCCTCAGCACAAGGCAAGACCAGTATGGCCGAAATGTGGCAAAGTTTTGTGTCCCCGCCGCCACAAATGTCTACACCATCACAGACGGCTCCAGTCAGCAGGAGGCAACGTTTCCGTCAGATGGTGACAGACTACATGTCTTGCACTCTTAGTGTACTCCCAGACGGCTCTTCTCCCTTCAAGTTTTGGGTCTGTAAGCTGGATACATGGCCAGAGCTTAGTCAGTATGCATTGGAGGTGCTAGCTTGCCCTGCTGCTAGTGTATTATCGGAACGCGTCTTTAGTGCCGCAGGTGGTGTACTAACAGACCGTCGCATGCGACTATCCTCCGATAACGTTGACCGGCTTACTTTTCTCAAAATGAACAAGGCCTGTATCTCTCATGAATTTGCCTGTCCTCTTCCAGAATAAATAATTGGTTGGCAACAGTATCCAGGTCTCCTGTTGTGTTCATGTTTCTACCACCTGAACTGTAATCCCTGAGCTCCAACACTGCCAGTTGGCGCTCGGAAGTGCCGTCTGCATAGTCAACACTTGCTGCCGTGTTATTGGGGTTCAGTAACGTCAGCTGTTCCCCTGCTGTGCGGACGGCAATTTCTCCTGCTCTGTCCACATTCTCACTACTACAGATTTTAAAGTTGCTCCAATTACACCTCTGGCTCCTCTGTTTTCAGTATTATCCCTGAGCTCCAACACCGCCAGTTGGCGCTCGGAAGTGCCGTCTGCACAGTCAACACTTGCTGCCGTGTTATTGGGGTTCAGTAACGTCAGCTGTTCCCCTGCTGTGCGGACGGCAATTTCTCCTGCTCTGTCCACATTCTCACTACTACAGATTTTAAAGTTGCTCCAATTACACCTCTGGCTCCTCTGTTTTCAGTATTATCCCTGAGCTCCAACACCGCCAGTTGGCGCTCGGAAGAGCTGTCTGCACAGTCAACACTTGCTGCCGTGTTATTGGGGTTCAGTAACGTCAGCTGTTCCCCTGCTGTGCGGACGGCAATTTCTCCTGCTCTGTCCACATTCTCACTACTACAGATTTTAAAGTTGCTCCAATTACACCTCTGGCTCCTCTGTTTTCAGTATTATCCCTGAGCTCCAACACCGCCAGTTGGCGCTCGGAAGTGCCGTCTGCACAGTCAACACTTGCTGCCGTGTTATTGGGGTTCAGTAACGTCAGCTGTTCCCCTGCTGTGCGGACGGCAGATTCTCCTGCTCTGTCCACATTCACACTATTACAGATTTTAAAGTTGCTCCAATTACGCCTCTGGCTCCACTCTGTTTTTAGTATTTACCCTGGGTTCCAGCACCGCCAGCTGTTTCCCCGCAGTGTCTTTGGCACGGGTACTCCCTCCTGCCCAGCCTGATTCCAGCACGCCAGCTGTTTCCGGGTAGTGTCAACGTCACTTTGCCTCCAATGCGTTGTCCTGTCGTGTTGCGGTCGGGTTAGCCGACTCTATGGTGCCTGCAGTTTAGGTGACTCCTATGTGGGCTACGGGATCTGGCAATGAAGGCTGGTTCCATAGTGCCAATAGGACAAGCACCCCCTGTAGGACTGTGGGTTTTGGTAACTGCGGCCCGCTCGTGGCCTTGAAACTTTTTTTTACATGGGTACCTTCTGCTACCCATCCGGGTTCCAGTACCGTCAGCTGGTTCTCGGCAGTGCCTTTGGATTAGGTGCCTCCTTCTCGGTATCCAAGTTCCACCAACGTCTGCTGGTCCTTGGTAGTGCTTTCTGGCACAGGTACCTCCTGCTTAGTAACCGAGTTCCAGTACCGTCAGCTGGTCTTCGGCAGTTCCATGGGCTCTTGTACCTTCTGCTACCCATCCGGGTTCCAGTACCGTCAGCTGGTTCTCGGCAGTGTCTTTGGCACTGGTACTCCCTCCTGTCCAGCCTGGTTCCAGCACGCCAGCTGTTTCCAGGTAGTGTCAACGTCACTTTGCCTCCAATGCGTTGTCCTGTCGTGTTGCGGTCGGGTTAGCCGACTCTATGGTGCCTGCAGTTTAGGTGTCTCCTATGTGGGCTGCGGGATCTGGCAATGAAGGCTGGTTCCATAGTGCCAATAGGACAAGCACCCCCTGTAGGACTGTGGGTTTTGGTAACTGCGGCCGGCTCGCGGCCTTGAAACTTTTTTTTACATGGGTACCTTCTGCTACCCATCCGGGTTCCAGTACCGTCAGCTGGTTCTCGGCAGTGCCTTTGGATTAGGTGCCTCCTTCTCGGTATCCAAGTTCCACCAACGTCTGCTGGTCCTTGGTAGTGCTTTCTGGCACAGGTACCTCCTGCTTAGTAACCGAGTTCCAGTACCGTCAGCTGGTCTTCGGCAGTTCCATTGGCTCTTGTACCTTCTGCTACCCATCAGGGTTCCAGTACCGTCAGCTGGTTCTCGGTAGTTCCATTTGCTCTTATACCTTCTACTACCCATCGGGGTTCCAGTACCGTCAGCTGGTTCTCGGCAGTGCCTTTGGATTAGGTGCCTCCTGCTCGGTATCCAAGTTCCACCAAAGTCTGCTGGTCCTTGGTAGTGCTTTCTGGCACAGGTACCTCCTGCTTAGTAACCGAGTTCCAGTACCATCAGCTGGTCTTCGGTAGTTCCATTGGCTCTTGTACCTTCTGCTACCCATCCGGGTTCCAGTACCGTCAGCTGGTTCTCGGCAGTGTCTTTGGCACTGGTACTCCCTCCTGCCCAGCCTGGTTCCAGCACGCCAGCTGTTTCCAGGTAGTGTCAACGTCACTTTGCCTCCAATGCGTTGTCCTGTCGTGTTGCGGTCGGGTTAGCCGACTCTATGGTGCCTGCAGTTTAGGTGACTCCTATGTGGGCTGCGGGATCTGGCAATGAAGGCTGGTTCCATAGTGCCAATAGGACAAGCACCCCCTGTAGTACTGTGGGTTTTGGTAACTGCGGCCGGCTCGCGGCCTTGAAACTTTTTTTTACATGGGTACCTTCTGCTACCCATCCGGGTTCCAGTACCATCAGCTGGTCCTCGGTAGTTCCATTGGCTCTTGTACCTTCTGCTACCCATCCGGGTTCCAGTACCGTCAGCTGGTCCTTGGTAGTTCCTCAGCCTTCTTGTACCTTCTGCTACATTTCCAAGTTCAAGCTTTTTGAAATGGTTCTTGGTAATCACTCTGGATCTCCCTGACGAGGACCCTGAAGACGAGGACCCTGAAGACCAACCCGAAGAAGACGAGGACCCCGAAGACGAGGACCCTGAAGACGAGGACCCTGAAGACCACCCCGAAGAAGACGAGGACCCTGAAGACCACCCCGAAGAAGACGAGGACCCCGAAGACGAGGACCCAGAAGACCAACCCAAAGAAGACGAGGACCCCGAAGATGAGGACCCCCGAAGACGACGACCCTGAAGACCACCCCGAAGAAGACCAATAAGATGACCCTGAAGAAGTTGACCAAGAGGACAAAGAAGAGAAGACAACCACCAAGATACAGAAGAACAAGAGACAGAAAACCAAGAAGCAGAAATACAAGAAGCTGCAGAACAAAAAGCGGAAGAACATTAAGCATAAGACTAAAAATCAGAGCAAAAGATAATATCTAAATTATAAGCAGAAGATGACTAAGCAGTGTATGGGGGTGAGTCCGTTCCTCCTCGTGGTGCCCCTGGAAAAGACCTGCTGCTGCAGGCCAAACTGAACGCGGACAAATCCTGTTGTAAATCTTTTGTGACGGGCAGAACGAAAGTTGTAATGTCCAACCTTTTATAGATAACAACTACAGGAATGCCTGTCACAAATAAGAATATGATGAAGAAGTAGAATATGAAGAATGTAAAAAAAAAGAATAATACGAAGAAGGTGAAGAAGAAGAAGATGAAGAAGGTGAAGAAGAAGTGGATGAAAAAGATGCTGAGGATGATGAAGGAGAAAGTGTGGGAGAAGTAAAAAAGAAGGTGAAGAGCATGGAAGTAGTGAAACATAAATATCTGACAAAATATAAAAATACTTAACATAGTCAATATTTCCGTAACTCAGAACGTCTTAAAAAAAATATTAATTCCTGCTATTCCATTTGATTGGGCTAAACCTCTATGCCTTTATTGTCTCCCCCACCTCCCCCAATACATTCTACATTATTCTTAGTTGTTTTCCTTCATGTAGAATTAACCTACAAGGAAAGAAAGGGTTTATTTTCATTCCGATATTTCTGTCCCATTGACTTGCATTGGTTTCCGGTATCGGAATCGGCGATATCCGATACTTTTTCAGTATCGGTCCGATCCAATCCGATCCGATATTTCCCGATATCGGAAGGTATCGCTCAACACTAATTAGCACCCTTCTTGGTGAGATCAGTAATGGGTTTAGCGATGACAGAGAAATTCTTTATGAATTTCCTGTAATAATTGGCAAACCCCAAAAACCTCTGTACGGACTTCAAACCTTCAGGCCTCGGCCACTCCAACACAGCCTGCACTTTCACGGAGTCCATCTCAAAACCATCACAAGAGACAAAGTAACCCAAAAAACAAATTTTCTGGACAGCAAACTGACACTTTTCCAATTTAGGAAAGAGTGTGTTATCTCTCAGTATCTGAAGAACTTTGTGGACTCTCTGCCAATGAGACTCAAGATCCGATGAATAAATCAAAATATCATCCAGATAAACAATAACACTCCTACCAATCAAGGGTCTCAGAATGTCATTGATGAAATTTTGAAAAAATGCAGGGGCGTTAGTAAGCCCAAAAGGCATCACCAACACTCAAAATGACCTTCCGGGGTGTTAAAAGCTGTCTTCCATTCATCTCTGTCCTTCAAATTATATGCCCCACGAAAGTCAATCTTAGAAAACCATTTAGCTCCGGTCAATTAATTAAACAAAACCGGATTGCGCACAGTGATCTTATTAATCTCCAGAAAATCCAGACATGGCCTAAGACCCCCATCCTTCTTTTTGACAAAAAAGAACCCAACCGCCACAGGAGACTTAGAGGGTCTTATGTGACCTGCAGCTAAACTAGTCTGAAGGTACTCCTTCAAAGCCTCCCTCTTGGGAATTGTCAGATTAAACAACCGACTCTTAGGGAGCTTAGCATCAGGGACGAAGTCAATAGCGCAATCGTAATCTCTATGAGGTGGTAAAGCTTTTGACTCCACCTCCGAAAAAACCCTCCAAAAATCCTGAATGGGTTCAGGTAACTCCCCCTTCACAACAGCCGCAATGTGAACATTACAACACTTACCATAACACCCCTGACCCCAGGATCTTATGGAACCAGACGACCAGTCCAGCAAAGGATTATGCACTTTTAACCAGGGCAGCCCCAGGATGACCGGGGAAGGCAATTTAGCAAGTACAAATAAGTCAATCTGCTCCTGATATTCCATATTCATAGTAAGCGGAAACCCAGTGACCTTTCGAAGAATGCTCCCATGCTCCAGAGGAGTATTATCAATCGCCACCACAGGAAAAGGAGATGACAAAGGTTCATAACCGAACTTATACTTTTCAAGAAATTGTTGATCAATCAAATTAAGTGCAGAACCACAATCCACCATTACCTGAAACTCAATCAAACGACTCTGACAGGTGGTATTACCAGGAAAAAACACCTCAGCAGAACGTAAAAATGCAATGCGAACGGGAGTGTTATTTTTACTGACCATTTTTTTTCTGTCCTTAAGCGAACCTCGCATTGCTTTAAAAAATGATCAGCCTTACCGCAATACAAGCAAAGTCCCTCAGAGAACCTCCTGTCCCTCTCCTTGGAACGGGATGACATTGCCCCCACCTGCATAGCTTCCCCAGTGTCAGCAGGATTATCGTGAGAAACAGAATCCAGCAATATAGGAAACTTCTCCTCATTCTGTCTGGCCCTCAACCTTCTATCCACATGGATAGCTAACTGCATGGCAACTTGCAAAGTATCATGTGCAGGGAATGCAATGAGCAAATCTTTAACCCTTTCACTCAAGCCTACCAGAAACTGAAACTTGAGTGCAGGGTCGTTCCACCTGACCTCTGCAGACCATAGTCTGAACAGGGTGCAATAACTGTCAGCATCAAGAGAACCCTGTTTGAGTCGACTGAGCTCTGCCTCAGCTGATGTAACCCGATTAAGATCATCATACAGCAAACCCATGGCAACAAAAAATGCCTCCACAGACCTCAAACAATGATCATCAGGAGACAAGGAAAACTCCCAGGTTTGAGGTTCTTTACACAATAGAGACATAATAATCCCTACACGCTGTCGTTTACTCCTAGAAGATCTAGGTCTGAGCCGAAAATACAACAAACAAGCATTTTTAAATGAAAAAAAATCCTGTTGTTTCCCCGAGAAACACTCAGGTAATCCTACCTTAGGTTCTTCATAGCATTCTGCAAGGTATTTACTAACGTACTGCTGAAGACCGGCAACCTCCAGAGTCAACCCTTTCAAGCGTTAAGCAAGCTCCTGGATAGAACTCATACTGAAGAAAACCCAGGAAGAGGAAAGGGAAAAAAAAAAATTTTTTTTTTTTTTAAAGGCGGCTGGACATACTGTTATGTTCTGCAACTAAGAACCAAGGAATAAGAGGGAAAAGCTGTCCCTGCTCTGAGACTCTGCTTAAACACTATGCTGGGGTGGGTGCCCTGTTCCTTGAGAATAGCCCCACCAACGATCCTGCACTGAACTCAAACGAAGACCTGAAGGAAGGGGAAATGGTGTCCCTAAAAGATCTAAGGACTGGGAGCAAAAACAGGTGACCTCCTACAAGAAAAGTTAGTTGTAGAAGCAAAGATTAAAGGAAACAAAACTGGTGGAACAAGAAGTCCCAGGATATCAATCGTCCTAAGCACAAAGAACTAACAAAGCAACTTAGCCAGAGCACAAGCGTAACAACAATGATGTCCAGCGAGGAATGGGAGACAGGTGCTGAGTAATAAAGAGAGAGATCATGTGACCAAGACACCCAGCACCAGAGGAAAAGACTAGAAGCCAGCAAACCACAAAAAGATGGCCGAAAAGTAAAACAACATAGATTCTAACAATAAGATTTTGAGACATTTCAAACAAGTGGAGTTGGCATCAGATTCTCTGCGTGACACCACAGTTCAATAGTCCAGGCTATCCAATAGCACCATGGCATTATAAACTGCAGACAGAAGCGCTCTGATTAAGACTATGGGGGACAGATGTCTCTTTTAAGAGTGCGGGGCTCAGTTGGATACACCTATGAAGAATCTATCTAACAAGGAAAGCAAACCCTTCCTAAATCAGTGAGATGCAGATGAGGTTCTTCATTTCTTCCTAAAGCAGAAGGTGAAAGTCAAATCAGCAGGTTAGCTACCATCGATCTAAAGAGTGCAGTTTGTGGCTCATAGCTACTTCTACCTCCCATGCTACAAATAACAAATAAAGTAGCACTCTGCAATGCTAAGTATGAGAACATGAAATATATGAAATATGAATTCCATTACTGCTCTAGAAAATAGAAATAACTGAGAAATCTTAGCGCATAAATTTGCCAATTTATGTGTACCTGGTAGACACGATAAGGCGTTTCTCGTTGCCAGAACCTACCAATGTGTATCCTCTCTTTGAGACTAAAGTCTGTGTATGGGAAGGTAAGAACCTGCTGTAACTAAAACCGCCTGTGGCTAAGAGGCGGAGTGCTCATTCAGAAGGCCATGTGTGGCGCCCCTGAGGGTTCAGTCGCCACAGAGGTACTGCACCTCACCCAGAAGTGTGGTGTCTCCCTTCTCAAAGGTAAGGAGGGAGTGCTGCACGGGACCCAGACATCTACATCCAACACTACACTACCCCAGGCCAGCCAGAGGGGCAAGACGCAATGTAGTTTTCTGCTGAGCCCTGTCCCTGGCTGGGGTGGGGGGAACCCAAAGGTAGGGGGGAACCAGTAGTGGGTGTGGGTGGAGGAAGTAGTTTAGGGGAGCACTCATATAGTAGATATATAAAAGGTAGACATCTTAACGGTAGAGAAGTGTGGTTCAGAGGAACAGTCTGGGAGCAGAGTCTCTGTGTAACGGGTCTGGGAGGTTGAACCTCTGAGCAACTATACAAAGGGGCAGTCCTTGTAAGGAAGTGGGTGGCTCCCAGGGAAGGCGAGCAGGTAGTCACGGCAAGTGACAGGGACAGTCTCTGGGTAGAAAGGCAGGAAGTCACGGCAAGTGACGGGGACAGTCTCTTGACAGGCGGATGGTCACGGCAAGCGACAGCAGGGAAAGAGTCTCTAGACGGGCAGGTGGTCACGGCAAGTGACAGCAGGGAAGAGTCTCTAGATAGGCTATCAGGCAGGTAGCAGGTGAGCGCTCCCAGGTGAGCGAGCAAGAGTCTCTGGACAGGCAGGTGGTCACGGCAAGTGACGGCAGAGCCTCCAGGTAGGCTAGCAGGCAGGTAGCAGGTGAGCGCTCCCAGGTGAGCGGGCAAGAGTCTCTGGACAGGCAGGTGGTCACAGCAAGTGACGGCTAAGCCTCCAGGTAGGCTAGCAGGTAGGTAGCAGGTGAGCGCTCCCAGGTGAGCGAGTAAGAGTCTCTGGACAGGCAGGTTGTCATAGCAAGTGATGGCTAAGCCTCCAGGTAGGCTAGCAGGCAGGTAGCAGGTGAGCGCTCCCAGGTGAGCGAGTAAGAGTCTCTGGACAGGCAGGCAGGTATCAGGCAGGTATCTGGCAGGTACTTCCTGGTCCGCAGCGGACTGATCCATAGACAGACTGGCAGGTGCTGGTAGGCAGACTGTCGGACCACAGGATAGCAAGCAGGTAAGCAGATATCAGGCAGGTATCAGGCAGGTATCTGGCAGGTGACTGGCAGGTAACTGGTAACGGGACCTGAGGGCTGAAGCAGAGTTGAAAGGCTTTGCAACAACATTGCTCGGGCACTTCCATTTTGGAGGAGGTGCCTTATATATGGTGAGGTCCTCTGGCCAGTGGCCGGGGACTCCTTAGGACGGCGCGCGCGGCCCCTTTAAGAGAGGGGGAGCGCGCGCCCTAAGCACAGAGGCCGGGAAGCAGCGCGCGCTGCCAGCAGAGCGGGAGGAAGCCTCCGGGCACGGAGCGGAGAGGTGAGGGGAACGGCATTCCTGTCTGGCAGGAGGCAGGGACGCCGACGCTACAGTACCCCCCCACTTAAGGCCCCCCCTTTTTTAGGCCAGAGAGAAATTTATCAAGGATGAGCGGGGCATGGATGTTCTCTCGGGGCTCCCATGTTCTCTCCTCAGGACCAAACCCCTTCCAATCCACTAGAAAAAAGGACTTTCCTCTTACCCTTTTGGTAGCCAATATGTTCTCTACCTCAAACTCGTTTTCAGCGGGAACCGGAGCAGGAGGCGTACCTGTAGACTTGGAAAAAGAGTTAAGTACCACGGGTTTGAGTAGAGATACATGGAAGGAGTTAGGAATCCGCAAATTGGCCGGGAGTTTCAATTTATAGGCCACCGGGTTGATTTGTTTGATAACTTCCAGTGGGCCGATGAACCGAGGCCCTAACTTGTAGGAAGGAATCTTGAGCCGGACATACTTGGACGAGAGCCAGACCTTATCTCCAGGACAGAATTGTGGTGGATCCAGACGTCTTTTGTCAGCCTGTTTCTTCATCCGCTCGGATGACTGAAGAAGTGCAGATCTGGTACTCTCCCAAATGGAGGAGAATTCGCTAACGAGAGATTCCGCAGACGGATTGTCCACCGAGGTGGAGACGGGAAACGGGATCCGAGGATGCTGACCGAAGACTACAAAAAACGGGGATTTGGAGGAAGATTCGCTCTCGTGATTATTGTAAGAAAATTCGGCCCACGGTAAAAGATCCACCCAGTCGGAATGGTGAGCATTAACAAAGTGCCGGAGGTAACTGGTTAAAATTTGGTTGATCCGATCTACTTGGCCATTGGACTGTGGGTGATAGGCAGAAGAAAAGTCCAAGGTGACCCCCAGCAGTTTACACATGGCTCGCCAAAAACGAGAGGTGAACTGAACCCCTCGGTCGGATACGATGTGGAGAGGAAGACCGTGTAGACGGAAGACATGATGGATAAAGTCTTTAGCTAACTCTGATGCAGACGGGAGACCCGGCAGGGGAAGAAAGTGAGCCATTTTGGAAAAGCGGTCAGCGACCACCCATATGACCGTACAACCGGCAGAGACAGGGAGGTCCGTTATAAAGTCCATAGCTATATGTTGCCACGGGGCAGCAGGTACAGGAAGAGGAAGGAAGAGGAAGGAGACGGCCGGCTGGCAGATGTCTCGGAACCTTGTTGCGGGCACAGGATACACAGGCTGAAACAAAGTCTATTACGTCCTTGTGCAGGGTAGGCCACCAGTAATGCCGGGAAATAAGCTGGAGGGTCTTTTTCTGACCAGCATGGCCAGCTAGCTTGGACGAGTGTCCCCAGTGTAGAACCTTCTCACGATCAGAAACAGTTACGAACGTCTTACCGGGTGGAAGACGATTTAGATGCACGGGGGCCACCTGCATTACTCTGGCGGGGTCAATGATGTGTTTAGGCTCCTCCTCAAGATCAGAGACCAAAAAGGATCGGGATAAGGCATCAGCCTTGATGTTTTTGTCAGCCGGGCGAAAATGAAGAATGAAATTAAAGCGGGCGAAGAAGAAGGACCACCAGGCTTGGCGCGGGTTAAGTCTCTGGGCACTCTGGAGGTAAGCCAAGTTCTTGTGGTCAGTGTAAATTATTACCGGGTGAAGAGCCCCCTCGAGCAGGTAACGCCACTCCTCCAGTGCCAGCTTAATGGCCAACAATTCTCGGTCTCCTATAGAATAATTGTGCTCCGATGAGGAGAAGAGTTTGGAGAAGAAGCTGCAGGTTACCATTCTTCCGGAAGACGACTTTTGGGTAAGTACTGCTCCGGCTCCGGAGGAGGAAGCGTCGACTTCTAGAAAGAATTGTTTGTTGCCGTCCGGACGATGCAGCACAGGGGCGGAGGAAAAAGCTTGTTTTAAGGAAAGGAAGGCCTCCTCTGCTTCGGGCGGCCATTCTCTGGGATTAGCGCCCTTACGGGTAAGCGCCGAGATAGGGGCAGTCCGGGAAGAGAAGTGCAGAATGAAGAGGCGGTAGTAGTTGACGAAGCCCAGGAACCGCTGAATAGCCTTCAACCCCTCTGGTCGGGGCCACTTCTGGATGGCAGACAGTTTCTCAGGGTCCATTTGTAGGCCGGTCTGAGAGATTATGTAGCCCAGAAACGGAAGCGAGGTCTGCTCAAAGAGGCACTTCTCATACTTAGCGTAGAGGTGGTTCTGCTTGAGCCTGAGCAGGACCTGACGAACATCCCTCCGGTGAGTAAGAAGATCCGGAGAGAAGACCAAGATGTCATCCAGGTACACCACCACGCTGGAGTAGAGAAGGTCACGGAAGATGTCATTGACCATCTCTTGAAAGACGGCGGGAGCGTTACAGAGACCGAAGGGCATTACAAGGTATTCATAGTGACCGTCCTGGGTGTAGAATGCCGTCTTCCATTCATCCCCCTGACAGATACGGACCAGATTATACGCCCCACGGAGGTCCAACTTGGTGAAGATTCTAGCCCCCCTCAGACGGTCAAATAATTCAGGAATGAGCGGAAGGGGGTATTTATTCTTCACTGTGATCTGGTTAAGGCCTTTATAGTCTATACAGGGACGGAGTGAGCCGTCCTTCTTTTTGACGAAGAAGAAGCCTGCTCCCGCCGGGGAGGTAGATTTCCGGATAAATCCCCGGGCCAGATTCTCCTCAATATATTCAGACATGGACCGGGTCTCAGCAGCGGACAAAGGGTAAATACGCCCACGGGGAGGAGTAGCGCCGGGCATCAGGTCAATTGGGCAGTCGTATGGTCTATGAGGGGGTAATGTCTCTGCCTCTCTTTTATTAAAAACGTCCGCAAAAGACCAATAGGGAACCGGTAGGCTGGGTAGATTGGCTGGGGTAGGAGAAGGACGGGCAGGATGAACGGGAACTAAACAAGTCTTATGGCAGTCCTGACCCCAGCGAAGAACTTCCCCGGTCTGCCAATCAAGCATGGGCGCGTGTTTCTGGAGCCAAGGTAGGCCTAGCAAGAGGGCGTCAGAGAGTCCAGGCAGAACATGAAAGAAGATGCTCTCAGAGTGCAGCATTCCCACCTGCAAAGTTATGGATTCGGTGATGAGTTGGATGGGATGAGGTAAGAGACCTCCATCCACGGCGGCGACAGATAAGGGTACAGCCAGAGGTTTGGTGGGAATGCGGTATTTCTCTACCAGGGACTGAGAAATGAGATTTCCGGCAGCTCCAGAGTCGAGTTGAGCCAGTTCAAAATAACGGTTCTCCCCGCAGATGATAGAGACCGACA
Source organism: Phyllobates terribilis (assembly GCF_046119375.1). NCBI lineage: Eukaryota > Metazoa > Chordata > Amphibia > Anura > Dendrobatidae > Phyllobates > Phyllobates terribilis. The sequence continues at coordinate 881,169,503 of NW_027362763.1, read as the reverse complement.
GCATTAGAGATGGTGAGGGTTTATTTCTGTCTAGGGCGACCTCTCTGAGCAACCCTAGACACAGGCGTTTCCCGACCTCTCTGGGCAGGAATGGATCCGGTTCTCCTTACTGCCACAGTAGAAGCAGCTCCCCTCGGCACGGCGTAATTCTTGACGGGTCTTGACCATCTTGGTCTGGTCGACCTGCATCGGCTCAGGTGAGTACGCCGGGGGAGTAACGGAGGAAGTGACGGGTCTCTGGAAGGTAGGGGCAAGGCGTGGAAACCTCCTCTCACGGGTGGCCTCTTTGTTGTGCTCCTGGAACCGGATGTCAATCCGGGTGGAAAGTGTAATTAAGTCGTCGAGAGTGGTAGGAATGTCCCGACCGGCGAGTTCATCTTTAATACGGCCGGACAGACCCTCCTAGAAGACGGACACCAGGGTGTCGTTATCCCAGGCAAGCTCCGAAGCAAGGGTACGGAACCGTATGGCATATTGACCCACGGTGAGACTTCCTTGACGGAGGCGTAGCAGAGATGAGGCGGATGAAGTCTTCCGTCCTGGTTCGTCGAAGACTTTCCGGAAAGCCGTGAGAAAGGCTGGCAGGTTGGACACCAGGGGGTCTCCTCTCTCCCATAGAGGATTTAGCCAAGCCAGCGCCTCCCCCGTGAGATGGGACATGATGAAGGCTACTTTGGCTCGGTCGGTGGAAAACTGGTGTGCCAACAGTTCGAAATGCAGAGTGCACTGATTAATGAAGCCCCGTGCCTGGACGGGATCTCCGCCAAAACGAGGCGGGGCGGAGAGGCGGGGACCAGGAAGAGATGCCATGGCATTGATGGGCAGCGGTGGTGCCAGGGTTGTAAGTATGCGAGTGGAGGCAGGTCCCGATGAGGCAGTAAATGTGTCCAGGCGGGAGTTAACACTACGCAGGTGACTCAGGATGGACTCCTGTTGGGACCTCTGACGGGAAAGTTCATGACATAGGTCCGAGAGCGAGGGAGCTTGGGTGCCACCGGGTTCCATGGCCCGAGCAAACTGTAACGGGTCTGGGAGGTGGAACCTCTGAGCAACTATACAAAGGGGCAGTCCTTGTAAGGAAGCGGGTGGCTCCCAGGGAAGGCGGGCAGGTAGTCACGGCAAGTGACAGGGACAGTCTCTGGGTAGAAAGGCAGGAAGTCACGGCAAGTGACGGGGACAGTCTCTTGACAGGCGGATGGGCACGGCAAGTGACAGCAGGGAAAGAGTCTCTAGACGGGCAGGTGGTCACGGCAAGTGACAGCAGGGAAGAGTCTCTAGATAGGCTATCAGGCAGGTCGCAGGTGAGTGCTCCCAGGTGAGCGGGCAAGAGTCTCTGGACAGGCAGGTGGTCACGGCAAGTGACGGCAGAGCCTCCAGGTAGGCTAGCAGGCAGGTAGCAGGTGAGCGCTCCCAGGTGAGCGGGTAAGAGTCTCTGGACAGGCAGGTGGTCACGGCAAGTGACGGCAGAGCCTCCAGGTAGGCTAGCAGGTAGGTAGCAGGTGAGCGCTCCCAGGTGAGCGGGCAAGAGTCTCTGGACAGGCAGGTGGTCACAGCAAGTGACGGCTAAGCCTCCAGGTAGGCTAGCAGGTAGGTAGCAGGTACGCGCTCCCAGGTGAGCGAGTAAGAGTCTCTGGACAGGCAGGTGGTCACAGCAAGTGACGGCTAAGCCTCCAGGTAGGCTAGCAGGCAGGTAGCAGGTGAGCGCTCCCAGGTGAGCAAGTAAGAGTCTCTGGACAGGCAGGTAGGTATCAGGCAGGTATCTGGCAGGTACTTCCTGGTCCGCAGGCGGACTGATCCATAGACAGACTGGCAGGTGCTGGTAGGCAGACTGTCAGACCACAGGATAGCAAGCAGGTAAGCAGATATCAGGCAGGTATCAAGCAGGTATCTGGCAGGTGACTGGCAGGTAACTGGTAACGGGACCTGAGGGCTGAAGCAGAGTTGAAAGGCTTTGCAACAACATTGCTCGGGCACCTCCATTTTGGAGGAGGTGCCTTATATATGGTGAGGTCCTCCGGCCATTGGCCGGGGACTCCTTAGGACGGCGTGCGCGGCCCCTTTAAGAGAAGGGGAGCGCGCGCGTGTGCCCTAAGCACAGAGGCCAGGAAGCAGCGCGCGCTGCCAGCAGAGCGGGAGGAAGCCGCCGGGCACGGAGCGGAGAGGTGAGGGGAACGGCGTCCCTGTCTGGCAGGAGGCAGGGACGCCGACGCTACACTCTGTAGGAGCTCTGCTCCACTACAAGGGCCTAGAACTGAGGCCCAGGAGGGGAGCAGGGAGTAAGCTCCGTTCTGTAGAAGGGATCCTAGGGGAGTACGGCGAGTGCAGGTGGCACTGGTACACCCCGAACCTGCCAAGTGTCAGGAGGATCTAGGCCGCAAGAAGGGGACCGGCCCCTGGCCCAGTAGTGCAGCTTCAAGCCTCGGCTGGAAAAAGCGGAGGCTTCTGACTTCTATAGCCAGAAGCCGAACCCAATCCTACTAAGGTCAAGCAGGTCTGTGCAACTCCGACGGACAGGGGGGACCTCGCAGCACCCGAACAGGATTCACAGTGGGAAGCGCAGGGCAGGAGGGAGTAAGACTCAGTGTGACGTCGGTCTAGAGAGGTACATAAGAAAGTGGGGTTCCACCAGGTACACCCGAACTGCCTGAGGAAGGACTGAACCCCTGCCCGGTGAACGCAGTGCGACGCGGGAAGCTTGTACCAGTACAGTGCACCTGTGTACTGTCTAAGAACTGTGAGTAAATCTTGGATGACTGCACTGAGCTGCCTCCGCTCCTTTATTTTGCCGGTGCCATTTCCTTCCCTGCACTACAACGTCCAGCACACCTCCATTTCTCTACACTGCCCTGAGGCCTGCTCCACCTGTGGGGAGCCGTTCCATCTCAAGCTGCCCTATCATCTGGCTCAGAGGACTGTCGCAGCGCTGGTGATCCTCACCAGACACCACAGGTGGCGTCACGACAAATCCCCTATAAATATCCCCTTTTTGCACTGACCGCCCTGGGTCACGGACCGGGCCAGCCACCGTGATCTCCCCCAAAAAGCAGCCATAAGGCCCGGCTGCCGAGTACCCCACGGCCCTGGAGGCGAGTCAGATCTTGGCGTCACGAACAGGATGCGTGACCAGCCCGTTATCAGCGGGTATTGTGTGCCTAAGGACTGTTTTACTACATTGAATGTAGCGCCCGCCCCAGAAGAAAGGCGCCATTATGTGCGTGATCAAAGACAACAACATGGAACCTCCCATCGTGTGCCAGGTCCCAGAATGGCGCCAAAAGCATACCCTGCCCCTTGCAACAGTGACTGTCCGCATAGACGTGTCCGTCAAGGCAGGAAGGCCGTCACGGGGAATGAATGACAGCAAATCTCCATGGGACCACCCCCAAAAGAGGAGAGGAGGAGGAGAAAAGGAGTGGAGACAGGGTGTGGTCTCAACCCGTCTAGCCAGACCGCACCCGGCAGCCAGGATGGAAGGAATCAAGAGTCCAGCCTCCGCCTCTGGCCTGCCGCAGCACCAAGTCACCCCCCGCACTATGGAGGGAGATGTAGAGAAGTTGTCCCCGGAGGACATGGAGTTCCTCGAGTGCGAGGTCCTCGAGCTTGGCCAGCAAGTGGAGCGAGCCCAGCAGGCAGCGGTCGCCCGATGGAAAAGCAAGCTCCTGGAAAAGTTAGCGGCACGACGGAAAGTGAAACCGGATGCCAACAGCCGCCCACCAGCCCCGGCGGAGCTCGTGGAGAACCAGGAGGCCTTATGGAGTACAGGAGCAGGTAGGAGAGAATCCCCAGTCCCGGGCACTGCCAGCGCCGACCTGCTCCTGGGCCTCTTCCCCCAGCCATTGCCGTTTGCTGTCACGCCCTGGCCGGAACCATTGTGCAGCCCAGAACCTCCACCCCCGGGCGCGGAACCAGAGAACCTCCCACCTAGAGCCTTCCTGGAACCTCCACCTCCGAGCGCTGCACCGGAGGATCGCTTATACAGTGTCCCTCCGGAACCTCTGATCCCGGGCGCTGAAGCTGCGGGCCTATTACTGGGAGCCCTTCCGCCACCTCCGCCTCCGGCACTAGAGTGGCTCTACGGCGCCCCGGTCTTTGGTCCGCCCGCTTTGAGGACCAGCAGCCGTGCCCGCTCCTTCCAATACCAGCGCCCCCGGTTGCCAGCCCCGGCGGAGAAGAGTTATGCTGGAACAACCGGGGGGGGGACCTGATGGGGTTCTCCCAAGAAACCGATGCCGCCGCACAGCAAAGGAAAGAGTTCTGCAGGCGGGAGCTCCGGCAATTGGAAAGGGAGCGACGCGCGCGGGAAGCGCGCAGTGAACGCCTGGAGGCCCGTGACAAGGCCGCCATGGCGCAAGTACACCAGGCGGAGACAGCCCACCCCAGCCCCCGCGAGGAAGGCCTCATTGTTAAATTTAATTTAAAGGCTGGGTGGGGCTTCATCCGCAGTCCCGAATTTAACAGGGACATATTTGTCAACCGGCGGGATGTGGAGGCCGAATTGGAAGAAGGCCATCCCGACCGGAACCTGTATCCGGGAGACCATGTTACGTTCACCCAGCACCATGGTGAACGTGGCTGGTATGCCCTGCATGTGTACCATGCCAACAAGGACGCACCGCTGCAGGAAGTCCCTCGCGACCCGGCTGGGTCAGGGAAAAATGTGGAGTACCCCAGGAGGGGACCCCATTACTAGGAACAGTAAATAGGACCGGCCTCATTGTATATAGTCACCCATCCGGGTGCTGTATTGCAGTATTGAACATGTTTTTTTTTTATAGTGTGTTTTCTTAGGTACCCGTAAGGGTATAGAAGCAGTAGGGAAGAGGACAGTGATATCCCTGAGAACTTTCCATTATAAATAGTTTAGCACTTCTTAAAGTGCACCCTATTGGTTTTATAAGTAACGACCATTACCTCAGAACAAAAACCCGTTTGGCGTGGCGGAAGACGAGGTCCAGGATTGTATCATCTATGCCCTGCAGCCACGCCCAGGGCCTACATTGAGGGTTTGCGTACGGGTCCCTCATTCTGCTGCTGTTGCACCCTGGTGCAGTAACTCTCTTGAAAAATATTTTATACAAAGAGTATTTTATAATGTAACGTTTAAAAATGACGTGCCTCCCATAAAGGGAAGAAATGTTGTGTTTATAATCTTATATGCGGATGCATCTTAAAAATTTGCATGTCATTTATGCCATGTTTTTCTTTGTTCTGGCCCGCGGAGGTGCTGTGTTTTACCGGGGGGGAATGTGGTGCCCCTGAAGGTTCAGTCGCCACAGACGTACTGCACCTCACCCAGATGTGTGGTGTCTCAAAGGTAAGGAGGGAGTGCTGCACGGGACCCCGACACCTATATCCAACACTACACTACCCCAGGCCAGCCGGAGGGGCAAGACGCAATGTAGTTTTCTGCTCAGCCCTGTCCCTGGCTGGGGTGGGGGGAACCTAAAGGTAGGGGGGAACCAGTAGTGGGTGTGGGTGGAGGAAGTAGTTTAGGGGAGCACTCATATAGTAGATATATAAAAGGTAGATGACTCGCCCCCTGGGCCGTGGGGTACCCGGAACCGGGCCTTCTGGTGTACGGTGCTGATGGGGGTAGTAGTGGTAACCCGATCCCGTGGCTCAGGGTGGTCAGACCAAATGGCGGAACTCTATTTATCAGTGTTTTGGAATGTCCGACTACGCCATCCGTGGATTGCGGTCAGGGATGACCGCCGCTGCAAGGCAGACCACTGAGGTGTTGGTGTGCAGCACAGGGATAGGATAACTCTCCACGGGAAGAGTGTAGCCTCAGGGCAATGTAGGTGGATGCTGGGGGTGATGGTGCAGGCGCAGCATAAATCACACAGTCCAATGGTGCAGTTCAGGCCTTTTAATCACAGTTGTTATCCAAGTCACTTCCGTCGGCAAGGACTGCCTGAGCCGTGCTGCGTCCACCAGGTGAGGGGCTCGGTCAACCCCCAGGCAATTCAGGAGTATGGCACAGGACCCCCTTCTATCCTTTCTCTGGCCTCTCGTGCCCCACCAGTGACCACGCTTCTGTCCAGCTGCCTCGGGCCTTCTCTGGTAAAACTTGGCGCCAGTTTCCCTGACCCTATGTGGTGCCTTCCTAGCGGGTGTAGCAAGGGGTCGCACCAATAAATGATCACGACCTCCGGTTCTTGGCTGAGGGATGATTTACCTCCACCAACTTGGGAATCCGGTACCCTTCCACGGCCTGACCCTTCACCCGACATAACGCGGGCTTGCAACGGTTGCTGTCCGTTCTGCTCTCTTAGGGTCCCTTCTGCCTTCTTGTTTCTGGAGCCTTTCTACTCCTCTGTCTGTCCTCTTTCCTTCCTTCTCTTTCTTCTCTCTTCCCTCAGGCTCCGGCCTCTGTGCTAGGCCTGCCCAGGGAGCAGAGCCCATGCAGCAGCTCTGCTCCCTGCCTTCTCCTCTCACAGAACTCCCTCCTAAGATGGCCCCCACCTTTTTATCTGCTTCTCTGTGTCGAGCTCAGGTGACCTGCACCCAATGAGCTCCTTCCTATGCTCCAGAAACCGTCCCCTACTGCTCCTACATCACTGCGTTCTCTCCCCCCTCCCCACTCCAGCCAGGGACATGGTCAGTTGTGCCTGCATAAATGGGAGCACGGTCGAGCTGTCCCCCGGAAATGGGGTGAGTGTGTGTATGTGTATGTATGCAGCTAACTGAGCCCTGGTCCACACTCCATCCTTACCTGGGAGTGGAATATCACACCTCTGGTTGAGGTGCAATACCCCTGTAGCAACCGAACCCTCGGGGCGCTACATAGACATCTTAACGGTAGAGAAGTGTGGTTCAGAGGAACAGTCTGGGAGCAGAGTCTCTGTAGGAGCTCTGCTCCACTACAAGGCCCTAGGACTGAGGCCCAGGAGGGGAGCAGGGAGTAAGCTCCGTTCTGTAGAAGGGATCCTAGGGGAGTACGGCGAGTGCAGATGGCACCGGTACACCCCGAACCTGCCAAGTGTCAGGAGGATCTAGGCCGCAAGAAGGGGACCGGCCCCTGGCCCAGTCGTGCGGCTTCAAGCCTCGGCTGGAAAAACCGGGGGCTTCTGACTTCTATAGCCAGAAGCCGAACCCCCGCTCCAATCCTAATAAGGTTAAGCAGGTCTGTGCAACTCCGACGGACAGGGGGGACCTCGCAGCACCTGAACAGGATTCACAGTGGGAAGCGCAGGGCAGGAGGGAGTAAGACCCAGCATGAAGTCGGTCTAGAGAGGTACATAAGAAAGTGGGGTTCCGCCAGGTACACCCGAACTGCCTGAGGAAGGACTGAACCCCTGCCCGGTGAACGCAGTGCGACGCGGGAGGCTTGCACCAGTACAGTGCACCTGTGGACTGTCTAAGAACTGTGAGTAAATCTTGGATGACTGCACTGAGCTGCCTCTGCTCCTTTATTTCGCCGGTGCCATTTCCCTCCCTGCACTACATTTCTCTACACTGCCCTGAGGCCTGCTCCACCTGTGGGGAGCCGTTCCATCTCAAGCTGCCCTATCATCTGGCTCAGAGGACTGTCGCAGCGCTGGTGATCCTCACCAGACACCACAGGTGGCGTCACGACAAATCCCCTATAAATATCCCCTTTTTGCACTGACCGCCCTGGCTCACGGACCGGGCCAGCCACCGTGATCTCCCCCAAAAAGCAGCCATAAGGCCTGGCTGCCGAGTACCCCACGGCCCTGGGGGCGAGTCACATGCATATAAACAAAAAAGACTGACCCTCACTTCCAAAACAAGAAATAGGTGTGTGCCTCCCATGCTACAGTTTGGGGGGCTCAGATCCCTGGGAAAATCAAACTTCAAGAGAAGAATGAGTTAATTAAATTCATGAAAGTATGTACAAAGCAGAGAGATGCTCAGTAAAATATGCAATGGTTGGAGACAAGACACTGCAAACACTGAATGAAAGTGTAGCTCTGATCTGGGACAATGGAACATATCCAAATCAGGACTGTTGAAGCTATGTATTATTTCTACACATAAATGAGAGTAATATAACTCAAATTAAAAAAAAAAATACGTATAACTGCATATTGCCATCCACATCCAGTCAAAGATATCTTCAAATAGTGGCCTAAGTAGGAGGCAAGTTAACTCATCTCCAGTTCACCTCACTTCCTTCGGGATCTCCTCAGCTACTTGACTTCTCACAAAGGTTGTGGCAGTGGTAATCACAGTACTCAGAGAAAGAGAGGTATAAGCATCTTACCATACCTGGGACATTGGCTATAAAGGCCACATCTAAAGTGATTTGATATTCATACATATCCAGATGATAGGATGGATAATCAATTGGGAAAAAATCCCATATACAGTTGTGCTCAAAAGTTTACATAACCCAGCAGAATTTTTCCTTCCTTGGCCTTGTTTCAGAGAAAATGAATGATAACAAAAAAACTTTTTCTCCACTCATGTTTATTGGTTGGGTGAAGCCATTTATTGTCAAACTACTGTGTTTTCTCTTTTTAAATCTTAATGACAACCAAAAACATCCAAATGACCTTGATCAAAAGTTCACATACCCTGGTGATTTTGATCTGATAACATGCACTGAATTTGATACAAATGGGTTTGAATGGCTACTAAAGGTAATATCCTCACCTGTGACCTGTTTACTTGTAATCAGTATGTGTGCATAAAAGCTGAATGAGCTTCTGGGATCCAGACAGACTCTTGCATCTTTCATCCAGCCACTGACGTTTCTGGATTGTGAGTCATAGGGAAAGCAAAAGAATTGTTAACGGATCTATGGGAAAAGGTATTTGAATTATATAACACATGAAAGGGAAACAAAAAAATATCCAAGGAATTGATAATGCCAGTCAGCAGCGTTCAAACTGTGATTAACAAATGGAAAATCAGGGGCTCTGTAAAAACCAAACCACATTTGTTTTTTTTCACTTGAAAAAGACCTTGGTACAGTGATGAAACGCGATGTTAATAAAAAGCCTTTTCTTCATCATCCTCTCTAAAGAATTGATTTACTTCAGCAGCGCAGCCCACTTACGTGTTCATCCAACTGGATCAAATACTCAACGTGTGACCGTGGCCTAACCGTTCCCAATGAACACCATATCACATACACAGCCAACAGCTTTTGTTTTGGCCAAAAGATTTTTTAAGTCGCCACCAGGACAAGGAGACTCTTCTGGCCAAGCCCTACTCTACTCTAACTTATTAAACATTTCTTATAATACACAATATTCTTTATGTATACTTTTATTTTTGTCTCTTTAAGGGAATGTGTCACATACATTTTTTAAAATGACCAATAATACCACATATAAGAGCGAAATACCGTCACACCATGGCCAAACCACATATTACCACCACATAGTGACTGAATAATACCACATACAAGGAACAAACACTGTCCAGCAGCCTCCACTCAGCAGTCTCCCCTCCTCAGCCTGCCCTCAGCAGCCTCCCCACACTGTCCAGCAGTCTCCCCTCCTCAGCCTGCCCTCAGCAGCTTTCCCACACTGTCCAGAAGCCTCCATTCAGCAGCCTCCCCACACAGTCCAGCAGCCTCCACTCAGCAGCCTCCCCACACTGTCCAGAAATCTGCCGTCAGCAGCCTCACCACTTTGTCCAGCAGCCTGCCCTCAGCAGCCTCCCCACACTGTACAGCAGCCTCCCCTCCTCAGCCTGCCCTCAGAAGCCTCCCCACGCTGTCCAGCAGCCTCCCCTCCTCAGCCTGCCCTCAGCAGCCTCCCCATACTGTCCAGCAGCCTCCCCTTCTCAGCAACCTTCCCTCACTGTTCAGCAGCCTCCCCTCCTCAGCAGCCTGCCCACACTGTCCAGCAGCCTTCCCTCCTCAGCAGCCTCCCTACACTGTCCAGCAGCCTCCCATCCTCTGCAGCCTCCCCACACTGTCCAGCAGCCTCCCCTCCTCAGCAACCTTCCCACACTGTCCAGCAGGCTTCCCTCCACATCAGCCTCCCCACACTGTCCAGCAGCCTCCCCACACTGTCCAGCAGCCTCCCCTCCTCAGCAGCCCCCCCCCACACTGTCCAGCAGCCTCCCCACACTGCCTACCAGCCTCCCCTCCTCAGCAGCCCCCTCACACTGTCCAGCAGCCTCCCCATACTGCCTACCAGCCTCCCCTCCTCATCCTCCCTACACTGTCCGGCAGCCTCGCCTCCTCAGCCTGCCCTCAGCAGCCTCCCCACACTGTTCAGTAGCCTACCCTCAGCAGACTCCCCACTGTGAAGTTGCCTCCCATCCTCAGCAGCCTCCCCACACTGTCCAGGAGCCTCCCCTCCTCAGCAGCCTCCCTACACTGTCCAGCAGCCTCCCCTCCTTAGCCTCCCCACACTGTCCAGCAGCCTCCCCTCCTCAGCAGCCTCGCCTCCTCAGCAGCCACCCCACACTGTCCAGCAGCGTCCCCTCCTCAGCAGCCTCCCCACACTGTCCAGCAGTCTCCCATCCTTCGCAGCCTCCCCACACTGTCTAGCAGCCTCCTCACACTGTCCAGCAGCCTCCCCTCCTCAGCAGCCCCCCACACTGTCCAGCAGTCTCCCCTCTTCAGCCTCCCTACACTATCCGGCAGCCTCGCCTCCTCAGCTTGCCCTCAGCAGCCTCCCCACACTGTCCAGTAGCCTACCCTCAGCAGCCTCCCCACTGTGCAGCAGCCTCCCATTCTCAGCAGCCTCTCCACACTTTCCAGCAGCCTCCCCTCCTCAACCTAACCCCAGCAGCCTCCCTACTATCCAGCAGCCTACCCTCAGCAGCCTCCCCACACTGTGCAGCAGCCTCCTATCCTCAGCCTCCCCACACTGTCCAGCATCCCGCTCTCTTCAGCCTGCCCTCAACAGTCTCCCCACACGGTCCAGAAGCCTGCCCTCAGCGGCCTCTCCACACTATCCAGCAGCCTCCCCTTATCAGCCTTCCCACACTGTCCAGCAGCTTCCCATCCTCAGCAGCCTCCCCACATTGTCCAGCAACCTCCCCTCCTCAGTAGCCTCCTTACACTATCCAGCAGCCTCCCCTCCTCAGCAGCCTCCCCGCAATGTCCAGCAGCCTCCCCTCCTCAGCAGCCTCCCCAAACTGTTCAGCAGCCTACCTTCCTCAGCAGCCTCCCCACACTGTCCAGCAGCCTCCCCACACTGTCTAGCAGCCTCCACAACCACCCCACATGTCACTTCCTCACATTGTCCACCAGCCTCCCCACACAGCCAGCCCACCCACATCTTCCTCTGCCGCAACCTCCATTGATGCCTGTCTCCCACGCTGTTCAGGATTCAAGATGGGCGCCGCACATGAGCGTGCTACGTCAGGACCATGATACACCCGGGCCCGGCCACAGCTTAAAGGTATTTCACCCAATTTATGCCGCCGGGTGCATTAACAACAATATACCTATATCTTTAAATCATCTTAGGTGATTTAACTATACAGTGTTGTTATGCACCTGGCGTGCAGCGCTGCGGCAGCCCTGAACTGTTGCTTCTGGTGTTATGATCTGCTACAAGCACTAAGGAAAGACAGGAGATCTGTCCCTACAATAGAACTAAGCTAGATCCCTACGATGTAACGGGGAACCTGATCCTGCGATCAGACCCGCTAAAGTCCTCAGCTAGTCTGAACGAAGACCTATAGATGTGAGGGAGGGATCCCTACAAGAACTAGGGACTGGGAGAAAGATGGACACCTCCTAGCAGAAATTGTAGCAGTAAAAAGACAAACAAACAACATAGAACATAGAGGTCAAAAGACCTAGCTAAACTGACTGAGAAAGGTACCAAAGCACCTGGCTAGCTTAAGAGTAGAAATTACAATGAAGTCCAGCAAGGCCAGAAGGGCGGAGCAGGATTAAATAGGCAAAAACGGTCATGTGACCAGCAAATAGAAAAAACCTAACAGGAGAGTTCTAACATCTGGTGCCCAGTGAGTGGAAGCAAAGAGAGGGGGCCCCAGGCTGCCAGCATGTTCGGGCCCCCCCTTTTTGCTTCAGTTCACCGGGCCCCATACACTAGTAAAGGCGGTAATGCCCTGATGGCGGCCCTGTCTCTATCCCTCAAGACCTGTTTCTTGTGGCTATTACGTCTGTAAGTAGAGTGAGTGAGATTCAGGCTCTGACTTCCAGAGAGCCTTATGTTATATTTCTACAGGATCGAGCTCTGTTAAGAACACTACCATATTTTACCCCTAAAGTGTCTTCCTTCTCTAATATGAACTAAACTAAAGAGCTGACAGTTTTTTACCCGGATCCCTCTTCTGATAACTCCCTGAATGTTCAGCACTCCCTGGACTGCATTCCCTGGATGTTAGCTGGGCTCTTAATACATACAGTCATGGCCGAAAGTGTTGGCACCCTTGAAATTGTTGCAGAAAATGAAGTATTTGTCAAAGAAAATTATTGCAGTTACATATGTTTTGCTATACACACGTTTATTTCCTTTGTGTATATTGGGACAACACAAAAAAAAAAGAAAAAAGGCAAATTGGACGTAATTTCACACAAAACCCCAATAATGGGAGGAAAAAAAATTGTTGGCACTCTCAACTTAATATTTGGTTGCACACCCTTTGGAATAAATAACTGCAATCAATCACTTCCTATAACCATCAATAAGCTTCTTACACCTCTCAACTGGAATTGTTTTTCCACTCTTCTTTTGCAAACTACTCCAGGTCTGTCATATTTGAAGGGAGCCTTCTCCCAAAAGCAGTTTTAAGATCTCTCCAAAGGTGTTCAATGGGATATAGATCGGGACTCATTGCTGGCAACTTCAGAACTCTGTCTCACAATCGACTTATCTCTTCCAGTGTCAAAGTCATAATTTTTTAGTAGCTTATTAAAAAGAAAACAACTCAGGTTCGGGTCACAGACAAAAAATAATAATAAAGAAATTACATCTAGTAGAAAAACAAAGTATTCATATAAGTACACAATCAGGATGCCACATACACTGTGTGCAGAATTATTAGGCAAATGAGTATTTTGATCACGATACTTTTTATACATGTTGTCCTACTCCAAGCTGCATAGGCTTGAGAGCCAACTACCAATTAAGTAAATCTGGTGATGTGCATCTCTGTAATGAGGAGGGGTGTTGTCTAATGACATCAACACCCTATATAAGGTGTGCTTAATTATTAGGCAACTTCCTTTCCTTTGGCAAAATGGGTCAGAAGAGAGATTTGACGGGCTCTGAAAAGTCCAAAATTCTGAGATGTCTTGCAGAGGGATGCAGCAGTCTTGAAATTTCCAAACTTTTGAAGCGTGATCACCGAACAATCAAGCATTTCATGGCAAATAGCCAACAGGGTCGCAAGAAGCGTGTTGGACAAAAAAGGCGCAAAATAACTGCCCATGAATTGAGGAAAATCAAGCGTGAAGCTGCCAAGATGCCATTCGCCACCAGTTTTACCATATTTCAGAGCTCCAACGTTACTGGAGTATCAAAAAGCACAAGGTGTGCGATACTCAGGGACATGGCCAAGGTAAGGAAGGCTGAAAAACGACCACCTTTGAACAAGAAACATAAGATAAAACGTCAAGAATGGGCCAAGAAATATCTTAAGACTGATTTTTCAAAGGTTTTATGGACTGATGAAATGAGAGTGACTCTTGATGGGCCAGATGGATGGGCCAGAGGCTGGATCAGTAAAGGGCAGAGAGCTCTACTCCAACTCAGACTCCAGCAAGGTGGAGGTGAGGTACTGGTATGGGCTGGTATCATCAAAGATGAACTCGTGGGACCTTTTCGGGTTGAGGATGGAGTGAAGCTCAACTCCCAGACCTACTGCCAGTTTCTGGAAGACAACTTCTTCAAGCAGTGGTACAGGAAAAAGTCGGTATCGTTCAAGAAAAACATGATTTCCAATGCTCCATCACATGCATCCAACTACTCCACAGCATGGCTGGCCATTAAAGGTCTAAAAGAAGAAAAAATAATGACATGGCCCCCTTGTTCACCTGATCTGAACCCCATAGAGAACCTGTGGTCCATCATAAAATGTGAGATCTACAGGGATGGAAAACAGTACACCTCTCAGAACAATGTCTGGGAGGCTGTGGTGACTGCTGCACGCAATGTTGATGGAAAACAGATCAAGCAACTGACAGAATCTATGGATGGAAGGCTGTTGAGTGTCATCATACATAAAGGTGGCTATATTGATCACTAATTTTTTTGGTTTTGGTTTTTGCATGTCAGAAATGTTTATTTCTAAATTTTGTGCACTGATATTGGTTTACCTGGTGAAAATAAACAAGTGAGATGGGATTATATTTGTTTTTTATTAAGTTGCCTAATAATTCGGCACAGTAATAGTTACCTGCACAAACAGATATCCTCCTAAGATAGCCAAAACTAAAAAAAAAACCACTCCGACTTCCAAAAATATTAAGCTTGGATATTTATGAGTCTTTTGGGATGATTGAGAACATAGTTGTTCATCAATAATAAAAATAATCCTCTAAAATACAACTTGCCTAATAATTCTGCACACAGTGTAAACACCCAGGGTTTAATTTCATAAAATATGAATTATTTATATAGCGCAAGTGGGGAGAGAGTCATAGAAAAGGCCTCATCCTATCCCTTGTTTTATTCCCTGATGACACCCTTGCCTTGCTGCGGAGGTTGGCACCCTAAATGCACCCAAGTTTGTGGCGCCCCCGCTCACCGTCATCTTGCCCTAGTTCGCCCTATGTGGTCCTAGGTACTAGATACCCCTCACAAAAAAAGGTGAGACACTTCAACAAGCAAAGAAGAATTGTCCCTATTCGGGAATACAACAACAGAGTGACAATGCAGCAAAATAAAAAACGTATGTATATATAGTAGCACTTTGATCTATGCCACCACAGACGTGAAAAAGGGATCCCTATGGACAAAGGACTACTGATGCAGGTAATCAATATCCATAATAAAAGATGTAATAATTCAGTGAATCTGGCAATACCACAATATGTACTGTACAATACATTTAATGAAGAGGGATCCCAATAAATCCTAATAGTTATACAGATATGACCATACTAGTGTCCATTGCATAAAGTGCTAATCGTGCTAAAGTGCTTTACATATAGTGAATGGATCTAATTTAGCAATCAATAAATGCACCATGTCAATCCATAAGAAAAAGTCATAAACCACTGCTTGTCACCAAGGGTAAAAACCTCACATAGCTACGAGTGATGAGCGAGCACTAAGATGCTGGGGTACTCGTTGCTCGGGTCGAACAAATTGGAATGTTCGAGTGCTCGGTCCGACTAGCGAGCCCAATGGGAAACTCGAGCATTTTTCCAGCAGCTCCCTCGGCGGTTTGCAGAGGGCCTAAAAATTGTCAAAATCGACGGAAACAGTGCTCAAATGACATGGAAACAGCATGTGGAAGACCCCTGGAAGCATTTATGACTCTCAGGTCACTGCTGTGAACAATGTTGTCAGAGTTATTATGCCACTTTTACGGACTCACAATAAAACATACAAAAACGAAACCAAAATGGATTTTCCTGGGAAATATGTTACAGAATATCCTTTCCAGGGTAATGACTTGTATATAAGGCAAAATAAATAACCAAAAACAAAAATGCTCCTCCACACCTTAGGCTATGTTCAGACATAGCGTTTTTGATGCTTTTTTGCACTTTTGCATTGCTTTCAACCAAGACAAATGTCATTTTAACGTTTTACAACCTTATCTGGCCATTTGGTGTGTGACACATCATCAGACACATGCATACAGTGCTAAAAAGACATGGGAACAGCATGGGGAAGACCCCTGGAAGCATCTCTGACTCCGAGGTCACCGCCTAAGCGTGCCCATCATAAGTGATCCTTGGTGCATGCGAAGATGCCTAACGCCATGCACCTGTCGTTGCAGACTTGCAACAATTACCGTCCACGTCCTTGTCCCAGCGTAGTGTTCAGTTGTCCCTACCCCATTCCCTGGAATGCAAGCTCAAGTATGTGTAACACAGGTCTTTTAGATGCAGTGACACAGAAACATAGAGCAGCCAGTACAGGGTTAATAAACAAGGGGGATTTACTGTAACAGGGAAAATATGGGGACAACAAGGAAGTAGCAGGTAATATGCTATAACTGACAATCCACAGTTGGGCTAGATGTAGCAGAATCGACACGGTTGTATTTGGCAGTTTTACACTTAGCTGACTCTTGCTCCTCACAAGGCAGTTGCCGACTGGTGCCGGTGTTGCTTTTTCTAGCTTCCCCGCCTAAACAATGCTCCGTCTTTTGGCGGCAGCGGGTGGTCTCCAGTTTGACCCACTGAGCCCCTAGTCCATAACAGTGTACCTCACTTGCTCGGCTCTAGGGATCTTGCGTCTCTTCTCCCTCTAGTCGGGATTGACTCCCACAGCCCACTGCCGCTTTTCCCATGCAAAAACTCCTTTTCCACCCTCTTCCTAGACACGAGCTCAGCTCCCTGGTCACCTGACTCCTCAGCTCTTTCTCTGGACACACCCCCAGCTTCCAGGTCACCTGACTCCTGTCTCACAGTCTGTCTTCCCCCCGCAACAAGAGGCACAGCCCCAGCAGTTCCGGATCCCTTGTTCTGAAAGTACTTACACCCTGGTCTTCCCCCTTACACATGCAGCCAGCCACCCACCCCCCCACAGGCTGCAATACTATACTGCCAAATTTTTGACAGCTGCTTGCACTTGAAATGTGGCCTTTCAGGCTCGTGGAGGAGGAAACTGTCTACAACTTCATGGCAGCGTCCGGGTGTCCATACTCGGTCCCCAGCCACCACTATTTCTCCCGGTGTCGTCTCCGCCTTCCACAAGCATGGGTCCCACAACATTACCCATGCCCTCCCCAGTGTACTTACTGGGAAGGACCGCCTAACCACAAACATGTGGTCAAGTGAATGTGGCCAGTGAGGGTACGGAGCCAGTCCACAGCTTTTATTCTGAGAGTTGTAGCTTGGTGAAAGGACTTGGGAAACCGTATCTACTCCAGCTGTCATTTCTCCCAGGAAGTCCTCTAAAGCTGCTTGCACTTGAAATGTGGCCTTTTAGGATCGTGGAGGCGGAAGCTGTCCACAACCTCATGGCGGCGGAAGCCGGGTGTCCATACTCGGTCCCCACCCGCCACTATTTCTCCCGGTGTCGTCTCAGTCTTCCACAAGCACGGGTCCCACAACATTACCCATGCCCTCCCCAGTGCACTTACTGGGAAGGACCGCCTAACCACAAACACGTGGTCAAAGGAATGTGGCCAGGGACGGTACGGAGCCAGTCCACAGCTTGTCAGTGAGTTGTATTTCACCACAGCCATATTTTTTAGCTCGGTGAAAGGACTGACTTTTGGGAAACCGTATCTACTCCGGCTGTCATTTCTCCGTCCATTGTCACACACAACCATGCCTGGCTGTATGTTCAGCGGTGAGAGCCACAGATCAGGCTGCTGTGTTACAGCTTTCAACAACTCTGCAACGGTGGGCGGTTTGTCACCTAAGCATTAAGCATGTTATCTTCAGCACAGCATGTTGCCGCTTGGCCAAGGCAGTGCTGCAGTGCTTTCAGCTTGTGACTGATGTGGTCTTTCGGAGATGGAGGCCGAACAAGAGGAGGAGGTGGGGGAGCTGAACAATGTGATTACATTGAGTTATATTGGCGACTCTGGTTTTTATACTAAAGAAAGATCATACTGTGTTTTTTTTTACTTTATTTTTTAAGACAAATGCATTCTCCGAGAAATGTCATTTTAACATTTTACAACCTTATCTGGCCATGTGGTGTGTGACACATCATCAGACACCTCCTGTTTCATTTATGATGGAGGGACTCTGAAGGTCACAAAGCTTATTTGTATAGGGCCATCAGGCGGGCCTTACAATTCTTAAAGGGCAAGCAGTCGCCCCTCGCTATTGTAAGAGAGCCATCAGTTGGCTATGCTTCGTTGTTCTCATTCTTAAAGAGTGGGTCTCCTATACTGTTATTGCATATGCAGTGACTAAAAGGGCTGCCAAAAATTTGGAGGCACTCCAATGCCCCTTGCAAGAGACGTAGGGGTCAGAGAGCCTCCTAAAAACAATGTTCCCATTATTAGGAAGTGGGTCTCCCATAGTGTTTGCCTATGCAGTGAAGCAACGGCTGCCAAAAATTTGGAGGCACTCCAATGCCCCTTGCAAGAGATGTAGAAGACAGAGAGCCTCCTAAAAACAATGTTCACATTATTAGGAAGTGGGTCTCCCATAGTGTTTGCCTATGCAGTGAATCAACGGCTGCCGAAAATTTGGAGGAACTCCAATGCCCCTTGCAAGAGACGTAGAGGTCAGAGAGCCTCCTAAAAGCAATGTTCCCATTATTAGGAAGTGGGTCTCCCATAGTGTTTGCCTATGCAGTGAAGCAATGGCTGCCAAAAATTTGGAGGAACTCCAATGCCCCTTGCGAGAGACGTAGATATGTTGATATGGTACATATGGTGGTGATATGGTGGTGGAGGATGAGGATGCGAAGAAGGAGGAGGACAAGAGCAAATAGACAAAATCAGGAAGCATATACCCAAGTCTGGGTGTGAAGACAGAGGTCGATGTGAATAGAGTTAGACCTCCCCAAAAAAAGACACTGTATTTGAGTTTATGTTACGCTGCTATCATTTGGTGGTGTTGAGAAGTCTGGCCCAATCCAGCCCTTGTTCATTCTTATAAGAGTCAGCATGTCAGCATTTTCAGTTGCCAGGCGGATGCACCTATCGGTTATAATTCCACCGGCGGCACTAAAAACCCACTCTGACAAAATGCTAGCGGCAGGGCATGCCAGGACCTCCAAGGCGTAGAGAGCCAGTTCATGCCACGTGTCCAGCTTGGATATCCAATAATTATAAGGCACAGAAGAATCACGGAGGACGTTGGCACGGTCGACAAGGTACTCTCTCAGCATCTTCCGAAACTTTGCACTCCTTGTGAGAGTACCTCCCGCCTCAGGGCCTGTGCGATGGGAGGGCCTGAGAAAACTGTCCCGGAACTTTAACAGTGTTCCCCTGCCTCTGCTGGATTGCATTTGTGGCTCTCTCGCCTGTACTCCTTGGTTGTCAAACGAACTGTGACCTCTGCCACCAGCAATTTCAGATGGGAATTTTTTAATAATTCCGCAACAAAGGCCTTCTCGTACTGCACCATTTTATTAGGCCTGTCCTGCAAGGGAATAAGAGATAGAAAGTTCTGCCTGTAGCGTGGGTCTACAAGCATCACCAACCAGTAATGACTGTCACCCAAAATTTTGACAACGTGAGGGTCACGGTAAAGGCAGTGTAACATAAACTCAGCCATGTGTGCCAGACTGCAAAGAGGCAAGACTTCTGTGTCCTCACCAAGAGGACGACTGACCATGTTCTCCACCTCATCCTCCTCCTCTTCCTCCTCCTCCCTGTTCTTGGGCCATGCACGCTGAACAGACGGTATGGCAGTTTTGCAGGTAGTACCATCTATAACGCAGGAAAATAGCTCCTGTTCTTCCTCCTCCTCTTCCTCAATGTCACCCAATCCACATTAGGATGAGATGAGGCTGGTCTGTGTGTAATCATCACCCTGTATGGTTCCTTGCTTCATCTCATCGTGCTCAGCCTGCAATGCATCCTCTTTAATTGAGAGCAGAGAGAGTTTCAGAAGACAGAGAAGTGGGATGGTGATGCTAATTATGGCATCATCGTCGCTCACCATCTTGGTGGATTCCTCAAAGATTTGGAGGATGGTACAGATGCCTGAAATCCATGTCTACTCCTGAGGTTTTATGTGTGGAGTTTGACCTGAATACTGATGGCCTTGTTGATGCAGGTAGTCAACAACTGCCCTCTTCTGCTCACAAATCCTTCCCAACATCAATAACTTCACTGACATACTGCAACAAAATTTACATGGAGGCCAGAAATGGCAGAATTTGGAGCAAACTTGTATGTGATACGTGTGAAGGAAAACCACAGTTTTAAATAGGTGGCCTGTAGGTTACTATTTTTCACAGCGACCTGGTATCAATAACTTCACTGACACACTGCAACAAAATTTACATGGAGGCCAGAAATGGCTGAATTTGGAGCGAACTTGTATGTGATACGTGTGAAGGAAAACCACAGTTTTAAATAGCTGGCCTGTAGGTTACTATTTTTCACAGTGACCTGGTATCAATAACTTCACTGACGCAGTGAAACAAAATTTACATGGAGGCCAGAAATGGCTGAATTTGGAGCGAACTTGTATGTGATACGTGTGAAGGAAAACCACAGTTTTAAATAGCAGGGTGTAGGTTACTATTTTTCACAGCGACCTGGTATCAATAACTTCACTGACACAGTGCAACAAAATTTTCATGGAGGCCAGAAATAGCTGAATTTGGAGCGCACTTGTATGTGATACATGTGTCGGAAAACCACACTTTAAATAGCTGGCCTGTAGGTTACTGTTTATCACAGCAACCTGGTGTCAATAACTTCAAACATGACACACTGCAACAACATTTAAATGGAGGCCAATATTTTCCACATTCACTACAAATTTCTGGATTTTTATCGCTGTAATATAGAAATCTGGCTGTATTCTGTTGTGGCAACAAGCAAATGGAGCAGAAAAATGGTGTTCTCTGGATTGCTTTTTAACAAAATAATCAGGATTAAGATCAAAAAAATAATTATCCCTGGCCTATCCCTGGCCTATCCCTGGGGCTATTTGTAGAAATATCTGTAACAGAAGCAGCAGACACAGCTGGAATGGAGCCTCTTGTGATGTATTATACACTGCAGTCTGCCACATACACAGCCTGCCTGCCTAGCTCTGATATATATATACAGTATATATATACAGTACAGACCAAAAGTTTGGACACACCTTCTCATTTTAAGATTTTTCTGTATTTTCATAACTATGAAAATTGTACATTCAC
This sequence comes from Phyllobates terribilis, assembly GCF_046119375.1. Lineage (NCBI taxonomy): Eukaryota > Metazoa > Chordata > Amphibia > Anura > Dendrobatidae > Phyllobates > Phyllobates terribilis. The sequence goes on along the minus strand of NW_027362763.1, from coordinate 881,148,630 downwards.
ACTGAAGGCATCAAAACTATGAATTAACACATGTGGAATTATATACTTAACAAAAAAGTGTGAAACAACTGAAAATATGTCTTATTTTCTAGGTTCTTCAAAGTAGCCACCTTTTGCTTTGATGACTGCTTTGCACACTCTTGGCATTCTCTTGATGAGCTTCAAGAGGTAGTCACCGGAAATGGTCTGCCAACAATCTTGAAGGAGTTCCCAGAGATGCTTAGTTCTTGTTGGCCCTTTTGCCTTCACTCTGCGGTCCAGCTCACCCCAAACCATCTCGATTGGGTTCAGGTCTGGTGATTGTGGAGGCCAGGTCATCTGGCGTAGCACCCCATCACTCTCCTTCTTGGTCAAATAGCGCTTACACAGCCTGGAGGTGTGTTTGGGGTCATTGTCCTGTTGAAAAATAAATGATGGTCCAACTAAACGCAAACCGGATGGAATAGCATGCCGCTGCAAGATGCTGTGGTAGCCATGCTGGTTCAGTATGCCTTCAATTTTGAATAAATCCCCAACAGTGTCACCAGCAAAGCACCTCCACACCATCACACCACCTCCTCCATGCTTCACGGTGGGAACCAGTCATGTAGAGTCCACCCGTTCACCTTTTCTGCGTCGCACAAAGACACGGTGGTTGAAACCAAAGATCTCAAATTTGGACTCATCAGACCAAAGCACAGATTTCCACTGGTCTAATGTCCATTCCTTGTGTTCTTTAGCCCAAACAAGTCTCTTCTGCTTCTTGCCTGTCCTTAGCAGTGGTTTCCTAGCAGCTATTTTGCCATGAAGGCCTGCTGCACAAAGTCTCCTCTTAACAGTTGTTGAAGAGATGTGTCTGCTTCTAGAACTCTGTGTGGCATTGACCTGGTCTCTAATCTGAGCTGCTGTTAACCAGCGATTTCTGAGACTGGTGACTCAGATAAACTTATCCTCAGAAGCAGAGGTGACTCTTGGTCTTCCTTTCCTGGGGCGGTCCTCATGTGAGACAGTTTCTTTGTAGCGCTTGATGGTTTTTGCAACTGCACTTGGGGGCACTTTCAAAGTTTGCCCAATTTTTCGGACTGACTGACCTTCATTTCTTAAAGTAATGATGGCCACTCGTTTTTCATTACTTAGCTGCTTTTTTCTTGCCATAATACAAATTCTAACAGTCTATTTAGTAGGACTATCAGCTGTGTATCCACCAGACTTCTGCACAACACAACTGATGGTCCCAACCCCATTTATAAGGCAAGAAATCGAACTTATTAAACCTGACAGGGCACACCTGTGAAGTGAAAACCTTTTCCGGTGACTACCTCTTGAAGCTTATCAAGAGAATGCCAAGAGTGTGCAAAGCAGTCCTCAAAGCAAAAGATGACTACTTTGAAGACCCTAGAATATGACATATTTTCAGTTGTTTCACACTTTTCTGTTAAGTATATAATTCCACATGTGTTAATTCATAGTTTTGTTGCCTTCAGTGTGAATGTACAATTTTTATAGTCATGAAAATACAGAAAAATCTTAAAATGAGACGGTGTGTCCAAACTTTTGGTCTGTACTGTATGTTGTGAAATACCTAGACTAACAGGACGTTCAATGGATCCTGTTGCTATATGCACTGCAGTCTGCCACATAAACTGCCTGCCTGCCTAATTCCTGCTATCATCACTGATTATATGCAGCTGGATTAGTCCTCAGAAGGACTGTTAGTACAGATGGATATTATAGATACAGTATATGTTGTGGAATACCTATACTAACTCTAAAAAAGCAAATCTCTCCCTGACGCAGCAGCACCTCTCCCTACTCTGCTTGATTCCGGGGTAGACTGTGACAAGCATGGCAGCGCCCGCTTTTATATACACCTGATGATGCTGTGCGGCCAGCCAATCACTGTAATGCCACAACCAACATGGCTACGGCATTACAGTGTGTGGCAGGCAATACCTGAATGTTCATTGGCTCTCTAAAGAGCGCCAAACATGCAGGGAGAGGACCCGTGCTCCCGCCCGAGCAACCAGGAAATACTGCAGAGCGTCGAGCATCTAGAGCAGTGAGATGCTCAGGCGAGTACCGAGCAGTGGTGAGCACGTTCGCTCAACACTAATAGCTACCAGTTCAGCACGACCTCAACGCCTATACCCATCCTCATTTATGGTTCATCAAGAGGTTTTTGGAAAGTGTCTTTTCAAAGAGTAGGTAGACTGCTGTAAATTCACACAGCCATAATGCTCATTTGAATACTCTCCACTTTATTTATATTTTGTTAGTCTAGCCACTCTCCAGTTCTTTGTTTCCATCCATTTCTTGGTGCTTCTGGAAGTATGTTAAGGGTCAATGTGCTGCTGGGAGACCCATGACCTAGGATGTAAACCCAGCTTTATTACACTAGGCACTACATTGTGACCCAAAATTCTTTGGTAATCTTCAGATTTCATGATGCATTGTACACAGTCAAGGCACCCAATGCCAGAGGCAGCATAAGAACCGCAAAGCATATTTTAGCCTCCACCATATTTGACTGTAGGTACTGTGTTCTTTTCTTTGTAGGCCTGATTCCATTTTTGGTAAACAGTAGAATGATGTGCATGACCAAAAAGCTCTATCTAGGTCTCATCTGTCCACAAGATGCTTTCCTAGAAGGATTTTGGAAAACTCACGTACATTTTGGCAAACTGCAGTCTAGCTTTTTTATGTCTCTGTGTCAGCAGTGGAGTCCTCCTGGGACCTGCAGTACCATTTCATTTCATTCAAATGTCGATGGATAGTTTGTGCTGACATTGATGCACTCTGAGTCTGCAGGACAGCTTGAATTTCTTTGGAACCTAATTGGGGCTGCTAGTCCATGTTATGGGTCCGGATGGTGGAACCACTGTGCCATGGTACAAGAAGGGACCAGAGGGGCGTAACTAAGGACCTACCCGGACCAACCCTGCCTGCACGGCGGCTTAGTTGACTCCACAAGCCAAGGAGGGACCGGGAAGGTGGACCAGGTGCCACTCTGGGACCGACCTTGAGAGAGCAGGTGACTCCCACGGGATTGGCAACCAAAGCGGCAAGGCATGGCAGATGGTCTGGAGGATGAGCACGGCTTGTAGGCAGGCGGGTAGTGCAGGAAGACAGACAGGCTTGGCTGGCTGGCTGACAGGCGGGCACGGCGGATAGACAGGCAGGCGGACATGGCTGATAGACAGGCAGGCACGGCTGATAGACAGGCTGGTGGGCAAGCATTGGGACCTGAGGGCTGGAGAAAGTGTTAGCACACAAACTTCAACATTGCACAGGCACCTCCATCTTGGGGGAGGTGCCTGAAATAGCAGATGGCCTCCGGCCATTGGCTGGGGACATTTCAGGACAGCACGCGTGGCCCCTTTAAGAGGCAGGGAGCATGCGCGCGCCCTAAGCACTGTGCCCAGGGATATGAAAGTGGTGTGCACGCCCCGGGCAAGCACAGTGTGGGAGCCAGACAGAGGAGTGGTGGACTCCGGAACGGGGCTGCGGCGGTAAGGGGGTCGGCATCTCTGCCGGGCAGGAGGCAGAGATGCCAACGCTACAGTACCTCCCCCCACCTTTACGCCCCCTCTTCTTCAAGCCCACAAGAAATTTTTCCAGAAGAAGAGGAGCATGAATGTTCTCACTGGGCCCCCATGGCCTCTCCTCAGGACCAAACCCCTTCCAATCAACAAGAAGGAAAGTCTTTCCTCTTACCCTCTTGGTAGCCAGAATGTTCTTTTCCTCAAAAACTTTCTCAGTGGAGACTGGAGCTGGAGTGGTACCTGGATTGTCAGAGAAGGAATTGAGGACGACAGGCTTGAAGAGAGACACATGAAAGGAATTGGAGATCCATAACGAGGCAGGGAGTCTGGATTGATTTGGCTCAGAATTTCGAAAGGACCGATGAACCATGAACCCAACTTGTATGAAGGTATCTTGAGATGAACATACTTGGAGGATAACCAGACCTTCTCCTCTGGACGAAATAGAGGCGGATCCAAACGTCTCTTGTCGGAGTGTCTCTTTATCCGCTCAGAGGACTGCAGCAGCGCAGATTTAGTGTCCTCCCAAATCACAGAAAAGTCTTTAACGAGAGACTCTGCAGCAGGATTGTCCACGAAAGTTGAAACAGGAAATGGAATATTGGGATGCTGTCTGTACACCACAAAGAACGGGGGTTTGGCAGAGGATTCACTCACATGGATATTGTAGGAAAATGCGGCCCAAGGCAGAAGATCCCCCCAGTCGCTATGGTGAGCATTGACGAAGTGCCGAAGGAAGCTAGTGAGGACCTGATTGATACGTTCAACCTGGCCATTGGACTGTGGATGCTAAGCCGATGAGAAATTCAAAGCGACATTCAGCAGCTTGCACAAGGCTCTCTAAAAACGTGAAGTAAACTGAACTCCTCTATCCAAGATAATATGAAGAGGTAGGCTGTGGAGATGGAAAATGTGAAAGATGAAGTCTTTAGCTAGCACTGGCACAGAAGAAAAACAGAAGAAATGAAGTGAACCATCTTGGAGAAGCAGTCAGCGACCACTCAAATGACAGTACAGCCGGCCTATACAGGAAGATCCGTGATGAAATCCATCGCAATATGTTGCCACGGAGCGGAAGGCACGGGTAGAAGAAGAAGTCGACCAGTCAGAAGTTGCCCAGGCGTCTTGTTTCGGGCACAGAAGAAGCAAGCCGAGACAAAATCCACAACGTCCTTGCACAGGGTCGGCCACCAATAATGTTGGGAAATTATCAAAAACGTCTTCCTCTGACCGGCATGACTTGCCAGTTTAGACGAATGACCTCAGAGTAAGACCCTCTTCTTATCCGGAGCCAAAGTTCTTACCAAGAGGAAGATGGGACAGATCAAATGGGGTGACAGTCATTATTCTGGAGGGCTCACTGATGTGTTGAGGCTCCTCCTCTTGATCGGTAGACAGGAATGATCTGAACGAAAGTGGAGAGTGAAATTGAAGCGGCAAAGAACAGAGACCATCTGGCCTGACGAGGGTTAAGTCGTTGCTCGGACTGCAAGTAGGCGAGATTTTTGTGGTCCGTGTAGATGACCACCGGATGCAAGGCCCCCTCAAGTAGTAACTGCCACTGCTCCAGCGCTAGTTTGATGGCAAGCAGTTCTCAATCTCCAATGGAATAATTGCGCTCCGAAGGAGAGAAGAGCTTGGAAAAGAAGCCGCAGGTCACCATTCGCCCAGACGAGGATTTCTGGGTGAGAACTGATCCGGCCCCAGAGTAAGAGGCATCAACTTCCAGTAAGAACTACTTGTTACAGTCAGGACGATGAAGCACCGGGGCAGAAGAGAAAGCTTGTTTCAAGGATACAAAGCCACTCTCTGCCTCAGGAGTCTATTCCTTAGGATTCACTGCTTTACAGGTCAGGGCAGAGATGGGAGCAGTTCAGGAGGAAAAATGAGGGATGAACAGGCGCTAATAGTTAGCAAATCCCAGAAACCGCTGAATAGCCTTCAACCCCCCAGGTCGGGGCCACTTGAGAACGGCAGACACTTTTTCGGGATCCATCTTAAGCCCGGCCTCCGAGATTATTTATCCCAGGAAGGGAAGAGATGTCTGTTCAAAAACGCATTTCTCGAATTTGGCATACAGACGATTCTTCCTGAGCCTCTGAACTACCCTGCGTTGCAACCTTTCATAAATTTTTCTCTGCCGTTCAAGTCCATGGAGATTAGCTACAGTGCCATGGGTTGTAAACTTAATTATGTTGCGCACCATGGACAAAGGAACATCAAGATCTCTGGAGATGTTCAACAATTTTGGTTCTCAAGTTCTCAGACAGTTCTCTTTCTATTCTCCTTGCTTATTGTTGCACACACAGAAAAACAAGCAAAGACTGAATCTCCCCTTTTTATCTGGTTTCAGGTGTGATTTTCAAATTGCCCACACCTTTTACTTGCCACAGGTGAGTTTGAATGACCATCACAAGCTTGAAGCAAAGTTGTTTAACCACAATTTTGGAAAGGTGCCATAAATTTTGTATAGCTCATTTTTGTGGTTTTGAATGAAATTATGTCCAAACTGCCTTTTTTTTCTCAGTTTTTTTTGTTTTGTTCCAATACACACAAGGGAAATAATAATGTGTATAACAAAACATGTGTAATCGCAATAATTTTCTGAGAGAAATACTTCATTTTCTGGAACAATTTCATGGGTGCCAACACTTTCGACCATGACTGTATGTGAGTCACACAAAACAGTTCAGGAAGTTGGTACATCTCTTCCTTTCCTTCTCAGAGAAGAACAGGGGTCAGAAGGTATCAAGGTTCTCTTTATCCAGATGGTTGAGGCAGATTATTACTATATGCTCTGAGCAAGCAGGGCTATCAAGCTCCACAGGCTATAAAAGCCCATTCAACTAGGGCTATGTCCACATCATGGGCAGAAACTGCATACCTATTAAGCAGATCTGCAGGACATCCTTTTGGAATTTGGCCCTTACCTTCGTGTAACATTATAGGCTGGACTCCCGAGGATCTGGATAGTCAGCCTTTGGCATGGCAGGCCTACTGTGGTTAAGCGTACCCACCCAATGGATGGTTAATTGCTGTATGTTCATTGGTGCTACTGCTATAGGATAACAAGGAGAGTGTAATTTCTTACTGGAAATTCTCTTTCCTTTAGTCTGAAACAGCAGCACTCTCCCTCCCAATAACATTGTTTTTTCCTGCTGTGTTTTTGTCTAAGGTCCCATGAATATACATGTGATAGCTACACAAGGGAGGAGGGGAATAAGTAGGTATATATAGACAGAAAACATTTTAAACCAATTGCTATCACCTGTCCTTTGTTCCAGGAGGATAAAATCCCAAAATGTGCTGCTGCTTCAGACTAAAAGAAAAGAGAATTTATGGTAAGAAATTACGCTTTTTCCATTCTGCAAGAACGACCTCTTTTAGAGCCTGGACGCTGAATGGAGAGTGATGCTCAACTTGTCTGTTCAGAATTCTCTATAATATATATATAGTACATGTGCTGCATATTTTGTTTCAAACTGTCCTAATGTAAGTTATTAACAAACGTGGTGTGAGTTTAGTCTAATTTAGTTTTGTCTAATCATTTAACCATATAAATGATAACCAGTATCGGTAATGAGTATATTGTAGCAGCAATTAAACAAGGAGTTCACAAGCATGCAATGTGACACTGACAAAACATAAATATAAGTGAGAAAAAAATCATTATGTAAATGTAACAAGACAGTGAATTTATATATTTTGGGTGGAATATACTCCAACCTGACAAAAATGTTTTCTCTAAAAGTAATATTCTTTTAATAATGCTGCTCTGGATTTTCAGGTTAAAAGTTCAATCTGTCTCTTATTAAACAGCTTTGAGACATCACAAATAGAAACGGAGAACTGGACAGTGGCAGTTTCTTGAATTTCTACTGTAGATTAAGAGAGAAAAACATTGTGTAAGCTTGTGTGGAGTCTTGGCAGCAGACAAGCTTAAACAAGCCGTCAGCGAGAGGCCAGAATACGGGCTATGTGAAGTGCTCATTATACTGCATAAAATGGTGTTTTTGCATTACTGTGACAAGCAGAAGTAGTGCTGTTGCAGAGTGTGACATGCAGAAGTAGTGCTGTTGCTTTAAAAGCATTCAGCAACTATTAGAAATAACACAAGCACAGGAGACAAGAAGTGTTGTGCTCCAGAAGCATCCAGCAACTAGAGGGGTTAACACAGTCACAGGAGAAGGGGAGTGTTTTAGATGAGCCCCAGGGGGATTGTGGGGAAGTTGTTTACTCTCTGGCCGGAGTCGAAGAGAAAGGTGGCTTATGATCTGTATCTCACAGAAGGCAAGGGAACAGAATTCAGGTTAGGAGGGAAGCTAAACAAAGGTCAGTTAGACTCCCTGAGCTAACAGTGTGGAGTATTATCATCCAGGAAGGAAGCCTGTCATAGAGATCATTTCCCTCATCATACCCTTCCCCCCCTCCATCTCCTTGAAGGATAAAGAATGCTGTGTATTATTGAGTCCTTGTGAAGGAACAGCCTGTGGTTGTGTATGCATTAAAACTGTGCTACCGGATAATAAACTGTGTACTGCTGTGCTGCAAAGGAGACTGTACTGTTATTACTGGAGCCTGTTGCTCAGAGACATTTGCATTGCACTGAATGTGTCTCATTAAATGTTACTGTCCTACCGTTTATGAAGACTCTTGTCAGATGTGTCTGGTCAGCAACTGAATCTATCATGTGCCTGAGAGAAGCTGTAACCTATGGTTGCCCTGAGTAACGGTTCCTCCAGGATTCCAACAAATTCAAACTGGTATTGCCCCTATCTGAACTTAGTTGGCGTGCGTGTAACATTGGTGGCCCGTACGGGGAATACTGAGTGGGAATTAGCATGTAGAGGGAGAAGAGGAAAAGTGTCTCGAAAAACACAGCAGCACAGCACCTCAACTCAACTTTGCTACACCAGTTAAAGGGGACCAGCCCTAAAGAAAAACTCACTAGCAGCAATGGATGTGGAAATACAAATGGACAGAATTAGTGAGCTGCTTCTTCAGTTAACCTGTGAAGAATTGAGAACAGTAGCAGAACATATAAATATGTCAGTAGAACAGATTTCCAAAGCACACAACTGCAGGCAACTGTTAGTTGCCATTAATGCAAAAATGGATGAGCTGGGGGAGAAAGAAGCTGAAGATATCATGGGGACATTCCTCCAGGAAATAACACAGTTTCTAACCAGGTTGAAGTTGGAGGATCGAGGGGCAGCATCAATTACCAAAAGCAGGAATCTCCGTCCACAGACTGAACTACAGGAATTGAAAGAACAATTCAAAGCCCTAACAACAGCCCTGCAGGAATCGACAAAACCTCTGAATGGGTGATAGACTCAGACAGGACCTTTAACCTGCTCGGGTTAGATAAATCAGGGAGACAGTCCTCTCTAACACCACAAATCACCATAAGGAAAGAATTCAAGATCCTGGGACAGATTGTAGAGTGTCAACAGAAAGAGAGACTGTCTTATAGTAACTTGTTGCACCAGATCGATGCAGGCTTACAGAAAGGCTGTAAGATCATTGAGGGGGTGGTGAAAGCGATCAGCCCAGGACTGAACCTCCATAGTATGCTAGAAATGAAAAGTCAATTGACCTTGCAACAGCTGAAGATGATTTTAAAAGGGCACTATAAAGAAGAGAGTACTTCAGAATTGTTCCACCGACTCATTAACCTCTCACAGGAAAATAATGAATCACCCCAAAATTTCTTGTTCAGAGCAATTGAACTGAAGGATAGACTGTTGTTTGTATCCAGAGATGTAGAAGCGGAAAAGAAGTTTGATGCTGGACTAGTCCAGAAGAAGTTCTTGAGATCATTGGGAATGGGATTAATCAGCAAAGATATCAAGTTGCAGCTGAAACAATACCTGGCATTTTTTACGAAGTCCTAATTGAAAAAATGAATGAGGCTGCTAGCTTGGATTCATAGAGAGAACAGAAGTTAAAGAAAGGCTCTGCTCCTAAAATCACCAAAATGAGTCAGCTGAAGTTGGAGACCCCCAGTGGCCAGTCCGAAGATCATCATATAGACCATCCAGTACCACCTCCGAGAGGGAACCTTGAATCACCAACAAAAGAGAGGACCGCCAGCGCTGACTGGGAGGAAGTAATAGGAGAACTGTGAGCAGAATTGATTGAGGTGAAAAAGTTGATTTGTTTTGTGGCGCCCCTGCAGGTCCAGTTGCCACAGATGTACTGCATCTCAGCCAGAGGTGTGGTACCCCACTCTCAGGTAAGGAGGGAGCACTACCCGGGACCCACACACTCACATCCAACACTACACAACTCCTTCAGGGAAGGGAAAGATTGCTCCTAAGGGAGAGCACAGACCCGGTCCCTGTCTGGAGGATGAAAATAAGTAGAGGAGGTGGATGGAGGAAGTAGTTTACGGGAGCACTAATGGATGGACTGAAGGTAGAGGGGACCACATAGAGTGACAGTTGGTGACGTGGGTCACATGACAGGTTGTATAAAAGGAAGGGTAGAAAGATCAAGAGAGTTCCAGTTCTGGGTACAAAGCCAGTAAGTGAGGACTGTTGAGGAGTAGGGTCTAGGTGGAGTGAGGGCCCAGTCAGCGGGGCCCAGTAGGAGAGTGAGGAGAGAAGGGCTTCAGAGAGAGAAAGGATCTTAGGGGCACGGGAAGTGCGGAATCCACCCGTGCGCTCGAGTACATGCCGACCGTGAAGAGATCAGGTCGCAGTAGGGGACCGGCCCCAGACTAGTGGAGGACTAAAAGACTCAGCTAGCAAACCGGAGGTTGCGGTATCTTCAAGTACCGTAGTCAAAAACAACATACATTCGCTGAAAAGGTGGCCTTCTAGGACCAAGGGGACAGAGAGGACGTCTCCCGACAAGGCCCGTGGCCACTGGCTCGGGACACTGCGTGTGAGGTGCAGGGCAGGAGGGTGAGATCCAGTGCAGAGAAATGACCCAGGAAGGTACATAGGAAGGGGATCCCGATCAACTGTACCCAAGTTATCTGAGAGTTGGCTGGATCACTTCCCCGGAGAACACAGGACTCGGTGGGCTGTTATAACCTGCTGGCAGTTGTAATCTGGAACACCATAAAAACTGTGAGTAAACACTTGAAGACTGCAACCCGTTGTGTCTTAGACTTAATTGCTGCATCTCCTGCCTTGCACTACAACACCAACATCCAAAATTCTCCTATTTAACTGCCCTGGGGTCTAGCTCTACCTGTGGAGAGCTGAACCATCTGTCCTGCGTCACCAACAGCCCCAGTGGATCTGAACAGCAGTGGCAGCCACCTATAGCGCATACCACGGGTGGCGTCACAAAACTTTATCCCCAAAACATTATTTCCCCTCTCTTTTCTTTATTTATTGACCTCCCTGGGCCACGGACCGGGTCACTGCCACCGTGACTACCCCAAAAGGAAAGGACCGGCCCAGATACCGAGTACCCCACGGCCCCAGGGGGCGCGTCAGTTCCAGACCAGAACCGGTGTCCCTCAGACCCAGGAGTGGGTTCCAAAATAGAAGATACCCAGCTTGTGAAGCGTGCCGCTCATAAAATCAGAGTACGGTGTGTGTCCACTATCTAAGTTGTGGTGAGGAATGACATTATGCCAAGGAATGCCAATGGTCACGGTCGTTTGAGTTAAAAGACAGGAGGCTACCAGTGTGGGGCGACTGGTAACCGCGACACGGAGGAGACCCCAGAAGCAATCCAAATCTCACCAAACCCCAGAACGGCGCATGAGGTAAAATGGCTGCGTCAGTACTATCTCCAAGTGTGTTCCCGTCTACAACAGCTGCAAGAGAAACAGGGGCATCAGTTATTTAATGCCCAGTGCGGAGACCAAACAATGTACTCCTGGGAGGAGGATTCCTCGGTCAGTAAAGATAGCCTCGTCATCATCCTAATCAGTGAAATGTTCTTTATACAGTGCCAGCTAGATGGACTCCTAGTAAAAGCACTGTGGGACACAGGAGCCCAAGCGAGCCTTTTAAATGAAGAATAGAGAAGGCGCTGCTTGCCACACACTTGCCTTCAATCACTAAAAGAACTCTTGGGACCAGTGGAACTCCACGGAACAGCCGTCAACCAGACGGAATTGCCTTTCAGAGGCTGGGTGGAAGTGACTTTCCAACTCAGGGCCATGAAGAACAGCAACACCATTGAGCTTTTGGTGCCCTTTCTCGTGACCAGTGATCAGAATGTGGCCGAGGATCCTATCCTGGGTTATAATGTAATCAGTGAGGTCATCACGAAACACAAGGCAGGGGCGCTGGTGGTGGATGCAATTGCCACATCGCTCGCTAAACCCAATGCCGTAGTGGAAAACGTGGTTCATAGAGTAAAGAAAGCACAGAATACAATGGACCTAAAAGACGTCAAGGTAGGCTTGCGCCCTACCATCATCACTGCAAACCAAATGGTGGGGGTGAGGTGTGGAGTCCGGGTAGAACCGGGAAGAAAAGTCCAGAAAAGACTGTTCGTGCCAAAAGACTCCTCAGAACTTCGGAAGGCCTAGTTCAAAGTGAGACTTTGCTTACGATTCCTACTGGTGGGTATGCTCGAGTGACAGTACCGGTGATGAATACTACGAAACATGAAATTAGACTGAATCCAAAGACTGTGTTAGGTCACATCGAAACCATTAAAACGGTGTATCCAGCCAGTGTGAGACCAGACAGGGGTCTACAGTGAATTCAGTCTCCCCAACAAGGAACAGGAGTTGCCCAGGGGAGGAAATTGCGCAACCAACCTCGGGGTCCCTCAATATCCCTGGAACACGTGTGCTGAAGATCTAGTGGTAGCAAAACAGATGCTGAGAGAAGAGTGTCATGCATTCTCCAAAGATTACTCTGATATAGGCTGTATCCCATCATTGCATTTGAAAATCAATTTGAAAGACAAGACCCCAGTAACAAGAAGTTACATGTCTGTGCCAAAACCATTACATCGTGAAGTGAAAGAATATTTACAAGATTTCATCAACAGAGGTTGGGTCCAAAAGTCGAAGCCCTCTTAATCCTCTCCTATTGTCTGTGTTAGGAAGAAGGACAGTACGTTGAGACTCTGTTGTGATTACCGGGAACTAAACCGAAAGTCAGTACCTGATCGAAACCCGATACCAAAGATCCAAAATATGCTGGATACCCTATCAGGAAGCACCTGATTCTCTGTCCTTGATCAGGGTAAGGCATACCACCAAGGGTGTGTGGAAGAGTCCAGTAGACCGTTGACAGCATTCATCACACCGTGGGGATTATATGAGTGGATCCGCATACTGTTTGGGCTCAGTTTAGCTTCAGCAGAATTCCAGAGGAGCATGGAGACATGTTTAGAAGGATTGAGGGACGATATCTGCCAGCCGTACTTGGATGACAATGTGAACACGTGAGGACCGTATTACAACAGTATCAACAACATGGAGTTAAGTTGACCCCAAAGAAGTTTGAACTGTTCAAAAGACAAGTCCGATTTCTAGGGAAAATTGTGTCAGGAGAAGGATATACCATGGACCCAGCAGAAATCGTTCCGATACTGGCCTTAAAAGTCAAGCGGCCCTGTACCGTCGGGGAGTTGAGGCAGATATTAGGATTCCTCTCCTATCGTACTTATGTTCGGAACGTCTCCAGGATTGCCATCCCACTATACCTCCTCTTGGGGGGAGGGATAGAGACCACAACACCCACGGAGAAAAAGAAGAACGCGGGTAGGACCGGGCTTAAAAGAAACAACGCCGTTTTGTGCCAACAGCCCATTCTCTGGACAGCAGACCACCAGGAGGTATTGGAAGAACTAGTAGACTACCTTGTAAAACCACCCATCTTGTGATATCCTGATTTCAATTTAACATTTGTTCTTCATTGTGATTCTTCTCAAGTTGGACTGTGCGGTGCCCTGTATCAGTATCAAGATGGAAAAATAAAAGTTATCATTTACGGTTCTAAAACGTTGACAGACGCCAAGAAGAATTAACATCTACATTCTGGAAAATTGGAGTTCCTGTTGTTGAAATGGGCTATCTGTGAACGATTTAGAGATTATCTCTACTACAGCAAAGAGTTTGAGGTATACACTGACAACAACCTTTTGACCTATGTCCTTACTACAGCCAAACTGAATGCAATGGGTCAGAGATGGGTCACTGAACTATCTGACTTCAATTTCAACATCAAGTACAGGCCAGGGAACTGCAATGCGGATGCTGACAGATTGTCAAAAATGCCACTAGAGCTTGAGGAGTTCATGCAAGAATGCTCAGAGGAAGTCAGTCTGGAAGCAATTGAGAGCACTACCCAAGCAGTACAAGCTTTTCAGGAGGAAGACACACCATTGTGGTGTCCGTTGACGGTGGAAACTACCATAAAAGCGAGAGAACAAGATCACCCCCGGTCTATTCAACAACTACCAAAAGGGAAAATTTGTACCCCACAACGGGAAGATCAGATAATTGGTAGAATACTACTTTATGTAGACCAAAATCGGTTTCCAAGTTACTGGGAGAGAGACAATGAGTCACCAGCAGTATCTGTTTTAATTAAAGAATTGACGAAGCTCTACCTCAATGAAGACAGTATCCTGTATCGTAAAAGAGGACAAAACCGGCAGTTGGTACTACCCAGAGTATTCTGTAGGTTGGTCTTCAAAGAACTCCATGAAAACATGGGACACCTGGGAGTGGAAAGGACAACAAATTTGATCCGTGAATGTCTCTTCTGGCCGTACATGCAGAGAGATATTAAGAGGTACGTGACCAGGGAGTGTGGGTGTCTGAAAGATAAACGTCCCAACACATCAACCCGTGTACCTATGGGCAACATCCAAACTACGTATCCATTTGAGATGGTCTCAATGGACTTTCTACATCTTGAAACGTGAAAGGGTGGTTATGAATACATCTTGGTGGTGATGGACCATTTCACTCGATTTGCTCAAGCATATGCCACCACTAATAAATCGGGTCGAACAGCTGCAGAGAAGATCTTCAATGATTTTGCTTTGAGGTTTGGGTTCCCTACAAGGTTACACCATGACCAAAGAAGAGAATTTGAGAACCAGTTTTTTGCCAAGCTAGGAAAGTACTGTAGAATTCAGAGATCCCACACAATGCCCTATCACCCAGAGGGTAATGGACAAGTGGAATGTTTTAACCGGACATTTTTGTTGATGTTGAGCACCTTAACAGCTGATGAGAAGAAAGACTGGAAGAGTTCTCTGTCAAAAGTGGTACATGCCTGTAACTGTACAAAGAGTGATGCAACCGGTTACTCACCAAGACTGCCAATCGACATCATGTTCGATACTCCGGTGTCATAGACATACAGAAAGTATCCAGAGTACGTTCGGAAATGGAAGGAACGGATGGCAGAGCCATACAACATAGCGTCCAAAGTGGTTACGCAAGGACAGAGCAAGAGTAAGGAGTACTATGATCGGAAATGTTATGTAGCAGAATTGGCACTGGGAAGCCGGGTGCTAGTCAAGAACGTACGTGAGAAAGGCGGTCCAGGAAAACTTCGTTTGCACTGGGAAGACAAAGTGTATGTGGTCATAAGGATGAAAGCTGATGACAGCCCAGTGTATGAAATCCGATTGGAAACGGGAGACAAGAAAACCCGAATAGTCCATCGAAATTTACTACTACCCTGTGATTATCTCTCACCACAACAAGACATCCCAGAAGTAGATCGATATCGTCCGAGATCGACTAAGGGACCTCCACAGACGGAAACTCCGGAGGTGGATAGTGACCTTGAAAGTTCCGATGGAGAAGAACACACCGTTGAATTTCTCGGACCAGCAAGGAGACGGAGGTACCATCCTCAGAGGAGTGAACTAAGTCCTGAGGCTCCAGAGTTAGTACTAAGGAGTACAGATGAAGTCCAATTCAGATCTGATGATCGAACACCGGCCCCTGAAGAGACCGATCGACACTCAGGAGGAGCGGAATTACCAGACGGTGCGGAAACAAGCGACTCAGGAGAAGTACAGGAACTTACAGAGGCAGCTCCAAGAACATCTGAGGAAGCACAGGAAATGAGTGCGGCAGAAGAAACTCCTGTGACCGAAGAACCCGTGGTATCTGAGGAACAACCCATCAGGAGGATGTTGATTTCTGAAGTGAGGAGGTCCGTGATGCTGACGTATGAGACACTTGGTGAACCGAGTCAAGTGCCAAGGACTGTCGACTAGAAATAGGAATCTCTGCCTATGGACCAGGTAAGCCCACTGGAGTGGTATTCACCACCAAGAGGAAGTATGGAAGATGTTGCCTACTGGAAAGACTTGTTTTCATGCTTTGATTTACCTTAAAATACTTTGTAGAAACAAACAACTGTTAAAGCACAGAGAGAGAGAGCTGGCTGAACACGTACGAAAAGCTCCAGCGGCAGACATGCTTATTGTTTTAATTGTGTTAATAGTTCATTTCTTACAAAACTCCTACAAGAAAAAGGTTGTAGAAATAGGTTGTTATCAATGTTTATAAATGCTATACCAATTTCACAATGCCAATTTGTATATAACGTTATCCAACTTTCACCACGGTCTCAGAATTGGTCAGATTGATCAATTAAGACCAATGTCAAGGACGACATTCAAAAAGGAGGGAAGAGTGTGACATGCAGAAGTAGTGCTGTTGCAGAGTGTGACATGCAGAAGTAGTGCTGTTGCTTTAAAAGCATTCAGCAACTATTAGAAGTAACACAAGCACAGGAGACAGGAAGTCTTGTGCTCCAGAAGCATCTAGCAACTAGAGGGGTTAACATAGTCACAGGAGAAGGGGAGTGTTTTAGCAGAGCCCCAGGGGGATTGTGGGGAAGTTGTTTACTGTCTGGCCGGAGCTGAAGAGAAAGGTGGCTTATTATCTATATCTCACAGAAGGCAAGGGAACAGAATTCAGGTCAGGATGGAAGGTAAACAAAGGTCAGTTAGACTCCCTGAGCTAACAGTGTGGAGTATTATCATCCAGGAAGATAAGGACTGGAAGGAAGTCTGTCATAGAGATCATTTCCATCATCACACCCTTCCCCCCCTCCATCTCCATGTAGGATAAATAATGCTGTGTACTATTGAGTCCTTGTGAAAAAAAAGCCTGTGGTTGTGTATGCATTAAAACTGTGCTGTACTTTGCTTCCGGATAATTGACTGTGTACTGCTGTGCTGCAACGGAGACTGTACTGTTATTACTGGAGCCTGTTGCTCAGAGACATTTGCATTGCACTGGCCGTGCCTCATTAAATGTTACTTTTCTACTGTTTATGAAGACTCTTGTCAGATGTGTCTGGTCAGCAACTGAATCTATCGTGTGCCCGAGAGAAGCTGCAGCCTATGGTCGCACTGAGTAACGATTCCCCCAGGATTCTAACGATTCATGTAGCCGGTCTCGCCCCTATCTGAACTTAGGCGGTGTGTGTGCAACATTACCCCTATTCTAAATCGCTTTCAGTGCTCTGATTGTGGTCCCAGCATAGATTAGGGAGAAAGCATCTACAAAGCAAATCTTGTTTTATTGTTAGACTCATATATTCCTATTGTCAACAATAAACTCTCATTGACAGTTTTAGGTGAACAATTTAGGGCTAAAAGTTTAAAGTGGTGCACAAAATTTTCAGCATTAGTTAAATGGACTTTAGGTCATGTAACGTAAAAGGCTGTTATTTCTTAGTCATATTCCTTATATGATCTATCTGCTTTTCTGTCCAAATTCAGGAAGGAACAGCTAAAAATTATCAGGGTAATAGAATTTTTGGATAAATTTATGGTGAATAATCACCCAAAAATTGCAAAGTACTGAGTGATATCAGAAAGAGGGCAACTTTCCTGTGCAAGTGACATACAGCTATTTTGTTATTTCCTCTGTTGTTAAAGGGGTTGTCCACTATTTGACAACCCCAGCTTATTAATTCAGGATCCTAATTAAAATATAAGCAGTGTATACTCACCTCCTGCAGAGCAATGTTGGTGCCATTCTTCACAGAGAGCAATGAAACTTGTGTCATGTGCAGGCAGCAGCCAATAAGTATCCACTTGTGCTCACTCTGATGGATGTCGGCTTTGATGAAGAAGTAAAGGTGGCAGCTGTATATAACACAACAAGTTACATCACTCTCTGAGAAGAGACTGCTGACAATGCTGGTGTTATGCTCGATGGTGGCGCATGTGGTTCATGAACCCACTGTGCCACAGACTGGACTTACCCTGGAGGGCGGTAACTAAACAGCTACCTTGGTGGTCACTGGAGCCTCTAGTGGTGAGGTCAGGCTTGTGCGGCAGTTAGCTGGGAACACAGGATATGTGAATAACTTCAACAGACTAGGGACAGGGGACCTGGCAACATAGATTTGCACACACCAAACCACCTAACAGTAACTATAGGGGTTGCTCAGGCACCTGCCTATTGGGGAGTGTGCCCTTTATACAAGATGCCTATCAGCTATAGGCTGGGAGACACTTTGCAGGTGTTCACATTAAGTAAATGCCTCCCAGCTGTTAACTGGGTGCATTTACCACATGCGCCCTTGCACTAGGTGTTCCACCAGGAGACAATGTGGCGTGCATTGAGGAAGACAGGAAGCACGCTGGGACTAAGCCGGAGGGACGGGGCGGTGAGTAAGCTGGCGCCCCTGCATGGAGGGAGAAGGGGACACCATGCAGGGGTGACGGCCATAGCACTACAGCTGAATTGATGCAGGAGGTGAGTTAAGAGGTTTTTATTTTAATTAAGGTCCTGAATTGATTAAGCTGAGCTTGTCCAGTAGTGGACAACCCCTCTAAAACTTATACTCTTCTTAGCAATGCAATGCTAAAGAAGTTTTCTACTGTCACTCACTTGTACATCAGAAACTGTCTGACCTAAGTGCAATCCTATGCACAGGAATGGAGCCAGCTGAAATAACTAATTTTTGCTTTTATTTTATTACCTCTGCTCCCCTGAGTATTCATGTTTTTTTTTGTTTGTTTTCAAATCTGCAATATGGTTATAAAGATATTGGCCTTTTGACTTAGTGTTAATTTTTGTATTCTTGACCTGGAGGTGTGGCTCACAGAATTCTCTTGGGGCATGTCTTTTGGCTTCTCTGCCTTATTGCCCTGAGAGACAAGCCCCATTGGTAAAGACCATAAAAATTAGTGCCAAATAAAAAGTCTCATATCTCTGAAACCGTATGACGGATAAAAAAAAAACACCGAATACTCAGGGTAACAGTGGCAATGAAATATAGCTACTTTCCCACAATGAATTTTGATGAGCTTTGGATGTTGCAGATTGTGAAGACCCGGGGTCTTCCATGGGTGTATCATACACAGGCAACACAGGGTGAGGGTAAAACAGCGTGGCAATACTTTATTGAACCACAAAATGGACAATAAACACATAGAACAATCCCAGCATATACCCAAGATGGTACAACATTAAACAGTCTCACCCTTCCGCTCTGCCCGCCTGGGATAGAACAGCTTCGACTTTGGGACTTCCAGGGCCAACTACCTGAACCAGTGGCCCCCCGCTTCTAGCGGGCCCCCACAGAGAGGAAGTAGTGGCAAGCTAAGGAAGATAGCAGTCCATCGAGGTACAAAGCCAGGAGACCCAAGGGTCCCATCCTGGCCTCTCCAAGAGTTTCCATGGGGCCAGATGACCGCCTTGCCCCAATCTGGCTTCTCCGAATGTCTCCATGGGTTCCAGGTGACCTGGAATATCCATTTGGCCAGGTGACTTCATTGTCCCAACCTGGTCTCCACAAAATGTATACATGGTTTCTCTGATGGTCAATGGAGCAGATCCGTAGCTTTCCAGTAAGTGCTATATACCCTTAGGCTAGAATCATGTAGAATCCAAATCTGTGTCTCTTTGGATGGAGCCGCCATCCAATCCGTCTAACGTCCTGAAGGATGTCTCTTATTCTCCTTGTAAAGTCTTTCTGACTCTCCTTGATTCTGCTTGCAGCACTACGGACATCCCTGTTTATATTTACATCTGTGTAAGGTCATCAATCACAGGTTGGGGGGAAAGGGCAGAACTCAGATCCCATTGTTTTAGATAAACAATTTATATAGTTGGTAGACAGGGGGCTCTTTAAATCAACATTCAGCTTGCTTTTAGTAGAATATGTAATTAGCATATTAGCAAAAAACATTGTTTCACAGACCCAAGAGCTGACAACATTATACAAGGGTTATACAAATAATCATATGTCCTTGAGTCATAGAAATACACATACATTCACAAGTCAACAGTAGTGTTGAGCCACCCCCGTAGTGTTCGGGTTCGGTACGGTTCATCGAACACCAGCATGTTCGCCGAAAGATTCGTCAAATGGTTCGTCGAACACCGTTAAAACCAATGGCAGGCAAGCAAAAACACATAGAAACACCTAGAAAACACCTTCAAAGGTATCCAAAAGCTAACAAACTGCTCAGAAGACACAACTAACACATGGAAAAGTGACAAGTACATATAGTCATGTGAAAAGAAAAGAGGTGGAGAAGTAAAAGGGGGAGGAGACACAGATATAGGCATGTCATGCCCTTCTAAAATCAAGAAAGGCTGGAGTAAAAATCTAAAATCAGCCTACCAACACCCAGACGTCGTGACAAGAAAATTAAAAAAATAAATATCTTTAGGTAGAATGGCAGTTCCATTCAGAACACTTTCCTTACAAGACGTAGTGGTATCCCCTTTGGGAGTCGTGCCAAAAACGGAACCCAATACATTCGGACTAATCCACCATTTGTCATATCCAAGGGGCAGGTCAGTAAACGACAACATCGACGCGGAACCAAGTACAGTAGTATATACTGTATCTCCTTTGACAAGGCAATCAGACGGGGCGTTCCGGTTACTTACTACCTGTGCCTCCGAATAGTGTCTGCCTATTGGGCTGCTTCTGGGAAGGAGCATACTATATAGATCGCTGTTTGCCCATGGGGTGCTCCATATCCTGCTCACTATTTGAGGCATTTAGTTGCTTCCTCGAATGGGTCATCATGGACGTTTCTAAGGGGGCACATATTATCCATTACCTCAACGACTTCTTATGCCTGGGCCCAAAAGATTCGCCACAGTGTGAATACACGCGGTAGGCCACCTGTGAGAAGGAGAGAGCTGGAGGGAGAGCGGACACTACAGAGCCGAGGGGTTAGATGGAGAACGGAAGAAGGAATGAGGGCGAGGGAGGTAAGGGAGTACGGTAGAAGGCCAACCTGAACTCCCCCATGTTCCTGCTGGGCGGGGAACAGCCCTGGGAAGAAAAGCGGCTTGCTCATCCCTTTGAGGTTATGGCTGCGAGCGGGCAGATGGACTACGCTGAAGTGCAAAGCCGACACGGCCAGGCTGTTCCTGCCCATGCGACCTCCGTGTTGCCGGGTTTGTGCCAGAGCCGCGGTGGACCCTGACGGCCAGCCCCCCTCTCCCAATACTGGTGCTTGTCCGCTGGTGGGTCGAGACCCCCCGCGCAGGAGGCAGGTCTAAGCTCTGTAATTTAAATTGTCTCTGTAATTTGAATGAGTACACTTTAAATCCTTTTACAAGAATCTATTGGAGGGCAAGTCTGGTGCCAGCAGCTGCGTTAATTCCAGCTCCAGTAGCGTCCACTAAAGCTGCTGCAGTTAAAAAGCTTTTATAAGGATCGAGCTTGGCGGTCCACCGCAAGGCGTTCTACCGCCAGACCCAGCCCCTTTGCCTTGGGGCCCCTCCCTGATGCTCTTCACTGAGTGTCCCGGGGGCCCGAAGCGTTTCCTTTGAAAAAATTAAGTGTCCAAAGCACAGGTGGTGTAGCTTGCTTAACAGCTGGGCTATACTGCTGACTAGCAGACACTGCTACTAGGCCCAAAGTATTGCCTGGGCTAGATGCAGTTAAAAATTTGTAATTAGATCTACAGGCGGTGTAGCTTGATTAACAGCTGGGCTACTCCGCTGACTAGCAGACACTGCTACTAGGCCCAAAGTATTGCCTGGGCTAGATGCAGTTAAAAATTTGTAATTAGCTCTACAGGCAGTGTAGCTTGCTTAACAGCTGGGCTACTCCGCTGACTAGCAGACACTGCTACTAGGCCCAAAGTATTGCCTGGGCTAGATGCAGTTAAAAATTGTTATTAGATACAAAGGCGGTGTAGCTTGCTTCAGATGGGCTACTCCGCTGACTACGAGACACTACTACTAGCCCAAAAGGATTTCCTGGGTTAGATGCAGTAAAAAATTGTTATTAGATACACAGGTGGTGTAACTTGCTTCAGATGGGCTACTCCGCTAACTACGAGACACTGCTACTAGCCCAAAATGATTGGCTGGGTTAGATGCAGTAAAAAATTGTTATTAGATACACAGGCAGTGTAGCTTGCTTTACAGCTGGGCTACTACTCTGACTAGCAGACACTGAAGCTTTGGAGCAGACCTCTGATTCCCAGGCTATAGTATGAGTAAACAGCTCTGCAGACTCAACCATCTGTGTTACCCCAAGCCATAGTGTATGTAGTTTCTTACGGTTAAAAGGGGGGGGGGTCTAGTTTCTTACGGTTAAAAAGGGGGGGGGCCCGACCCACCTAGAATTGACAATGCCAACGTCATGTACAACACAGCAAGGGGACTCCAAAAAGTGTCTCCATTTTTTCCAAAAATTGTGGCACAGACACTACTTAAGTGGCATCAATTGCCCCAGAGTTGCTTAAAATGGTTGGTGAGGTGATTTTCCAAAATCCTCAAGATTTTAGTCTCCCCAGGATGACACAGGGGTAGAAAAGTCCTTGCAGATCCATGATTTGTTCATCTTTATGAACGTGAGTCTGTCTACATTCTCAGTGCGCTTATCTGTCAGCACACCACCAGCAGTGCTGAACACACGTTCAGAGAGAACGCTGACTGTGGGGCACAACAAGATCTCCAAGGCGTGAATGGCGAGCTCAGGCTATTTTTCCAGATTGGAAGCCCAAAATGAGCAAGGGTCCAGTGACACAGTCATGGCTTCGATGTTCACTTGGAGATACTCCTGTACCATCCTCTCTAGGCGTTGACTATGTGTCAGACTTCTTGTCTCCTGTGGCTTTGCAAAGGATGGTCTAAAAATTTGGTGAAACGATTCCACAAAATTGCTGTAACCAGCAGATACGGTGTTACTGTTACGGTTTGAGTGATGAAGGCTCGACATTCCCACGGTTGGCACGTTAGAACTGTGAGATTCACTACGTGCACCACTGGTGTTTTGTGGAAAAGCAGATGTAAGATTCTGTAACAGCCTCTGCTGATACTCCTGCATGCGTGAATCCCTTTCTATGGCAGGAATTATTTCGGCAAATTTACTTTTGTACCAGGGATCTAAGAGTGTGGCAACCCCGTAGTCGGGATTACTTCGAATTCTGACAATCCGAGGGTCATGTTGCAGGTAGTGCAGCCAGAAGGCACTCATGTGTCTTGCGCATCCAGGAGGACCGAGTCCTTGTTGTGTTGGTGGCGAGGTAAGAATCATGCTTCCTTCCTCTGCCCTCTCCCCCCAACCTCGCACAACAGAAATGTGATCAAGGTCTCCCTCATCTGATGAGTCTTCCATGCCCATCGCCAGTTCATCCTCCACTTCTTCCTCGGCTCCTGCACCTTCCTCAACAGTTTGGCTGCTACCATGCACCCTCGTTAATCCCTCTCCTCCACCCTCCCATGCCTGCCACCTTAGTGCAGCCGACCGTCTGGACCTTGGAGATGTTATCCCTTCCGCATACGACTCCTCCTGTACTTCCTCCCCCTCCTCTTGTCCCACCACCTGACTCTGAATACTGTTTAAAGTGTGCTCCAGCATGTAAATGACCGGAATAGTCATGCTGATAATGGCATCGTCAGCACTAAACATCTTCGTCGCCATTTCAAAACTGTGCAGAAGGGTGCATAGGTCCCTGATCTGAGACCACTCCTGCAGCGTGATTTGCCCCACCTCTGGATCTCGTTGGCCCAGGCTATACATCATAACGTATTGCACCAGGGCTCGTCGGTGCTGCCACAGTCGCCGCAACATGTGCAGAGTTGAATTCCATCGTGTCGGCACATCGCTTTTCAGCTGGTGAACTGGCAGGCCCAACGACTTCTGTAGAGATGTAAGTCGTTGAGCTGCAGGATGCGAACGGCGGAAGTGAGCACACAGCGACCGTACCCTCTGCAGAAGGCCATCTAGTCCGGGATAGTGGGCTAAAAAATGCTGGGCAACCAGGTTCAACACGTGAGCCATACAAGGCACGTGTGTGACATTGCCCCGGCGAAGGGTGGCACCCAGGTTTGCAGCATTGTCGCACACGGCCTTCCCTGGCTGCAGGTTCAGTGGAGACAACCATTCATGAAACTCGGTATCCAGAGCTGACCACAACTCCTCAGCTGTGTGACTCACATTTCCCAGACATTTCAAAGTAAACACCGCCTTATGCCGTTGAGCCCTGCTGCCAGCATAGTAAGGAGGTGTGCAGGATTCCTTCTGCGCAGTTAGAACATGGGTGGCATTACCAGACAGGCTTTGGGTGCAGGTGGAGGACCGAGAGGAGGTTGAGGAGGCAGAAGCAGTGGAGGAACTTCTAGATAAAGAGGATTGACGCACAACTCATGGGAACGGCAAGACTTGGACAGCAGCCCCTTGTCCTGCTGTCACCATAGTTACCCAGTGCCCAGTCAGTGACATGTAACGCCCCTGTCCATGCCTACTCGTCCAAGTGTCTGTGTTGAAATGCCCCCTGTCACAAACAGAGTTTCTCAAGGAAGCGGTGATGTTGTGTGCGACACGCTGGTGTAGCGCAGGCACAGCTTTCTGGTACTGGGGCACTGCGACGGACATAAGGTCTTGAAAATCCTCTGTGTCCACCAAGCGGAAATACAGCATTTCTGTAGCCATAGCTTGCGGATGGTGAAATTCAACCTCTTAGCTTTGTCATGGCTAGGAGGAAATGGTCTTTTACTTGTCCACATCTGAGGGACCGAGGGCTGGCTGTTGTGCTTAGACGGGGTTGAGTAGGGTGTCCCCGGCAAACTGCCGGTCTGTGAGGAAGATGCAGGCGGACATGTTATGTTGCCCTGATCCAAAGGTGGTGCTCTCAATGTCGGAGAGCGCACAACACCAGCAGCTGTTTCCACTTCCAAATGAACTGACGACCTGCCAATCACACTGGCTGTTGCGAGTAAAGAGGTGGCAGGTCTGCATCCAAAAACATGTGTGACTGCTGTCCCCCTAGTCACAGAGGATGAAGAGGCCACGGATGCACAAGATGGGGCAGACGGTGGTTGGCCCGGCCCGCTAGGCCGCATTCTAGCACAGTGAGCTTCCCACTGCAACTTATGCTTCATATCCATGTGACGGTTCATGCATGAATTACTCAAACTATGGATTTTTTGGCCTCTACTTAGCTTTTGGTGACAAATGTTACAGATAACATGAGTTGGGTCATCCTTTGCGATCTCAAAAAATTCCCAGGCTATGCAAGGCTTAGAGCTCATGCGACCTGAAGAGCCACCACAACTTGTGGTCAGAGGCAGAGTTGTCGTTGAGGATGCAGTTGTTGACATGCTTCCAGTACTCCGTCTCTGTCCAGGAAGGCGTAACCTAACCTTGTCATCACTAGCATCCTCCTCCACCTCCTCTGCTGACCTCATCGACTGGCTGACTGTGGGTTGACAGTAAGTGGGATCTCCAACCTCGTCATCATCACCCTGTGTGTTCTCACACCTGTCGTCCTCAGAGCCAACCTCTTCCTGCCCTGACCGAAAAGTCAAGTTGTCGCTCCAATCAGGTATCTGAGTCTCATCATCGTCTTCCTCATTATCTCCACCAACAGGAGTTACAGTTTGGCAACGAGGGTCTACATTATGCTCAGAACCTTCTTCATCTGGGCCTGGATCCGACTCAAACAGTCTGGGCATCAGTGCAGATCATTTCCTCGTATGGATTCACAGAAGCTCTGGAGCAGACCTCTGATTCCAAGGCTATAGTATGAGTAAACAGCTCTGCAGACTCAACCATCTGTGTTACCCCATACTCAGACGGGCAGCTGGAGACTTGGGAGCTGTGAGGAAGCAAGTGCTATTGGGGTGACACCTCTGAGGACTGGAGAATTTGTGATGTTGAAGTTGAGGTGGAGGAGAGCCCACTTGAAGGAGCACTTGATATCCGTTGAAGCACCTGTTGTTTTTGTGCCTCATCTGGAATTTTTAGCGATGGGCGTGTCCGTAAGCAAGGGATCATATCACATTGTCCACGAAAAGAAGTAGACATCTTAGTTTGGCTGGAAGATGGTCTTTCTTCTGCAGATGTTACTGTTGCTTTACCACCTACCCCACGGACACAACCTTTTTTTCCCTTTCCAACACGCCTATTCACCTTTCCACCAGCATCAGGCCTTTTGCCACTCATTTTGGTGGTTAACTAATTGGCAACTCTGTAGTTGTTTGCACAAAAAACGATGGATGGAAACCGAGCAGAGCTGAGTGGCCAAACTGTGGTACTAGCCCAAAAGGATTGGCTGGGTTAGATGCAGTAAAACAATTTTCTTAGATACACAGGCGGTGTAGCTTGCTTCACAGCTGGGCTACTCCAATGACTACGAGACACTGCTACTAGGCCCAAAAGGATTTCCTGGGTTAGATGCAGTAAAAAATTAGAATTAGATACACAGGCGGTGTAGCTTCTTTCACAGGTAGGCTACTCCGCTGAATAGCAGACACTACTACTAGGCCCAAAAGGATTTCCTGGGTTAGATGCAGTAAAAAATTAGAATTAGATACACAGGCGGTGTAGCTTCCTTCACAGGTGGGCTACTCCACTGACTACCAGACACTGCTACTGTGAGAGTGTGAACTGTGATAGCAGCAGGAGAGCATTAGGACCCTGTGACTTTTGCCTGACTGAGCTCAGAGCAGGGGCAGAGCAGGAAACCCTGTGTGTTCTGAGGGTGTCCGCTGTGTGAGGGGCTAGACAGGAAGTCTGTGAGAACTGAGCTGGAACAAGACGCTGTCTCTACAAGCTTCCCTGTGGAGATTGTTAACCCCTGTCCCTGGTGAAGCTGTGTCCCTGCTTAAGAACAAATGCTGGGGAAAGCTGTGTGGCTCTTTGGAGTTTTGTGGAAGTCCATGCTGAGTGGACTAGAGACTTTGTGCTGAAGAAGCTAAGTGTCGACAGAGAAGGCAAAGAGACTGAGGAATCCATCTCTGTGATGGAGCACATGGTCGGTGGTCTGGAAAAGAGTGAGTGACTGCGAGAGGAGAGAAAGGGTCCGGTGCCTTTCACATTGAGAGGATACTGACAAGCCTTGTGAAGATATCTTCCCAGACCTTAACCTGAGGCTACAGGACTAAAGTCCCCGGCGTGTGGGCTCGGCATCGGCCGACAAGACAAGGAACCTTTGCTGCATTTGTGAACATTGATTTTGTTTTGCCGCCAAAGTTTTCTGGGACTAGCTGCAGCCACTGCGATTCACAGGCCTGTGATAGACTACATCTGAGGTTAACGGTACCGTAACTTTAAGATACCCGGGTATCCTTATAATAGGGGTATAAGAGCAATTGGTATAGTTTCATGCATTGTTATTGTTAATAGTGGTAGGATTGTGCTCAGTGTGCCATCTCGGGGGGTCCCTATAGACCGCCCTCACTAGACTGACACTGTGTTTAGGTAAAATTGTTCCAGATCTTCACATAAGCTGGAAACTTTGAGATTGGCACATTGATTTCAGCTTTTGCTGACTGTGTGTATTTAGTAGAAACAGTGTCCCAGGTAGAACCTGAGACTGATTCATGCAATACTGAATTTTAGTCTAATCCCTGTTTTAGTAAAGAAAGTGTTGTTTATTTCTGTCTCTGTCTCAGTCTGTGACTCACTGGATATCTCTCGGACCTCCGGTCATTACATTTTTGGCGTAGTCGACAGGATCCAGTGCTTGTCATGGACGGAGGTGAGGGAAGAAATGACTCTGCCGCACCAGCAGCCCCCCTGCTGGTAGCGGAACCCCTGGCAGCAGCGACGACTGTGTGAGGATATGTGCCGGTAGGAGCTTTACTCCAGCACATGCCGAAATACGACGGGCGTAACATGCCGTTGCAGGATTGGGCTGAGAGGGTCCGGAGTGTTCTGCGGATGTGTAATCTGGCCCCCGCATTACGAGCAGAGTTGGCATTAAATGCACTAGAGGGCGACGCTAGGCGGATGGTGATGGTACGTCCAGAGTCAGAGAGGAGCACGTTAGAGAAAATCTTGGAGCTGTTAGAGGGGAGTTCAGGAGGCCGGGCTCGTGTGGCCTAGCTTCGTTCCTTGTTTTCCAATCGGCCCCAAAGGGAATGTGAGACTTTGATGCAGTACTCGAACACTTTACAGGAAACATTGAATGAGGTGCAGCGACTAGACCCAGGGGCCATGGGGGCATTCCGAGAGGTAGACCGCTTGCTCCGGGATCAATTCATAACAGGGTTAGCCAATAGACTCATTCGAGACAAACTGATGGAGATGTCCCGAGCTACCCCGGAAATATCCTTCTGGCAAATTTATCGGGCCGCGGTGGAAAGGGAGGAGGGGGTGGCCGAGGGGGCAGTCGACAGTGCACAGCTGGAGGGAGGTCCGGTGCCAGTTTCAGGAGGGGGAGGACTGGTAAACGTTGTACAGGCTCTGAATGCCGAACTGAAGGAGCTAAAGCTGGAGGTGTCTAAACTCAGAGCTGGGCCGGTCCCTACTCGTACGGAAGGGCCACCCGCCCCATCCTCTGGAATGGTGGTTCCACAGTCTGCCAGGTCACCCTCCTTGAATGATCCAAGTTCTCGTCCACGAGGAGCGGTCACCTGCTGGAGGTGTGGGCGTCGGGGACACATCTCCCGGTACTGCCAGATGTCTGCAGCCCTGGAGCCTCCTTCACCGGCGTTAAACTCCCAGCCGCTGCCATGAGAGGGCGAGCAGCAGCAGCCCACTCCCCACAAAGCCCTCGACGGGAAGAACAAGATTTGTTCGCATGCAGTCCAGTGCTGGAAGTAGAGTTTGAAGGGCGGAAGATGAGATGCTTGGTTGACACAGGATCCGAATGTACCATAATGCCCTTAGAGGTGTACGAAAGGCACTTCAGTCAACTCGTGGTTCCCGAGGACGGCAGAATGATAAGGCTAACAATGGCCAACTGACTGTGAAGGGGATCGTGTGGATGCAACTGAAAATGTTTGGTCAAGAGCTGGGTCAGAAAGGGATAGTGCTGGTGGACCACACTCCTAGAAGAGGGATAGAGGTGATGCTCGGAATGAACGTTCTGCGAGATTTAAATCATCAGATGTATGCCAGGGAGGGACCCCGATACTGGGCGTGTGCTACCCACCATCGACCCACCCAGAGAATGTTACACCGTCTAGTGCTGAGTTGTGATCTCCTGAAGAGTGTGGTCCCTGGGGGTCGGGTGGGCTTGGTCCGAGTGCCATCGCGGACCACGATCTCGCTAGTGCCCCGGCATGAAGAACTCTTAATGCTACCGGTGGGGGCTGTGCAGAGACTGAATGGGTTTGAAGTACTCATCGAGCCAGCCCCAGAGAAGTCCTCGTTCGCCAAGGCGAGTGTGGCCCGGTCTCTGGCGATTGTGAAGAATGGACGGGTGCCAGTCAGATGTATCAACGTTTTAGATGAGGCTGTTACAATTCCTGCTGGGACCATTCTGGCTGAACTGTTCGTGCCAGCAGGGACGGTGCCTGACAAGACAGTGTTCGAACTTTGCCCAGATGAACAGTCTTCCTGGACGTTCGCGGTCGAAGTAGGCCGGACCGAATCTCCTACCGAAGAATGGAATGGTCATGTGATCATGGACCAGATGGGATTGGATCGGGAGGAACTGACCCCAGTGCAATTGGAGCAGCTGGAGAAGGTCTTGTGGGAATATCAAGAGACCTTTTCGCGACATGTGGAGGATTTCGGTTGTTCCCGGACGATTGAGCATGAGATTCCCACGGGGGATACTCCTCCTATTAGGGAACGTTATCGTTAAATCCCCCCAACGCTCTATCAAGAGTAGAGATGAGCGCTGTTCGACTCGAACACGAACGATTTGAAAAAAATTCTGCTGTTCGAGGTTATGTTCGATAACTGTTCGTGCACCAAAATCATAACTGGATTTTTTCTCAGTAATGATGAAAATTAATGTTAATACGCAGTTTGTGTGTACAGCGGGGCGGGGGGAGGGGCAGGGGATGGATCTCTGTAGGAATAATGAAGATCTCCATTTTTTTTTCTCTTTCCCGCATTTGCAGTGGGGAGGTGCAATCTGTCAGCCTATCAGCAGCGCACACACGGAGCGAAGTGCTTTTTTTCACACAAGCAAGGGCATGTGTCATTGGCAGTGTATGTCACATGTCTTTGCCCTATAAGACCCAGCCATTTTCCCCGTCGCCACCATTTTCTCACTGCTGCAGCTGCGTGCTAGACAGCACCGCTGTTGCTGTGTGCGCTATATCTTGTTAATTTCAAGCCAATTTTCGCACAAATCTACAGATAGCTTGGGAGTAGGGAATAGTTGTGATTGCAGTCCTTTTCAGGACTAAGTTACATCGTTCCTATCAATTTTTGCCAGGCAGGTCTGTGCCAGTGCTGTGCAAGTTTTTTTCACAGCATTTGGCTAAATCTACCAAAGCTAATCCTTTTTGGCCTATTGCAGAGTGTGTTAGTCAGTGGAGTAGCCTATCTGTGTTGCAAGCTACGCCACCTGTGTATAGAATACCAATTTTTTTTCTGCACCTAGTGAAGTAAAACCTTTTGGGCATAGCAACATTCTATTAGTCCATCTATACTGACCTCCAACACGTTGCAAATTGAATATAATTTTTTTCTGCATCTAGCTCTGAAAAAATATTTGGGCTTCTAGCAGTGTGTGGGACTTGTTCTATTAGTCCATCTATACTGACCTCCATCAGGTTGCAAACTGAATATAATTTTTTTCTGCATCTAGCTCTGAAAAAATATTTGGCCTTCTAGCAGTGTGTGGGACTTGTTCTATTAGTCCATCTATACTGACCTCCATCAGGTTGCAAATTGAATATAATTTTTTTCTGCATCTAGCTCTGAAAAAATATTTGGCCTTCTAGCAGTGTGTGGGACTTGTTCTATTAGTCCATCTATACTGACCTCCATCAGGTTGCAAATTGAATATAATTTTTTTCTACATCTAGCTCTGAAAAAATATTTGGCCTTCTAGCAGTGTGTGGGACTTCTTCTATTAGTCCATCTATACTGACCTCCATCAGGTTGCAAACTGAATATAATTTTTTTCTGCATCTACCTCTGAAAAAATATTTGGGCTTCTAGCTGTGTGTGGGACTTGTTCTATTAGTCCATCTATACTGACCTCCATCAGGTTGCAAATTGAATATAATATTTTTCTGCATGTAGCTCTGAAAAAATATTTGGCCTTCTAGCAGTGTGTGGGACTTGTTCTATTAGTCCATCTATACTAACCTCCATCAGGTTGCAAATTGAATATAATTTTTTTCTGCATCTAGCTCTGAAAAAATATTTGGCCTTCTAGCAGTGTGTGGGACTTGTTCTATTAGTCCATCTATACTGACCTCCATCAGGTTGCAAATTGAATATATTTTTTTTCTGCATCTAGCTCTGAAAAAATATTTGGCCTTCTAGCAGTGTGTGGGACTTGTTCTATTAGTCCATCTATACCCTCCTCCATCAGGTTGCAAATTGAATATAATTTTTTTCAGCATCTAGCTCTGAAAAAATATTTGGCCTTCTAGCTGTGTGTGGGACTTGTTCTATTAGTCCATCTATACTGGCCTCCATCAGGTTGCAAACTGAATATAATTTTTTTCTGCATCTAACCCATACAATAGTTTTGGCCTAATACCACAGTTTGGCCACTCAGCTCTGCTCGGTTCCCATCCATTGTTTTTTTGTGCAAACAACTCCAGAGTTGTGAATTAGTTAACCACCAAAATGAGTGGAAAAAGGCCTGCTGCTGGTGGAAAGGGGAATAGGCGTGTTGGGAAGGGGAAAAAAGGTTGTGTCCGTGGAGTAGGTGTTAAAGCAACAGTAACATCTGCAGAAGAAAGACCATCTTCCAGCAAAACTAAAATGTCTACTTCTTTTAGCGGACAATGTGATAAGATCCCTTTCTTACGGCCACGCCAATCGCTACAAATTCCAGATGAGGCACAAAAACAGCAGGTGCTTCAACGGATATCAAGTGCTCCTTTAAGTGGGCTCTCCACCACATCAACTTCAACATCACAAATGCTCCAGTCCTCAGAGGTGTCACCCCAATCGCACTTGCTTCCTCACAGCTCCCAAATCTCCAGCTGCCCGTCTGAGTATGAGGTAGAACAGATGGTTG
This sequence comes from Phyllobates terribilis, assembly GCF_046119375.1. NCBI lineage: Eukaryota > Metazoa > Chordata > Amphibia > Anura > Dendrobatidae > Phyllobates > Phyllobates terribilis. The sequence goes on along the minus strand of NW_027362763.1, from coordinate 881,116,819 downwards.
AGTCTGCAGAGCTGTTTACTCATACTATAGCCTGGGAATCAGAGGTCGGCTCCAGGGCTTCTGTGAATCCAGACGAGGAAATGATCTGCACTGATGCCCAGAATCTTTATGAGTCGGATCCAGGACCAGACGCAGAAGGTTCGGACCATAATGTAGACCCTCATTCCCAAACTGTAACTCCTGTTGGTGGAGACAATGAGGAAGACGATGATGAAACTCAAATACCTGATTGGAGCGACAACTTTAGTTTTTTGTCAGGGCAGGAACAGGTTGGCTCTGAGGACGACGGGTGTGATAACACACAGGGTGATGATGATGAGGTTGGAGATCCCACTTACTGTCAACCCACAGTCAGCCAAGAGATGAGGTCAGCAGAGGAGGTGGAGGAGGATGCTAGTGACGACGAGGTCAGGTTGTGCCTTCCTGGACAGAGACGTAGTACTGGAAGCACGTCAACAACTGCATTCTCAAACACAACTCTGCCTCTGACCACAAGTCGTGGTGGCTCTTCAGGTCGCATGGGTGCTAAGCCTTGCATAGCCTGGGCATTTTTTCAGATCGATAAAGATGACCCAACTTGTGTTATCTGTAACATTTGTCAGCAAAAGCTAAGTAGAGGCCAAAAAATACATAGTTTGAGTACTTCATGCATGAACCGGCACATGGACATGAAGCATAAGTTGCAGTGGGAAGCTCACTGTGCTACAATGCGGCCTAGCCGGCCGGGCCAACCGCCGTCTGCCACATCTTGTGCATCCGCAGCCTCTTCATCCTCTGTGACTGGGGGGACAGCAGTCACACCTTTTTTGGGACGCAGACCTGCCACCTCTTTACCCGCAACAGCCAGCGTGATTAGCAGGTCATCATTTTCTTTGGGTGGTAACACCAGCAGGTGTTCAGCGATGTCCGACATCGATAGCACCACCTTTGGATCAAGGCAACCTAACATGTCCGCCTGCATCTTCCTCACAGACCGGCAGTTTGCCGGGGACACCCTTCTCAACCCCGTCTAAGCACAACAGCCAGCCCTCAGTCCCTCAGATGTGGACAAGTAAAAGACCATTTCCTCCTAGCCATGAGAAAGCTAAGAGGTTGAATTTCACCATCTGCAAGCTCTTGGCTACAGAAATGCTGCCTTTCCGCCTGGTGGACACAGAGGATTTTCGAGACCTTATGTCCGTCGCAGTGCCGAAGTACCAGATGCCCAGTCGGCACTACTTCTCAAAGAAAGGTGTGCCTGCGCTCCACCAGCATGTCGCACACAACATCACCGCTTCTTTGAGAAACTCTGTGTGTGACAGGGTGCATTTCACCACAGACACTTGGACGAGAAGGCATGGACAGGGGCGTTACATGTCGCTGACTGGGCACTGGGTAACTATGGTGACAGCAGGACAAGGGGCTGCTGTCCAAGTCTTGCCGTCCCCACGAGTTGTGCGTCAATCCTCTTTATGTCAAAGTTCCTCCACTGCTTCTGCCTCCTCAAACTCCTCTCGGTCCTCCACCTGCACCCAAAGCCTGTCTGGTCATGCCACAAGCTTTCTAACTGTGCAGAAGGGATCCTGCACACCACCTTACTATGCTGGCAGTAGGACTCAACGTCATCAGGCGGTTTTTACTTTGAAATGTCTGGGAAATGTGAGTCACACAGCTGAGGAGTTGTGTTCAGCTCTGGAGAACCAATTTCATGAATGGTTGTCTCCACTGAACCTGAAACCAGGGAAGGCCATATGCGACAATGCTGCAAACCTGGGTGCGGCCCTTCGCCGGGGCAATGTCACACACGTGCCTTGTATGGCTCACGTGTTGAACCTGGTTGTCCAGCAATTTTTAGCCCACTATCCCGGACTAGATGGCCTTCTGCAGAGGGCACGGTCGCTGTGTGCTCACTTCCGCCGTTCGCATCCCGCAGCTCAGCGACTTACATCTCTACAGAAGTCGTTGGGCCTGCCACTTCACCGGCTAAAATGCGATGTGCCTACCCGGTGGAATTCAACTCTGCACATGTTGCAGCGACTGTGGCAGCACCGACAAGCCCTGGTGCAATACGTTCTGACGCATAGCCTGGGCCAACGGGATCCAGAGGTGGGGCAAATCACGCTGGAGGAGTGGTCTCAGATCAGGGATCTTTGCACCCTTCTGCACAGTTTTGAAATGGCGACGAAGATGTTTAGTGCTGACGATGCCATTATCAGCATGACTATTCCGGTGATTTACATGCTGGAGCACATGTTAAACAGAATTCGCAGTCAGGTGGTGGCACAAGAGGAGGTGGAGGAAGTAGAGGAGGAGGAGTTGTATGCGGAAGGGCTAACATCTGCAAGGTCCAGACGGTCGGCAGCACCAAGGCGGCAGGCATGTGAGGGTGGGGGAGATGGTTTTACCAGGGCACATGGTAGCAGCCAAACTAGTGAGGAAGGTGCAGGACCCCAGGAAGAAGTGGAGGACGAACTAATGGAAGACTCATCAGATGAGGGAGACCTTGATCACATTTCTGTTGTGCGAGGTTGGGGGGAGAGGACAGAGGAAGGAAGCATGATTGTTATCTCGCCACCAACACAACAGGGACTTGGTGCTCCTGGATGCGCAAGACACGAGTGCCTTCTTGCTGCACTACCTGCAACATGACCCTCGAATTGGGAGAATTAGAAATAATCCTGACTACTGGGTTGCCACACTGTTAGATCCCCGGTACAAAAGTAAATTTGCAGAAATAATTCCTGCCATAGAAAGGGATGCACGCATGCAGGAGTATCAGCAGAGACTGTTGCAGAATCTTACATGTGCTTTTCCACAAAACACCAGTGGTGCACGTAGTGAATCTCACAGTTCCAACTTGCCAACCGTGGGACGATCGAGTGTTCAGCACTCAAACCGTAACAGAACCACAGTATCTGCTGGTAACATCAATTTTGCGGAATCATTTCACCACTTTTTTAGCTCATCCTTTGCAAGGCCACAGGAGACAAGAAGTCTGACACATAGTCAACGCCTAGAGACGATGGTACAGGAGTATCTCCAAGTAAACATTGAAGCCATGACTGTGTCACTGGACCCTTGCTCTTTTTGGGCTTCCAATCTGGATAAATGGCCGGAGCTCGCCACTTACGCCTTGGAGATCTTGTCATGCCCCGCAGCCAGCGTTCTGTCTGAACGTGTGTTCAGTGCTGCTGGTGGTGTGCTGACAGATAAGCGCACGCGGCTCTCCACTGATAATGTAGACAGACTCACGTTCATAAAGATGAACAAATCATGGATCCGAAAAGACTTTTCTACCCCTGTGTCATCCTGGTGAGAGTAAAATCTTGATGATTGGTTAAAATCACCTCACCAACCGTTTTAAGCTTTCAAATTACTATTCATGTTTATCTGTATCTTGGCTGGAAAATAATTTGGGCTTTGTAGCAGTGTGCAGTACTGATTCTATTAGGCCATCTATACTAAGCTCCACCAGATTTAAAATTACTAATCATGTTTATCTGTATCTTGGCTGGAAAATAATTTGGGCTTTGTAGCAGTGTGCAGTACTGATTCTATTAGGCCATCTATACTAAGCTCCACCAGCTTTAAAATTAATAATAATTTTTAGCTGCATCTAGCCCGGAAAATAATTTTGGGGCTCCGAGATGCGCAAGACACATAAGTGCCTTCTTGCTGCACTACCTGCAACATGACCCTCAGATTGTCAGAATTCGAAGTAATCCTGACTACTGGGTTGCCACACTCTTAGATCCCCCACACTCTTCGATCAACCTTTTCATTTTAATAAAGACCAAAAAAATGGTCATTTTTGAAATTATAAGCATTAGCAGGTTATTAAAAACTGAAATCAAACAGTTTTCAACTCAAAACTTTATTCTAGGTGATGTTACATTTGCACATAGGACCCCTTGTTCGAAAGGAGCTTCTGAACTCTCTCGTCCATTGAATTTGTCAGATTTTGGATGGTTTCTGCTTCAGTTGTTTTGCATGAGGACAGAATACCCTCCCAGAGCTGTTGCTTAGATGTGAACTGCCTCCCGCCATCATAGACACTCCTTTTGATGATGCTCCAGAGGTTCTAAATGGGGTAGAGGTCAGGGAAGCATGGGGGTCACACCGTAAGTTTGTCCCCTTTTATGCCCATATCAGCCAGAGATGCAGATGTGTTATGTGCAGCATGAGACGGTGCATTATCATGCATGAAAATGATCTTGCTGTGGAATACACGGTTCTTCTTCTTGAACCATGGCAGGAAGTGCTGTTTGAGAAACTCCACATACATTATGGAGTTCATCTTTACCCCTTCAGGGATCCTAAAGGGGCCGACAATCTCTCTCCCCATGATTCCAGCCCAAAACATTACTACACCTCCTCCTTGTTGGCGCTGTAGCCGTGTTTGCTTGGGGTGTCCATCAACCAGCCATCCTCCACTCCATCCATCTGGACCATCGAGCGTTGCACGGCACTCATCCGTGAACAAAACAGTTTTGAAATCAGTCTTCATGTAATGTTTGGCCCACTGGAGCCGTTTCTGCTTGTGTGCAGTGGATAGAGGAGGTCGACAGGATGGCATACACACAGCTGCAAACCTCTGAAGGACCCTGCATCTTGTTGTTCGGGGGACGTTGGAGGCACCAGCAGCTTCAAAAACTTGGCTGCTGCTATGACAAGGCTTTTTTGCCGCTGCTCTTTTAACCTGACTTAATTGCCTGTAGGAAAGAGTCCTGAATTTGCCCTTATCAGCACTCACATGTGTGTACTGTGAATCAGCTACATACTTCTTGATTGCCAAGACACTTCATCCTGATCATCGCACAATGTTGATTGTAGTCATGCCTTGACCTAACACTCCACAATTTGTTGCTTCTCAGCAGCCGACACATCCTTTTTCTTTCCCATTTTGGCAGAAAATGTAGGCTGCTTAATAATGTGGGACAGCCTTCTTAAGTAGTCTTGCCTTTCATTGGACACACCTGCCAAACTAATTAGCACAGGTGTCTGCAATTGCTTACAGTGATATAAAGAGCCCTGACACACATCACCATCAATGAGTTTAACTGACAAACAAACAAATTCTTCCCTTATCACTCCTAAACACTTTTTGCATAATAATTTGGAACACAGTGTACATGTGCTTTTCCACAAAACACCAGTGGTTCACGTAGTGAATCTTACAGTTCTAACTTGCCAACCGTGGTCTGTATGGAGTTGTTCAATAAAGGGCCCAAAATTAAGATAACATAGACGGGAGAGGTCTCTATGAATAGGAATTCCCAAGAATTTGATACCCTGTGAGGGCCAGGCAAAGGGAAAGTTGGACTGGATGGAATCCTGTATGCATTTGGGGAGGGAGACATCGAGGGCCTCAGACTTCGCTGTATTGATTTTAAAATTTGACCATGTAACAAAGTGATCTATTTCAGCCATAACAGCCTGCTGATGGATATATGTGATTGACATCATCAGCAAATGCAGAGCACTTGTACTCGTGCCTCCCACCTCAATCCACCTAATATTGGGGTTATGGCGAATTGATGAGAGCAGGTGCTCCGTCACTAGGATATATAAGAGAGGGGACAGAGGACATCCCTGCCTTGTCCCATTGGTGATTATGAAAGGTGATGAAAATGTTCTGACGTGCCCCCTGGGCCTTGGGACATCCGGAGCCGGACCCTTTTTGGTGGATGCTGGTGGTTGTAGTCTCCGTGGCGGCGACCCGGTTCCGTGGCTCAGGGCGGTCAAAGCAGTGGCGGAACTATTTATGTGGTTTTGATGTTTAAATGTCCGACTACGCCACCCGTGGATTGCGGTCACAGTGAACCGCCGCTGCAGGGCAGACCGCTGAGGCTGGTGTTGTGGGTGCAGCAGAGCGTAGCATAACTCCCCACGGGAGGAGTATAGCCTCAGGGCAGTGTATGCGGAGGATGGGGGTGATGGTGCAGGGCAGCAGCAGTAACGACACGGAGTCAGTGATGCAATCCAGGGCCTTTACTCACAGTTCTTATTATCCAGACCACTTCTGCAGGTAACGGCTGCCCACGTCGTACTGTGCTCACCAGGTGAGGGGCTCAGACAACTCCCAGATAACTTTGGAGCGCTTCACAGGACCCCCTTTGTGTGTCCTTTGTCTGGCCTTTCTTACCAACCCTTCTGTCCGGCTGCCTCGGGCCTCCTCTTGGTAAACTTGGCGCCAGTTTTCCTGACCCCATGTGCTGTCCTCCTCCGGATTCTAGCTGAGGGTCGTTTCCCGCCTCCTCTAGTTTCGGGGACCGGTCTCCCCCTTTGGCCTGACCCCTCCACGCAGGTGGATTCGGGCGTGCGGTGGCGACTCGCCCGTCCACACCCCTGGGATCCCTTCGTTCCTCGTTCCTGGAGCCTCCTCCGCTTCTCTTCCTTCCTTCTCCCTCTTCCAGGCCTGGGCCTCTGTTACTAGGCCCGCTTCTGGAGCAGAGCTCATGCAGAGCCCCTGCTCCCTGTCACTTCTGCTCAGACTTCTCTGCACTGAACTAAGATGGTGCCCACCTTTTATACTCCCTTCTCAATGCACCCAGGAACTGCTTCCTCCCTGCTCCTGCACTACAGGGTTCCCCTTCCTCAGTGTTCCCTCCCCCCACTCCAGCCAGGGACAGGGACTGTCGTGCCCATCTCAGGGGCATATTGGTCGCCCTGCCCCACGGCAATGTGGTGTAATGCATGCAGGTGTTGGGGTCCTGATCCACACTCCATCCTTACCTGAGAGTGAGATATCACACCTCTGGGTGAGGTGCAATACCTCTGCAGCAAACCGAGCCCTCGGGGTGCTACAGTTCCATTTATCTTCAGCCTAGGTGACGCATTGCGATACAGGGCCGTGATTTTGGCTATAAAAGGGTCCCCTAGACCCCTACCCCAAGCTTTTTAAGAGAATAATATATGGCGTGCCAGGAGACTCCATGGAATGCTTTCTCAGCATCCAACGAGAGTATCTAATTACAAATTTTTAACTGCATCTAGCCCAGGAAATACTTTGTGCCTAGTAGCAGTGTCTGCTAGTCAGCGGATTATCCCGGCTGTTAAGCAAGCTACACCGCCTGTAGTTTGGACACTTAATTTTTTCAAAGGAAATGCTTAGGGACCACGGGATACTCAGTGAAGAGCATCAGGAGGCACCCCAAGGCATAGGGGCTGGGACTGGCGGTAGGACGCCTTGCGGTGGACAGCCGAGCTCGATCCTTATAAAAGCTTTTTAACTGCAGCAGCTTTAGTGGACGCTACTGGAGCTGGAATTACACGGCTGCTGGCATGAGACTTGCCCTTCAATAGATCCTTGTAAAAGGATTTAAAGTGTATTCATTCAAATTAGAGAGACAATTTAAATTAAAAAGCTTAGAACTGCCTCCACCACAGGGGGGCTCGCTCGACCCACCAGCGGACAGGCACCAGTATTGGGAGAGGGGGGCTGGCCGTCAGGGTCCACCGCGGCTCTGGCACAAACCCGGCGACACGGAGGTGGCACGGGCAGGAATGGACTGGCCGTGTCGGCTTCTCACTTTTTGGATTTTAGAAGGGCATGACATGCCTATATCTGTGTCTCCCCCTCCTTTTACTCCTCTACCTCTTTTCTTTTCGCATGACTATATGTACTTGTCACTTTTCCATGTGTTAGTTGTGTCTTCTGAGCAGTTTGTCAGCTTTTGGACACCTTTGAAGGTGTTTTCTATGTGTTTCTATGTGTTTTTGTTTGCCTGGTTTTAACTGTGTTCGACGAACAGTTCGACGAACAGTTCGACGAACAGTTCGGCGAACACAAGGGTGTTCGACGAACCGAACCGAACTCGAACACTACGGGGGTGGCTCAACACTAATCAAGAGGTGAAGCGCATGGTGGCCAGTATGCTTGACAACCAAGTGATCCGAGAGAGCCAGAGCCCCTGGGCGGCCCCTGTGGTCTTGGTGCGGAAGAAGGAGGGGACCCTTCGGTTTTGTGTGGACTATCGCAAATTGAATGCTCACATGGTGAGGGACGCATATCCATTACCTCGCATAGAAGAGTCTCTGTCGGCATTGGGTCGGGACAAATATTTCTCGACGTTGGATTTAGCAAGTGGCTATTGGCAGGTACCAATGGCCGAAAAAGATCGGGCCAAGACAGCGTTTGTCCTACCAATGGGGCTCTATGAATTCAACCGGATGCCCTTCGGGCTCACTAACGCCCCGGGAACTTTTCAACGCCTGATGGAACATTGCTTAGGCGATCTGAATTTTGAATCAGTCCTGATATACCTAGATGACATTGTGGTGTTCGCAACCTCATTTGAAGACCATCTTGAGAAGTTACGTCAAGTTCTCCGGCAGCTCAGTTGTTATGGCCTAAAAATAAAACCAAAGAAGTGCCAACTGTTACAGAGTCAGATTGAGTATTTAGGTCACATGGTGACTCCGGACGGGGTTCTGCCCGCGACCAGTAAGGTCATGGTTGTGCAGGAGTGGCCACCCCCCTGTACCCTGCGAGAGGTTCCGGCCTTCTTAGGTTTAGCGGGGTACTATCGACGATTTGTACCTAAGTTTTCACAAGTAGTGAGTCCCCTGAATGAGCTCTTAAGAGGGACGGCACAAGGTCCCCAAAATCGCCCCATCCCATGGGGACCCCAGCAGCAAAAGGCATTTGAAGAGGTGAAGGCCGCCCTAACGAGTGCTCCGTTGTTAGCGTATGCCCGGTTTGATTCCCCTTTCCTGTTATACACCGATGGCAGTCTGAATGGGCTGGGGGTGGTACTAGCACAAGTGCAGGATGGTCAGGAGCGAGTAATCGCCTATGGCAGCAGGTCTTTAAGAGACACTGAACGCAACCCAGCTAACTACAGCACGTTTCGCCTAGAGCTACAGGCCCTGGTGTGGGCGATGACAGAACAATTTGCCGAGTATTTAACGGGAGCTGAGGTGCTAGTCATGACTGATAATAACCCTCTGGCTCACCTAGAAAATGCAAAGCTGGGAGCGTTGGAGCAGTGGTGGGTCGCTCGCCTTGCTAAGTTTAACTATCGAATTAAGTTTCGCTCTGGGAAAAACACCCTCGGATTGGACGAAGGACCAGAACAATTGCCCTGACATTGCACTAATGCGCAATTGGGTACAAAAAGGGGTCTGGCCGCGTGCAGAGGAAAAGGCCCAGCTGTCCGTGGAAGGAATGAAACTACTGCGACAGTGGGATAAGTTGTGTGTGGAACAGGGCCTCTTGTACCGTAAGGTGTACCTGCCATCTGAGCAGCAGTACCGGTACTAGCTAGTAATCCCTATGGGGATGGGTCCGGTGGTCGCTCGCGAGGCGCATGAGAAGGGGGCCCACTTTGGGAGTGAAAAGACACTCCAGTGGCTACAGCGAGTCCTCTATTGTCCTGAATTGGGGGGGGATGGTGACAGAGGCGTGTCGGCAGTGTCGGGTCTGTGGGCTCAGTAAGAGCCCTGAGCAGTGGGCGCCCACGCAATCTATTAAGACTTCCGCTCCTTTAGAGCTGCTCATGATTGACTATGTCTTGATAGGATACTCAACGTCTGGGTATTCCTATTGCTTGGTAATGACAGACCACTTCACCAAGTATGCTGTAGTAGTGCCGACAAGAGATCAGACGGCGGAGTCGGCGGCTGAAGCCGTGTGTCTAAATTTCATCCAAGTGTTTGGGTGTCCGCAAAGAATACACTCGGATCAGGGGGCATGTTTTCAGGGGGCATTGATGAAGGAGTTGTACCAGCTGTATGGTGTCGCACAGTCGAGAATGACACCTTACCATTCCCAAGGTAACAGAGCTTGTGAGCGCTAAAGTCTGACTCTGTTGCAGATGTTGAGGACGCTAGAGGGTTAAGGACAGGTACGCTGGCCTGAGTATCTTCCCGAATTGATGTGGGCCTACAATAATAGAGTGCACAGCACTACTGGCTACTCACCACACATGTTGATGTTCGGGAGGCCAGGGCAGAACATTGAGGATTTGAGCATGCCAGATCCCTCCTCCAATCCCCCTCGGGCTGCATCAGAATGGGTTCGGGAACACCGACGGCGATTGAGGGTGGTGTATCAGGTAGTGGGTGATTGACTCAGTCAGGTGACCCATAGGGACACGCGTCCCATGCAAACCGAGCCTTTCTCCCCGGGGGATAGAGTGTTGGTGAGAATCAAGCGACGGTTTGGAAAGCTGAGTGAACGGTGGGAGGTGACTCCATACCTGGTAAAAAAACTGGTGAGCCCTGAGATTCCATTATACGAGGTCGAGCCGGTGGGGACAGGGGAACCATCCCGTAATCTTCATCGTAACATGCTACAACGGTGCTGGTTTAAAGATGCCGTCCCCGTTTCCACGGAACCACAGGCCGTGTCCCGAGGGGAGGGCATCCCTAATGCTCTTGAATTTGATAGTGGGTCTGCCTCTGCGCCTGTTTACTTGCCCCCTGCGATCAATCTGTCCCCGTGTGGAGAGAGTATTGAGAATGTGGTATGTCCTTCAGAGAATGGGGAATCAGGTCAGTTACCTGATCCATATGATGTGGCACAGGGCGCCACACCTCAGGAGAGAGCAGCCTCATTGGCTCCCGTTGAAGAGACTTCTGCCCCCTCGGGAGCCGAGCCTTTTGGGATGGGTCCCAGGAGAACTACTCGAGCTTCGGTGGGTATACCTCCACAGCGCTATGCACAAGACGACTTTGAGTGGGGAGGTGTGTCGAGGACACCAACCTCTAGTGGGGTGGCATGTGAGAGTGTGAACTGTGATAGCAGCAGGAGAGCATTAGGACCCTGTGACTTTTGCCTGGCTGAGCTCAGAGCAGGGGCAGAGCAGGAAACCCTGTGTGTTCTGAGAGTGTCTGCTGTGTGAGGGGCTAGACAGGAAGTCTGTGAGAACTGAGCTGGAACAAGACGCTGTCTCTACAAGCTTCCCTGTGGAGATTGTTAACCTCTGTCCCTGGTGAAGCTGTGTCCCTGCTTAAGAACAAGTGCTGAGCTGGGGAAAGCTGTGTGGCTCTTTGGAGTTTTGTGGAAGTCCATGCTGAGTGGACTAGAGACTTTGTGCTGAAAGAGCCAAGTGTCGACTGAGAAGGCAAAGAGACTGAGGAATCCATCTCTGTGACGGAGCACGTGGTCGGTGGTCTGGAAAAGAGTGAGTGACTGCGAGAGGAGAGAAAGGGTCCGGTGCCATTCACATTGAGGGGATACTGACAAGCCTTGTGAAGAGATCTTCCCAGACCTTAACCTGAGGCTACAGGACTAAAGTCCCCAGCGTGTGTGCTCAGCATCAGCCAACAAGACTAGGAACCTTTGCTGTATTTGTGAACGTTGATTTTGTTTTGGCGTCAAAGTTTTCTGGGACTAGCTGCAGCCACCGCGATTCACAGGCCTGTGATAGACTACATCTGAGGTTAACGGTACCGTAACTTTAAGATACCCGTGTATCCTTATAATAGGGGTATAAGAGCAATTGGTATAGTTTCATGCATTGTTATTGTTAATAGTGGTAGGATTGTACTCAGTGTGCCATCTCAGGGGTTCCCTTTAGACCGCCCTCACTAGACTGACACTGTGTTTAGGTAAAATTGCTCCAGATCTTTAGAATAATTCACATAAGCTGGAAACCTTGAGATTGGCACATTGATTTTAGCTTTTGCTGACTGTGTGTATTTAGTAGGGACAGTGTCCCAAGTAGAACCTGAGACTGATTCATGCAATACTGAATTTTAGTCTAATCCCTGTTTTAGAAAAGAAAGTGTTGTTTATTTCTGTCTCTGTCTCAGTTTGTGACTCACTGGATCTCTCTCGGACCTCCGGTCATTAAACTACTAGGCCCAAAAAGATTTCCTGGGTTAGATGCATTTAAAAATTAGAATTAGATACACAGGCGGTGTAGCTTTCTTCACAGGTGGGCTACCCCGCTGACTACGAGACACTGCTACTATGCCCAAAAAGGATTTACTGGGTTAGATGAAGTAAGAAATTGTTATTAGATACACAGGTGGTGTAGCTTGCTTCAGATGGGCTACTCCACTGACTACCAGACACTGCTACAGGCCCAAAAGCATTGGCTGGCTTAGATGCAGCAAAAAATTGGTATTAGATACACAGGTGGTGTAGCTTGCAACACAGATAGGCTACTCCAATGACTAACAGACACTGCTACAGGCCCAAAAGGATTGGCTGAGCTACATTTCGCCAAATGCAATGAAAAACACTTGCACAGCACTGGCACAGACCTGCCTGGCAAAAAGTGCTATGAACTGCTGTAACCCAGCCCTCAAAAGGACTGCAATTACAACTAGTCCCTACTCCCTAAACCTATCTCTCTATGTACAGTGGTGGCCAAAAGTATTGGCACCCCAGCAATTCTGTCAGATAATACTCAGTTTCTTTCTGAAAATGATTGCAATCACAAATTCTTTGGTATTATTATCTTCATTTAATTTGCTTGCAAGGAAAAAACACAAAAGAGAATGAAGCAAAAATCAAATCATTGATCATTTCACACAAAACTCCAAAAATGGGCCAGACAAAAGTATTGGCACCCTCAGCCTAATACTTGGTTGCACAACCTTTAGCCAAAATAACTGCGAACAACCGCTTCCGGTAATCATCAATGAGTTTCTTACAATGCTCTGCTGGAATTGTAGACCATTCTTCTTTGGCAAACTGCTCCAGGTCCTTGATATTTGAAGGGTGCCTTCTCCAAATTGCCATTTTGAGATCTCTCCACAGGTGTTCTATGGGATTCAGGTCTGGGCTCATTGCTGGCCACCTTAGAAGTCTCCAGTGCTTTCTCTCAAACCATTTTATAGTGCTTTTGGAAGTGTGTTTTGGGTCATTGTCCTGCTGGAAGACCCATGACCTCTGAGGGAGACCCAGCTTTCTCACACTGGGCCCTACATTATGCTGCAAAATTTGTTGGCAGTCTTCAGACTTCATAATGCCATGCACACGGTCAAGCAGTCCAGTGCCAGAGGCAGCAAAGCAACCCCAAAACATCAGGGAACCTCTGCCATGTTTGACTGTAGGGACCGTGTTCTTTTCTTTGAATGCCTCTTTTTTTTCCTGTACACTCTATGCTGATGCTTTTTCCCAAAAAGCTCTACTTTTGTCTCATCTGACCAGAGAACATTCTTCCAAAATGTTTTAGGCTTTCTCAGATAAGTTTTGGCAAACTCCAGCCTGGCTTTTTTATGTCTCAGGGTAAGAAGTGGGGTCTTCCTGGGAATCCTACCATACTTTCCCTTTTCATTCAGACGCCGACGGATAGTACGGGTTGACACTGTTGTACCCTTGGACTGCAGGGCAGCTTGAACTTGTTTGGATGTTAGTCGAGGTTCTTTATCCACCATCCGCACAATCTTGCGTTGAAATCTCTCGTCAATTTTTCTTTTCTGTCCACATATAGGGAGGTTAGACACAGTGCCATGGGCTTAAAAACTTCTTGATGACACTGCGCATGGAAGACACAGGAACATTCAGGTCTTTGGAGATGGACTTGTAGCCTTGAGATTGCTCATGCTTCCTCACAATTTGGTTTCTCAAGTCCTCAGACAGTTCTTTGGTCTTCTATCTTTACTCCATGCTCAATGTGGTACACACAAGGACACAGGACAGAGGTTGAGTCAACTTTAATCCATGTTAACTGGCTGCAAGTGTGATTTAGTTATTGCCAACACCTGTTAGGTGCCACAGGTAAGTTACAGGTGCTGTTAATTACACGAATTAGAGAAGCATCACATGATTTTTCAAACAGTGCCAATACTTTTGTCCACCCCCTTTTTTAGGTTTGGTGTGGAATTGTATCCAATTTGGCTTTAGGACAATTCTTTTTGTGTTTTTTCATTGAAGACAAATTAAATGAAGATAATAATACCAAAGAATTTGTGATTGCAATCATTTTCAGAAAGAAACTGAGTATTATCTGACAGAATTGCAGGGGTGCCAATACTTTTGGCCACCACTGTAACTGGAAATTCGCTCGCAATTCACAGTTATACTGTATAGCGCCCACAGCAGCAGCGGTGCCGTCTAACACTCAGCTGCAGCAGTGAGAAAATGGTGGCGACGGGGAAAATGGCTGGGTCTTATAGGGCAAGGACATGTGACATACACAGCCAATGACACATGCCCTTGCTTGTGTGAAAAAAAAGCACTTCGCTGCATGTGTGCGCTGCTGATAGGCTGACAGACTGCAACGCCCCACTGTAAATGCGGGAAAGAAAAAAAAAATGGAGATCTTCATTATTTCTGCAGAGATCCATCCCCTGCCCCTCCCCCCGCCCACTCTACACTGAAACTGTCTATTAACATTGATTAATAATCAATTGTGAAAAAATCCAGTTACGCTTTTGGTGCACGAACAGTTATCGAACATAACCTCAAACAGCCAAATTTTTTGCAAATCGTTCGAGTTCGTCGAACGGCTCGAACACCGCCCAAAACAGCTCGAATTTGAGATTGGCGAACAGTTTGAGTCGAACAACGCTCATCTCTAGTCAACAGAAACACAATAGTGTATTTCTCTTTGATTAACAAATCTAATTGTCTGGTTGATTAAGATTATAGGCTGTATCATCACACAGATTTTCTGCAGTATTTCTACACGTTAGGTAACTTAGACTACTTGCATTTGTTTAATGTGTTTTTGAGTGCTTTTTTTAAAATGCATTTTTATCTGTTTATGACACTGCGGTTTTTGTCTCTTTTTGGTATGTCATGTTTTAAATAGAGCTTCTTTGCTTTTGCTATTACCTGTTATTTGGCTTTGGTAAAACTTAATTTATACAGTGTGATTACATACATTTTTATAGAGTGTGATTACATACATTTTTAGAGTGTTTCAGTAGTATAAGTATTTTTTACTGCACCTAATGCAATACTATGAGGAAAATAAAACAGAGCGTACCCGCAAGAGAAATTGACATGTTGCAGATTTCAAACACGCACGGCAAGTCAGTTTACGTTATTTAAAAAAAACTGTGGGCATGATATTTCTTTAAATCCACCACTTTTTTGCAACTGTAAGATGCTCTGTTTTTTTGCTCTGTAAAAATGTCAAAAACTTACCAAAAATTAATTGTCGGAACTTAACCTATGAGCAAAACCTGGCCACTTTTAACCTTGTAACAGGTCTTCTTCAAAGTCCCAGATAACATCTTGAGGGCTTGTGGAGATGGCCGGAATTTCAGTCCGAGTGTGATCCGACAAGCCATCTGATTGGACTCGGACTCTAGAAGGCCGTGCACATGTCTGATTTTTTTTCTTGGACAGAGGCAGTCCGGGAAAAAAAATCGCAGCATGCTCAAGTTTGATTAATACTCGGATCGCACTCAGTCATACAAGTCAATGAGTCCATGGAAAACATCCCACTGCGCTCGGATGGCATTCGAGCGCAGTCCGATTTCCATGGACTCATACAATGGAGAAGATGGAGAAATTTTATTCTCCATCTTCTCCTCATCCAAGAGAATGGATCATACTATGATTACACTCTGAGAATAATTAGCATAACCGGCCCGATTCTTTCGGCTGGGAGAATATACGCTGGGGTGACCCTACTTCATAACTTTTAATTTATGAACTAAAAATGAATGATAGAAAATACATTTTAATTATCCTAAATATATAAATACATTATTTAATATTAAAGATAACTATATATTTTAAACATGGTTATAATAAAAGAAAATTTAAGATACAAGCATGATTTTTTTTTACTTTGAATTGAAACTAAAAGTAAAAAATAATATGTGGAATAAATAATACTTCATATGAACAAAAATGTATCAACACAACAGCATGAACAGCAAACATCCTCAACATTTTTACCAATATATTGCTTGTAACTGCAATGAAGCTGTGGTTGTAGATTGCAAAACTTTTTTAATACTCAGACCATGTGTTGTTGATACATCCACTTAAGCAATAAGCACCATGCTAACCTGGTATGGTCTGATTTTGTGATATATAGACTACTGCTCAGTCAGAAGTAGAGATGAGCGAACCTGACCTTAAAGGTTTGGTGTTCGCACCAGACACTGAGTGTTCGGTGCTAAACGCCGCACACAGACTTCTCCCAGAAGACCATTTTAATGTTCAAAGTTCCGGGGAAAGTCCAGATGAGAGAGAGAGATTTTTTCCGGCTCCAAAGTTCGGGTCCCCTTTGCTTTCAATGGGGTTTGGGTTCTGGTTAAAGTTCGGGTACACTTCTGTTAGCCGAACCTAACTTTGGACTAAAGTTTGGGTCGGGTACCACAGGTCCACTCATCCCTATTCAGATGTATATAAATAATAAATGTATATGTAAATAATAGAATTCAGTATACTTACCTAGCCCCTCTTTCGGTGTGCGCATGCGCCTCTCCCCACCTGCTGCCTCCGCTCGTGCTCTGGCATCTTTAGGTGGGTGTGCGCATGACCGGGAGCCTGGGCAACACGTCCTCGCTCCTGTCCATGCACACTACTCCCCTGACAGCCCGGGACATGCGGATGGCACTGCGGGTATTGGGGTATTGGCGCATGCGCCATTGGCCCATATGGTGATTGGCTATAATATGCACATGTGACTCTGGTCACATGGTTGAAAGGTCCCGGAAGGTACTGCCGCGTTATTATTCATCACTATTCCTTGGTGATCGGCTGCAATATGCACATGTGACTTCGGTCACATGCTTAAAAGGCCCTAGAACAGGGGTCTCAAACACGCGGCCCGCGGGCCGCATGCGGCCCCTCTGGCTGCTTCATGCGGCCCGCAGGCACATAGACCCCCATAACGATCGCGGCTCTCTCCAGCAGCCTCCGCCATCAGTGCCGTAGTGCAGTGTATTGCTGCGCAGAGACCGGCTCTCTGCACAATAATACCAGTGTCAGCCGCCGGCCTATCAGAGGCCAGCAGCTGACATCTGCGTCCCAGCGCAGCAGCATATGACATCACTGCCATGCGCCGAGGGAACGGAGGACAGGTGATAATAATCTTTTTTTTTTTTTTTTCTGTCATGTCTATGTGAAATACCTGGGGAGGGAACCTGTGCACAGTATATGGGGGGGGGGGGGGACCTGTGCACAGTATATGGGGGGAAGGGAACCTGTGCACAGTATATGGGGGGAGGGAACTTGTGCACAGTATATGGGGGGGGGGACCTGTGCACAGTATATGGGGGGGTGACCTTTGCGCAGTATATGGGGGGGTGACCTGTGCGCAGTATATGGGGGGGTGACCTGTGCGCAGTATATGGGGGGGTGACCTGTGCGCAGTATATGGGCAGGTGACTTGTGTGCGCTATATGGGGGGGTGACCTGTGCGCACTATATGGTGGGGTGACATGTGCACAGTATATGGGGGGGTGACCTGTGCGCAGTATATGGGGGGGTGACCTGTGCGCAGTATATGGGGGGGTGACCTGTGCGCAGTATATGGTGGGGTGACCTGTGCACAGTATATGGGGGGGTGACCTGTGCGCAGTATATGGTGGGGGTGACCTGTGCGCAGTATGGGGGGGGTGGACCTGGATGGGGACCTGGATGTGGGACGTGTCTGCAATATGGCGACCTGGATGGGGGACGTGTCTGCATTATGGGGACCTGGATGGGGGACGTGTCTGCAATATGGCGATCTGGATTTGGGATGTGTCTGCAATATGGGGACCTGTTCAAAAGGTGTATAGAAAAAAAAATGGTATCACTAAAAATGTCACATTGTCCTGCAAATAATTCGGCCCCCCAAATTAAATGTTTTTCCGTGTGTGGCCCATATACCCAGCTGAGTTTGAGACCCCTGCCCTAGAAGGTACTGCTGCCTTACTATTCATCACCACCCCTTGAAAAAGAAAACAAAACATACGTTGGGGGCTGCGTTTGATTATTTAGGAGGGGTCTTACTGCCAAAAGGGTAAGATTACACTAGCCACATGGCTATGACCACTGATAAAATGTGCTGACTTTGTGAGGTTGCATTTTGTCTAATCGACAGACATTTTGATTGTACTTTATGTAATCAAGATCTTTGGGGATGTTTTAATGTGCAACCTCCTTGTATCTTTACTTACCTGTGCAGTAAAATTAACCCTCCATATATCTAGCAATTATCATCTTCTTCTTTGTTTTTTATTGTTTTTTTTCTGGTTTTTTTGCATTTTTCTGTCTTTATTGATATATATTTGATGAACCACCCATTCCGGTCGATCAGTGCTTTTAATATTTGATCCATTTTAAATATTTGAATAATATTTTTTTTACTTTTCCAATTAAACTCTTTTGCTTTTTCTCCATGTTAATATCAGATGAACCGTACATCAGTCTGCCAGAAGAAAAAATCTGAAGGATAAAAAAAAATAAGCTCGCTGACATTTCCTTCTACATTACAGGCAACCACATGATTCTCTAATCTCAGACCTCGGCAAACAACTCTACATAGCTCAGCATCCTTTACATAGGTCTTCAATATTAGTTTGGTGGGATTCTATATCTTGGATCCCTACATAACGTGTAGCTTAAAAATACCATTGAACTTGTGCATTAGGTCAGGGCCCCACTATCAGTATTTGGTCAGTATTCGGTGAGTATTTTTCAGGAGTGGGAGCCAAAACCAGGTGAGGAACAATCAGAGAAAAGATATAATAGAAACAAGTCACCAATTCTGCATTTATCACCCACTCCTGGTTTTGGCTCCCACTCCTGAGAAAAAATACTGGCCAAATACTGATAGTGGGGCCGTGGCCGAAGTCAAATACTTTGTGTAACGGGTCTGGGAGGCGGAACCTCTGAGCTACTATACAAGGGGGCGGTCCTTGTAAGGGAGCGGGTGGCGACCAGGCAGGCAGTCACAGCAGGTGACCGGGACAGTCTCTAGAAGAACGGGCAGGAGGTCACGGCAAGTGACCGGGGCAGTCTCTGGATGAACGGGCAGATGGTCACGGCAAGTGACCGGGGCAGTCTCTGGGTGAACGGGCAGATGGTCACGGCAAGTGACCGGGGCAGTCTCTGGGTGAACGGGCAGATGGTCACGGCAAGTGACCGGGGCAGTCTCTGGGTGAACGGGCAGATGGTCACGGCAAGTGACCGGGGCAGTCTCTGGGTAAAGGGTTGGTACGACCTGTGGCGGCTGATGGTAGACGTGAGCTCCCAGGTGAGCAGGCGAGAGTCTCTGGATAAACGGGTGGTCACAGCATGTGACGGCGGAGCCTCCAGGAAGACCAACAGACAGGCGGCAGATGAGCGCTCCCAGGTGAGCGGGCAGAAGTCTCTGGACAGGCGGGTGGTCACAGCACGTGACGGCAGAGCCTCCAGGTAGGCTAGCAGACAGGCAGCAGATGAGCGCTCCCAGGTGAGCGGGCAGGAGTCACTGGACAGGCAGGTGGTCACAGCACGTGACGGCAGAGCCTCCAGGTAGGCTAGCAGGCAGGTAGCAGATGTGCGCTCCCAGGTGAGCGGGCAAGCTGGTCCATAGACAGACTGACAAGAGTTGGAAGGCAGACCGTCGGACCTCAGGCAAGCAGGCAGGTAGTTGATGTGCGCTCCCAGGTGAGCGGGCAAGCTGGTCCTTAGACAGACTGACAGGAGTAGTAAGGCAGACCGTCGGACCACAGGCTAGCAGGCAGGTAGCAGAATATCAGGCAGGAATAAGACAGCAAGCTGGCAGGAATCTGGCAGGTATCTGGCAGGTAACTGGCAACGGGACCTGAGGGCTGAAGCAGAGTAGTGAACAGTGCAACAACATTGCTCGGGCACCTCCATTTTGGAGGAGGTGCCTTATATATGGTGAAGTCCTCCGGCCATTGGCCGGGGACTCCTTAGGACTGCGCGCGCGGCCCCTTTAAGAGGGAGGGAGAGCGCGCGCGCGCCCTAAGCACAGTGGCCGGGAAGGAGCGCGCGCTGCCAGCAGAGTGGGAGGAGGACGCCGGGCACGGAGCAGAGAGGTGAGGGGAACAGCGTCTCTGCCTAGCAGAGGGCAGGGACGCCGGCGCTACAGTACCCCCCCCTTTAGGCCCCCCCTTTTTTAGGCCAGACAGAAATTTAGCAAGGATGAGCGGGGCATGGATGTTCTCCCGGGGCTCCCACGTTCTCTCCTCAGGACCAAACCCCTTCCAATCTACTAGAAAAAAGGTCTTTCCTCTTACGCTTTTGGTGGCAAGAATGTTCTCTACCTCAAACTCGTCCTCAGCAGAAACCGGAGCAGGAGGCGTACCTGTAGACTTGGAAAAAGAGTTAAGTACCACAGGTTTGAGGAGAGATACATGGAAGGAGTTAGGGATCCGTAAGTTGGCCGGGAGTTTCAATTTATAGGCCACCGGGTTGAGCTGACTGATGACCTCCAGAGGACCGATGAACCGAGGCCCTAACTTGTAAGAAGGTATCTTGAGTCGGACATATTTAGATGAGAGCCAGACTTTATCTCCAGGACGAAATTGTGGAGGATCCAGGCGTTTTTTGTCAGCGTGTCTTTTCATCCGTTCGGACGACTGAAGGAGTGCGGATCGGGTACTCTCCCAAATGGAGGAAAATTTGCTAACGAGAGATTCCGCAGCCGGGTTGTCCACAGAGGTGGAGACAGGAAAAGGAATCCGAGGATGCTGACCGAAGACTACAAAAAACGGGGATTTGGAGGAGGATTCGCTCTCGTGATTGTTATAAGAGAACTCGGCCCATGGTAGGAGATCCACCCAGTCTGAATGATGGGCATTAACGAAGTGCCGGAGGTAACTGGTCAGGTTCTGATTGATCCGCTCCACTTGACCATTGGACTGTGGGTGGTAAGCGGAAGAGAAGTCCAGGGTGACGTCTAGCAGTTTACAAGTGGCTCTCCAGAAGCGTGAGGTGAACTGTACCCCACGATCCGACACAATGTGGAGGGGCAGGCCATGAAGACGAAAGATGTGACGAATAAAGTCTTTCGCTAGCTCAGGTGCAGACGGGAGGCCTGGCAGGGGAACGAAATGAGCCATCTTGGAGAAGCGGTCAGCGACCACCCGAATGACCGTACAACCGGCAGAGACTGGGAGGTCAGTTATAAAGTCCATTGCTATATGCTGCCAGGGGGCAGCAGTTACAGAAAGCGGAAGGAGGCGACCGGCTGGCAGATGTCTCGGAACCTTGTTGCGGGCGCAGGACACACAGGCAGAAACAAAGTCTATTACGTCCTTGTGCAGGGTAGGCCACCAGTAGTGCCGGGTAATAAGCTGGAGGGTCTTTTTCTGACCGGCGTGCCCAGCCAGTTTAGACGAGTGACCCCAGTGAAGGATCTTCTCCCGATCAGGTACTGATACGAACGTCTTTCCGGGAGGGAGACGATTTAGACTCACGGGAGCCACCTGTATTACTCTGGCGGGATCGATGATGTGTTTCGGATCTTCCTCGAGATCAGACACCAGAAAGGATCGAGACAAGGCGTCCGCCTTGACGTTTTTGTCAGCCGGGCGAAAATGAAGAACAAAATCAAAGCGAGCAAAAAACAAGGACCACCGGGCTTGGCGCGGGTTAAGTCTCTGGGCATGCTGGAGGTAAGCCAAGTTCTTGTGGTCAGTGTAAATTATTACCGGGTGAAGAGCCCCCTCGAGCAGGTAACGCCACTCCTCCAATGCCAGTTTGATGGCCAATAACTCTCGGTCTCCTATGGAATAATTGCGCTCTGAGGAGGAGAAGTGTTTAGAGAAGAAGCCGCAAGTTACCATCCTCCCGGAAGATGATTTTTGAGTAAGTACCGCTCCGGCTCCAGAGGAGGAGGCGTCAACTTCCAGGAAGAACTGCTTGTTGCCGTCCGGGCGATGCAGCACCGGGGCGGAAGAGAAGGCCTGTTTTAAGGAAAGAAAGGCCTCCTCTGCTTCGGGCGGCCACTCTTTGGGATTAGTACCCTTACGGGTGAGCGCGGAAATTGGGGCAGTCCGGGAAGAGAAGTGCGGTATGAAGAGGCGGTAGTAGTTGGCGAAGCCCAGGAACCGCTGAATGGCCTTCAACCCCTCCGGTCGAGGCCATTTCTCGATGGCAGACAGTTTCTCTGGATCCATTCGTAGGCCGGTCTGAGAAATAATGTAGCCCAAAAACGGAAGCGAGGTCTGCTCAAAGAGGCAGTTCTCGTATTTAGCGAAGAGGTGATTCTGCCTGAGCCTGAGCAGGACCTGACGAACGTCCCTCCGGTGAGTCTGGAGATCCGGAGAGAAGACCAAGATGTCGTCCAGGTACACCACTACGCAGGAGTAGAGAAGGTCCCGGAAGATGTCATTGACCAACTCTTGAAAGACGGCAGGAGCGTTACAGAGACCAAAGGGCATTACCAGATATTCATAGTAGCCGTCCCGGGTGTTGAATGCCGTCTTCCATTCATCCCCCTGACGGATACGAACCAGGTTGTACGCCCCACGGAGGTCCAGTTTGGTGAAGATTCTAGCCCCCCTCAGACGATCAAATAACTCCGGAATGAGCGGAAGGGGGTACTTATTCTTCACCGTGATCTGGTTAAGGCCTCTATAGTCTATACAGGGACGGAGAGAGCCGTCCTTCTTTTTGACGAAAAAGAAGCCTGCTCCCGCCGGGGAGGTAGATTTCCGGATGAATCCCCTGGCCAGATTCTCCTCAATATATTCGGACATCGACCGGGTCTCAGCAGCGGATAATGGATAAATACGCCCACGGGGAGGAGTAGTACCAGGTAACAGGTCGATAGGGCAGTCGTATGGTCTATGAGGGGGTAGTGTCTCTGCCTCCTTTTTATTAAAGACATCAGCATAAGACCAATAAGGAATCGGAAGTCCAGGTAGATTAGCTGGGGTAGGAGAAGGACGGACGGGATGGACGGGAACCAGACAGGTCTTATGGCAGTCCTGTCCCCAGCGAAGGACTTCTCCGGTCTGCCAGTCAAGCACGGGTGCATGTCTCTGGAGCCAAGGTAGACCTAGCAAGAGGGCGTGAGAGAGTCCAGGCAGAACATGAAAGGAGATACTCTCAGAATGCAGCATTCCCACCTGCAGAGTAATGGATTCGGTGATGAGTTGGATGGGGCGTGGTAAGAGACCCCCATCCACGGCAGCAACAGACAAGGGTACAGCCAGAGGTTTGGTGGGGATGCGGTATTTCTCTACCAGGGACTGTGAAATAAGATTCCCGGCTGCTCCAGAGTCAAGTTGGGCTAGTTCGAAATAACGGTTCTCCCCGCAGACAATTGAGACTGACAGCAGCAGAGATGGAGAGGATTTATTCTTGTCTAGGTCGACCTCTCTGAGCGAACCTAGACACAGGCGTTTCCCGACCTCTCCGGGCAGGCACGGATCCGGTGCTCCTTACTGCCACAGTAGAAGCAGCTCCCCTCGGCACGGCGTAAGTCCTGACGGGTTTTGACCATCTTGGTCTGGTCGACCTGCATAGGCTCAGGAGAGTGTACCTGGGGAGAGATGGATTTCTGAAAAGTAGGAGCTAGACGTGGAAACCTCCTCTCACGGGTGACCTCTTTGGCACGCTCCTGGAACCGTAGGTCAATCCGGGTGGCAAGAGTTATTAGGTCATCGAGAGTGGTAGGAATGTCCCGACCGGCAAGTTCATCTTTAATACGGCCGGACAGACCCTCCCAGAAGACGGATACTAGAGCGTCGTTATCCCAGGCCAGCTCCGAGGCAAGGGTACGGAACCGTATGGCATATTGGCCCACGGTGAGACTTCCCTGACGGAGGCGTAGCAGTGATGATGCGGATGAGGTCTTCCGTCCGGGTTCGTCGAAGACTTTCCGGAAAGCCATGAGAAAGGCAGGCAAGTCGGACACCAGGGGGTCTCCTCTCTCCCATAGAGGATTTAGCCAGGCCAGGGCCTCCCCGGTGAGATGGGACATGATGAAGGCAATTTTGGCCCAGTCGGAGTTAAACTGGTGGGACAGGAGTTCAAAGTGCAGGGTGCACTGATTTATGAAGCCCCGAGCCTGGGCGGAGTTGCCTCCGAAGCGAGGAGGTGCAGAAAGCCGGGGTCCGGGGTAGGATACCATGGTATTAGTGGACAGCGGAGCTGCCGGATTGCGAGTCATGGCACTGGCGGAGGTTGCTGGCGGGGCAGTCAGAGTGTCCAGGCAAGAATTGACATTCCGCAGGTGACCCAGGATGGACTCCTGTTGGGACCTCTGACGGGACAGTTCATGACACAGGTCCGAGAGCGAGGGAGCTTGGGTGCCACCGGGTTCCATGGCCCGAGCAAACTGTAACGGGTCTGGGAGGCGGAACCTCTGAGCTACTATACAAGGGGGCGGTCCTTGTAAGGGAGCGGGTGGCGACCAGGCAGGCAGTCACAGCAGGTGACCGGGACAGTCTCTAGAAGAACGGGCAGGAGGTCACGGCAAGTGACCGGGGCAGTCTCTGGATGAACGGGCAGATGGTCACGGCAAGTGACCGGGGCAGTCTCTGGGTGAACGGGCAGATGGTCACGGCAAGTGACCGGGGCAGTCTCTGGGTGAATGGGCAGATGGTCACGGCAAGTGACCGGGGCAGTCTCTGGGTGAACGGGCAGATGGTCACGGCAAGTGACCGGGGCAGTCTCTGGGTAAAGGGTTGGTACGACCTGTGGCGGCTGATGGTAGACGTGAGCTCCCAGGTGAGCAGGCGAGAGTCTCTGGATAAACGGGTGGTCACAGCATGTGACGGCGGAGCCTCCAGGAAGACCAACAGACAGGCGGCAGATGAGCGCTCCCAGGTGAGCGGGCAGAAGTCTCTGGACAGGCGGGTGGTCACAGCACGTGACGGC
Organism: Phyllobates terribilis; assembly: GCF_046119375.1. Taxonomy (NCBI): domain Eukaryota; kingdom Metazoa; phylum Chordata; class Amphibia; order Anura; family Dendrobatidae; genus Phyllobates; species Phyllobates terribilis. The sequence goes on along the minus strand of NW_027362763.1, from coordinate 881,092,146 downwards.
AGAGCCTCCAGGTAGGCTAGCAGACAGGCAGCAGATGAGCGCTCCCAGGTGAGCGGGCAGGAGTCACTGGACAGGCAGGTGGTCACAGCACGTGACGGCAGAGCCTCCAGGTAGGCTAGCAGGCAGGTAGCAGATGTGCGCTCCCAGGTGAGCGGGCAAGCTGGTCCATAGACAGACTGACAAGAGTTGGAAGGCAGACCGTCGGACCTCAGGCAAGCAGGCAGGTAGTTGATGTGCGCTCCCAGGTGAGCGGGCAAGCTGGTCCTTAGACAGACTGACAGGAGTAGTAAGGCAGACCGTCGGACCACAGGCTAGCAGGCAGGTAGCAGAATATCAGGCAGGAATAAGACAGCAAGCTGGCAGGAATCTGGCAGGTATCTGGCAGGTAACTGGCAACGGGACCTGAGGGCTGAAGCAGAGTAGTGAACAGTGCAACAACATTGCTCGGGCACCTCCATTTTGGAGGAGGTGCCTTATATATGGTGAAGTCCTCCGGCCATTGGCCGGGGACTCCTTAGGACGGCGCGCGCGGCCCCTTTAAGAGGGAGGGAGAGCGCGCGCGCGCCCTAAGCACAGTGGCCGGGAAGGAGCGCGCGCTGCCAGCAGAGCGGGAGGAGGACGCCGGGCACGGAGCAGAGAGATGAGGGGAACAGCGTCCCTGCCTAGCAGAGGGCAGGGACGCCGGCGCTACAGTACACCCCCCCTTTAGGCCCCCCTTTTTTAGGCCAGACAGAAATTTAGCAAGGATGAGCGGGGCATGGATGTTCTCCCGGGGCTCCCACGTTCTCTCCTCAGGACCAAACCCCTTCCAATCTACTAGAAAAAAGGTCTTTCCTCTTACCCTTTTGGTGGCAAGAATGTTCTCTACCTCAAACTCGTCCTCAGCAGAAACCGGAGCAGGAGGCGTACCTGTAGACTTGGAAAAAGAGTTAAGTACCACAGGTTTGAGGAGAGATACATGGAAGGAGTTAGGGATCCGTAAGTTGGCCGGGAGTTTCAATTTATAGGCCACCGGGTTGAGCTGACTGATGACCTCCAGAGGACCGATGAACCGAGGCCCTAACTTGTAAGAAGGTATCTTGAGTCGGACATATTTAGATGAGAGCCAGACTTTATCTCCAGGACGAAATTGTGGAGGATCCAGGCGTTTTTTGTCAGCGTGTCTTTTCATCCGTTCGGACGACTGAAGGAGTGCGGATCGGGTACTCTCCCAAATGGAGGAAAATTTGCTAACGAGAGATTCCGCAGCCGGGTTGTCCACAGAGGTGGAGACAGGAAAAGGAATCTGAGGATGCTGACCGAAGACTACAAAAAACGGGGATTTGGAGGAGGATTCGCTCTCGTGATTGTTATAAGAGAACTCGGCCCATGGTAGGAGATCCACCCAGTCTGAATGATGGGCATTAACGAAGTGCCGGAGGTAACTGGTCAGGTTCTGATTGATCCGCTCCACTTGACCATTGGACTGTGGGTGGTAAGCGGAAGAGAAGTCCAGGGTGACGTCTAGCAGTTTACAAGTGGCTCTCCAGAAGCGTGAGGTGAACTGTACCCCACGATCCGACACGATGTGGAGGGGCAGGCCATGAAGACGAAAGATGTGACGAATAAAGTCTTTCGCTAGCTCGGGTGCAGACGGGAGGCCTGGCAGGGGAACGAAATGAGCCATCTTGGAGAAGCGGTCAGCGACCACCCAAATGACCGTACAGCCGGCAGAGACTGGGAGGTCAGTTATAAAGTCCATTGCTATATGCTGAGAGGTGAGGGGAACAGCGTCCCTGCCTAGCAGAGGGCAGGGACGCCGGCGCTACACTTTGTTTTAAAATGTATCAATTTTAATAGTCTGGATAACCCTCTTAAAGTTACACATGAAATTTGAGGCATTGAGAGATATTACACTTCAAACTAAAGGATGATCACTATTCTTGCATGTAATATTTGTGAGCTTGTGGTTTATAACATGAACCATTCACATTGGTAGTGTAGAATTTACACACCATGGCATCCTCATGTTTAAACAATGAACTTCATATGTTAAAAATAATTGTACACTGACATTGTAGAGACTGACAGTCTGAGGCCGCCTAGTGCCAATATTGTATTTCTAAGAATCTTTGTTACAAGTCCAAACTGACTCTTTGAAGAATGCATTGTGCTGTCTCCCAGTCTTTTACTCCATTAATGTTAATAGCTTCTCCATACTTTCTGGCAGATTGCTCTAAAATTCAATTACCTCTCATGTCAACTAGTAATTATCATTGCCCATCACTTTCTGACTTTATCTGTTCATAAATATAATCAGAGTAGTTATCCTCATAAAATCTTTTTAAAATTTCATCACATGAAGAGAAAGCCATTGAAAGATTCTGCATCCCGTCCTCCAAGATCTTTGCTCCAAATACTCTCAGGACACATTTCTAAGGACAAGTTAGCATTATTTTGTTTCGAACTATTTTGAAGGAGTATTCTGATATTAAACATATAGCAAATCTATAAATGTCTGATAGATGAAGCTTCAAGTCATTGTAAAAAGAGTGTTGGGCAAGCATATGCAGCTCTCTCCATTCAGATGTATGGAAGATTTGAAAACATCCAGTTTGGGAGCCCTAGTTCTAGAGATGGGTGCCGACCTTCACAGATTGGACCTGCTTCTATCAGGCATTTATTCCATAAATGTTTAGGATTAGCGTTACGTTTTGATTTAGCTTGTGTTAGACCTAACATGTTTATGATCAATTATATTTATATATATTTTCCATTTTTTCTTTGTCTCATGCATTCATTGAAGTGTCCAGATTGGACAACCCTTTACATGTAAAAGGTCCCTTGACAGTGAACTGTCATTTGTCAGGGCACGCTGTTATGATCTGCAACATGTACTAAGGAAAGATAGGGGAAAGCTGTCCCTACAGTAAGACTAAGCTGAATCCCTACGATGTAGTGGGCTGCCTGTTCCTAGCGAACAGACCCGCCTTAGTCCTCGGCTAGTCTGAACGAAGACTTATAGCATTAAGGGAGGGGTCCCTAAAAGAACTAAGGACTGGGACAAAAATTGGACTCCTCCTAAACAGAGAAGTTGTTGCAGAACACAAAAAGACAAACTGACAAAAAGGTAATAGAGGTCCCAGAAGGACCAAGCAAACTAACAGAGAAAGGCACCGAAGCACCAGGCTAGAGAAACAGTCAAACACTGAAGTCCAGCACAATCAGAAGGGCGGAGCTGGAATATAAAGGCAGATGGTCACGTGACCGCAAAACACAAGATGGAACAAACAAATAGGAGGGTTCTAACAGTACTCCCTCTTTTATGAGGATCCTCCGGATCCTCCAGGCCCAGGCCTATCCGGAAACCTCCTGTGGAAAGCTTTAACAAGCCTAGGAGCAGAGACATCATCCGTCCTTACCCAGGAGTTGTCTTCGGGACTGAAACCCTTCCAGGAGACAAGATACTGTAATCTCCCTCTATGCCATCTAGAATTCAAGATACGAGAAATTTCATATTCGCCATCTTCCACCACAGGAGGAACTGTGACAGTGGCGTCCCTATCAGATACATCATCCTTTTTCAACAAGGACACATGAAACACAGGATTAATCTTCCAGGAAGTAGGGACATCCAACCTAACAGCAGACAGGTTAACAACCTGAAGCACTTTAAATGGACCCACAAACTTAGGACTAGAGATGAGCGGTGTTCGACTAGAACTGTTCGCCAATCTCAAATTCGAGCTGTTTTGGGCGGTGTTCGAGTTGTTCGACGAACCCGAACGATTTGCAAAAAATTCGGCTGTTCGAGGTTATGTTCGATAACTGTTCGTGCACCAAAAGCGTGTCCTGCATGTCTGGTGCTATTTAGAGCACCAATCATGCAGGGATTGTCTGCCACTCACTGTAATGCCACAGCCATGGTGGTTGTGGCATTACAGTGATTGCCCAAATCGATGGGAACAGTGCCAACAGTGAAACATGAAAAGCCGGCAATTCAGCAGCGGCATACACCGGTACCCGACAATTTAGAACCGAAAGAATAGAGCTTCACACATAGATTAGATAGATATAAACATGTCAGCCACATATATACGAAGTACAGTGAAAGTGCTGCTTACTGTACTTGTCATTTAGCGTAAAGGATTTATCAAAAAAAATAATAGTGTTTTCATGCACCGTCTCTTTAAAAAAGCCGGCCGACAATTCAGCAGCGGTACCCGACAATTTAGAATAGAAGGAATAGAGAATCACACATAGATTAGATAGATAGAAACATGTCAGTCACATATATATGAAGTACAGTGACAGTGTTGATTACTGTACTTGTCATTTAGTGTAAAGGATTTATCAAAAGAAAATAATAGTGTTTTCATGCACCGTCTCTTTAAAAAAGCCGGCCGGCAATTCAGCATCTGTACCCGACAATTTATAACAGACAGAATAGAGCTTCACACATAGATTAGATAGATAGAAACATGTCAGTCACATATATATGAAGTACAGTGATAGTGTTGGTTACTGTACTTGTCATTTAGTATTAAAATAAAGGATTTATTATTAAAAAAATTGGCATGGGGTTCCCCTTAGTTTTAGGCTCTAGCGGAGGTTAAGCAGACAGCTGGGGCAGATGTTTGAAGCCTGGGAAGGGGGTAATACCCACGGAGCTTCCCAGGCAACTAATATCAGCCCCCAGCTGAATACATAGCCTTTACTAGCTATTAAAATGGGGGACCCCCCCAAAAAAATGACGTGGGGTCCCCCCTAATTTAATAGCTAGCAAAGGCTAGGCAGACAGCTGGGGGCTGATATTAATAGCCCAGGAAGGGAGCCATGAATATTGGCCCCCTCCCAGGCTATTGAAACACCAGCCGTCAGCCGCCCCAGAAATGGCGCATTCATAGGATGCGCCAATTCTGGCACTTAGCCTCGCTCTTCCACGCTGCCCTGTAGCGGTGGCAGGGGGTAATAGGGCTGGGGTTGATGTCAGCTTATAATGCCAGCTGACATCAAGCCCAGGTTAGTAATGGAGAGGCGTCTATAAGACACCCCCATTACTAACCCCATAGTCAAAGTAAAAAGAAAACACAAACACCCAGAATAAAGTCCTTTAATTGAAATAAAGACACAATTCTTTATTGTTCTAAATTAAACCATGCTTACCATCACGCCCATTCCAGCTGAAGCCAACGATCTCCTGTAATAAAAATAAAATAATAAAGCAACCTCATCCTTACCTTTCCATGGTTCCCACGACAGCTTCAGCTCTGCTACATCGAGATGACAGGCTGGACCGCAGCAGAACGCCGCCATCCAGCCTGTCATCCCGCAGACACTGAGAAGCGCAGGCATGCTTGCGCTCCACATTGTCTCTCTGTGACGGCATAAAGATGAGCCGAGGTCATGTCCAATGAACTCGGCGCACCTCATGCACGTCACTTACAGCGTGGGAGAGTTCTCACGCTGAAGCGCTGAGTGCAGGAGAATTTTCCCACGCTGTCAGTGAGGTGCATGAGGTGAGCTGAGTTCATTGGACATGAGCTCACCTCATGCACGTCACTGACAGCGTGGGAGAATTCTCCTGCACTCAGCACTTCAGCGTGAGAATTTTCCCACGCTGTCAGTGACGTGCATGAGGTGAGCCGAGTTCATTGGACATGACCTCGGCTCATCTGGATGCCGTCACAGAGAGACACTGAGGAGCGCAAGCATGCCTGCTCTTCTCAGTGTCTGCGGGATGACAGGCTGGATGGCAGCGTTCTGCTGCGGTCCAGCCTGTCATCTCGATGTAGCAGAGCTGAAGCTGTCGTGGGAACCATGGAAAGGTAAGGATGAGGTTGGTTTATTATTTTTCTTTTATTGCAGGAGATCGTTGGCTTCAGCTGGAATGGGCGTGATGGTAAGTATAGTTTAATTTAGAACAATAAAGAATTGTGTGTTTATTTCAATTAAAGGACTTTATTCTGGGTGTTGTGTTTTTTTTAAATACTTTACTAGAAATTCATGGCGGTCATGTCTAATACTGGCGTGACCCCATGAATTTTGGGCTTGGGGCCAGCTGATAATACCAAGCTGGCCCTAACCCCTTTATTACCCAGTGAGCCACCGCACCAGGGCCCTGGATGAGTTGGGTACAGCGCCAGAAGATGGCGCTTCTATGAACGCGCCATTTTCCGGGGTGGCTGCAGACTGCAATTTGCAGCGGGGGGGGCCCAGAAAGCTTGGGCCTCCCTGCGCTGCAGATTCCAGCCCCCAGCTGCCTAGTTGTACCTGGCTGGACACAAAAATAGGGCGAAGCCCCACGTATTTTTTTTTTAATTATTTCATGAAATTCATGAAATAATTGAGAAAAAAAGGCCTTCCCTATATTGTTGTGTCCGGCCAGGTACAAATAGTCAGCTGGTGGTTGGGGGCAGCCCGTTCCTGCCTGCTGTACCTGGCTGGACACAAATATAGTGCGAAGCCCCACTACAATTTTTTTTAATTATTTCATGAAATTCATGAAATAATTAAGAAAAAAAGGCCTTCCCTATATTGTTGTGTCCGGCCAGGTACAAATAGGCAGCTGGTGGTTGGGGGCAGCCCGTTCCTGCCTGCTGTACCTGGCTGGACACAAATATAGTGCGAAGCCCCACTTCAATTTTTTTAAATTATTTCAGGAAATTCATGAAATAATTAAAAAAAAATTGACGTGGGGCTTCGCACTATATTTGTGTCCAGTCAGGTGCAGCAGGCAGGAACGGGCTGCCCCCAACCACCAGCTGCCTATTTGTACCTGGCCGGACACATCAATATAGGGAAGCCCTTTTTTTCTTAATTATTTCATGAAATAATTTAAAGAAAATTGACGTGGGGCTTCGCCCTGTTTTTGTGTCCAGCCAGGTACAACTAGGCAGCTGGGGGCTGGAATCCGCAGCGCAGGGAGGCCCAAGCTTTCTGGGCCCCCCCCGCTGCAAATTGCAGTCCGCAGCCACCCCGGAAAATGGCGCGTTCATAGAAGCGCCATCTTCTGGCGCTGTACCCAACTCATCCAGGGCCCTGATGCGGTGGCTCACTGGGTAATAAAGGGGTTAGGGCCAGCTTGGCATTATCAGCTGGCCCTAAGCCCAAAATTCATGGGATCACGCCAATATTAGACATGACCACCATGAATTTCTAGTAAAGTATTTAAAAAAAACACAACACCCAGAAAAAAGTCCTTTAATTGAAATAAACACACAATTCTTTATTGTTCTAAATTAAACCATACTTACCGTCACGCCCATTCCAGCTGAAGCCAACGATCTCCTGAAATAAAAGGAAAATAATAAAGCAACATCATCCTTACCTTTCCATGGTTCCCATGACAGCTTCAGCTCTGCTACATCGAGATGACAGGCTGGACCGCAGCAGAACGCTGCCATCCAGCCTGTCATCCCGCAGACACTGAGAAGCGCAGGCTTGCTTGCGCTCCACAGTGTCTCTCTGTGAGGGCATCCAGATGAGCCGAGTTAATGTCCAATGAACTCGGCTCACCTCATGCATGTCACTGACAGCGTGGGAAAATTCTCCTGCACTCAGCGCTTCAGCGTGGGAGAATTCTCACACTGAAGCGCTGAGTGCAGGAGAATTCTCCCACGCTGTCAGTGACGTGCAGGAGGTGAGCTGAGTTCATTGGACATGAGCTCACCTTATGCACGTCACTGACAGCGTGGGAAAATTCTCCTGCACTCAGCGCTTCAGCGTGGGAGAATTCTCCTGCACTCAGCGCTTCAGCGTGAGAATTTTCCCACGCTGTCAGTGACGTGCATGAGGTGCGCCGAGTTCATTGGACATGAACTCGTCTCATCTTTATGCCGTCACAGCCAGACACTGCAGAGCGCAAGCAAGCCTGCGCTTCTCAGTGTCTGCGGGATGACAGGCTGGATGGCAGCGTTCTGCTGCGGTCCAGCCTGTCATCTCGATGTAGCAGAGCTGAAGCTGTCGTGGGAACCATGGAAAGGTAAGGATGATGTTGCTTTATTATTTTTCTTTTATTGCAGGAGATCGTTGGCTTCAGCTGGAATGGGCGTCATGGTAAGTATAGTTTAATTTAGAACAATAAAGGATTGTGTCTTTATTTCAATTAAAGGACTTTATTCTGGGTGTTTGTGTTTTCTTTTAACTTTGACTATGGGGTTAGTAATAGGGGTGTCTTATAGACGCCTTTCCATTACTAACCTGGGCTTGATGTCAGCTGGCATTATAAGCTGACATCAACCCCAGCCCTATTACCCCCTGCCACCGCTACAGGGCAGCATGGAAGAGCGAGGCTAAGTGCCAGAATTGGCGCATCCTATGAATGCGCCATTTCTGGGGCGGCTGACGGCTGGTGTTTCTAGCTTGGGAGGGGGCCAATATTCATGGCACCCTTCCTGGGCTATTAATATCAGCCCCCAGCTGTCTGCCTAGCCTTTGCTAGCTATTAAATTAGGGGGGACCCCACGTCATTTTTTTGGGGGGGTCCCCCATTTTAATAGCTAGTAAAGGCTATGTATTCAGCTGGGGGCTCATATTAGTAGCCTGGGAAGCTCCGTGGGTATTACCCCCTTCCCAGGCTTCAAACATCTGCCCCAGCTGTCTGCTTAACCTCCGCTAGAGACTAAAATTAAGGGGAACCCCACGCCAATTTTTTTTAATAATAAATCCTTTATTTTAATACTAAATGACAAGTACAGTAACCAACACTATCACTGTACTTCATATATATGTGACTGACATGTTTCTATCTATCTAATCTATGTGTGAAGCTCTATTCTGTCTGTTATAAATTGTCGGGTACAGATGCTGAATTGCCGGCCGGCTTTTTTAAAGAGACAGTGCATGAAAACACTATTATATTTTTTAATAAATCCTTTACACTAAATGACAAGTACAGTAAGCAACACTGTCACTGTGCTTCTTATATGTGTGACTGACATGTTTCTATCTATCTAATCTATGTGTGAGGCTCTATTCCTTCTTGTCTAAATTGTCGGGTACCGGTGTATGCCGCTGCTGAATTGCCGGCCGGCTTTTTTAAAGAAAGCGTCTTCTGAGCAGTTTGTCAGCTTTTGGACACCTTTGAAGGTGTTTTCTATGTGTTTCTATGTGTTGTTGTTTGCCTGCCATTGGTTTTAACGGTGTTCGACGGTGTTCTAAGGTGTTCGACGAACAGTTCGACGAACAGTTCCTCGAACATCCCGGTGTTCGACGAACCGAACCCGAACACTACGGGGGTGGCTCAACACTACTTAGGACCCAGTTTTTTAGAGGGAATTCTCAACCGCAGGTTCTTTGAGGACAACCAAACCATGTCACCTACAGTAAACAAAACCTCCTTACGTTTCCTGTCAAAATACTTCTTGGACTTCTTGTTAGCCTCTTGAAGGTTGCAACGTACCTTAGTCCAAACTCTTTCCAAATCACCGGAAAAATTCTCCTCCTACGGCACCGCCGACCCCAATTTGGAGAATGAACCAAAAGACTGATGTCTCCCAGTACAACAAAAAAAAAGGGAACACCCAGCAGAGGAGGATGTATGATTGTTAAGAGCAAATTCTGCGAGAGGCAGAAACTCAGACCACACCTCTTGATTGTCCGCCACAAAACAACGCAAAAACTGTTCAACATCCTGGTTCTTTCTTTTAATCTGTCCATTAGACTCAGGATGATAACCAGACGAAAATGACAAATGGACTCCCAACCTGTCACAAAAAGAACGCCAAAAGCGAGCCACAAACTGAAATCCTCTATCAGAAACAATATCCGTGGGAACGCCATGGAGCTTGACAATCTCCTTAACGCCTTAGCGAGTGTCTTGGCGCAGGGCAACTTAATGAATGGAACCAAATGACACATCTTACTAAAACGGTCCACGACCACCCAGATGACAGTAAAACCCTCGGACACAGGAAGATCAGTAATAAAATCCATTGTGAGATGCGTCCAAGGCACACTAGGAACCTCCAGAGGGCAAAGCAACCCCGCAGCAGGAGTATGTGAAGCCTTTGACCTAGCACACACAGTACACTGATGCACCTACTTGATGACTTCCTTCTGCCATCCAGGCCACCAAAAACTGCGACTGATAAGTCTCTTAGTCTCCGAAATTCCTGGATGACCTGCCAACCGAGACTCATGACACTCCACAAACAAATCTCTCCTAAAGGCTCTAGGCACGAACAACCTCCCATGGGGAGTGTTAGATGAAGCATCATCTTGAACTTTCAGAATCCCATTCTCCAAAACGGAGTCCAATGCCGCCACCACAATTCCTTTCTGTAAAATGATCTCCTCCTCCTCGGCACCAACCATAGGAGAGAAGCTGCGAGATAAAGCATCGGCTTTAACATTCTTAGTACCAGGGATATAGGTAACAGAAAAATTAAACCGAGAAAAAAAAAGTGCCCACCTAGCTTGACGGGCATTCAAGCGCTTGGCAGCATCCAGATAGATCAAATTCTTATGATCTGTGAAAACCTGAATAGGAAATCTAGCGCCTTCCAAAAAATGACGCCAATGTTCAAACGCGAGTTTAATAGCCAGCAACTCCCGATTTGCAACATCATAATTCAGTTCGGTTTCCGAAAAAATTTTTGAAAAGAAGGCACAAGGATGTACTCCACCCTTGTTCTCCTGAGACAAAACTGCTCCGACCCCCACCCATGAAGCATCGACCTCGACCAAAAAAGGCTTGGTCTCATCAGGCTGTATAAGGATAGGGGCAGAACTGAACCTCTCTTTGAGATACTCAAACGCTTGAGTGGCCTCAGTAGTCCACTGGGCCATATTCGCACCTTTCCTGGTGAGACCGGTCAGAGGCTTAACAATTATAGAAAAATTCTTAATGTATTTCCTGAAATAATTGCCAAAACCCCAAAATCTCTGTATTGATTTCAAACCAATAAGCCTAGGCCATTCCTGCACAGCCTGAACCTTCACCGGGTCCATCTCAAAGCCCTCACTGGACACAATGTAGCCCAAAAAACTAATTTTCTGCACAGCAAACTCACGTTTCTCCAGCTTAGCAAAGAGTGAATTATCACTCAATAACTGCAAAACTTCACGTACACTCTGCCAATGGGACTCTAAATCTGGTGAATAAATCAAAATGTCATCCAAATACACAACCACATTCTTACCAATCAAATGTCTCAGGATGTCATTAATAAGGTTCTGAAAAAATGCAGGTGCATTGGTAAGACCAAAAGGCATCACCAGATTCTCAAAATGACCTACCGGAGTGTTAAAAGCAGTTTTCCATTCATCACCCTCCTTCACTCGTAACAAATTGTATGCCCCCTGGAGATCAATTTTAGAGAACCACTTGGCCCCCACCAACTGGGTAAACAAGTCAGGAATTAACGGCAATGGGTAGGAATTGCGTATGGTAATCTTATTAATCTCACTAAAATCCAGACATGTACGTAAACCCCCGTCCTTTTTTTTAACAAAGAAAAATCTAACTGCCACAGGCGACTTAGAAGGTCTAATGTGAACAGCAGCCAGGCTAGTCTGTATGTACTCCTCCAAGGCCTTTCTTTCAGGACTAGTCAGATTAAACAAGCGACTCTTGGGAAGAGTAGCTCCAGGAACAAACTCAATGGCGCAATCATAATCCCTATGAGGAGGTAAAACTTGCGACTCCTCCTCTGAAAAAACCTCCAAAAATCTTGAATAGGGACAGGTAATTCCCTTTTTTCCACAGCCGCAATGTGACCATTACAACATTTATCATAGCACTTCGGACTCCAAGACTTAATCACATTAGTAGACCAGTCCAGTAGAGGATTGTGCAGTTTTAACCAAGGCAAACCTAAAACGACCGGAGAGGGTAAATTATCTAATACAACCAAGTCCAAAATTTCTTGGTGAACTCCATTGATAGTGAGGGGAAATGCAGCAACCTTGTGAGTAATACATTTCAAGGGAGAGTTATCAATTGCAATCAAAGAAATAGGTGATGACAAAGGTTTGGATTTCAATTTAAGGTTTTCTAAAAACCCTTTATCAATCACATTAAGTGTTGAACCACAATCCAAAAATACTTGAAATTCAATCAAATTTACCTGCAAAGTAGTACTCCCAGAAAGAAATACTCCTGCAGAGCATAAACAAGCTATACGGGCGTAACTGACTTTTTTTTTTCTTTACTTAAACAAAGCTCACAATACTTAATCAAATGGTCAGCTTTACCACAATAAAGACACAATCCCTCGGCGAACCTCCAGTCTCTTTCCTGAGAGGAGAGCGACTTCGCCCCCACCTCCATTGGTTCTCCGCCATCAGAGCAGATTTTCAGGGGATTAGGACCTGACATTACAGAAGTCTTTACCTCATTCACCCTGGACCTCAGTCTCCTGTCCACACGAACAGCTAACTGCATGGCATCCTGCAGAGTCTCAGGTGCGGGGAATGCAATTAGCAAATCCTTAACCCTTTCACTCAGACCAGCAAGAAATAGACATTTCAGCACAGGATCATTCCATAAGACTTCTGAAGCCCATCTCCTGAAGTGTGTGCAATAATTTTCAACATCACCTGACCCCTGATTCAAACGCCTGAGTTCTGCCTCAGCAGATGAGACTCGGTCTGGATCATCATATAATAGCCCCATAGCAGAAAAAAAATTCTACAGACCTTAAACACGGATCACTAAGTTGGAGAGAAAAGGCCCACCCCTGTGGTTCATTGCGCAAAAGTGACATAATAAAACCAATGCGCTGTGATTCATTCCCAGAGGACCTTGGTCTCAAACGAAAATATAACAAACAAGCATTTTTAAAGGAAAAAAAATCTTGCTGTTTACCATAAATAAAAACATCAGGCAGTCCTACTTTGGGTTCAACAAAATGCGCTTCAGAACAGCTACTCACGTGTTGCTGAAGCTTGGTCACCTCCAGAGACAATCCCTGCAGGCATTGAGCCGAATCCTGGATGGAAACCATACTGATCCCGAATTTCTTTCCTTTTAGTTTTTTGGGCTGTTATGATCTGCAACATGTACTAAGGAAAGATAGGGGAAAGCTGTCCCTACAGTAAGACTAAGCTGAATCCCTACGATGTAGCAGGCTGCCTGTTCCTAGCGAACTGACCCGCCTTAGTCCTCGGCTAGTCTGAACGAAGACCTATAGCATTAAGGAAGGAGTCCCTAAAAGAACTATAGACTGGGACAAAAATGCGACACATCCTAAACAGAGAAGTTGTTGCAGAACACAAAAAGACAAACTGACAAAAAGGTACTAGAGGTCCCAGAAGGACCAAGCAAACTAACAGAGAAAGGCACTGAAGCACCAGGCTAGAGAAACAGTCAAACACTGAAGTCCAGCACAGCCAGAAGGGCGGAGCTGGAATATAAAGGCAGATGGTCACGTGACCGCAAAACACAAGATGGAAAAAACAAACAGAAGGGTTCTAACACACGCAGCCTGGAGGTTCACATTTAAGTTCTTTTTCATTAAAGTATGGGGATTGATGATCTGATACATTACACTCTGCAACTGCTATCAGATCACTAGCGGAGGACTCCCCTATTTTATATTCAAGTAGTTTTAATAGGACATACAGACATGTGTTATAGCAAATTCATACAATATACAGTACTGTGCAGACGATTTAGGCAGCGCCCTCATTTACATATGGATTAAAAGTGAAGTTATTTTAAACTCTACACAACACTAAAATGTTTATTACTAGTATGATTTTATAGGGACTAATTCATGTATATAAATATCTATGTAGCTGCATTTGTATTTTGGGGGTGACTGAATTTTGTTAAAGGAATTTAAGTAAATGAACAAAAGAGAAATCTAAATTAAACCAATATTTGGGTTGAAATCCTATTTCCTTCTAAAAAGCTTCACTTCTAGATACACTTGGAAAGAGTTATTGAAACAACTATGTGCAAGTGTACCTAAAAGCTTTGATGCTGTTTTGGAGGCAAAGTGTGGACACACCAAATACTGATTTGATGTACATTTCTCATTTGTTCATTTACTTTGCATTTTGAAAGTGAGGATATTAAACTATTAACACTTTTGTTTTTGAAAACAATGTTTCAGGGAAAATGGATAAATGAGAGAACATTTGAATTTTCAGAATGAATGCTCAGTACTATGTTTGGAGGCAAAATAACATTGCACAAGAACATCATCTCAACTATGAAACGTGATGGAGGGAGTATAATGGTTTAGAGGTGCGCCAAAGAAACTTTTTTCACACCAAATTCATCAAAATAGCATACGCGACTCATGAATTTGGTGCAAAATAAAAAACGCTCTTTATTTTTGTCTTTAACAGTTTTTAAGACTTTTTAACACAAACATCCGTATAAGCCTTTGAAATGTCATATATTTGTTTTTATCTGTACCAAAATAAAAATTCTGCCAGAAACCTTAATCCAAGCAGGGACTAGAGTGAGATGCACACAAAAAATGCAACATTAGGAAAAGTCAAATTTCATGAATCTGTTTAAAACATCTGGATAAGCCAAAATGTCAAGGGAAAAAAATATATGAAACAACACTTATAGAGAATAAGATGCAAAAACTAAAGCCACTAATGTAGAGCAAGATACTCCAGAAAACCAGAGAAACAGCACTAATGAATCAGGGCTATTATGTGTGGATCATCCAGATGGTCTTGGGCAATCTCAAAATAAAAGGTGGCAATGTATTTATGGACATCAGTGACTTACATTATGGTGTCCTTCCATCAACTGAGCTTGTTCAGTGTTATTCTACTAGTGTACACATGAACAAAGGTATATGCAATTTGTACGGTCTTTAGTTGGTCATTTTTCTGTTACACTTGGAATTTTTCTTACCTTGTTCAGGATTTCCCATTGTGTCTACAATGATGTTAATAGGACGTCCACTTGTAAGAAGAGAAGTAATATTTAGATCAATATGATTTGCATTTATGAAACTATCAGAAATTTCATGAAAATTTTGAAGAATTTGCAATTGTCAAACTTTGGGTTTTTATGTCCTTAAAACAGACAGTCATACCACACAAAATAGGTAATAAATAACATTTACTATATTTCTACGTCATGTCAGCAGTATTTTTTAAATGTATTTTTGTTAGACTGTCAGAGAGGTTAAATGTTTAGCAGCAATTTTTCATTTTTCCAACAAAATTTACAAAAACATTTTTTTAGGGTTCACTTCACATTTAAATTTTTTTGGAGCACAATTTTGGCTACAATAGATTGCACATGCGATGTTGCATTTGAAGATCCTGCGAGCTGACAAAACGGCAGAAATCCTCCAGAATTTATACCATTTTAGACACCAAACCTCAGAAGGAATTCATCTAGAGGTGTGAGCATCTTGAATCCACAGGAGTTACACAGAATTTTTTAACATTGGGCTGTGAAAATGATAAATTACATTATCATTTAGTCCCAATTTTTTCATTTTCACAAGTTTAACAGGAGAAAATATTCTACATATGTTATGTTGATGCCTCAATGTGTTTGGAAACTAATTTTTAGGCACATAGCATCTTCAAAAGGGCTAGAGCACAATTTACATTAACACGTAATTTTAACTGGAATAGTTTGCATACGCTATGTCACATTTGAACAGCCCCCTAAAGTGCCAAACAGCAGAAATCCTCACACCTCACTACATCTCTCAAGAAATTCATCTAAGGGTGTAGTGAACATCTTGAACCCACAGATGATTCACAGTATTTTATAACATTTGGCAGTGGAAATGAAAAATTACAAAATTTTGCGGACTATAAGACGCACTCCGATTTTTGGGGAGTAAAATAGAAAAAAATTCTAAATAAAATGGTGGTGCGTATTATAGTTCAATTTTATGGTAGCTTACTGGGGGGCGGCGGTGCCGGTGGAGATCTTGGCTCAATCTGCGCATGTGCCACCTCCGGCGGCCATTTTCAAGAAACCCACCCAAGAGAAATCAATGGGAAGGGGACTTCGCTCACCACTGACATTTTATGAAAGCCCAGGGCCAGCAGCCTTGCACTCCCAGGATACCCCTCCTCCCAGCCCGGGGCCCACAGCATCACCCCATTCCTGCCGCCAACAACCTCCTGCAGCAACGACCCTGCCTCCTGTGACCCTGCTCCATTGCAGCCGGTAAGCTACATTCAGATTATAAGACGCACCCCCATTTTCCTCCCAAATTTTTGGGGGAATAAAGTACGTCTTATAATTCGAAAAATACGATACATTTTTTTCCACACAGCTGTTAATTTAGTCCTTAATTTTTCATTTTCACAAGGAGAAACGGGAGAAAATGGAGATGTCAATTTGTTTTGTGATTTCTCCTGAGTACATCAATAAACAATATGTCATAAGCTACTGTTTGGGCACACTGCAGATCTCAGAAGGCAAGCAGAGCCATTATGGAGTGCAGATTTTGTTGGATTGCAATGGGACATCATGTAATGTTAGCAGAGCGCCTGAGGTAACAGAACAGCACACTGTCCCCCCAAAGTTAACTACATTCCTCAATGAATTCATCTAATGGTACAGTGAGCATATTGACACTAAATACTTTATGTAACGCAATTTTATATCATTGAGCCATGGAGAAAAAGAAATAAATTTTTTACCACTTAAATGTTGCTTCAGCCCTGGATTTTTGATCTTCATAAGGCGTAATAGTGTTAGCTGTTAATGCAGGAGCTTGGCTGTCAGTATATACATAAAAACACATATGCAGTGGCTGAAATAACACAGCTCTGCAAGGGTTAAATTACTTGAAAAGTAAGATGTGATTTTTATATACTTTCAATCGCTGAACTCAGTAAAAATATCAAAAAAATTCCATCACATACAGTTTTTTCACAAATACTGACTCCATAGGCTTTTTCTTGCACGATACTTTAACCCCTTTGCATGACTATTGGTCGATGATTAGTGTCATTAGATTGGATAGAAATTAATGGACACTGTGCTGCGATTGGCTGCTGTGGGCAGAGAATATTTTTTTAACCCAGCTTCCAAAGAGTGTGGTGGTGTCCATAGCATCCCATCAGCATATCTTTCATTTTTCCTCAGCAGTATAATAAATGAAAACTGCGATGTGATTGGTTGTTATGGCCAGGAAAGACAGATTTTTTTTTTTTTTGTAACAGTTCATAACAGTGTGGTGGAGTCTAGTGTAATGGTGTCCATAGCAATCAATCAGAGCACAGCTTTCATTTACCTCAGCAGTATAACTGAAAGCTGCACTGTGATTGGATGCTAAGGAGAGCAAAGGCAGATTTTCTATTAGACAGAGCTCATAAGAGTGTGGGTGGTGGTGTGCTTACCATGATTCCATTGAGTATTTAGTGGTTGTGGTGGATTAAGCTTCTGTTTCTTCTAACAATGTGATTGAAATGGTTACAAGGGGGAGGTCGTAATTCACCCGACAATTTTTGCTACATTTGCGGTTGTTTTGTAGTGAAAAAAGAATGAAGGAACATTATGGACTTCGTTAGAAATGTGTATTATGCGTACTTTGGTGTAAAACTAGGTGATCAGAAAAAGTCGTGGGCTCCACATGTAGTGTGTTCTATTTCTGTAGAAAAACTGCGACAGTGGTCTAAAGAGAGCTTTCGTTTTGGCGTGCCCATGATCTGGAGGGAATTGCGAAATTATTGCAATAATTGCTACTTTTGTACATGCAACGTGGAGGTATTCAACCTTAAAAATAAAAAGTAAATTATATACCTTGACCTACTGTCAACGATTCGCCCTGTGCCTCATGGTCCAGGAATAACTGTCCCTTAACCTCTGGAAAAACTTGAAGATACATCTGATTCAGAAAATACAGAAAATGAAGAGCAGGATTCTGACGAACACTTTAATGCTAGTCCCAACGAGCAACAGCTTTTTTCAAAGCTTGAATTCAATGATTTAGTCAGGGTCTTGGACCTTCATAAACATTCTGCAGAACTTTTAAGCTTTAGACTAAAGGAAAAGAACCTGCTAGCTCCTGGTACCAGTTTTTTCATGATACAGAAGCAGAGAAAAGGAATTTCTTCCATACTTTTCTCAAGACGGTGCTCTGGTATATTGCAGTGATGTTCCTGGGCTGATGGAAAATGTAACATTGAGTACAATGATAAAGTAGAGACTTTTTATTAATTCATCCAAAAACAGTCTTTAAGCTGTGCTACTACACAGTGGCAGCAAGTATGCTTCACTGCCCATGCACTTGAAGAAGATCTATGAAAATTTAGACTTTATTCTCAAGAAACTGAACTACAAGGATCAAGGATGGTCCATATGTGGTGATTTAAACATTCTCTCTTTGCTCCTTGAGCAGCAAGGGGGTTGCACAAAGTACCCATGCTTTTTGTGTGAATGGGACAGCCGGGATAGGACTCATCACTGGAGCAAAAAATGTTGGCCAATGAGAACATCTTTGCATCCTGGAATCAAGAACAAAGTTGCAAAAAGTTTAGGTGATCCCACTAAAGTTCTCATTTCACCACTACACATTAAGCTTGGACAGATGAAGCAGTTTGTGAAAGCTCTACCGAAAGAAGGAGATACTTTTAAGTACATGTGTACCAAGTTTCAGGAACTGTCCACAGCAAGACTGAAAGAATTCATTCTTGTGGGTCCAGATATTCTGAAACTCATGAAGGATGATGTGCTCAAAACAAAAATGAAAGCTGTTGAGAAAAGGCCTTGGGATTCTTCTAAATAAGTTGTGAAAACATTTCTAGGTAACAACAAAGAGCCAAAATTTAAGTCAGTGGAGAATATGCAGTTACATTTTTGAGAATATAAGTTACAATTTTTACATTCCCATTTGGACTACTTTCCTGAAAATATTGTTGCTGTTAGCGAAAAGCTAGGAGAAATATTTCATGAGGATATCAAGGAGGTGGAACAACGATACCAAAGTAGATGGAACATGAATTTGATGGGGCACTACTGCTGGATGCATTGCAGAGAAGATTTAGAGGCCTTCTATAAGAGAAAAGGTATCTAAAGAAGCTTTGAAGAGAAAAGGAAAAGGAGCAAAAATTAATTTCCAATAAAGTTGCAGAATGAATGTTCAATACATGTTTATATATAATATTGTGTACATTTTTGGCCACAATAAAGATTTTTGTTCATCTTGCTTGTACATAATTTCACTTGTGTTTTATGCAAAATCCATACATGATGGTTAAAAATAGAGTTTGTTTGAAAACACGGCATAAGAAAACATAAGAATCAGTCATTAGATTTGAAAAAAAATTCAAAAACCCAAATTTTACATAACTGGATGCCGATACAATTGAAAGCAATAAAAATAGAAGAGGGGGCCGTCCGCTCCCTCCTCAATCATACTCTCTCTGCGTCTGTGCACTGATGTCTCAACGCAGCAGGTGCGATCATGTCTTTACTTCACAACCCACATTACGGAGACCAGAGCAGTGGGTGAATGGGGAAAAGTGAATATTTATTTATTCATTTATTTTTTAAATCAATGAGAACATTGTGGGGGCCATTATACTGTTTGGAGGACTATACAGGACACATACTGTTTGGAGGACTATTTGGGGCCCATTATACTGTATGGAAGGGAATGTGGGGCCCATTATACTATATGGAGGACTATTATACTGAATGGAAGGCTATGCGGGGCCCATTATACTATAAAGAAGGCTATGCAGGGCCCATTATACTGAATGAAAGGCTATGTGAGGCCCATAATACTATATGCAGGGCTATGTTGGGTCCGTTATACTATATGGAGGACTATGTAGGGCCAAGTATACTTAATGGAGTGCTATGTTGGGGACCATTATACTGTTTACAGGGCTATGTGGGACCTATTACACTGTATGCAAGCAATTATACAGTGTGAAGGTTTGTGTGGGATCCATCATACTGCGTGCAGGGCTGTGTGGGGGCCATTATGCTGTTTGGAGCGCTGTGTGGGGGCCATTATACTGAATGTGAGCAATTATACAATTTGAAGATTTGTGTGGGGTCCATCATACTGTGTGGAAGACTGTGTTAGGGCCATTATGCTGTTTGAAGGGCTGTGTGGGGGCTATTATACAGTGTGGAGGGTTGTATTGGGGCATTGTGTTGGGGCCATCATACTGTGTGGAGAGATGTGGGGGCCATTATACTGTATGGAGGGCTGTTTGGGGGTCACAGTTGGGGCATTATACAGTGTTGGGGTCACCATACTTTGCCAGGGTGTGGAAGGTGGGGTACAGAAAGGTCGTCATACTGTGTGTGGAGGGTACTGTGGAGGAATTCACTGTGGGGGTATCATACTGTGTTTGGGGTGAATTTTTGTTGGCATCATACTTTATTGGGGCATTGAAAGAGGAATCTAGGGACTTCAATAGAAGGAAAATTACTTTGTAAGGGCTGCAAAGTTGTAAGCTATGCTCTTCTGTGATCCTGACATATATATATATATACAGTACAGACCAAAAGTTTGGACACACCTTCTCATTTAAAGATTTTTCTGTATTTTCATGACTATGAAAATTGTACATTCACACTGAAGACATCAAAACTATGAATTAACACATGTGGAATTATATACTTAACAAAAAAGTATGAAACAACTGAAAATATGTCTTATATTCTAGGTTCTTCAAAGTAGCCACTTTTTGCTTTGATGACTGCTTTGCATACTCTTGGCATTCTCTTGATGAGCTTCAAGAGGTAGTCACCGGAAATGGTCTTCCAACAATCTTGAAGGAGTTCCCAGAGATGCTTAGCACTTGTTGGCCCTTTTTCCTTCACTCTGCGTTCCAGCTCACCCCAAACCATCTCGATTGGGTTCAGGTCTGGCTACTGTGGAGGCCAGGACACCTGGCGTAGCACCCCATCACTTTCCCTCTTGGTCAAATAGCCCTTACACAGCCTGGAGGTGTGCTTGGGGTCATTGTCCTGTTGAAAAATAAATGATGGTCCAACTAAACGCAAACCGGATGGAATAGCATGCCACTGTAAGATGCTGTGGTAGCCATGCTGGTTCAGTATGCCTTCAATTTTGAATAAATCCCCAACAGTGTCACCAGCAAAGCACCCCCACACCATCACACCTCCTCCTCCATGCTTCACGGTGGGAACCAGGCATGTAGAGACCATCCGTTCACCTTTTCTGCGTCGCACAAAGGCACGGTGGTTGGAACCAAAGATCTCAAATTTGGACTCATTAGACCAAAGCACAGATTTCCACTGGTCTAATGTCCATTCCTTGTGTTCTTTAGCCCAAACAAGTCTCTTCTGCTTGTTGCCTGTCCTTAACAGTGGTTTCCTAGCAGCTATTTTAGCATGAAGGCCTGCTGCACAAAGTCTCCTCTTAACAGTTGTTGAAGAGATGTGTCTGCTGCTAGAACTCTGTGTGGCATTGACCTGATCTCTAATCTGAGCTGCTGTAAACCTGCGATTTCTGAGGCTGGTGACTCGGATAAACTTATCCTCAGAAGCAGAGGTGACTCTTGGTCTTCCTTTCCTGGGGCGGTCCTCATGTGAGCCAGTTTCTTTGTAGCGCTTGATGGTTTTTGCAACTGCACTTGGGGACACTTTCAAAGTTTTCCCAATTTTTCGGATTGACTGACTTTCATTTCTTAAAGTAATGATGGACACTCATTTTTCTTTACTTAGCTGCTTTTGTCTTGCCATAATACAAATTCTAACAGTCTATTCAGTAGGACTATCAGCTGTGTATCCACCAGACTTCTGCACAACACAACTGATGGTCCCAACCCCATTTATAAGGCAAGAAATCCCACTTATTAAACCTGACAGGGCACACCTATGAAGTGAAAACCATTTCTGGTGACTACCTCTTGAAGCTCATCAAGAGAATGCCAAGAGTGTGCAAAGCAGTCATCAAAGCAAAAGGTGGCTACTTTGAAGAACCTAGAATATAAGACATATTTTCAGATGTTTCACACTTTTTTGTCAAGTATATAATTCCACATGTGTTAATTCATAGTTTTTATGCCTTCAGTGTGAATGTACAATTTTCATAGTCATGAAAATACAGAAAAATCTTTAAATGAGAAGGTGTGTCCAAACTTTTGGTCAGTACTGTGTGTATGTATGTATATATATATATATATATATATATATATATATATATATATATATTTGGGGGGAGAGTACCCAATAAGAACTTCTGCTATGGGGCCCTATGATTACTATGTACTCCCCTAGCGTGGACTTATAAGAACATGAACTTAGATGTGAAATATGACTGGAATCTTGACAAAATGTTAACGGTGCTCTTTATAGCCAGTGGGCCAGTCAGGCATCGCTAATGTTCACATAATGATGAATCTGTCCCCCGCTGCTTTAAGTTATTCTAAATGGGCATGGCTAGGGCGTGTGGGTAAGAGTGTGGCCTAAAATTTTGACACCGTACACTACACGTGATGCATAACATAATCTTTTTTTTCTTTTTTGAAACTTATGCTGGAATGGTCAACAATACTTGTTAAAGGGAACCTGTCATCAGAAAAAAGCACTATTAACCTGCAGATATGGGGTTAATATGCAGGTTAGTAACATTATTAACCTGCCCGGTGCCCACACTTACCTGAACGCTGCAGGGAGAAAATGAACTTTATTCCCCCCAGAAGCGTTCCGGTTTCAGGTCCCAGTCACGGGGGCATCAGCGGCACTGGTTCAGTCACCGCTCTGAGGATACATAGTGGCAACTGAAACCGCGCCCTTGGTCCTGACTGACAGCCAGCCCTAATGAAAAGCTCAATTTGAAATTTGAAAATCTGTATCAGGAAAATGGTGGTCGGACTAATACTTTGAAGGGAATCTGCAAGCAGGTTTTTGCTATTTAATCTGAGATAAACCCCCCCCCAAAAAAAACTAAATGAGGCTGTACCCTATGGTAAGTAAATAAGTAAACAGTAATAGTACCTGCAAATAACATAGCGTAATTGGTTAACACTAATTTGATCAAAAAGCGTAAAAGCCATCCCACCGCGACAAGCTGTACCCAGTCGGGACGGTCCTATCCTTTCTCTAGTATTAAAACCTTACCTTGTGTCAGCCAGCTGACCTTAATATGAATAAAAGCAGAGCAGGACAGGGGCCTGGTGGTTCAGCCAACTGTCCATGGGAAGTTATTTGTACAAAGTATGAGAAACTACAGAAAAAAACAAATAAATGAGCCAGAGCATACGTTGAGAAAGGAGAGCCATGCCCCTATTTGAACAAAGTGCAAGAAACTACAGCAAAACCATAGAAATGAGCCAGAGCATAAGTTGGTATATCTGCAGTGCATAAGAGCAAATTCACACTGTGGCCATAGACAAAAAACATGAAAAAAAAATTAGCATAAACCCTATAGTATGTAAATCATAATTCATGTAAATAATATAGGGTAGTTGTTTAAAACTATTTTGATCAAAAAGTGTAGAAGCTATCCCACCCACTGCGACAAGGTGTACCCAGTTGGGACGATCCTATCCTGTCCCTAGTAGTGTTGAGCCACCCCCGTAGTGTTCGAGTTCGGTTCGGTTTGTCGAACACCCGTGTGTTCGCCGAACTGTTCGTCGAACTGTTCGTCGAACACCTTCGAACACCGTTAAAACCAATGGCAGGCAAACAAAAACACATAGAAACACATAGAAAACACCTTCAAAGGTGTCCAAAAGCTGACAAACTGCTCAGAAGACATAACTAACACATGGAAAAGTGACAAGTACATATAGTCATGCGAAAATAAAAGAGGTGGAGGAGTAAAAGGAGGGGGAGACACAGATATAGGCATGTCATGCCCTTCTAAAATCCAAAAAGTGAGAAGCCGACACGGCCAGTCCGCTCCTGCCCGTGCCACCTCCGTGTCGCCGGGTTTGTGCCAGAGCCACGGTGAACCCTGACGGCCAGCCCCCCTCTCCCAATACTGGTGCCTGTCCGCTGGTCTGTCGAGCGAGCCCCCCTGTGGTGGAGGCAGCTCTAAGCTTTTTAATTTAAATTGTCTCTCTAATTTGAATGAATACACTTTAAATCCATTTACAAGGATCTATTGGAGGGCAAGTCTCATGCCAGCAGCCGCGGTAATTCCAGCTCCAGTAGCGTCCACTAAAGCTGCTGCAGTTAAAAAGCTTTTATAAGGATCGAGCTCGGCTGTCCACCGCAAGGCATCCTACTGCCAGTCCCAGCCCCTATGCCTTGGGGTGCCTCCTGATGCTCTTCACTAAGTATCCCATGGTCCGAAGCATTTCCTTTGAAAAAATTAAGTGTCTAAACTACAGGTGGTGCAGCTTGCTTAACAGCCGGGATAATCCGCTCACTAGCAGACACTGCTACTAGGCACAAAGTATTTCCTGGGCTAGATGCAGTTAAAAATTTGTAATTAGATACTCTCGTTGGATGCTGAGAAAGCATTCCATAGAGTCTCCTGGCACGCCATATATGATTCTCTTAAAAAGCTTGGGGTAGGGGTCTAGGGGACCCTTTTATAGCCAAAATCACGGCCCTGTATCGCAATACGTCACCTAGGCTGAAGATAAATGGAACTGTAGCACCCTGAGGGCTCGGTTGCTACAGACGTATTGCACCTCACCCAGAGGTGTGATATCTCACTCTCAGGTAAGGATGGAGTGTGGATCAGGACCCGACACCTGCATGCATTACACCACATTGCCGTGGGGCAGGGCGACCAATATGCCCCTGAGATGGGCACGACAGTCCCTGTCCCTGGCTGGAGTGGGGGGAGGGAACACTGAGGAAGGGGAACCCTGTAGTGCAGGAGCAGGTAGGAAGCAGTTCCTGGGTGCATTGAGAAGGGAGTATAAAAGGTGGGCACCATCTTAGTTCAGTGCAGAGAAGTCTGAGCAGAAGTGGCAGGGAGCAGGGGCTCTGCATGAGCTCTGCTCCGGAGGCGGGCCTAGTAACAGAGGCCCAGGCCTGGAAGAGGGAGAAGGAAGGAAGAGGAGCGGAGAAGGCTCCAGGAACGAGGAATGAAGGGATCCCAGGGGTGCGGACGGGCGAGTCGCCACCGCACGCCCGAATCCACCTGCGTGGAGGGGTCAGGCCAAAGGGGGAGACCGGTCCCCGAACTAGTGGAGGCAGGAAACGACCCTCAGCTAGAAACCGGAGGCTCTGACATTTTATGTGGCGCAGCCCCTCGCTACACCCGCTAGGAAGGCACCACATAGGGTCAGGGAAACTGGCGCCAAGTTTACCAAGAGGAGGCCCGAGGCAGCCGGACAGAAGTGTTGGTAAGAAAGGCCAGACAAAGGACACACAAAGGGGGTCCTGTGAAGTGCTCCAAAGTTATCTGGGAGTTGTCTGAGCCCCTCACCTGGTGAGCACAGTACGACGTGGGCAGCCGTTACCTGCAGACGTGGTCTGGATAATAAGAACTGTGAGTAAAGGCCCTGAACTGCATCACTGACTCCGTGTCGTTACTGCTGCTGCCCTGCACCATCACCCCCCTCCTCCGCATACACTGCCCTGAGGCTATACTCCTCCCGTGGGGAGTTATGCTACGCTCTGCTGCACCCACAACACCAGCCTCAGTGGTCTGCCCTGTAGCGGCGGTTCAC
This sequence comes from Phyllobates terribilis, assembly GCF_046119375.1. NCBI lineage: Eukaryota > Metazoa > Chordata > Amphibia > Anura > Dendrobatidae > Phyllobates > Phyllobates terribilis. The sequence goes on along the minus strand of NW_027362763.1, from coordinate 881,066,655 downwards.
TCTGACCGCAATCCACGGGTGGCGTAGTCGGACATTTAAACATGAAAACCACATAAATAGTTCCGCCACTGGTTTGACCGCCCTGAGCCACGGAACTGGGTCGCCGCCACGAAGACTACAACCACCAGCATCCACCAAAAAGGGTCCGGCTCCGGGTGTCCCAAGGCCCAGGGGGTGCGTCAGAACATTTTCATCACCTTTCACAATCACCAATGGGACAAGGCAGTGATGTCCTCTGTCCCCTCTCTTATACATCCTAGTGACGGAGCACCTGCTCTCATCAATTCGCCATAACCCCAATATTAGGTGGATTGAGGTGGGAGGCACCGAGTACAAGTGCTCTCTATTTGCTGATGATGTCCTAGTATATATCACGCAATCACATATATCCATCCATGCTGTTATGGCTGAAATAGATCACTTTGTTACATGGTAAAATTTTAAAATCAATGCAGCGAAGTCTGAGGCCCTCGATGTCTCCCTCCCCAAATCCATATAGGATTCCATCCAGTCCAACTTTCCCTTTGCCTGGCCCTCACAGGGTATCAAATACTTAGGAATTTCTATTCATAGAGACCTCTCCCATCTATGTTATCTTAATTTTGGGCCCTTTATTGAACAACTCCATACAGACCACGGTTGGCAAGTTAGAACTGTAAGATTCACTACGTGAACCACTGGTGTTTTGTGGAAAAGCACATGTACACTGCGTTCCAAATTATTATACAAAAAGTGTTTAGGAGTGATAAGGGAAGAATTTGTTTGTTTGTCAGTTAAACTCATTGATGGTGATGTGTGTCAGGGCTCTTTATATCACTGTAAGCAATTGCAGACACCTGTGCTAATTAGTTTGGCAGGTGTGTCCAATGAAAGGCAAGACTACTTAAGAAGCCTCTCTCACATTATTAAGCAGCCTACATTTTCTGCCAAAATGGGAAAGAAAAAGGATGTGTCGGCTGCTGAGAAGCAACAAATTGTGGAGTGTTTAGGTCAAGGCATGACTACAATCAACATTGTGCGATGATCAGGATGAAGTGTCTTGGCAATCAAGAAGTATGTAGCTGATTCACAGTACACACGTGTGCGTGCTGATAAGGGCAAATTGAGGACTCTTTCCTACAGGCAATTACGTCAGGTTGAAAGAGCAGCGGCAAAAAAGCCTTGTCATAGCAGCAGACAAGTTTTTGAAGATGCTTGTGCCTCCAACGTCCCCCGAACAACAAGATGCAGGGTCCTTCAGAGGTTTGCAGCTGTGCATGCGCCATCCTGTCGACCTCCTCTATCCACTTCACACAAGCAGAAACGGCTCCAGTGGGCCAAACATTACATGAAGACTGATTTCAAAACTGTTTTGTTCACGGATGAGTGCCGTGCAGCGCTCGATGGTCCAGATGGATGGAGTGGAGGATGGCTGGTTGATGGACACCCCACGCAAACACGGCTACAGCGCCAACAAGGAGGAGGTGGAGTAATGTTTTGGGCTGGAATCATGGGGAGAGAGATTGTCGGCCCCTTTAGGATCCCTGAAGGCGCTAAAGATGAACTCCATAATGTATGTGGATTTTCTCAAACAGCACTTCCTGCCATGGTTCAAGAAGAAGAACCGTGTATTTCACAGCAAGATCATTTTTCTGCATGATAATGCACCATCTCATGCTGCACATAAAACATCTGCATCTCTGGCTGATATGGGCATAAAAGGGGACAAACTTATGGTGTGACCCCCATGCTCCCCTGACCTCTACCCCATTCAGAACCTTTGGAGCATCATTAAAAGGAGTGTCTATGATGGCGGGAGGCAGTTCACATCTAAGCAACAGCTCTGGGAGGGTATTCTGTGCTCATGCAAAACAATTGAAGCAGAAACCATCCAAAACCTGACAAATTCAATGGACGAGAGAGTTCAGAAGCTCCTTTCGAACAAGGGGTCCTATGTGAAAATGTAACATCACCTAGAATAAAGTTTTGAGTTGAAAACTGTTTGATTTCAGTTTCTAACAACCTGCTAATGCTTATAATTTCAAAAATGACCATTTTTTTGGTCTTTATTAAAATGAAAAGGTTGATCGAAAAGTTTGGGGGATCTAAGAGTGTGGCAACCCAGTAGTCATGATTACTTCGAATTCTGACAATATGAGGGTCATGCTGCAGGTAGTGCAGCAAGAAGGCACTTATGTGCCTTGCGCATCTCGGAGCCCCAAAATTATTTTCCGGGCTAGATGCAGCTAAAAATTATTTTTAATTTTAAATCTGGTGAAGCTTTAGTATAGATGGCCTAATAGGATCAGTGCTGCACACTGCTACAAAGCCCAAATTATTTTCCAGTCAAGATACAGATAAACATGATTAGTAATTTGAAAGCTTAAAACGGTTGGTAGGGTGATTTTAACCAATCATCAAGCTTTTACTCTCCCCAGGATGACACAGGGGTAGAAAAGTCGTTTCGGATCCATGATTTGTTCATCTTTATGAACGTGAGTCTGTCTACATTATCAGTGGAGAGCCGCGTGCGCTTATCTGTCAGCACACCACCAGCAGCGCTGAACACACGTTCAGACAGAACGCTGGCTGCGGGGCATGACAAGATCTCCAAGGCGTAAGTGGCTAGCTCCGGCCATTTATCCAGATTGGAAGCCCAAAAAGAGCAAGGGTCCAGTGACACAGTCGTGGCTTCAATGTTTACTTGGAGATACTCCTGTACCATCGTCTCTAGGCGTTGACTATGTGTCAGACTTCTTGTCTCCTGTGGCCTTGCAAAGGATGGGCTAAAAAAGTGGTGAAATGATTCCGCAAAATTGATGTTACCAGCAGATACTGTGGTTCTGTTACGGTTTGAGTGCTGAACACTTGACGGTCCCACGGTTGGCAAGTTGGAACTGTGAGATTCACTACGTGCACCACTGGTATTTTGTGGAAAAGCACATGTAAGATTCTGCAACAGTCTCTGCTGATACTCCTGCATGCGTGCATCCCTTTCTATGGCAGGAATAATTTCTGCAAATTTACTTTTGTACCGGGGATCTAACAGTGTGGCAACCCAGTAGTCAGGATTATTTCTAATTCTCACAATTCGAGGGTCATGTTGCAGGTAGTGCAGCAAGAAGGCACTCATGTGTGTTGCGCATCCAGGAGCACCAAGTCCCTGTTGTGTTGGTGGCGAGGTAACAATCATGCTTCCTTCCTCTGTCCTCTCCCCCCAACCTCGCACAACAGAAATGTGATCAAGGTCTCCCTCATCTGATGAATCTTCCATCAGTTCGTCCTCCACTTCTTCCTGGGCTCCTGCACCTTCCTCACTAGTTTGGCTGCTACCATGCGCCCTGGTAAAACCATCTCCCCCACCCTCACATGCCTGCCGCCTTGGTGCTGCCGACCGTCTGGACCTTGCAGATGTTAGCCCTTCCGCATACAACTCCTCCTCCTCTACTTCCTCCACCTCCTCTTGTGCCACCACCTGACTCCGAATTCTGTTTAACATGTGCTCCAGCATGTAAATCACCGGAATAGTCATGCTGATAATGGCATCGTCAGCACTAAACATCTTCGTCGCCATTTCAAAACTGTGCAGAAGGGTGCATAGGTCCCTGATCTGAGACCACTCCTCCAGCGTGATTTGCCCCACCTCTGAATCTCGTTGGCCCAGGCTATACGTCAGAACATATTGCACCAGGGCTTGTCGGTGCTGCCACAGTCGCTGCAACATGTGCAGAGTTGAATTCCACCGGGTAGGCACATCGCATTTTAGCCGGTGAAGTGGCAGGCCCAACGACTTCTGTAGAGATGTAAGTCGCTGAGCTGCGGGATGCGAACGGCGGAAGTGAGCACACAGCGACCGTGCCCTCTGCAGAAGGCCATCTAGTCTGGGATAGTGGGCTAAAAATTGCTGGACAACCAGGTTCAACACGTGAGCCATACAAGGCACGTGTGTGACATTGCCCCGGCGAAGGGCCGCACCCAGGTTTGCAGCATTGTCGCACACGGCCTTCCCTGGTTTCAGGTCCAGTGGAGACAACCATTCATGAAATTGGTTCTCCAGAGCTGACCACAACTCCTCAGCTGTGTGACTCACATTTCCCAGACATTTCAATGTAAAAACCGCCTGATGACGTTGAGCCCTACTGCCAGCATAGTAAGGAGGTGTGCAGGATCCCTTCTGCGCAGTTAGAAAGCTTGTGGCATGACCAGACAGGCTTTGGGTGCAGGTGGAAGACCGAGAGGAGGTTGAGGAGGCAGAAGCAGTGGAGGAACTTTGACATAAAGAGGATTGACGCACAACTCGTGGAGACGGCAAGACTTGGACAGCAGCCCCTTGTCCTGCTGTCACCATAGTTACCCAGTGCCCAGTCAGCGACATGTAACGCCCCTGTCCATGCCTACTCGTCCAAGTGTCTGTGGTGAAATGCACCCTGTCACACACAGAGTTTCTCAAAGAAGCGGTGATGTTGTGTGCGACATGCTGGTGGAGCGCAGGCACACCTTTCTTTGAGAAGTAGTGCCGACTGGGCATCTGGTACTGGGGCACTGCGACGGACATAAGGTCTCGAAAATCCTCTGTGTCCACCAGGCGGAAAGGCAGCATTTCTGTAGCCAAGAGCTTGCAGATGGTGAAATTCAACCTCTTAGCTTTCTCATGGCTAGGAGGAAATGGTCTTTTACTTGTCCACATCTGAGGGACCGAGGGCTGGCTATTGTGCTTAGACGGGGTTGATAAGGGTGTCCCCGGCAAACTGCCGGTCTGTGAGGAAGATGCAGGCGGACATGTTAGGTTGCCTTGATCCAAAGGTGGTGCTATCGATGTCGGACAGCGCTCAACACCAGCTGGTGTTACCACCTCCAAAGAAAATGATGACCTGCCAATCACGCTGGCTGTTGCGGGTAAAGAGGTGGCAGGTCTGCGCCCCAAAACAGGTGTGACTGCTGTCCCCCCAGTCACAGAGGATGAAGAGGCCGCGGATGCACAAGATATGGCAGACGGTGATTGGCCCGGCCGGCTAGGCCGCATTGTAGCACACTGAGCTTCCCACTGCAACTTATGCTTCATGTCCATGTGCCGGTTCATGCATGAAGTACTCAAACTATGTATTTTTTGGCCTCTACTTAGCTTTTGCTGACAAATGTTACAGATAACACGAGTTGGGTCATCTTTATCGATCTGAAAAAATGCCCAGGCTATGCAAGGCTTAGCACCCATGCGACCTGAAGAGCCACCACGACTTGTGGTGAGAGGCAGAGTTGTGTTTGAGGATGCAGTTGTTGACGTGCTTCCAGTACTACGTCTCTGTCCAGGAAGGCGCAACCTGACCTCGTCGTCACTAGCATCTTCCTCCACCTCCTCTGCTGACCTCATCTCTTGGCTGACTGTGGGTTGACAGTAAGTGGGATCTCCGACCTCATCATCATCACCCTGTGCGTTATCACACCCGTCGTCCTCAGAGCCAACCTGTTCCTGCCCTGACAAAAAACTAAAGTTGTCGCTCCAATCAGGTATTTGAGTCTTATCATCGTCTTCCTCATTGTCTCCACCAACAGGAGTTACAGTTTGGGAATGAGGGTCTACATTATGGTCAGAACCTTCTGCGTCTGGTCCTGGATCCGACTCATAAAGATTCTGGGCATCAGTGCAGATCATTTCCTCGTCTAGATTCACAGAAGCGCTGGAGTCGACCTCTGATTCCCAGGCTATAGTATGAGTAAACAGCTCTGCAGACTCAACCATCTGTTCTACCTCATACTCAGACGGGCAGCTGGAGATTTGGGAGCTGTGAGGAAGCAAGTGCGATTTGGGTGACACCTTTGAGGACTGGAGTATTTGTGATGTTGAAGTTGATGTGGAGGAGAGCCCACTTAAAGGAGCACTTGATATCCGTTGAAGCACCTGCTGTTTTTGTGCCTCATCTGGAATTTGTAGCGATTGGCGTGGCCATAAGAAAGGGATCTTATCACATTGTCCGCTAAAAGAAGTAGACATTTTAGTTTGCCTGGAAGATGGTCTTTCTTCTGCAGATGTTACTGTTGCTTTAACACCTACCCCACGGACACAACCTTTTTTCCCCTTCCCAACACGCCTATTCCCCTTTCCACCAGCAGCAGGCCTTTTTCCACTCATTTTGGTGGTTAACTAATTCACAACTCTGGAGTTGTTTGCACAAAAAAACAATGGATGGTAACCGAGCAGAGCTGAGTGGCCAAACTGTGGTATTAGGCCAAAACTATTGGCTGGGTTAGATGCAGAAAAAAATTATTTTGAATTTGCAACCTGATGGAGGTCAGTATAGATGGACTAATACAAATAGTCCCACACACTGCTAGAAGCCCAAATATTTTTTCAGAGGTACTGTAGATGCAGATAAAAAATTATTTTTAATTTGCAACAGATGGAGGTCAGTATAGATGGACTAATAGACCAAGTCCCACACACTGCTAGAAGCCCAAATATTTTTTCAGAGCTAGATGCAGAAAAAAATTATTTTTAATTTGCAACCTGATGGAGGTCAGTATAGATGGACTAATAGACCAAGTCCCACACACCGCTAGAAGCCCAACTATTTTTTCAGAGCTAGATGCAGAAAAAAATTATATTCAATTTGCAACCTGCTGGAGGTCAGTATAGAAGGACTAATAGAACAAGTCCCACACACTGCTAGAAGCCCAAATATTTTTTCAGAGCTAAATGAAGAAAAAAATTATTTTTAATTTGCAACCTGATGGAGGTCAGTATAGATGGACCAATAGACCAAGTCCCACACACTGCTAGAAGCCCAAATATTTTTTCAGAGCTAGATGCAGAAAAAAATTATTTTTAATTTGCAACCTGATGGAGGTCAGTATAGATGGACTAATAGACCAAGTCCCACACACTGCTAGAAGCCCAAATATTTTTTCAGAGCTAGATGCAGAAAAAAATTATTTTTAATTTGCAACCTGATGGAGGTCAGTATAGATGGACTAATAGACCAAGTCCCACACACCGCTAGAAGCCCAACTATTTTTTCAGAGCTAGATGCAGAAAAAAATTATATTCAATTTGCAACCTGCTGGAGGTCAGTATAGAAGGACTAATAGAACAAGTCCCACACACTGCTAGAAGCCCAAATATTTTTTCAGAGCTAAATGAAGAAAAAAATTATTTTTAATTTGCAACCTGATGGAGGTCAGTATAGATGGACTAATAGACCAAGTCCCACACACTGCTAGAAGCCCAAATATTTTTTCAGAGCTAGATGCAGAAAAAAATTATATTCAGTTTGCAACCTGATGGAGGTCAGTATAGATGGACTTATAGAATGATGCTATGCCCAAAAGATTTTACTTCACTAGGTGCAGTAAAAAAATTGGTATTCTATACACAGGTGTTATATCTTGCAACACAGATAGGCTACTCCACTGACTAACACACTCTGCAATAGGCCAAAAAGGATTAGCTTTGCTAGATTCAGCGAAATGCTGTGAAAAAAACTTGCACAACACTGGCACAGACCTGCCTGGCAAAAACTGATAGGAACTCATGTAACCTAGTCCTGAAAAGGACTCCAATTACAATTAGTCTTTACTCCCACAACCTATCTATTTAAGAGCACAGACCTCCCTGATAAAAGTCGTAGGAAATGCTGTAACCTAGTCCTTAAAAGGACTGCAATCACAACTATTCCCTACTCCCAAGCTATCTGTAGATTTGTGCGAAAATTGGCTTGAAATTAACAAGGTATAGCGCACACAGCAACAGCGGTGCCGTCTAACACGCAGCTGCAGCAGTGAGAAAATGGTGGCGACGGGGAAAATGGCTTGGTCTTATAGGGCAAGGACATGTGACATACACTGCCAATGACACATGCCCTTGCTTGTGTGAAAAAAAGCACTTCGCTCCGTGTGTGCGCTGCTGATAGGCTGACAGATTGCACCTCCCCACTGCAAATGCGGGAAAGAGAAAAAAAAATGGAGATCTTCATTGTTCCTGCAGAGATCCATCCCCTGCCCCTCCCCCCACCCCGCTGTACACTCAAACTGCGTATTAACATTAATTTTCATCATTACTGAGAAAAAATCCAGTTATGATTTTGGTGCACGAACAGTTATCGAACATAACCTCGAACAGCCGAATTTTTCTCAAATTGTTCGTGTTCGCCGAACGGCTCGAACACCGCCGAAAACAGCTCGAATTTGAGATTGACGAACAGTTCGAGTAGAACAACGCTCATCTCTAGTCCCTAGTATTTTTATTATTATTCACTTTTAGAGCATCATTGATTCCATGGGGCTGTACATGACAAGGGGTTACATACAAAATACAAATATAAATTGCAGTGATCAAACTAACCATAAGGACTGGTACAGAGGGGAGAGGGCTTTGCCCTTGAGGGCTTCTGCTCTACCGTATTAAAACCTTACCTTGTGTCAGCCACTAAAATGTTACTTTAGCCTCAAAGATTTAATTCACACAGGGGGTAATAGGAGAAAATAGACTGGGCAATTTATTAGTCAATTTTTACAGAATGTGGAAGTATGTGGTTGTAAGCAACTGATCAATCACACAGTGGGGATCGAAGGAAGGAGCGTTATTTATTTTTTGAAACCCAGATTTTGTTTGGGCACTATTAGCAAAGCCTCTGAGGTGCCAGAACAGCTGAAACCCCCAAAAGTGACCCAATTTTGGAAATTTTAGTGCTAGAGGAATTTGGGATTCATAAAAAAGAATTGTGAATATTTTGACGCTATTTTGGAAACTTCAGTTCTCAAGAAATTCAGAATTCATCTAGGGTGTTGTGAGTATTTTGAACCTACAGATACCTAACAGAATTTTATAACATTAAGGGTATGTGCACACGATGCAGAAATGCTCAGGATTTTTTCCTGAGTGTTTCTGCATCTCCCTGGCAGGAAAAAACGCATGCGGATTGTACATGCATTTTCCTGCCAGGGACATGCGGATGTGAAGCGTTCTTCACTTTCATTTCTGCATGCGCGTTGACAAGCGCTTCCGAAGCGATTTTAGCATCACTTGGAAAGTGCTTGTCAACTTCACACTATATAAATCCATGCAACCGGCATGGATTTATATAGTCTGTGAATGTCAAAAAATAAATATATACTACCCTCCGATGGCCCCCGGTGTCCTGCTTCCCTCCGTCCCGGCTGCCGGCAGTGTAAGACTGAAGGACCTGCCGACGTCAGCGTCACGTGACCCGTCACATGACTCTGGCGTCAGCGTAGGTCCTTCATTCAACCGCGAAGTGCCCGGGAAGCCAGGAGGACGCAGCACGGGACGCCGGAAGGTGAGTGTATATATATATATTTTTTATTTTATTCTTTTTTTTTTAATGGTACCTGGGTCTGGATGAGAGTCCTCTCATCCACACCCGGGTACCATCCGCACATTAGAACGCATGGAATGCGCATCTACATATACAGTGATGCGGATTCCATGGATTCTAATGCAAGTCAATGGCAGTGAAAAAGCCGCGTTTCCGCAAAATTAATGGACATGCTGCGGATTTTTGATCGCAGCGTTTACGCTGCGGAAAAATCCGCATCATGGGCACAGCACATGCGGATTTCCATTGGGGAACATTGCTGCCCTTCTACCATGCGTTTTTAATGCGTTTCCGTGGCGTTTCCGCAGCTGCAGAAACGCCGCGGAAACGCATTAAAAATGCATCGTGTGCACACAGCCTAAGCCATTAAAATACTGCAAATCATTTTTGTAGCAAAAAATGTCATTTTTATTAGCTACAAATTTTTCATTTACACAAGGGTAATAGGTGAAAGTTTGTTGGACAACTTCTTCTGAATGCGTCAATACCCTTTACGTCATCAGAAACTACTGTTAGGCCCCACGGGAGGACTTAGAAGATGGGAGTGATATCTGGCTTTTGGAGCGCAGATTTTGCAGGTAACATTTGCAGCATCCCAAAGGTGCCAAAGCAGAAGAAAAGTGACCCTATTTTAAAAAATAAACATCTCGTTGAATTCATCTATGGATGCAGTGACTATTTTGGCCCCACAGATGTTTTCTCTGTGCAACATCCACTCCATGCTTTTTTGTAGAATTACAAATATGTTACCTTAGTGACCATACATTGTACCCATCTTGTACTTCAGGAGACACACTCCCCAAAATTTAAGTGGGATCTCCCCACTACAGCAATGGCAATTATGTGGACGATAACAGCGGTTTAGGCACACACTGGGGCTCATAAGGTAAGTGAGCATTTGTATTTGAGAGCCCAGATTTCACTGGATTTTATTTGAAAGGTGTGGAAGACATGTCGCTTTTTCAGAGCCTTTGTTCTACCAGTAATGTGGAAACTCCCTATACTTCCAACGACAGATGACGATCCTGAGTGGAGGCTTGATTTGTATAGGATAAGTTGAAGCTTTTATTGCTAACATTTTGGTGTATATAACATTTCTTTCAGTATAAGGGTAGTGTCAAATTCTTGTGCTCTACAATGAGCACTTATGTCGAAGTTTCCATCATAATCCACAAAAATGCGATTCAAATGAAACCCCCAACGGAACCACTCACTATAATGAAGAAGATGAAGACAAGGTGCTACCCACCTTTTTAGGTGTGCACACAACTGTGGTCGACCACACTTTTGTTCACTAAAAAAGAGACTAAAATGATGGGAAGTTGCTGGAACAGGAGCCAGATGTAGTCCAAAGTAGTAACTCCAACTGCATTGTTATAGTGAATATTTTTATAGGGGGTTTCATCTGAATCACATGTTTTTGGGATTTACAAAGAAACCCTGACGTAAGCACTCGGCGAAGAGCACAGGATAAATATGAACTGAGCCTTATTCTGATTTTTGGGAGGCAGAATGAACAAATACAGGTGGATCTCACTAAATTCGAATATCATCAAAAAATGTATTTATTTCAGTTCTTCAATACAAAAGGTGAAACTCATATATTATATTGAGTCATTACAAACAGTGATCTATCTCAAGTGTTTATTTCTGATAATGTTGATGATTATGGCTTACAGTCAATGAAAACACAAAAGTCATTATCTCAGTAAATTAGAATATTTTATAACAACAGCTTGAAAAATGTTTTTAAAATCCAAAATGTTGACCTACTGAAATGTATGTTCAGTAAATGCACTCAATACTTGGTCGGGGCTCCTTTTGCAATAAATTACTGCATCAATGTGGCGTGGCATGGAGGTGATCAGCCTGTGGCAGTGCTGAGGTGTTATGAAAGCCCAGGTTACCTCAGCTCGTCTGCATTTTTGGGTCTGGTGTCTCTCATCTTCCTCTTTACACTACCCCATAGAGACTATGGGGTTATTGTCATGGAAGTTTGCAGGCCAATCAAGCACAGTGATACTGTTATTTTTAAACCAGGTATTGGTACTTTTGGCAGTGTGGACAGGTGCCAAGTCCTGCTGGAGAATGAAATTTCCATTTCCAAAAAGCTTGGCGGCAGAGGGAAGCATGAAGTGCTTTAAAATTTCCTGGTAGATGGTTGATGTAGCACCCTGAGGATTCGGCTGCTACAGGGGTATTACACCTCAAGCCAGAGGTGTGGTATTCCACTCCCGGGTAAGGATGGAGTGTGGAACTGAGCTAGATAGCTGCATACACTACATACATCCCATTTCCGGGGGACAGACCGACGGTACTCCCACCAGTTTATGTGCAGGTACGACAGTGTCTGTCCCTGGCTGGAGTGGGAGGGGGGTGGAACATCCCAGTAGTGTAGGGGCAGATAGGGGGAGCAGTCTGGGTAAGGCTAGGAGCTCATTGGGTGCTGGTCACCTGAGCTCACACATAGAGGGAGTATATAAGGTGGGCACCATCTTAGATCAGGGTCAGTCTGTCAGAGTTCAGTCAGAGGAGCAGAGCAGAGAAGCTCAGCCAGAAGGGCTGACAGGCAGTTGTGGTTCCGGCTGGGCCCAGCTCCAAGGCCAAGTCTGAGAGAGAGAGAGGAGTCAGAAGGACCCAGAGAGAAGAAGAAGGAACCCCAAGACCCCAGAATACAAACAGCAGGGTGAAGGGTTGGCACCCAGGGTACCGGATCCCAAGCTGGTGGAGGCCACTAATCCTCAGCCAGAGACCGGAGGTCGTGGGCAGGATCTGCCACGACCCTCACTAAATCCACTAGGAAGGCATACCAAGTATAGGGTCAGGGAACCCAGAAGAGGTATACCCACCAAGAGACCCGAGGGAGCCGGACATAGGTGGATCCCTGGTGAGAACGGCCAGAAGAGAGGGAAAGTCAGACAGGAGCTCAGGACCACGCTCCAGAATTGCTTGGGGGTTGGCCGAGTCCAGGACCTGGTGGACGCAGCACGGCTCGGGTGGTCGCTTCAGGCCAGAGTGACCATAAGAACACCCGTAAGTAAAAACCCCTGAACTACACAGCCCGACTCTGAGTCTTCTTGCTTAGCTCTCCTGCACCTGCACAACCACCATCCTCTACACCTGACCCCCTGAGGCTATACCCCTCCCATTGGGGGTTATACTACCACAGCTGCACACATACCACCAGCCTCAGCGGACCCTTCTGCAGCGGCGGCCTTTTGACCGCAAATCAACGGGTGGCGTAGTCGACACTAAGAACATTTAACAACATCTGTAAAGACTGCCACACACTGAGTTTGACACCCTGGGCACGGACCGGGTCGCCGCCACTCGGAGACTACAACCCCCATCTGATCCGGTTCCGGGTATCCCCAAACAGCACTGGCCCAGGGGGCGCGTCAACTTTGGCGTAGTCGGCAGGATTTCGTGCCCGCAACCACCGGGTACTGCGTGCCTGAAGAAAAGTTCAAATTTACCTCAAGAAGAAGTCTCCCGCCGGTTCCAGAGGGTCCATCAGCGTGAGAGAACTGCCCCTGGAACTGACAATCACAAAGTTGCCCCGGGACCACCTTCAATGTGGGCGGAGACAGAACAAGAGAGCGAAGATGGGTGCAGCCTGGAGGAGTCTGGAGAGAGCGCACCCGGAGACAAGAAGTCTGGAGAGGACTCCGGAGAAGTCGTACCCGGAGATGGAAGGAGAGTCAGGCAGCACCGACCCTGTGGTCAGGAGCCTGCTGCAAGCAACAACCCCACTAGGCTTAGTGGAGATCCTGGCACAGCTCCCCCGAGACCGGGAGTGTGCGCAGACTGCGCTGGAGCGCCTCGCATGGAGGATGGCCCAGGTGCAGCGAGAGACGCTGACGGAGTGGAGCCGAGAGATGGCCCTGCAGGCAAGAACCCGCCAGCGAAGCACGCCACCCGAGACGAGGAGACAGACCGCCTCTGAGGATGGTGCAGGAGGAGTGAAGGCCGGAGACGGCGCCGAGAAGGGAGCTGGACAGATGGAGGCAGGTAAAGGGGACGTCACTACCCCGAGCCGAGAAACCGCGTGCCTGCCCCAGCTCCCCGTCGCAGAGCCCGAAATTCCTACTGCCGTGCCCGTCGCTGCATCGTCACCGCTCCAGACAAGGCCTCAAGCAGAAGCCGCGGCCGCGACCCCTGTGACGTCACGCGCCTCAACCCTGAGCGCGGCAAAGCAGGAAACACCACCGGCCTGGTCGCAAGGTCTAGTACCCCCGGGCGCCGCAGTACCAACAGCGCCCTCTACCTCCACTGAGCCACCGGCCTGGTCGCTGGGCCAAGTAACCCCGGGCGCCGCCGTCTTCACGGTGCCCTTTACCTTCAGGGTGCCCCAAGCCTGGTCGCAAGGCCTAGTGAACCCGGGCGCCGCTACCACCACCGCGCCCTCAACGTCCACCGTGCCGCACCTGGGTGAAGACTTGTTTGCCCAGCACACGTGCCCGGATGGGCAGCCCTTTGTGTGGCCACCGGAGTTCCACCATCCCCGACTCCGGAAAGAAAGACCCCTAGATGAGCCCCTGATTCCGGTTCCGAAGCCCGTTGAGATCACCCCACTCTCGTTGGAGGAAGCACAGTTTGCGTGGGACCCCACCGGAGGAGACCTCATGGGATTCACCCAAGAGACTCGGGCAGCCGCAGCTGAGCGTGCGGAGTGCTGCCGGCAGCAGTTAGAGGTCTTCGACCGGGAGCGAAGAGAGAGGCGGGTCCGAGAGCAGCGGCTGCAGGAACAGAGCGCAGGGCAGAAGAGCAGGACCAGGAGAGACCCCCGTGCAGCTCACGGTCCCCGTGCCACCGGGACTGTAATTAAATTCCAACTGCAGCACGGTTGGGGTTTCATCAGGGATCATCACACCCCCGGCGACGTCTTTGTCACCAGAAGAGACGTGGAGTCCCATCTGCCGGAGGGACACAGAGGTCGTGACCTATATGTAGGGGACGAGGTCACGTTCACCCGGCACAAGTGTGCCAAAGGACCCTACGCCCTCCATGTACACCGGCTGACGGAGGAGGAGCTACGGTGTGAAGAAGAGCAAGAGGATCCGGACGGGTCTGAAGGAGGAGCAGGAGTACGCCGTCATTAAAGTACGGTAAAGAGACTGTACATAGTTACCCGTCAGGGTATATGCCATGCTGCTAACTTAAAATAAGGTCCCCGTTGGGACAAGTGTGAACTGTTCCAGTGTGTCCCATCTCCCCACAGGCTGAGGACTGTGAGCAGCCATCCCTTTTCCCCACTGGTCGAGGACTGAGAGCGGCCACCTTCCCTTGTATATAGTTGCGCTTTCTAAGGCGCCCCCTACCGGTTTTATAGGAAACTGTTGTTTTTACTACAAGAGACTGTCGCACTTTACCCGGTCACAAGTTGCACCGTGGCCGGAGGAACAAGAGTGTTATTTATGAAAAGCTTTATATGAAAAGTTTATGCTGATAATATATGATGTTTTATATGTTTATGTTTTATGAAAAAAAAAATGTATGTTTGTGGATGTTTTTATTCTTTTACAGCCCGAGGACGTGCTGTGGTTTACCAGGGGGGAATGTAGCACCCTGAGGATTCGGCTGCTACAGGGGTATTACACCTCAAGCCAGAGGTGTGGTATTCCACTCCCGGGTAAGGATGGAGTGTGGAACTGAGCTAGATAGCTGCATACACTACATACATCCCATTTCCGGGGGACAGACCGACGGTACTCCCACCAGTTTATGTGCAGGTACGACAGTGTCTGTCCCTGGCTGGAGTGGGAGGGGGGTGGAACATCCCAGTAGTGTAGGGGCAGATAGGGGGAGCAGTCTGGGTAAGGCTAGGAGCTCATTGGGTGCTGGTCACCTGAGCTCACACATAGAGGGAGTATATAAGGTGGGCACCATCTTAGATCAGGGTCAGTCTGTCAGAGTTCAGTCAGAGGAGCAGAGCAGAGAAGCTCAGCCAGAAGGGCTGACAGGCAGTTGTGGTTCCGGCTGGGCCCAGCTCCAAGGCCAAGTCTGAGAGAGAGAGAGGAGTCAGAAGGACCCAGAGAGAAGAAGAAGGAACCCCAAGACCCCAGAATACAAACAGCAGGGTGAAGGGTTGGCACCCAGGGTACCGGATCCCAAGCTGGTGGAGGCCACTAATCCTCAGCCAGAGACCGGAGGTCGTGGGCAGGATCTGCCACGACCCTCACTAAATCCACTAGGAAGGCATACCAAGTATAGGGTCAGGGAACCCAGAAGAGGTGTACCCACCAAGAGACCCGAGGGAGCCGGACATAGGTGGATCCCTGGTGAGAACGGCCAGAAGAGAGGGAAAGTCAGACAGGAGCTCAGGACCACGCTCCAGAATTGCTTGGGGGTTGGCCGAGTCCAGGACCTGGTGGACGCAGCACGGCTCGGGTGGTCGCTTCAGGCCAGAGTGACCATAAGAACACCCGTAAGTAAAAACCCCTGAACTACACAGCCCGACTCTGAGTCTTCTTGCTTAGCTCTCCTGCACCTGCACAACCACCATCCTCTACACCTGACCCCCTGAGGCTATACCCCTCCCGTTGGGGTTATACTACCACAGCTGCACACATACCACCAGCCTCAGCGGACCCTTCTGCAGCGGCGGCCTTTTGACCGCAAATCAACGGGTGGCGTAGTCGACACTAAGAACATTTAACAACATCTGTAAAGACTGCCACACACTGAGTTTGACACCCTGGGCACGGACCGGGTCGCCGCCACTCGGAGACTACAACCCCCATCTGATCCGGTTCCGGGTATCCCCAAACAGCACTGGCCCAGGGGGCGCGTCAGTTGACACTGACTTTGTTCTTGATAAAACACAGTGGACCTACACCAGCAGATGACATGGCTCCCCAAACCATCACTGATTGTGGAAACTTCACACTAGACCTCAAGCATCTTGGATTGTGTGCCACTCCACTCTTCTTCCAGACTCTGGGACCTTGATTTCCAAATGAAATTCAAAATTTACTTTGCATTTACTTAGTGTCAATGACTGCCTTCTGGACATCTGTCAAGGCAGCAGTCTTCCCCATGATTGTGGAGCCTACTGAAACAGACTAAGGGACCCTTTTAAATGCTTAGGAAGCCTTTGCAGGTGTTTTTTTTTGTTAATTATTCTAATTTACTGACGTAATGACTTTTGTGTTTTCATTGGCTGTAAGCCATAATTATCAACAGTAACAGAAATAAACGCTTGAAATAAATCACTCTGTTTGTAATGACTATATAATATATGAGTTTCACTTTTTGTATTGAAGAACTGAAATAAATTAACTTTTTGATGATATTCTAATTTAGTGAGATGTACCTGCATATAGAAGTTAAATAATTGTTTTTATTTTTATGCCTTTCACTGTGCTGTATAAGTGAAAAATGGCTTTATTCTTTGGGTCAGTACGATGTCAATGATACCAGATTTATAAAGGTTTTTTTTATGTTTTGCTACATTTACACACTAAAAATACTTTTTTTGTCTTTTATCTATGTGCTATCCATGAGTCCTTTTTTTAATGTTGGTGAGACATCCATGTGACGTCCGTGTGCGATCCATTTTCATGCATCTACACTGAAATGTATGTGATTAAATAGAGTTTCCTAGATTTATAATAAAAATGTATCCATAAAAACTGGATTTCACTTTGATATTCTGTATGGCATCCGATTTTTTTACGAATTCATAGACTTATGAGACTCAAAAGAAAGTAGTGCATGCTGCCATTTTATGCTCATGGTCAGGTGGGCCGAGAAAAGAACCGTTCATCTGAACAGCCCTATTGAATAACATAGGTCAGTGTGCTGTCCATGTTCTTTCTGATCAAAAATTGTATAGCCCACGTCAGATATATATGCTCGTCTGTGTGAGACCTTACACTGACACAGCCTATAAGACCCTGAAGAGGGTAGGGACCTGCAAATTTCAGGAAATTCTACTCATAGTCGATTCACTCTTCTCATGTATCTTGCATCTTCATTGCAAGTGTGTCAACCAGGGTGGGGATCAATTGTGGGACCGACTGAAGATGAATGTGTGATATATTGTAACTTGAAACTGAATAACCAGTAGTGAGTTACATGGCTGTCTGATGGGGATTTTTCCACCAAGAGACGGGTAGGACTAGAGAAAAGAATTAGATACAGATGAGTCAATTGATTTGATGCATATCAAATTTCTATCAAATTTTTAGGAACCCAGTGAATTCGCCGGTTGGGTGTCCCCTAGCGACTTGCAGTTATTACATGACATGGTAGAGCACAGCCAATCAGGAGGACCAATCATAGCTTGTATGAGAGCAGAAGCAGGGAATGCAGCAGTCATTTTGTGGTGAATCTGGATAGTCAGAAAACATTACAACTCACAGCGGAGCCATAAAGACAGGAAGAGAAAGTCATAAAACAGTGAACAAATTGTGCACAACGTGTGTGTGTGTGTGTGTTATAGTAAAGCACTGAGAAAAATAGAGTGTGAAAAAAAGAGAATAAAGCAGAGATTCAGTTGAGTAAGAGACCGGCGAGCTGGCAGGGATTAAATAGAATATTACTGCTGCAAAGGACTGGCACATGATTTATTTCTTCCAAAGACTATACTAAAAGCCAAAGGGCATTAATTACTCATGGAAAGGCAATTCCCACATCTAAATGGAGAAGAGTACTTTAAAGGTAATAATCACGGATACTATAGCAACCTTCAAAAAGGGCTAGATGTTTTCTCACTACAAATGTTATTGAGGGTTATAAATAATCTAACCATAATCTATAGCTATAATTAGTTGATATTAGTTGAACTTGATGGACCTATGCCTTTATTTAAAGGGAACATGTCACCAGGTTTGACCGATATAAAATACGGCCAGCACCTTTTAGCCCTCATAAACAGCATTCTATAATGCTGCATATATGCCTCCGATCTGACCTGCAAGAGAAGAAAAATAGCTTTTATTATACTCACCTGGAAGGGCCGTCTGGTCTGATGGGTGTCGTTCATCCTGGTTCGGCGCCTCCCTTCGTCTTTTGATCCCATTCTTCTTCTTGCTTCATGTGGATAACACGTCTAAGTCATCCACACAGGGTCCCTGGCATCGCGCTCCTGCACAGGTGTACATCTCTGCTCTGTTGAGGGCAGAGCAAAGTACTGCAGTGCGCAGGCACCAGGAAAGGTCAGAGAGCCCTGGCACAAGGCTTGTCAGGGCAGAGAGGTACGCCTGTGCCGGAGCGTGATGCCGGGGAAACTGTATGGATGATGTAGGGATGCGTCATCCACAAGAAGCAAGGAGGATGGCAACGAAAGAAGAGGGAAGGCGCCGGACCAGGATGAATGACACCCATCGGACCGAACCACCCCCCAGGTAAGTATAATAAAAGCTCTTTTTCTTCTATTGCTGGTCGGATCGGAGGGTTTTACATACAGCATTATAGAATGCTGTATATGAGGGCTAAAAGGTGCTAGCTATATCTCATATTTTATTATTTATTTTACTCACTTATATAGTGCCATTAATTTCACAGTGCTTTACAGACATTACTGGCACTGTCCCCATTAGGGCTCACAATCTAAATTCCCTATCAGTATGTCTTTGGAGTGAGGGAGGAAACCCACGCAAACATGGGGAGAACATACAAACTCCTTGAAGATGTCCTTGGTGGGATTTGAACCAAGGACTCCAGTGCAGCAAGGCTGCAGTGCTAACCATTGAGCCACTGTGCTGCCCTATCAGCCAAACCTGGTGACAGGTTCACTTTAACCTATGTAACTATTCTGTTAAAGACATCTGTCTTTTCTGACCCCTAATTTCCTAAGTCACAGCACTTGCATTACTAAGAAAGATATTCCCCGACTTATTCCAGTTGATGCAATGAGGTTGAACAAATGACTCAAGCATTTAGCTGTGTGGGTGGTGATAATGATGGCACTGATAGCCATGGTAGTAGGGGCACTGCCAGTGGCAGCTAAGAAGGTAGTGGCACTCTGAGACAGGGCAAATCTAGAGTTAAGATTCAGGAAGGAGGGGGTAAGGAACTCAAGACATTGAGAAAACTGTCTGCTGAGTCAGTGTGACTGTTATGATCTGCTACAAGCACTAAGGAGAGAAAGGAGATATGTCCCTACAATAGAACTAAGCTAGATCCCTACGATGTAACGGGGAACCTGATCCTGCGATCAGACCCGCTACAGTCCTCGGCTAGTCTGTACGAAGACCTATAGATGCAAGGGAGGGATCCCTACAAGAACTAGGGACTGGGATAAAGTTGGGCACCTCCTAGCAGAAATTGTAGCAGTAAAAGACAAACACACAACATAGAACATAAAGGTCCGAAGACCTAGCTAAACAGACTGAGAAAGGTAACAAAGCACCAGGCTAACTTAAGAGTAGAAATTACAATGAAGTCCAGCAAGGCCAGGAGGGCAGAGCAGGATTAAATAGGCAAACAAGGTCATGTGACCAGCAAGATAGAAAAAACTTAACAGGAGAGTTCTAACAGTGACATGCAGAAAAAGTGTTGTGCTCCGGAAGCATCCAGCAACTAGAGGGGTTAACAGTGACTGGAGAAGGGGAGTGTTTTAGCAGAGCCCCAGGGGGATTGTGGGGAAGTTGTGTACTGTCTGGCTGGAGATGAAGAGAAAGGTGGTGTGTGTGTTCTGTATCTCACAGAAGCACCCCTGCAAGTGAAAAGAATTCAAGTCAGGAGTGAAGCTAAGCACAGGTCAGGCAGAGTTCCTGAACTAGCAGTGCAGAGTATTGTCAGGCAGAAAGATAAGGACTGGAAGAAATGGTGTCACAGGGATCATCTCCCTCAGCAAACCCCCCCACCTCCTCCATCTCACTGTGCTGTAAAGAATGCTGTGTTCATTAATGTGCCCTTTCATTAGAACTGTGCTGTCCTGTACTACTGGGCAGACTGTGAACTGCTGTGCTGCTAAGGCAACTGTACTGTTTGTCACTGGAGCCTGTTGCTCATAAGACTTAACTTGCACTGGCTGTGCAGCTTCTTATTAAATGCTACTGTTCTACTGTTTATGAGGACTCTTGTCAAGTGTGTCTGTTCAGCAAGTGAAACAACCTGCGTGTCTGTGCCTGAGGGTCAATACACCTGTGTGCCTGAGAGAAGCTGCAGCACATGGTCTATGGTTCCCCCAAGATTCCAAAGAATTCATGCAACCTGTCTCGCCCCTATCTGAACTTAGTGGCGTGCGTGTAACATCAGGAATGATCGTGTAGAGGACAGGACCCAGAAATCAGATCGGGGTGACGAGGAGGGGATGTCATCAGAAGAGGAGCATTGAAGATCTTTGAAGAAGAGCATTGAAGAGATGATATCCGGCCAAAATACAGTTAGGTCCATATATATTTGGACAAAGACAACATTTTTCTAATTTTGGTTCTAGACATTACCACAATGAATTTTAAACAAAACAATTCAGATGCAGTTGAAGTTCAGACTTTCAGCTTTCATTTGAGGGTATCCACATTAAAATTGGATGAAGGGTTTAGGAGTTTCAGCTCCTTAACATGTGCCACCCTGTTTTTAAAGGGACCAAAAGTAATTGGACAATTGACTCCAAGGCTATTTCATGGACAGGTGTGGGCAATCCCTTCATTATATCATTCTCAATTAAGCAGATAAAAGGCCTGGAGTTGATTTGAGGTATGGTGCTTGCATTTGGAAGGTTTTGCTGTGAAGTAAACATGCAGTCAAAGGAGCTCTCCATGCAGGTGAAACAAGCCATCCTTAAGCTGCAAAAATAGAAAAAAAAACATCCGAGAAATTGCTACAATATTAGGAGTGGCAAAATCTACAGTTTGGTATATCCTGAGAAAGAAAGAAAGCACTGGTGAACTCATCAATGCAAAAAGACTTGGGCGCCCACGGAAGACAACAGTGGTGGATGATCGCAGAATAATCTCCATGGTGAAGAGAAACCCCTTCACAACAACCAACCAAGTGAACAACACTCTCCAGGAGGTAGGCGTATCAATATCCAAATCTACCATAAAGAAAAGACTGCATGAAAGTAAATACAGAGGGTTCACTGCACGGTGCAAGCCACTCACAAGCATCAAGAATAAAAAGGCTAGACTGGACTTTCCTAAAAAACATCTAAAAAAGCCAGCAAAGTTCAGGAAGAACATTCTTTGGGCAGATGAAACCAAGATCAACCTCTACCAGAATGATGGAAAGAGAAAAGTATGGCGAAGGCGTGGGACAGCTCATGATCCAAAGCATACCACATCATCTGTAAAACACGGCGGAGGCAGTGTGATGGCTTGGGCATGCATGGCTGCCAGTGGCACTGGGCCACTAGTGTTTATTGATGATGTGACACAGGACAGAAGCAGCCGAATGAATTCTGATGTATTCAGAGCCATACTGTGGGCTCAGATCCAGCCAAATGCAGCCAAACTGATTGGTCGTCATTTCATACTACAGATGGACAATGACCCAAAACATAAAGCCAAAGCAACCAAGGAGTTTATTAAAGCAAAGAAGTGGAATATTCTTAAATGGCAATTCAGTCACCTGATTTCAACCCAATTGAGCATGCATTTCACTTGTGAAAGACTAAACTACAGACAGAAAGGCCCACAAACAAACAGCAACTGAAAACCACCGCAGTGAAGGCCTGGCAGAGCATCAAAAAGGAGGAAACACAGCGTCTGGTGATGTCCATAAGTTCAAGACTTCAGGCAGTGATTGCCAACAAAGGGTTTTCAACCAAGTACTAGAAATGAACATTTTATTTACAATTATTTAATCTGTCCAATTACTTTTGGTCCCTTTAAAAACAGGGTGGCACATGTTAAGGAGCTGAAACTCCTAAACCCTTCATCCAATTTTAATGTGGATACCCTCAAATGAAAGCTGAAAGTCTGAACTTCAACTGCATCTGAATTGTTTTGTTTAAAATTCATTGTGGTAATGTCTAGAACCAAAATTAGAAAAATGTTGTCTCTGTCCAAATATATATGGACCTAACTGTATCTTCCAGGGGCAGATCTGCTTCTTTTGTGTGCAGCTTGGGAGAAGATAATGCTGGAATGGCTGTTGGTGGAGAAGGCTCTACAGCGTCTGAAATCTCTGGTCATGATGTAGATGGTGATGTATGGTCATATTAGCTGTGAGATTTTTTTGTTTCCTTTTGCAGTGTGCAAGCTTTGCAGGAGGAAAGCAAGTCATGAAATTCCTGAAACAAATTTATTAACTTCAGTTCTCCCTCAGTACATGAAAAGGCATCACCTGCTCAAGTGGGAAAAGCAAACAGGGTCTCAAGATGAACTGTTCTCCTCATTATTACCTTTCCGGTAGCCAAGATGCATCCTCAAGCAGTACCTATTCAGTGTCATCATCATGAACTACTGTTTTTTGTACTCTGACTAATTCTCCTCCTCCTTCTCCATTGTACCATCATATATATATATATATACTTGACTGTGAAGCCAGGATACAACAATATCTGTCAAGTCATCTGCCTGTGTGCCAACTCAACCCCCACCTGGACAAGATGCGGGTGGTGCAGTTGCTGCATTTAGGAAATGATGGAATTTGCTCAGTTTCGCTGAAAGATATCCAACCACTATTATTATTCACAGATAGGGGTGTCCACTTTGTGCTCTCATGTTCAGGAGAATGTGGCCCACTCTTTTCATTTGTCATTGAGCTTGAAAATGCAGTGCACTTATGCAATAATGGGCAGGGACATCTTTCACTGCCTCGCGCAACCAGGATAGGTGGTGGCACCTCCGCT
The DNA here is from genome assembly GCF_046119375.1 of Phyllobates terribilis. Taxonomy (NCBI): domain Eukaryota; kingdom Metazoa; phylum Chordata; class Amphibia; order Anura; family Dendrobatidae; genus Phyllobates; species Phyllobates terribilis. The sequence goes on along the minus strand of NW_027362763.1, from coordinate 881,043,600 downwards.
GTTGGGCATTAAGTCTTGCTTCAACACTACACAGCTTTTATCCACCACCTTCTACATCCACTCCCCATCATCCCATCTGAAACAGCAACATGGCAGAACATTGCATCCATTCTCCTTCCTACCCGCAGACTTTGTGTTATTTGAAGCTGATGAGCTACCAATCTGTTTTACAACTCATGAGTAGAGATGAGCGTTGTTTGACTCGAACTGTTCGCCAATCTCAAATTTGAGCTGTTTTGGGCGGTGTTCGAGCCGTTCGACGAACACGAACGATTTGAGAAAAATTCGTCTGTTCGAGGTTATGTTCGATAACTGTTCGTGTACCAAAATCATAACTGGATTTTTTCTCACTAATGATGAAAATTAATGTTAATACGCAGTTTGAGTGTACAGCGGGGCGGGGGGAGGGGCAGAGGATGGATCTCTGCAGGAATAATGAAGATCTCCATTTTTTTTTCCTCTTTCCCGCATTTACAGTGGGGAGGTGCAATCTGTCAGCCTATCAGCAGCGCACACACGGAGCGAAGTGCTTTTTTTCACACAAGCAAGGGCATGTGTCATTGGCAGTGTATGTCACATGTCCTTGCCCTATAAGACCAAGCCATTTTCCCCATCGCCACCATTTTCTCACTGCTGCAGCTGCGTGTTAGACGGCACCGCTGTTGCTGTGTGCGCTATACCTTGTTAATTTCAAGCCAATTTTCGCACAAATATACAGATAGCTTGGGAGTAGGGAATAGTTGTGATTGCAGTCCTTTTAAGGACTAGGTTACAGCATTTCCTACGACTTTTATCAGGCAGGTCTGTGCTCTTAAATAGATAGGTTGTGGGAGTAAAGACTAATTGTAATTGCAGTCCTTTTCAGGACTAGGTTACATCAGTTCCTATCAGTTTTTGCCAGGCAGGTCTGTGCCAGTGCTGTGCAAGTTTTTTTCACAGCATTTGGCTGAATCTAGCAAAGCTAATCCTTTTTGGCCTATTGCAGAGTGTGTTAGTCAGTGGAGTAGCCTATCTGTGTTGCAAGATATACCACCTGTGTATAGAATACCAATTTTTTTACTGCACCTAGTGAAGTAAAATCTTTTGGGCATAGCATCATTCTATTAGTCCATCTATACTGACCTCCATCAGGTTGCAAATTGAATATAATTTTTTTCTGCATCTAGCTCTGAAAAAATATTTGGGCTTCTAGCAGTGTGTGCGACTTGTTCTATTAGTCCATCTATACTGACCTACATCACGTTGCAAATTCAAAATAATTTTTTGTCTGCATCTAGCTCTGAAAAAATATTTGGCCTTCTAGCAGTGTGTGGGACTTTCTCTATTAGTCCATCTATACTGACCTCCATCAGGTTGCAAACTGAATATATTTTTTTTCTGCATCTACCTCTGAAAAAATATTTGGGCTTCTAGCTGTGTGTGGGACTTGTTCTATTAGTCCATCTATACTGACCTCCATCAGGTTGTAAACTGAATATAATTTTTTTCTGCATCTACCTCTGAAAAAATATTTGGGCTTCTAGCTGTGTGTGGGACTTGTTCTATTAGTCCATCTATACTGACCTCCATCAGGTTGCAAACTGAATATAATTTTTTTCTGCATCTAGCTCTGAAAAAATATTTGGCCTTCTAGCAGTGTGTGGGACTTGTTCTATTAGTCCACCTATACTGACCTCCATCAGGTTGCAAATTCAAAATAATTTTTTGTCTGCATCTAGCTCTGAAAAAATATTTGGCCTTCTAGCAGTGTGTGGGACTTTCTCTATTAGTCCATCTATACTGACCTCCATCAGGTTGCAAATTAAAAATAATTTTTATCTGCATCAACCTCTGAAAAAATATTTGTGCTTCTAGCTGTGTGTGGGACTTGTTCTATTAGTCCATCTATACTGACCTCCATCAGGTTGCAAACTGAATATAATTTTTTTCTGCATCTAGCTCTGAAAAAATATTTGGCCTTCTAGCAGTGTGTGGGACTTTCTCTATTAGTCCATCTATACTGACCTCCATCAGGTTGCAAATTAAAAATAATTTTTATCTGCATCTAGCTCTGAAAAAATATTTGGCCTTCTAGCAGTGTGTGGGACTTTCTCTATTAGTCCATCTATACTGACCTCCATCAGGTTGCAAATTAAAAATAATTTTTTGTCTGCATCTAGCTCTGAAAAAATATTTGGCCTTCTAGCAGTGTGTGGGACTTTCTCTATTAGTCCATCTATACTGACCTCCATCAGGTTGCAAACTGAATATGATTTTTTTCTGCATCTACCTCTGAAAAAATATTTGGGCTTCTAGCTGTGTGTGGGACTTGTTCTATTAGTCCATCTATACTGACCTCCATCAGGTTGCAAACTGAATATAATTTTTTTCTGCATCTAGCTCTGAAAAAAATATTTGGCCTTCTAGCAGTGTGTGGGACTGGTTCTATTAGTCCACCTATACTGACCTCCATCAGGTTGCAAATTCAAAATAATTTTTTGTCTGCATCTAGGTCTGAAAACATATTTGGCCTTCTAGCAGTGTGTGGGACTTTCTCTATTAGTCCTTCTATACTGACCTCCATCAGGTTGCAAATTGAATATAATTTTTTTCTGCATCTAGCTCTGAAAAAATATTTGGGCTTCTAGCAGTGTGTGGGACTTGTTCTATTAGTCCATCTATACTGACCTCCATCAGGTTGCAAACTGAATATAATTTTTTTCAGCATCTAGCTCTGAAAAAATATTTGGCCTTCTAGCAGTGTGTGGGACTTTCTCTATTAGTCCATCTATACTAACCTCCACCAGGTTGCAAATTCAAAATAATTTTTATCTGCATCTAGCTCTGAAAAAATATTTGGGCTTCTAGCAGTGTGTGGGACTTTCTCTATTAGTCCATCTATACTGACCTCCATCAGGTTGCAAATTAAAAATAATTTTTATCTGCATCTAGCTCTGAAAAAATATTTGGCCTTCTAGCAGTGTGTGGGACTTTCTCTATTAGTCCATGTATACTGACCTCCATCAGGTTGCAAATTAAAAATAATTTTTTGTCTGCATCTAGCTCTGAAAAAATATTTGGCCTTCTAGCAGTGTGTGGGACTTTCTCTATTAGTCCATCTATACTGACCTCCATCAGGTTGCAAACTGAATATATATTTTTTCTGCATCTACCTCTGAAAAAATATTTGGGCTTCTAGCTGTGTGTGGGACTTTTTCTATTAGTCCATCTATACTGACCTCCATCAGGTTGCAAATTGAATATAATTTTTTTCTGCATCTAACCCAGCCAATAGTTTTGGCCTAATACCACAGTTTGGCCACTCAGCTCTGCTCGGTTCCCATCCATTGTTTTTTTGTGCAAACAACTCCAGAGTTGTGAATTAGTTAACCACCAAAATGAGTGGAAAAAGGCCTGCTGCTGGTGGAAAGGGGAATAGGCGTGTTGGGAAGGGGAAAAAAGGTTGTGTCCGTGGGGTAGGTGTTAAAGCAACAGTAACATCTGCAGAAGAAAGACCATCTTCCAGCCAAACTAAAATGTCTACTTCTTTTAGCGGACAATGTGATAAGATCCCTTTCTTACGGCCATGCCAATCGCTAGAAATTCCAGATGAGGCACAAAAACAGCAGGTGCTTCAACGGATATCAAGTGTTCCTTTAAGTGGGCTCTCCTCCACATCAACTTCAACATCACAAATACTCCAGTCCTCAAATGTGTCACCCCAATCGCACTTGCTTCCTCACAGCTCCCAAATCTCCAACTGCCCGTCTGAGTATGAAGTAGAACAGATGGTTGAGTCTGCAGAGCTGTTTACTCATACTATAGCCTGGGAATCAGAGGTCGACTCCAGCGCTTCTGTGAATCCAGACGAGGAAATGATCTGCACTGATGCCCAGAATCTTTATGAGTCGGATCCAGGACCAGACGCAGAAGGTTCTGACCATAATGTAGACCCTCATTCCCAAACTGTAACTCCTGTTGGTGGAGACAATGAGGAAGACGATGATGAGACTCAAATACCTGATTGGAGCGACAACTTAAGTTTTTTGTCAGGGCAGGAACAGGTTGGCTCTGAGGACGACGGGTGTGATAACGCACAGGGTGATGATGATGAGGTTTTAGATCCCACTTACTGCCAACCCACAGTAAGCCAAAAGATGAGGTCAGCAGAGGAGGTGGAGGAGGATGCTAGTGACGACGAGGTCCGGTTGCGCCTTCCTGGACAGAGACGTAGTACTGGAAGCACGTCAGCAACTGCATCCTCAAACACAACTCTGCCTCTCACCACAAGTCGTGGTGGCTCTTCAGGTCGCATGGGTGCTAAGCCTTGCATAGCCTGGGCATTTTTTCAGATCGATAAAGATGACCCAACTCGTGTTATCTGTAACATTTGTCAGCAAAAGCTAAGTAGAGGCCAAAAAATACATAGTTTGAGTACTTCATGCATGAACCGGCACATGGACATGAAGCATAAGTTGCAGTGGGAAGCTCACTGTGCTACAATGCGGCCTAGCCGGCCGGGCCATCCACCATCTGCCATATCTTGTGTATCCGCGGCCTCTTCATCCTCTGAGACTGGGGGGACAGCAGTCACACCTGTTTTGGGACGCAGACCTGCCACCTCTTTACCCGCAACACCCAGCGTGATTGGCAGGTCATCATTTTCTTTGGAGGTGGTAACACCAGCTGGTGTTGAGTGCTGTCCGACATCGATAGCACCACCTTTTGATCAAGGCAACCTAACATGTCCGCCTGCATCTTCCTCACAGACCGGCAGTTTGCCGGGGACACCCTTATCAACCCCGTCTAAGCACAATAGCCAGCCCTCGGTCCCTCAGATGTGGACAAGTAAAAGACCATTTCCTCCTAGCCATGAGAAAGCTAAGAGGTTGAATTTCACCATCTGCAAGCTCTTGGCTACAGAAATGCTGCCTTTCCGCCTGGTGGACACAGAGGATTTTCGAGACCTTATGTCCGTCGCAGTGCCCCAGTAACAGATGCCCAGTCGGCACTACTTCTCAAAGAAAGGTGTGCCTGCGCTCCACCAGCATGTCGCACACAACATCACCGCTTCTTTGAGAAACTCTGTGTGTGACAGGGTGCATTTCACCACAGACACTTGGACGAGTAGGCATGGACAGGGGCGTTACATGTCGCTGACTGGGCACTGGGTAACTATGGTGACAGCAGGACAAGGGGCTGCTGTCCAAGCCTTGCCGTCCCCACAAGTTGTGCGTCAATCCTCTTTATCTCAAAGTTCCTCCACTGCTTCTGACTCCTCAACCTCCTCTCGGTCCTCCACCTGCACCCAAAGGCTGTCTGGTCATGCCACAAGCTTTCTAACAGAAGGGATCCTGCACACCTCCTTACTATGCTGGCAGTAGGGCTCAACGTCATCAGGCGGTTTTTACTTTGAAATGTCTGGGAAATGTGAGTCACACAGCTGAGGAGTTGTGGTCAGCTCTGGAGAACCAATTTCATGAATGGTTGTCTCCACTGGACCTGAAACCAGGGAAGGCCATGTGCGACAATGCTGCAAACCGGGGTGCGGCCCTTCGCCAGGGCATTGTCACACACGTGCCTTGTATGGCTCACGTGTTGAACCTGGTTGTCCAGCAATTTTTAGCCCACTATCCCGGACTAGATGGCCTTCTGCAGAGGGCACGGTCGCTGTGTGCTCACTTCCGCCGTTCGCATCCCGCAGCTCAGCGACTTACATCTCTACAGAAGTCGTTGGGCCTGCCACTTCACCGGCTAAAATGCGATGTGCCTACCCGATGGAATTCAACTCTGCACATGTTGCAGCGACTGTGGCAGCACCGACAAGCCCTGGTGCAATACGTTCTGACGTATAGCCTGGGCCAACGAGATCCAGAGGTGGGGCAAATCATGCTGGAGGAGTGGTCTCAGATCAGGGACCTATGCACCCTTCTGCACAGTTTTGAAATGGCGACGAAGATGTTTAGTGCTGACGATGCCATTATCAGCATGACTATTCCGGTGATTTACATGCTGGAGCACATGTTAAACAGAATTCGGAGTCAGGTGGTGGCACAAGAGGAGGTGGAGGAAGTAGAGGAGGAGGAGTTGTATGCGGAAGGGCTAACATCTGCAAGGTCCAGACGGTCGGCAGCACCAAGGCGGCAGGCATGTGAGGGTGGGGGAGATGGTTTTACCAGGGCGCATGGTAGCAGCCAAACTAGTGAGGAAGGTGCAGGAGCCCAGGAAGAAGTGGAGGACGAACTGATGGAAGACTCATCAGATGAGGGAGACCTTGATCACATTTCTGTTGTGCGAGGTTGGGGGGAGAGGACAGAGGAAGGAAGCATGATTGTTACCTCGCCACCAACACAACAGGGACTTGGTGCTCCTGGATGCGCAACACACATGAGTGCCTTCTTGCTGCACTACTTGCAACATGACCCTCGAATTGTGAGAATTAGAAATAATCCTGACTACTGGGTTGCCACACTGTTAGATCCCCGGTACAAAAGTAAATTTGCAGAAATTATTCCTGCCATAGAAAGGGATGCACGCATGCAGGAGTATCAGCAGAGACTGTTGCAGAATCTTACATGTGCTTTTCCACAAAACACCAGTGGTGCACGTAGTGAATCTCACAGTTCCAACTTGCCAACCGTGGGACCGTCGAGTGTTCAGCACTCAAACCGTAACAGAACCACAGTATCTGCTGGTAACATCAATTTTGCGGAATCACTTCACCACTTTTTTAGCCCATCCTTTGCAAGGCCACAGGAGACAAGAAGTCTGACACATAGTCAACGCCTAGAGACGATGGTACAGGAGTATCTCCAAGTAAACATTGAAGCCATGACTGTGTCACTGGACCCTTGCTCTTTTTGGGCTTCCAATCTGGATAAATGGCCAGAGCTAGCCACTTACGCCTTGGAGATCTTGTCATGCCCCGCAGCCAGCGTTCTGTCTGAACGTGTGTTCAGCGCTGCTGGTGGTGTGCTGACAGATAAGCGCACGCGGCTCTCCACTGATAATGTAGACAGACTCACGTTCATAAAGATGAACAAATCATGGATCCGAAATGACTTTTCTACCCCTGTGTCATCCTGGGGAGAGTAAAAGCTTGATGATTGGTTAAAATCACCTCACCAACCGTTTTAAGCTTTCAAATTACTAATCATGTTTATCTGTATCTTGGCTGGAAAATAATTTGGGCTTTGTAGCAGTGTGCAGTACTGATTCTACTAGGCCATCTATACTAAGTTCCACCAGATTTAAAATTACTAATCATGTTTATCTGTACCTTGGCTGGAAAATAATTTGGGCTTTGTAGCAGTGTGCAGTACTGATTCTATTAGGCCATCTATACTAAGTTCCGCCAGATTTAAAATTACTAATCATGTTTATCTGTACCTTGGCTGGAAAATAATTTGGGCTTTGTAGCAGTGTGCAGCACTGATTCTATTAGGCCATCTATACTAAGCTCCACCAGATTTAAAATTAATAATAATTTTTAGTTGCATCTAGCCCGGAAAATAATTTTGGGGCTCCGAGATGCGCAAGACACATAAGTGCCTTCTTGCTGCACTACCTGCAACATGACCCTCATATTGTCAGAATTCGAAGTAATCCTGACTACTGGGTTGCCACACTCTTAGATCCCCCAAACTTTTCGATCAACCTTTTCATTTTAATAAAGACCAAAAAAATGGTCATTTTTGAAATTATAAGCATTAGCAGGTTATTAGAAACTGAAATCAAACAGTTTTCAACTCAAAACTTTATTCTAGGTGATGTTACATTTTCACATAGGACCCCTTGTTCGAAAGGAGCTTCTGAACTCTCTCGTCCATTGAATTTGTCAGGTTTTGGATGGTTTCTGCTTCAATTGTTTTGCATGAGGACAGAATACCCTCCCAGAGCTGTTGCTTAGATGTGAACTGCCTCCCGCCATCATAGACACTCCTTTTGATGATGCTCCAGAGGTTCTGAATGGGGTAGAGGTCAGGGGAGCATGGGGGTCACACCATAAGTTTGTCCCCTTTTATGCCCATATCAGCCAGATATGCAGATGTTTTATGTGCAGCATGAGATGGTGCATTATCATGCATAAAAATGATCTTGCTGTGGAATACACGGTTCTTCTTCTTGAACCATGGCAGGAAGTGCTGTTTGAGAAACTCCACATACATTATGGAGTTCATCTTTACCCCGTCAGGGATCCTAAAAGGGCCGACAATCTCTCTCCCCATGATTCCAGCCCAAAACATTACTCCACCTCCTCCTTGTTGGCGCTGTAGCCATGTTTGCGTGGGGTGTCCATCAACCAGCCATCCTCCACTCCATCCATCTGGACCATCGAGCGTTGCATGGCACTCATCCGTGAACAAAACAGTTTTGAAATCAGTCTTCATGTAATGTTTGGCCCACTGGAGCCATTTCTGCTAGTGTGAAGTGGATAGAGGAGGTCGACAGGATGGCGTATGCACAGCTGCAAACCTCTGAAGGACCCTGCATCTTGTTGTTCGGGGGACGTTGGAGGCACCAGCAGCTTCAAAAACTTGTCTGCTGCTATGACAAGGCTTTTTTGCCGCTGCTCTTTTAACCTGACGTAATTGCCTGTAGGAAAGAGTCCTGAATTTGCCCTTATCAGCACGCACACGTGTGTACTGTGAATCAGCTACTGTAGCGTCGGCGTCCCTGCCCTCTGCTAGGCAGGGACGCTGTTCCCCTCACCTCTCTGCTCCGAGCCCGGCGTCCTCCTCCCGCTCTGCTGGCAGCACGCACTCCTTCCCGGCCACTGTGCTTAGGGCGCGCGCGCTCCCTCCCTCTTAAAGGGGCCGCGCGCGCCGTCCTAAGGAGTCCCCGGCCAATGGCCGGAGGACTTCACCATATATAAGGCACCTCCTCCAAAATGGAGGTGCCCGAGCAATGTTGTTGCACTGTTCACTACTCTGCTTCAGCCCTCAGGTCCCGTTGCCAGTTACCTGTCAGTTACCTGCCTGATTCCTGCCAGAGTCCTGCCAGTTTGCTGTCTGTTTCCTGCCTGATATTCCTGCTACCTGCTTGCTAGCCTGAGGTCCGACGGTCTGCCTTCCTACTCCTGTCAGTCTGTCTATGGACCAGCTTGGCCGCTCACCTGGGAGCGCACATCTGCTACCTGCCTGCTAGCCTACCTGGAGGCTCCGCCGTCACGTGCTGTGACCACCTGCTATTCCAGAGACTCTTGCCCGCTCACCTGGGAGCGCTCCTCCGCTACCTGCCTGCTTGCCTACCTGGAGGCTCCGCCGTCACGTGCTGTGACCACCTGCTATTCCAGAGACTCCTGCCCGCTCACCTGGGAGCGCTCCTCCGCTACCTGCCTGTTTGCCTACCTGGAGGATCCGCCGTCACATGCTGTGACCACCCGTTCATCCAGAGACTCTCGCTTGCTCACCTGGGAGCACACATCTTCCATCTGCCTGCTAGCCTACCTGGAGGTTCAGCCATCACAGGTCGTACCTACCCTTTACCCAGAGACTGCCCCGGTCACTTGCCGTGACCTCCAGCCCGTTCATCCAGAGACTGCCCCGGTCACTTGCCGTGACCTCCAGCCCGTTCATCCAGAGACTGCCCCGGTCACTTGCCGTGACCTCCTGCCCGTACACCCAGAGACTGTTCCGGTCACCTGCTGTGACTGCCTGCCCGTCTTCCCTGGTCGCCACCCGCTCCCTTACAAGGACCGCCCCCTTGTATAGTAGCTCAGAGGTTCCGCCTCCCAGACCCGTTACAGTTTGCTCGGGCCATGGAACCCGGTGGCACCCAAGCTCCCTCGCTCTCGGACCTCTGTCATGAACTGTCCCGTCAGAGGTCCCAACAGGAGTCCATCCTGGGTCACCTGCGGAATGTCAATTCTCGCCTGGACACTATGACTGCTCCACCAGCAACCACCGCCAGTGCCATGACTCGCAACCCGGCAGCTTCGCTGCCCACCAATACCATGGTATCCTACCCCGGACCCCGGCTTTCTGCACCTCCTCGCTTCGGAGGCGACTCCGCTCAGGCTCGGGGCTTCATAAACCAGTGCACCCTGCACTTTGAACTCCTGTCCCACCAGTTTAACTCCGACCGGGCCAAAATTGCCTTCATCATGTCCCATCTCACCGGGGAGGCCCTGGCCTGGCTAAATCCTCTATGGGAGAGAGGAGACCCCCTGGTGTCCGACTTGCCTGCCTTTCTCACGGCTTTCCGGAAAGTCTTCGACGAACCCGGACGGAAGACCTCATCCGCATCATCTCTGCTACGCCTCCACCAGGGAAATCTCACCGTGGGCCAATATGCCATACGGTTCCGTACCCTTGCCTCGGAGCTGGCTTGGGATAACGACGCTCTGGTATCTGTCTTCTGGGAGGGTCTGTCCGGCCGTATTAAAGATGAACTCGCCGGTCGGGACATTCCTACCACTCTCGATGACTTAATAACTCTTGCCACCCGGATTGACCTACGGTTCCAGGAGCGTGCCAAAGAGGTCACCCGTGAGAGGAGGTTTCCACGTCTAGCTCCTACTTTTCAGAAACCCGTCACTCCCTCCGTTTCTCCCCAGGTACACTCTCCTGAGCCTATGCAGGTCGACCAGACCAAGATGGTCAAAACCCGTCAGGACTTACGCCGTGCCGAAGGGAGCTGCTTCTACTGTGGCAGTAAGGAGCACCGGATCCGTACCTGCCCGGAGAGGTCGAGAAACGCCTGTGTCTAGGTTCGCTCAGAGAGGTCGACCTAGACAAGAATAAATCCTCTCCATCTCTGCTACTGTCAGTCTCTATTATCTGCGGGGAGAATCGTTATTTCGAACTAGCCCAACTTGACTCTGGAGCGGCCGGGAATCTTATTTCACAGTCCCTGGTAGAAAAATACCGCATTCGCACCAAACCTCTGGCTGTACCATTATCTGTCGCTGCTGTGGATGGGGGCCTCTTACCACGTCCCATCCAACTCATCACCGAATCCATAACTCTGCAGGTGGGAATGCTGCATTCTGAGAGCATCTCTTTTCATGTGCTGCCTGGACTCTCTCACGCCCTCTTACTAGGTCTACCTTGGCTCCAGAGACATGCACCCGTGCTTGACTGGCAGACCGGAGAAGTCCTTCGCTGGGGACAGGACTGTCATAAGACTTGTTTGGTTCCTGTTCATCCCGTCCGTCCTTCTCCTACCCCAACTAATCTACCTGGACTTCCGATTCCCTATTGGTCATTTGCTGATGTCTTTAATAAAAAGGAGGCAGAGACATTACCCCCTCATAGACCATACGACTGTCCTATCGACCTGTTACCCGGTACTACTCCTCCCCATGTGCGTATTTACCCATTGTCCGCTGCAGAGACCCGGTCGATGTCTGAATATATTGAGGAGAATTTGGCCAGGGGATTCATCCGGAAATCTACCTCCCCGGCGGGAGCAGGCTTCTTCTTCGTAAAAAAGAAGGACGGCTCTCTCCGTCCCTGTATAGACTATAGAGGCCTTAACCAGATCACGGTGAAGAATAAGTACCCCCTTCCGCTCATTCCAGAATTATTTGATCGCCTGAGGGGGGCTAGAGTCTTCACCAAACTGGACCTCGGTGGGGCGTACAACCTGGTCCGTATCCGTCAAGGGGATGAATGGAAGACTGCATTCAACACCCGGGACGGCCACTATGAATATCTGGTAATGCCCTTTGGTCTCTGTAACGCTCCTGCCGTCTTTCAAGAGTTGGTCAATGACATCTTCCGGGACCTTCTCTACTCCTGCGTTGTGGTGTACCTGGACGACATCTTGGTCTTCTCTCCGGATCTCCAGACTCACCGGAGGGACGTTCGTCAGGTCCTGCTCAGGCTCAGGCAGAATCACCTCTTCGCTAAATATGAGAAGTGCCTCTTTGAGCAGACCTCGCTTCCGTTTTTGGGCTACATTATTTCTCAGACCGGCCTACGAATGGATCCAGAGAAACTGTCTGCCATCGAGAAATGGCCCCGACCGGAGGGGTTGAAGGCCATTCAGCGGTTCCTGGGCTTCGCCAACTACTACCGCCTCTTCATACCACACTTCTCTTCCCGGGCTGCCCCAATTTCCGCGCTCACCCATAAGGGTACTAATCCCAAGGAGTGGCCGTCCGAAGCAGAGGAGGCCTTTCTTTCCTTAAAACAGGCCTTCTCTTCCGCCCCAGTGCTGCATCGTCCGGATGGCAACAAGCAGTTCTTCCTGGAGGTTGACGCCTCCTCCTCTGGAGCCGGAGCTGTACTTACTCAAAAATCATCTTCCGGGAGGATGGTAACTTGCGGCTTCTTCTCCAAACTCTTCTCCTCTTCTGAGCGCAATTATTCCATAGGAGACCGAGAGTTATTGGCCATCAAGCTGGCATTGGAGGAGTGGCGTTACCTGCTCGAGGGGGCTCTTCATCCGGTAATAATTTACACTGACCACAAGAACTTGGCTTATCTCCAGCATGCCCAGAGACTTAACCCGCGCCAAGCCCGGTGGTCCTTGTTTTTTGCTCGTTTTGATTTTGTTCTACATTTTCGCCCGGCTGACAAGAACATCAAAGCGGACGCCTTGTCCCGATCCTTTCTGGTATCTGACCTCGAGGAAGAACCTAAACACATCATCGATCCCACCAGAGTAATGCAGGTGGCTCCCGTGAGTCTAAATCGTCTCCCTCCCGGTAAGACGTTCGTATCGGTACCTGATCGGGAGAAGATCCTACACTGCGGTCATTCGTCTAAACTAGCTGGCCACGCCGGTCAGAAAAAGACCCTCCAGCTTATTACCCGGCACTACTGGTGGCCTAACCTGCACAAGGATGTAATAGACTTTGTTTCTGCCTGTGTGTCCTGCGCCCGCAACAAAGTTCCGAGACACCTGCCAGCCGGTCGCCTCCTTCCTCTGCCAGTACCTGCTGCCCCCTGGCAGCATATAGCGATGGACTTCATAACTGATCTTCCCGTCTCTGCCGGTTGTACGGTCATTTGGGTGGTCGCTGACCGCTTTTCCAAGATGGCTCACTTCATTCCCCTGCCAGGCCTCCCGTCTGCACCCGAGCTGGCTAAAGACTTTATCCGCCACACCTTCCGTCTTCATGGCCTGCCCCGTCACATCGTGTCGGATCGTGGGGTACAGTTCACTTCTCGTTTCTGGAGAGCCACTTGTAAATTGCTAGACGTCACCCTGGACTTCTCCTCCGCTTACCACCCACAGTCTAATGGTCAAGTGGAGCGGATCAATCAGATCCTGACCAGTTACCTCCGGCACTTCGTTAATGCCCACCATTCTGACTGGGTGGATCTCCTGCCATGGGCCGAATTCTCGTACAACAATCACGAGACCGAATCTTCCTCCAAATCCCCGTTTTTTGTAGTCTTCGGTCAGCATCCTCGGATCCCGTTTCCCATCTCCACCTCGGTGGACAATCCGGCTGCGGAATCTCTTGTTAACAAATTTTCCTCCATATGGGAGAGTACCCGGTACGCACTCCTTCTGTCATCTGAGCGTATGAAAAGACATGCTGACAAAAAACGTCTGGATCCTCCTCAATTCCGTCCAGGGGATAAGGTCTGGCTCTCGTCCAAGTATGTCCGGCTCAAGATTCCTTCCTATAAGTTAGGGCCTCGGTTCATCGGTCCTCTGGAGGTCATCAGTCAGATCAACCCGGTGGCCTATAAATTGAAACTCCCGGCCAACTTGCGGATCCCTAACTCCTTCCATGTATCTCTCCTCAAACCCGTGGTACTTAACTCTTCTTCCAAGTCTACAGGTACGCCTCCTGCTCCGGTTTCCGCTGAAAACGAATTTGAGGTAGAGAACATTCTGGCCACCAAAAGGGTAAGAGGGAAGACCTTTTTTCTAGTAGATTGGAAGGGGTTTGGTCCTGAAGAGAGAACGTGGGAGCCCCGGGAGAACATCCATGCCCCTCTCATCCTTGCTAAATTTCTGTCTGGCCTAAAAAAGGGGGGGCCTAAAGGGGGGGGTACTGTAGTGCCTAGCAGAGGGCAGGGACGCTGTTCCCCTCACCTCTCTGCTCCGAGCCCGGCGTCCTCCTCCCGCTCTGCTGGCAGCGCGCGCTCCTTCCCGGCCACTGTGCTTAGGGCGCGCGCGCGCTCCCTCCCTCTTAAAGGGGCCGCGCGCGCCATCCTAAGGAGTCCCCGGCCAATGGCCGGAGGACTTCACCATATATAAGGCACCTCCTCCAAAATGGAGGTGCCCGAGCAATGTTGTTGCACTGTTCACTACTCTGCTTCAGCCCTCAGGTCCCGTTGCCAGTTACCTGTCAGTTACCTGCCTGATTCCTGCCAGAGTCCTGCCAGTTTGCTGTCTGTTTCCTGCCTGATATTCCTGCTACCTGCTTGCTAGCCTGAGGTCCGACGGTCTGCCTTCCTACTCCTGTCAGTCTGTCTATGGACCAGCTTGGCCGCTCACCTGGGAGCGCACATCTGCTACCTGCCTGCTAGCCTACCTGGAGGCTCCGCCGTCACGTGCTGTGACCACCTGCTATTCCAGAGACTCTTGCCCGCTCACCTGGGAGCGCTCCTCCGCTACCTGCCTGCTTGCCTACCTGGAGGCTCAGCCGTCACGTGCTGTGACCACCTGCTATTCCAGAGACTCCTGCCCGCTCACCTGGGAGCGCTCCTCCGCTACCTGCCTGTTTGCCTACCTGGAGGATCCGCCGTCACATGCTGTGACCACCCGTTCATCCAGAGACTCTCGCTTGCTCACCTGGGAGCACACATCTTCCATCTGCCTGCTAGCCTACCTGGAGGTTCAGCCATCACAGGTCGTACCTACCCTTTACCCAGAGACTGCCCCGGTCACTTGCCGTGAACTCCAGCCCCTTCATCCAGAGACTGCCCCGGTCACTTGCCGTGACCTCCAGCCCGTTCATCCAGAGACTGCCCCGGTCACTTGCCGTGACCTCCTGCCCATACACCCAGAGACTGTTCCGGTCACCTGCTGTGACTGCCTGCCCGTCTTCCCTGGTCGCCACCCGCTCCCTTACAAGGACCGCCCCCTTGTATAGTAGCTCAGAGGTTCCGCCTCCCAGACCCGTTACAGCTACATACTTCTTGATTGCCAAGACTCTTCATCCTGATCATCGCACAATGTTGATTGTAGTCATGCCTTGACCTAAACACTCCACAATTTGTTGCTTCTCATCAGCCGACACATCCTTTTTCTTTCCCATTTTGGCAGAAAATGTAGGCTGCTTAATAATGTGGGACAGCCTTCTTAAGTAGTCTTGCCTTTCATTGGACACACCTGCCAAACTAATTAGCACAGGTGTCTGCAATTGCTTACAGTGATATAAAGAGCCCTGACACACATCACCATCAATGAGTTTAACTGACAAACAAACAAATTCTTCCCTTATCACTCCTAAACACTTTTTGCATAATAATTTGGAACACAGTGTACATGTGCTTTTCCACAAAACACCAGTGGTTCACGTAGTGAATCTTACAGTTCTAACTTGCCAACCGTGGTCTGCATGGAGTTGTTCAATAAAGGGCCCAAAATTAAGATAACATAGATGGGAGAGGTCTCTATGAATAGGAATTCCTAAGTATTTGATACCCTGTGAGGGCCAGGCAAAGGGAAAGTTGGACTGGATGGAATCCTGTATGGATTTGGGGAGGGAGACATCGAGGGCCTCAGACTTCGCTGCATTGATTTTAAAATTTGACCATGTAACAAAGTGATCTATTTCAGCCATAACAGCATGGATGGATATATGTGATTGAGTGATATATACTAGGACATCATCAGCAAATAGAGAGCACTTGTACTCGGTGCCTCCCACCTCAATCCACCTAATATTGGGGTTATGGCGAATTGATGAGAGCAGGTGCTCCGCCACTAGGATGTATAAGAGAGTGGACAGAGGACATCCCTGCCTTGTCCCATTGGTGATTGTGAAAGGTGATGAAAATGTTCTGATGCACCCCGTGGGCCTTGGGACACCCGAAGCCGGACCCTTTTTGGTGGATGCTGGTGGTTGTAGTCTCCGTGGCGGCGACCCGGTTCCGTGGCTCAGGGCGGTCAAACCAGTGGCGGAACTATTTATGTGGTTTTGATGTTTAAATGTCCGACTACGCCACCCGTGGATTGCGGTCAGAGTGAACCGCCACTGCAGGGCAGACCGCTGAGGCTGGTGTTGTGGGTGCAGCAGAGCGTAGCATAACTCCCCACGGGAGGAGTATAGCCTCAGGGCAGTGTATGCGGAGGATGGGGGTGATGGTGCAGGGCAGCAGCAGTAACGACACGGAGTCAGTGATGCAGTCCAGGGCCTTTACTCACAGTTCTTATTATCCAGACCACGTCTGCAGGTAACGGCTGCCCATGTCGTACTGTGCTCACCAGGTGAGGGGCTCAGACAACTCCCAGATAACTTTGGAGCGCTTCACAGGACCCCCTTTGTGTGTCCTTTGTCTGGCCTTTCTTACCAACCCTTCTGTCCGGCTGCCTCGGGCCTCCTCTTGGTAAACTTGGCGCCAGTTTCCCTGACCCTATGTGGTGCCTTCCTAGCGGGTGTAGCGAGGGGCTGCGCCACATAAAATGTCACAGCCTCCGGTTTCTAGCTGAGGGTCGTTTCCTGCCTCCACTAGTTTCGGGGACCGGTCTCCCCCTTTGGCCTGACCCCTCCACGCAGGTGGATTCGGGCGTGCGGTGGCGACTCGCCCGTCCGCACCACTGGGATCCCTTCGTTCCTCGTCCCTGGAGTCTTCTCCGCTCCTCTTCCTTCCTTCTCCCTCTTCCAGGCCTGGGCCCCTTTTACTAGGCCCTCCTCCGGAGCAGATCTCATGCAGAGCCCCTGCTCCCTGTCACTTCTGCTCAGACTTCTATGCACTGAACTAAGATGGTGCCCACCTTTTATACTCCCTTCTCAATGCACCGAGGAACTGCTTCCTCCCTGCTCCTGCACTACAGGGTTCCCCTTCCTCAGTGTTCCCTCCCCCCACTCCAGCCAGGGACAGGGACTGTCGTGCCCATCTCAGGGGTATATTGGTCGCCCTGCCCCACGGCAATGTGGTGTAATGCAAGCAGGTGTCGGGTCCTGATCCACACTCCATTCTTACCTCAGAGTGAGATATCACACCTCTGGGTGAGGTGCAATACCTCTGTAGCAACCGAGCCCTCAGGGTGCTACAGTTCCATTTATCTTCAGCCTAGGTGACGTATTGCGATACAGGGCCGTGATTTTGGCTATAAAAGGGTCCCCTAGACCCCTACCCCAAGCTTTTTAAGAGAATCATATATGGCGTGCCAGGAGACTCTATGGAATGCTTTCTCAGCATCCAACGAGAGTATCTAATTACAAATTTTTAACTGCATCTAGCCCAGGAAATACTTTGTGCCTAGTAGCAGTGTCTGCTAGTCAGCGGATTATCCCGGCTGTTAAGCAAGCTACACCACCTGTAGTTTGGACACTTAATTTTTTCAAAGGAAATGCTTCGGGACCACGGGATACTCAGTGAAGAGCATCAGGAGGCACCCCAAGGCATAGGGGCTGGGACTGGCAGTAGGATGCCTTGCGGTGGACAGCCGAGCTCGATCCTTATAAAAGCTTTTTAACTGCAGCAGCTTTAGTGGACGCTACTGGAGCTGGAATTACGCGGCTGCTGGCATGAGACTTGCCCTCCAATAGATCCTTGTAAATGGATTTAAAGTGTATTCATTCAAATTAGAGAGACAATTTAAATTAAAAAGCATAGAGCTGCCTCCACCACAGGGGGGCTCGCTCGACCCACCAGCGGACAGGCACCAGTATTGGGAGAGGGGGGCTGGCCGTCAGGGTTCACCGCGGCTCTGGCACAAACCCGGCGACACGGAGGTGGCACGGGCAGGAGAAGACTGGCCGTGTCGGCTTCTCACTTTTTGGATTTTAGAAGGGCATGACATGCCTATATCTGTAACAAAGAAAATGACGGCACTTCCACTACAAAAACTAGGTGTGAACAGGTGCTTACTAAGAGCAGCTACCTCCATATATAATGAACAAATAAAGTAGCACACTGTAACACTGAGTATATAGATATGAAATATGAATAGCATAACTGCTGTAGAAAATAGAAATAAATGAAAAAAAATTTTGAAAATTTTTTTAGCGCATGTAAATATGAAGTATGGAAAATGAATAGCATTACTGCTGTAAATAAATGAGAAATCTTAGCGCATAAATTGGCCAATTCATGTGTACCTGACAGCCGCGGTAAGGCGTTTCTCGATGTCAGGACCTATCAATGTGAATACCTCTCTAAGAGACCTCCGTCTGCTTATGTGTGGGAAAGACAGATCCTGATGCATTTAAAACCACCTGCGGCATGGGGGTGGGGGTGGAGTGCTCAGTCAACGCTGAATCTAGTAACAAAGAAAATGACGGCACTTCCACTACAAAAACTAGGTGTGAACAGGTGCTTACTAAGAGCAGCTACCTCCATATATAATGAACAAATAAAGTAGCACACTGTAACACTGAGTATATAGATATGAAATATGAATAGGTCTCTTAGAGAGGTATTCACATTGATAGGTCCTGACATCGAGAAACGCCTTACCGCGGCTGTCAGGTACACATGAATTGGCCAAGATTTCTCATTTATTTACAGCAGTAATGCTATTCATTTTCCATACTTCATATTTACATGCGCTAAAAAAATTTTCAAAAATTTTTTTCATTTATTTCTATTTTCTACAGCAGTTATGCTATTCATATTTCATATCTATATACTCAGTGTTACAGTGTGCTACTTTATTTGTTCATGCCTATATCTGTGTCTCCCCCTCCTTTTACTCTTCCACCTCTTTTCTTTTCGCATGACTATATGTACTTGTCACTTTTCCATGTGTTAGTTGTGTCTTCTGAGCAGTTTGTCAGCTTTTGGACACCTTTGAAGGTGTTTTCTATGTGTTTCTATGTGTTTTTGTTTGCCTGCCATTGGTTTTAACGGTGTTCGAAGGTGTTCTACGAACAGTTCGAGGAACAGTTCGGCGAACACACAGGTGTTCGACGAACCGAACCGAACTCGAACACTACGGGGGTGGCTCAACACTACTCATGAGCAACAAAAATCATACAGTGTAAATCTAGACATGTTTTTTTTCTCTTGAAAAAGATGCCGATACCGCTTTGAATCGATGGAAACAGTGCTCAAATTACATGGGAACAGCATGGGGAAGACCCCTGGAAGCATTTCTGACTCTCAGGTCACTGCTGTCAACAACGTTGCCAGAGTATTATGCCACTTTTACGGACTCACAATAAAACATACAAAAACAAAACCAAAATGGATTTTCCTGGGAAATCTATTAAGGAACATCGTTTCCAGGGTAATGACTTGTATATAAGGCAAGATAAATAAACAAATCCAAAAATACTCCTCCACACCTTGGGCTATGTTAACACGTAGCGTTTTTGATGTGCTTTTGCACTTTTGCATTGCTTTCAACAAAGACAAATGCATTCACTGGGAAATGTCATTTTAACATTTTACAACCTTATCTGGCCATGTGGTGTGTGACACATCATCAGACACATGCATACAGTGCTGAAAAGACATGGGAACAGCATGGGGAAGACCTCTGGAAGCATTTCTGACTCCCAGGTCACTGCCTAAAAGTGTGCCCGTCATAAGTGATCCTTGGAGCGTGCGAAGATGCTTCCCGCCATGCACCTGTCGTTGCAGACTTGCAACAATCACCGTCCACGTCCTTGTCCCAGTGCAGCGTTCAGTTGTCCCTACCCCATTCCTTGGAATGCAAGTGCAAGTATCCAGCCAGCCACCCACCCACCCACAGGCTTCAATACTATACTGCCAATTTTTTGACAGATGCTTGCACTTGAAATGTGGCCTTTTAGGTTCATGGAGGCGGAAGCTTTTCACAACCTCATGCCGGCGGCGGCCGGGTGTCCATACTCATTCCCCAGCTGCCACTGTTTCTCCCGGTGTCATCTCCGCCTTCCACAAGCACGGGTCCCACAACATTACCCATGCCCTCCCCAGTGCACTTACTGGAAAGAACCGCCTAACCACAAACATGTGGACAGGTGAATGTGGCCAGGGATGGTACGGAGCCAGTCCACAGCTTTTTTTGCTGAGAGTTGCATTTAGTTCGGTGAAAGGACTGGCATAGAGGGAAACCGTATCTACTCCGGCTGTCATTTCTCCATCACCATGTTCCGCCCACCGTCACACACGACCATGCCTGGCTGTATGTTCAGTGGTGAGAGCCACAGATCAGGCTGCTGTGTTACAGCTTTCAACAACTCTGCAGCACTGGGCGGTTTGTCAATTAAGCATTAAGCATGTTGCTGTAGTGCAGGAGCTGAACAATGTGATTACATTGAGGTTAAATTGGTGACGCTGTTTTTTATACTAAAGAAAGATCCTATTGTTTTGGGGTTTTTTACATTATTTTTTAAGACAAATGCATTCACCAGGAAATGTCATTTTAACATTTTACAACCTTATCTGCCAATGTGGTGTGTGACACATCATCAGACACATCCTGTTTTATTTATGATGCAGGGACTCTGAAAGTCATAAAGCCTATTTTTATAGGGCCATCAGACGGCCCTTACTATTCTTAAAAGGCCAGCAGTCGGCCCTCGCTATTGTTAGAGAGCCATCAGCCGGCTATGCTTTGTTGTTCCCATTATTAACGAGTGGGTCACCTTTACTGTTATTGCATATGCAGTGACTGCAAGGGCTGCCAAAAATTTGGAGGCACTCCAATGCCCCTTGCTAGAAATGTACAGGTCAGACAGCCTCCTAAAAACAATGTTCCCATTATTAGGAAGTAGGTCTCCCATGCTGTTTGCCTATGCAGTGAATGTAAAAGCTGTCAAAAATTTGGAGGCACTCCAATGCCCCTTGGAAGAGACGTACAGGTCAGAGAGCCTCCTAAAAACAATATTCCTATTATTAGGAAGTCGGTCTCCCATAATGTTTGCCTATGCAGTGAATGCAAAATAGCTATGCTTTGTTGTTCCCATTATTAACAAGTGGGTCTCCTATACTGTTATTGCGTATCCAGTGACTGCAAGGGCTGCCAAAAATTTGGACGCAAGCCAATACCCCTTTAAAGAGACATAGAGAAGGGTCTCAGTAAAAAAATGTTCCCATTATAAAGGAGCGGGTCTCCTATAGTGGTAATGCCCATGATATGACTGCAAGGGCTGCCAAAATTTGGGAAAAACCCCACTAAGAATTTAAAGACACATAGAGCAGGGCCATAGTAATGACAAATTCCCATTAGAAAGGAGAGAGTCTGCTATAAAGTTATAGGGTATGCAGTGAGTCCAACAGCTGACCAATTTTAGGAAAAACCCCACTAAGAATTTAAAGACACATAGAGCAGGGCCACAGTAACAAGGTACGACATGTTTCCATTAGAAAGGAGAGAGTCTGCTATACAGTTATAGGGTATGCAGTGAGTCCAACGGCTAACCAAATTTAGGAAAAACCCCACTAACAATTTAAAGAGACATAGAGCAGGGCCACAGTACGACAAATTCCCATTAGAAAGGAGAGAGTCTCTTATAGTGTTGGCCTATGCAGTGAATGCAAGGGCTGACAAAAATTTGGAGGCACTTCAATGCCCCTTGGAAGAGACGTGGAGGAGGGCCTCATAAAAAAAAAAATGTTCCCATTAGAAAGGAGCGAGCCTCCTATACTTGTAATGCCCATGCACAAGTGTATAGGCTGACAAACATTTACCCCTGGGGGGTATACATGAACATACTGTATAAAAAAAATTTTTTACGGGCATCATAAACACCCTTTAAAAAAATTATGTGTTACATCACGGACCACGGTCACCCTGGTGATATGGTCGTGGAGGAGGACAAGAGCAAATAGCCAAAATCAGGAAGCATATACCCATGTGTGGGTGTGAAAAGGTGCTTGGGAATATACCTCCCAAGAAAAGACACTGGATTGGAGTTTATGTTTCGCTGCTATCATTCGGTGGTGTTGAGAAGTCTGGCCCAATCCAACTCTTGTTCATTTTTATAAGAGTCAGCCTGTCAGCATTTTCATTTGACAGGCGGATGCGGTAATCAGTTATAATTCCACCAGCGGCACTAAAAACCCTCTCTGATAAAACGCTGGCGGCAGGGCAGGCCAGGACCTCCAAGGCAAAGAGAGCCAGTTCATTCCACGTATCCAGCTTGGATACCCAATAATTATAAGGCACAGAGGAATCACGGAGGACGTTGGTACAGTCGGCAAGGTACTCCCTCAGCATCTTCCAAAACTTTGCACTCCTTGTGAGAGTACCCCGCGCCTCAGGGCCTGTGCGATGGGAGGGGCTGAGAAAACTCTCCCAGAACTTTGACAGTGTTCCCCTGCCTCTGCTGCATTGAAGTTGTGTCTCTCTCGCCTGCACTCCTTGGTTGTCCAACGAAGTGTGCACTCTGCCGCCAGCGTTTTCAGATGGGAATTTTTTTAATAGTTCTGCAACAAGGGCCTTCTGGTACAGCCCCATTTTTGTAGACCTGTCCATCTCAGGAATAAGAGATATAAAGTTCTCCTTGCAGCGTGTGTCTAGAAGTGTCACCAACCAGTAATGACTGTCACCCAAAATTTTGAGAACGCGAGGGTCATGGGAAAGGCAGCGTAACATAAACTCAGCCATGCGTGCCAGACTGCTAACAGGCAAGACTTCCGTGTCCTCACCAAGAGGATGACTGACCATGCTCTCCTCTTCTTCCTCCTCCTCTGTGTCCTCTGGCCATCCACGCTGAACAGACGGTATGACAACTGTGCAGGTAATACCCTCTATAGTGCTTGAAAATAGCTCCTGTCCGTCCTCCTCCTCCTCCTCCTGCTCTTCCTCATTGTCACCCAATCCACGTTGAGATGAGATGAGGCCTGGCTGTGTGTAATCACCCTGTATGGTTCCATCTCATCGTGCTCCGCCTGCAATGCATCCTCTTTGATTGTGAGCAGAGAGTGTTTCAGAAGTCAGAGAAGCTGGATGGTCATGCTAATTATGGCGTCATCGCCGCTCACCATCTTGGTGGAGTCCTCAAAGTTTTGGAGGATGGTACATATATCTGACATCCATGTCCACTTCTGAGGTCTTATTGTTATGTTCTGCTACCAAAGCTAAGGAAAGAGAGGAGATCTGTCCCTACTATGAGACTCCGCTGAATCCCTACGATGTAACAGGGAACCTGATCCTGCGATCAGACCTGCTAAAGTCCTAATCTAGTCTGTACGAAGACCTATAGATGTGGGGAGGGAATCCCTACAAGTACTAAGGACTGGGAGGAATATGGGACACCTCCTAACAGAAATAGTAGCAGACAGACGAACAAACAAAATAGATAGAACATAGAGGTCCGTAGACCAAGCAAACTAACAGAGTTAGATACAGAGCACAGGCTAGCTAGAAAGTAGATATACAATGAAGTCCAGCAAAGCCAGAAGGGCGGAGCAGGATAAAATAGGCCAACAAGGTCATGTGACCAGCAAAGGAAAAAAAACCTAACAGCAAGGTTCTAACAGTACCCCCCCTTCTAAGAGGATCCTCCGGATCCCCTAGGACCAGGCTTATCAGGAAATCTCCTGTGAAACGCTCTGATAAGCCTGGACGCGGAAACATCATCTGATCTCACCCAAGAGTTATCCTCGGGTCCGAAACCTTTCCAGGCCACAAGATACTGCAAACTACCTCTATACCGTCTAGAGTCAAGGATGCGAGAAATTTCATATTCCCCGTCCTCCACCACCGGAGGAACAGAGGCAGAGGCGTCACCATCCGACACAACAGCTTTTTTTAACAGAGAGACATGAAAGACCGGATTAATTCTCCAGGAGGTAGGGACCTCCAACCTAACAGCAGATTGGTTGACAACCTGAAGCACCTTAAAGGGCCCTACAAACTTGGGACCCAATTTCTTAGAAGGAATCCTCAACCGCAGATTCCTAGAGGACAACCAAACCATGTCACCAACAGCGAACAAAACCTCCTGTCGTTTCCTATCAAAGTAGTCTTTAGATTTTCTGTTGGCCTCCTGAAGATTACCACGCACATCCGTCCAAACTCTTTCCAAATCACCGGAAAAATTCTCCTCCTCAGGCACGGCAGATCCCAACTTGGAGAACGACCCAAACGACGGATGTCTCCCAGAACAACAAAAAAAAGGCGAACAACCAGCAGAAGAAGATGTATGATTGTTCAGAGCAAATTCGGCAAGTGGCAGAAACTCAGACCACCCCTCTTGATTGTCTGCCACAAAACAACGCAAGAACTGCTCAACATCCTGGTTTTTCCTTTCTGTCTGGCCATTAGATTCAGGATGATATCCGGACGAAAACGACAAATGAATTCCCAACCTGTCACAAAAGGCACGCCAAAAACGAGCCACGAACTGAGGACCCCTATCAGAAACAATGTCAGTAGGAACGCCATGAAGTCTGACAATTTCCTTGACAAAGGCCTTAGCGAGAGTTTTAGCGCAGGGCAGTTTGACGAAGGGAACCAAGTGACACATCTTGCTAAAACGGTCCACGACCACCCAGATGACAGTAAAACCCTCAGAGGGGGGAAGGTCAGTTATAAAGTCCATAGCCAAATGTGTCCAAGGAGCACTGGGGACCTCCAAAGGACAAAGCAACCCCGCAGCAGGAGTATGTGAGGACTTAGATCTAGCACATATAGTACATTGGCGCACCCACTTAATGACTTCCTTCTGCCATCCAGGCCACCAAAAACTGCGACCCACCAGTCTCTTGGTCTCAGAGATTCCGGGATGACCTGCCAACCGAGATTCGTGACACTCAACAAACAAATCTCTCCTAAAGGTCCCAGGCACAAACAACCTCCCATGAGGAGTGTTAGATGGGGCATTCTCCTGAGCTTTAAGAATCTCATCTTCCAAAACGGAGTCTAAAGCAGCTATCACAACACCTTCTTGTAAAATGTTTTCCTCTTTCTCAGCACCGACTATGGGAGAAAAACTGCGAGACAAGGCATCCGCCTTAACATTCTTAGTACCAGGGATGTAAGTAACGGAGAAATTAAACCGCGAGAAAAACAGTGCCCACCTAGCCTGACGGGCATTCAGGCGCTTGGCAGCGTCAAGATATATCAGATTTTTATGATCCGTAAGAACCTGAACGGGAAATTCCGCACCTTCCAAGAAGTGGCGCCAGTGTTCAAATGCGAGTTTAATAGCCAATAATTCCCGATTACCAATATCGTAATTCAATTCAGTCTCCGAAAATTTTTTTGAAAAAAATGCACTGGGATGTAATCCATCCCCGTTATCCTGAGACAATACTGCGCCAACCCCCACAGAGGAAGCATCAACCTCAACCAAAAACGGCCTAGTAACATCAGGCTGCATAAGGATGGGAGCAGAGGTGAACCTCTCCTTGAGATACACAAAAGCTTCAATGGCCTCAGAAGACCACTGAACCGCATCAGCACCTTTCCTGGTGAGATCAGTCAGAGGTTTGACAATACTAGAAAAATTTTTTATGAATTTTCTATAGTAATTGGCGAAACCCAAAAACCTCTGTATCGATTTCAAACCAATAGGCCTAGGCCATTCCTGCACAGCCTGAACCTTAACCGGATCCATCTCAAAACCTTTGCTGGAGATAATGTAGCCCAAAAAACTAATTCTCTGTACAGCGAACTCACATTTCTCCAGCTTAGCAAAAAGCGAATTGTCCATTAATAACTGTAATACCTCACGCACGCTCCGCCAATGAGACTCCAGATCTGGCGAATAAATCAAAATGTCATCCAAATACACAACCACATTTTTACCGATCAAAGGTCTAAGGATGTCATTAATCAGATTCTGAAAAAATGCAGGAGCATTAGTAAGACCAAAAGGCATAACCAGATTCTCAAAATGACCCACAGGAGTGTTAAAAGCAGTCTTCCATTCATCACCCTCCTTCATGCGCAACAGATTGTATGCCCCCTTAAGGTCAATTTTAGAGAACCACTTGGCCCCCAATAACTGGTTAAAGAGATCAGGAATCAATGGCAGTGGGTAAGGATTGCGTACCGTAATTTTGTTAATCTCACGAAAATCCAGACAAGGACGTAAACCGCCGTCCTTTTTTTTTACAAAAAAAAATCCAACCGCCACAGGAGACTTAGAGGGCCTAATGTGACCGGCGGCCAAACTTGTCTGTATGTATTCCTCCAAAGCCTTCCTCTCAGGAATAGTAAGGTTAAATAAACGACTTTTAGGAAGAGTCGCTCCAGGGACAAATTCAATAGAACAATCATAGTCTCTATGGGGAGGCAAAACCTGCGATTCTTTCTCAGAAAAAACTCTCCAAAAATCCTGAATAGGAACAGGCAATTCTCCCCTATCCAAAGCTGCAATACGCCCGTTACAACACTTGTCATAACATTTATGGCTCCAGGATTTAATTTCACTGGTAGACCAATCCAGTACAGGATTGTGAAATTTTAACCAGGGCAAACCCAATATTACTGGAGAAGGCAAGTTATTCAACACTACCAAATCCAATTTCTCATGGTGAACACCATTAATAGTGAGAGGAAATTCACTGACCTTGAGAGTAATATTCTTCAAAGGGGAGCCATCCACAGAAACCACAGCAATGGGGGATGATAAAGGTTCAGGTTTTAAATTGAGTTTTTCCACGAATCCCCCATCAATAACATTCAGTGTAGACCCGCAATCAACAAACACCCGAAATTCCATTAATTTTTCCTGAGCAATCGTGGAAGCAGCTAAAAATATACCCTTGGAATTTAAACAGGCAATACGGGCGTGACTGACCATTTTTTTTTCTTTCTTCATACGAAGCTCACAGCCTTTAATCAAATGACCAGATTTCCCGCAATAGAAACACAAGCCTTCTGAAAAACGACGGTGTTTTTCTTGAGAGCGAGGTGCCACCGATCCAATCTCCATCGGTTCACCACTGTTAGTACACACATTATCATAACCAGAAACTGACATAGCAGAGGATTTGCTCTCATTAACCCTAGCACGCAGTCTTCTATCCACCCGTATAGCTAATTGCATAGCCTGTTGCAAATCCTCAGGTGTAGGATAAGCAATTAGCAGGTCTTTAACCTTTTCACTGAGCCCAGCAAGAAATAGACTTTTCAGAGCAGAATCGTTCCACCCTGTTTGAGTGGACCAACGACGAAAATGTGTACAATATTTTTCCATATTACCTGATCCTTGTTTTAAACGTCTCAACTCAGTCTCAGCTGATGCGACACGGTCAGGATCATCATATAATAGTCCTAAAGCAGAAAAAAAACTATCCACTGATCTGAAGCATGTATCACTAGGTTGCAAAGAAAAGGCCCACTCCTGAGGCTCTTTGCGCAAAAGTGACATTATGAACCCTACGCGCTGGGATTCATCCCCAGAGGACTTGGGTCTCAAACGAAAATACAATAAGCAAGCATTTTTAAATGAAAAAAATTCTCGATGTTCACCAAAAAATAAATCCGGCAAACATACCTTAGGCTCCAAGAAATATGCTCCAGGACAGTTACTCACGTGCTGACGGAGCTCGGCCACTTCCAGAGAGAGTCCCTGCAGGTGTTTAGCCAAATCCTGAACCGACACCATGATGGAACAAAAAAAAAAAATCTTTCCTTAGAGAATTTACAGGCTGGACTTACTGTTATGTTCTGCTACCAAAGCTAAGGAAAGAGAGGAGATCTGTCCCTACTATGAGACTCCGCTGAATCCCTACGATGTAACAGGGAACCTGATCCTGCGATCAGACCTGCTAAAGTCCTAATCTAGTCTGTACGAAGACCTATAGATGTGGGGAGGGAATCCCTACAAGTACTAAGGACTGGGAGGAATATGGGACACCTCCTAACAGAAATAGTAGCAGACAGACGAACAAACAAAATAGATAGAACATAGAGGTCCGTAGACCAAGCAAACTAACAGAGTTAGATACAGAGCACAGGCTAGCTAGAAAGTAGATATACAATGAAGTCCAGCAAAGCCAGAAGGGCGGAGCAGGATAAAATAGGCCAACAAGGTCATGTGACCAGCAAAGGAAAAAAAACCTAACAGCAAGGTTCTAACACTTATATGTGGAGTCTAAACTGAATACCGACGGCCTTGTTGATGCTGGTACTCAACAACTGCCCTCTTCTGCTCACAAATCCTTCCCAACATCTGCAGTGTAGAGTTTCAACACGTGGGGACATCACACACCAGTCTGTGAGCCAGAAGCTGCAAACACAGCTGAAACACGGCAAGGGTGACGGAAGCTGTAGCTGACTTTATAAAATGGGCACACAGGTGGCATACTTTAACAAGCAGATCCAGCAGCTCCGGGTAGGATTTGAGAAACCGCTGAACCACAAGGTTAAGCACATGGGCCAGGCATGGTACGTGTGTGAGCTCGCCTCGCCTCAGAGCTGCCACCAGGTTCCGGCCATTGTCACACACGACCATGCCTGGCTGTAGCTTCAGCGGTGTGAGCCACAGATCTGCCTGCTCTTTCAGAGCTGTCCACAACTCTTCAGCATTGTGCGGTTTGTCACCTAAGCATATTAGCTTCAGCACAGCCTGTTGCCGCTTGGCCGAGGCAGTGCTTCCAGCTTGTCATTTTGGAGATGGAGGCTGAAGAGGAGGAGGTGCAGGAGCTGTAGACCATGGGGGCAACCCTGATTGACCTAGGGCCCGCAATCCTTGGCGTCGGGAGGACGTGTTCCATCCCAAGGTCCGACTGGGTCCCGGCTTCCACTATGTTAACCCAGTGTGCCATCAGCGAGATGTACCGTCCCTGCCCACAAGCACTTGTCCACGTGTCCGTGGTTAGGTGGACTTTCCCGGTAACTGCGTTGTTGAGGGCACGGCTTAATGTTTTGGGAACACGTGCTTGTGTTATGCGGGGACGGCACACCGGGAGAAATAGTGGCAGCTGGGGACCGAGTACCGGGGACGTCCGCCGCAATCAAGTTGCGGAATCCTTCTGTCTCCACTAGCCTAAAAGGAAACATTTCGAGCGCAAGCAGTCATGAAATGTGAGAATTTAGTAGTGTAGCTTGTGGGGCGTTGGCTGCATATTTGCGCTTGCGTTCCAAGGACTGGGGTATGGACAACTGAACGCTGCGCTGGGACAAGGACATGGACGTGCTTCCTGATGCTGCTACTTGAGAATGTACAACGACAGGTGCAGGGCAGGAGGCGTCTTCGCATGCACCATGGACAGGGGATCGGCTTGCATGCACAACAGAGGAAGAAGCAATGGTGCCACCTGCAGACACTGTTCCTGGACCCTGGGGTTCGGCCCACAAAGTCAGGTGCTTTGCTGCCATGTGCCTGATCATGCTGGTGGTGGTTAGGCTGGTAGTTTTTCCACCCCTGCTGATGCTGGCCTGGCAGGTGGTGCAAATGGCTTTTTTGGGGTTATCGGCAGAGTCTTTAAAAAACAACCAGACTCGGGAAGACCTAACAGTTGCACTGGCAACTTCCTTCATCTTGGTGTTATGGGGAACGGTTGCCTGCCTTCTGTCTGTGGCCACCACACTGCTTCTTCCAGTCTGTTGGGGTGCTCTGCCTCCCTCCCCCTGTGTGCTGCTGTCCTCGCTCTGCATGTCCTCCTGCCAGGTTGGGTCAGTTACTATATCATCCACCACCTCGTCTTCCACTTCCGCACCCTGGTCCTCCTCCTGACTTTCTGGCAATTGTGTCTCATCATCGTCCACCTCTTGTGACACTTTCCCACTGTCGCCTTCGTGTGACCATGGCTGCTCAAATATTTGGGCATCGCTACACGCAATCTCCTCTTGCCCTGCTTGAAGTGGACCGGGCGAGAGTCCCGAATCTATAAATGGAAAAGTGAACAGCTCTTCAGAGTGTCCAAGTGTGGGATCAGTTGTCTCTGGGTACTCGGCATGGTGGGAGGAAGGAGGATCAGGGTGAGGAATATGCGGTCCAGACTCACGGCTACTGAGACTTGACCGTGTGAAAGACCGGGTGGTGATGGTGGTGGCAAAGTGACTGGAAGCATTATCCGCTATCCAACCAACAACCTTTTGACACTGCTCTAGGATCAATAGTGGTGTGCTGCGGTCCCCTAGAAATTGGGACAGGAAGGTCAGGCGAGAAGATGTGGGTGTTTGTTGTAGCACAATTTCAGCTTGCCCACGGCCTTGTCCTTGGCCTCTGCATGCACCATTACCATCACGTCCAGTTCCCTGTCCCTTGCCACGTGCCTTGCCCATTTTAAATGGAGGACAGTATCTTCCACGCTCACTACAAATGACTGAGTTTGGAGCGAACTTATATGTGATCCGTGTGACGGAGAAAACAGAGTTTCAAATAGCTGGCCTGTAGGTAAGTAATTTGAACAGCAAACTGCTGTGAATTGCTTCACTGACACACTAAAGGAAATTTTTAATGGAGGCCAGAAATGGCAGTATTTTCTGACAACGTATATGTGATCCGTTTGACGGAGAAAACACAGTTCTAAATAGCTGGATTTCTAGCGCTGTAATATGGAAAGGACCTGGCTGCATTCTGCAGTGCCAACAAGCAAATGGCGCAGAAAAACGGTGTTCTCTGGATTGCTTTTTAAGCAAATAATGAGGATTAAAATCCAAAGAAAAGTATTCCTGGCCCCTGAGACCTGGCCTTTGTATAGAAATATCTAACAGCAGCAGAAGGCAGAATTGGAATGGAGCCTTGGAGCCTCTTGTGCTATATGCACTGCAGTCTGCTATATACCCTTCCTGCCTGCCTATATACACTGCCTGCCTGATATCTCTGCAGATGGATTAGTTAGTCCTCAAAAGGACTGTTTGTTGAGATGGATATGTGTAATGTAAGGTTTTTCTCCCTACACTGCCTAATACACAAGCAAATCTCTCCCTGACGCAGCAGCACCTCTCCCTACACTGTCTGATTCCGGAGTGACTGTGATGAGCATGGTGGCGCCAGGTCTTATATAGACCCGATGAAGCTATGCGGCCAGCCAATCACTGTAGCGCCACAACCAACATGGCTATGGCATTACAGTGAGTGGCAGGCAATCCCTGCATGTTCATTGGCTCTGTAAAGAGCGCCAAACATGCAGGGAGGAGACCCGAGCTCCCGCCGAGCAACCCCGGAAATGCTCGGCGAGCGCCGAGCATCTCGAGCAGTGAGATGCTCGTGCGAGCACCGAGCAGTAGCGAGCATGCTCGCTCATCACTACTGATAACCATTGTTTAAAAAAGTATCCCAACAATGCATTGCCACTTTCTATTGTAACACGTTTAGCAATTACCTCTAATGCCACATATGCAGGTTTTGTAAACTGCAAACAGAATGTTATATAATTTTTGGAGAATTTTTGCTGTGCAAAAAAAAGCAGCATCTTACAGCTCCAACAAAATAGATGGTATTAATATAACTCTCACGCCAACTGTTCTTTTTTTTTACGCAGCATAAACTGACCTGCAGTGCGTGTTTGAAATCCACAACGTCAATTTCTCCAGCTGGAACGCTGCGTTTTATATGCATATTTTCTCCAAAAAATAGCCTTAGATGCGGAAAATCCAACTCATATGCGAATTTAGTGCATTTCCTCTGCGGATACCCACTAAAAACTCTTGTAGTCCGCAGATGACTGTATCAATAAAGTTTTGTCAATGCCTAATAACAGGAAGCATCAAATAAAGCAGCTTTATATAAAGAGACAATAGACTCAATTGAAATGCATGTAAAAAAATAGACACTCAAAATGCAGTGAAAAAACACAAGTAACCTAATTTACTTAATAGGTGCAAAAAATCTGCAACATCAAAATCTCACCAAATACTCATCGTGGGAATGTAGCCTAAGGATTTTCAGGTGGATGCAGGTTGTTTTGGGTTAACAATATTTGAACAAGGTTCTTGTTACAGAAACTTGCAGGAAAAAACAGCTTTCCAGCTCTATGTGTAATAGCATACATGCATCTTCTTCTATATTAAAGGCAGTCTATCAGACCAAAATGACAGTTTAAACGAAGCTGTCTGGAGTGAAATCTCTGCAGACAGTGCTCGCTCCTGAAAAGCAAGCAATCAGTCAATCAACAGAGGGATGTGAGGACACGTGCCAAACCTATGAGTAGAACTGTGCAATGAATGATCGTGCAATGCCGAGGA
This sequence comes from Phyllobates terribilis, assembly GCF_046119375.1. Taxonomy (NCBI): domain Eukaryota; kingdom Metazoa; phylum Chordata; class Amphibia; order Anura; family Dendrobatidae; genus Phyllobates; species Phyllobates terribilis. The sequence goes on along the minus strand of NW_027362763.1, from coordinate 881,011,518 downwards.
TGCACCAAGCACCTTAATGAGCACATGGAAATAAAGAACATTTATGGCAAACAGAAGAAATTATTAAAATAATAATGGTTCTATTTGTATATCTGCTATGTACAAGGCTAAGGCCCCAATTCATTAATGACTAAAGTTAAAATAGCCCTTCCATGACAAAGAGGATCATACATATGACAGACAAAAAGTAACCCGTTTCAGATGCACTCTGGTGTCATTTGTCAAAATTGTTTGGGGATGCGATCCGCTGATCTGTTGCTCCATGGTCGATTCCTCTGTCTGCTGAGCTATTGTCTTTTCTTCCCTGTCCAAATGCTGATGGTTCCAATTGTCTTTGTTCCCCCTTCTTGGTTTGCTCCTCTCCAGATGTTTTCCACTTTCCCATTTTGGTCTGCCCTATCACATTCTGGGTTTGGTTTTATATGTTATCACTTCACTGCACTTCCTTGCTGGCTATACCTCTGGGTCGACTTGGGTTTCGGAGTTCCATCCACCTCTTCAGCTGAGGGGTTTAACTCGCATGGTAAACAGCAGTTGAATTCCTGCAGTGAGTCTGTTTGTGGGAGGTTATACATGTTTCATTTTTTCTTTTGGCTCTCCTTAGCTTTCCTTGTTTTAATTTTCTCATTCTAGGTTTTCTTATCTTCCTGCACACTTCCTTTCCTCTTGTTGGTAGTGTTTTGCAGTTTTCCCTCTGGTTCCTGTGGAACTGTTTAAAACCCTTTGATGGTCTTTTAGGCAAGCAGGTCTGAGGTGGTGTTTTTGAGGTGAGCGGCTAGGATCTTTCTAGTCTGTAGAGGGACCAGCTGGGTGCGGCATCTCCCTATAGTAGGTCATCACCTTTTTTGTTACCCGTGAGTGAGTGTGTGTTACATTCATAACATTATAGCCAGCCCTTAGTGTGTTCTGGGACGTCAGCATGGATTCAGTGAATGTTTTGGATGCACAATTACAAACTTTATCCTTGGAGATTGTGAATATCAAGCTTCAGCAACAGCTCGCATGTTCAGCTGCTCAAACTGACTCAAGCCAACAAATCATCATGGGTTGAACCCAAGTGTGGAGACATGAAGGTCAGGGGGTGCTCTTGTGTCTTTAGAAAGACCGCATGGACCAGGGCTCATCCCACTGAATGTCCATACTCCTTCCCCATGGGCAGAATACTACTCAGACAACACAGGGTGAGGGTAACACACTACGGTAATAATTTATTGGATCACCATCAGTCAGCAACATATAGAACGGTCCCAGCAAATACACAAGATGGTGCAAATGACATGACATGAGTCTCACCCTTCAGCTGGCTCCCCAGGAATTAGACCATCTGTGACTTCAGGGCTTCAAGGGCCAAATACCCCAACAGTGTCACCCCGCTTTTGGCAGGCACCCACAGAGAGGAAATAGCGGCAAGCTTAGGAAGCTGATAGAGTACATTGAGGTATGTTGCCAGGTGACCTAATTGTTCCAACCTGGCTCATATGAGCAATGGTTAATGTCTCTTGACCTTGACAGAAGTAAGTTTTCAATCTTTTTTGCCTCGCGTAAATGATATCTTTTCAAGTACATCCTTTCTCCTCTGGGTCCGAGAGTCAACAAGTGGGCATTGTTTTCTCTTTGCCCCATGAAGATCCACAGGCTTGGATATTTTCTTTGCCTGAGGATTCCCTGGTATTGTCCTCTGTTGAGGCATTTTTCTCAGCTCTTGGTCTCATTTATGATGACCCTGACAAATTCGCTGTGGCTGAGTCCAAGATCTATAAGTTGGTTCAGGGAGGACGTAGAGCTGAGGACTACTGCTCAGAATTTTGACGCTGGGCAGTGGAGACTTTCTGGAATGACCCCGCTCTTCAGAGTCAGTTCTGCCAGGGACTTTTGGATCAGATTAAGGACAGGCTGGCTACAGTCCTTGTCCACAGTCCCTGAAGGAAGCTATGACACTTGTTTGTTTAGATAGACGCCTGAGCGATAGAGACACATGTAAAGGCGTTTCAGTGGCTTCTTTTGCACTATTAGTTGAAAGTTGTGAACCTGTGCAAATTGGTGCTTGCAGAGGTCCCAAAGGTGATGCAAATCTCAGAGCATCAGGTCGTTTTTGTCTATACTGTGGTAGTTTGGGTCAGGTCGTGGCTACATTTTTCAAATATGATAATGAATTTCTAAAAAAAAAGAAAAGGAGGAGACTCTAAAATGTAAAGATGCAGGTTCCAAGAGTCTGAGATTGTCTCTCATACAAGCATATGTGTTTTTCTTACAGGTATCCCTGGAGACTAAATCTGTTTTTATTTTTATGCCTGCATTTGTGGATTCCGGTTCTGCCTTGAATCTAATTGATCATGCTGTAAATTGTGGTTATGATTTCTCTTCTCTCGGCCTTCTAAATCAAGTTTTGGCAATTGATAACTCTCTTCTTTCACAAAATCACGTTACTATGAAGGTCGACAATGTATGTACAAAGGTAGGAGTATTACATACAAAAATCAGTTTCATTCATGGTTTTTCCTTCTCTACCTGCTAAGTTAGTATTATCCTTGCCATGGTTAAGTAAGAACAATCCAGTAATCAATTGGGAGACTCAAGAGATTAGGTCACGGGGTGACTCATGCTTTTCCAAATTTATATCTTTGGCTTTCGTGGGGACTCACCTTCCAGAACTCATTCTCGACTTCTGTGACGTTTTTATGAGATTGAGTGTGATATTCTTCCACTGCATAAGTCATATGATTGTGCTATCAACATACCAGAAGCTAAAATGCCTAAAACTCATTTGTTTAAGTGTGGTCTAAAACTCCTGACTAGAGGTAGCCAGAAGCGATACTAAGGCCCCAACCTCACAGGAACCTTCTGGGACCTGCTTTGGGTCAGTAACTGGCCATACTGACAGGCTATGGGTATCGCTTTCCCATCATTCTGATAGAATTTGGACACCACTTTCCTACCACCCTGACAGGCTGTGGGACACACTTTCCCACTATCCTGACAGACTGGGGATACAACTTTCCCAACACCCTGACAGACTGGGGACATTATTCCCACCCCCTGACAGGCTGTAGGTAACACTTTTCCCTCACCTGACCAGTGGTGGGACACACTTATCCACAATCCTGACAGGCTGTAGATAAAACCTTCCCCGTTTCCCCTGCTACCTCAAGAGCAGCGATAATCATGGGTAAGCTACCTACAGCCATGTCACAGTCCGTTGTGACACTGGTCACCTGCATGAGACCATCTTTTTTATGATCCCCGTGCCTGCCCCAGCCTCCTCGAACAACTCAGGAGCAGTGCTAGTCATGGGACAGCTACCACCAGCCATATCACAGTCCATCGTAGCGCTAGTCAGCTGCATGGGACCATCTGCCCTTAGTGTGGCGCCCTGCTGCGCATTGGTGCCACAGATCCTAGAGGGGTGCATGGACGGATTCCTCCACAAGAGGCCCTCATAGCATACACACACCTCCACCTTCCACCTCAGACCACCAGAGGGAGCCCGTTAGGGATATAAATAGGGAAGGTGGAGCTACGCAGTGCAGTCTGTTCTGAAGTCTAGAGTCTGGTCTGAAGTCTGAAGTCTGTAAGGAGTCCAGTTACAGTCTAGTCTGGAATCCACAGTCTAAGTCTACAGTCTGCTGCAGCCAGAGAGGTTGTCAGTCCAGCCCAGACTCATTGAGCTCAGGTTAGTGAGCCTAAGGCGTGCCGATGCCATAAGAGCGGTGAAGAGTAGCGAGGCCTACTGCCAGTGTGAAGCCTAGTGAGGGCCCCGAGCACGGCCGAAGGCAAGTGGAGTAAGCGAGCTACATAGGAGGCAGAGGAGCTTAGCCAGCTCACCCCAAGACCATATACTGGACACCGGGTCCATGTCTGCAAGGATCTCTAGGACCAGCTGAAACAACCGGAACCCCTGGCGAACTACATGTCCCAGGAACACCAGAAGCTGACTATTATCCTAGGGTCAGGAATCACTGAGGCCCAAGAGACCAGGGAGTGTGATCTCCAACAGAAGGCCCTACCACCAGATCAGCAGGTGCAAGACAGAGACCAAGTTAGGCCTAGCTCCAGGCAGGTCATAAACTTATCAGGAAAAGGCAAGAAACAGGAAGCCCCACACCTGCTCACTGGGGAGAGTCCTGAAATGCACCTTTTACCCTACAGTGCCTTGGATCGTGCCTGAAACACCACCAGTAAAGGTACTGAAGTGAACTGTTGTGAGTGTGCCTATTCTTCTTCCGACCCGGCTGGGTCCCCTCTGTCCTGCATCCCTTCTCCTACACTGCCCTGAGGCCCCGCTCCACCTGTGGGAAGCCGCACCAACTAAGCTGCCGGCCCACCGGCCTCACAGGACTGTAGCAGCGCTGGTGATCCTCACCAGACACCACAGATGGCGTCACAAACTTTTCCCTTTCCCATACACCTTTTCCCCCATTATTTATTCCTTGCTTTTAAGAGTGACCCCAGGGTACGGCCCCGGGAGCCGGCCACCGCGGCATGCCCCAGCACCATCAACTAGGCCCGGGCGCGGAGTCGCCCCCATCCCCTGGGCGAGTCATTACCACTGATACTTGCTCCTTTTAGGTGATCATAAGCAACATCACCCTGCAGCATGACATGGCTGAGTTCTCCTGTACCACAAAACACATTGTCATTATGCATCACATTGACATCCACGTTAATGACAATCAAATCATATGACATGTCTCATCATGTTCTCGGATATCACCACTTCACTTAACCCCCTCCCAGCACCCCAATCCAGGAAAACTCGGGCTATCGGTAAAGGTCGGCGAACACCCCCAAACCCAGTGACAATCAGGGTCTATCCAGGGATGAGTTCTTCAGGGAACACAAATTTAGGGCGAATGAGGGTTCTTTTTGCACCGGTGTCCTTGAGCCCCACAGTGACGTTGTCGCTCACAGTAACTGGTTGCAAGTATTCATGAACCCTCCCAAACGTCTCACCCATAAAAAGAAAAGCTACCATAGACCCCTGGGTCTCAGGTGTGCGGTTCCTCTTTTGCCTCTCGGGTCAGGTGAGGTTGATGTGGCCAGTTTGGCTGCAGATATAGCATCGGCGGAAGTCCGACGCAGGCCGGGTGCTGGGAGATGGGACGGGACCCCCTCAGGACTGGCTGGCAGGGGTATTGGGGTCTGTTTACCCCCTTTCCAGTTGGCAATGGCTAACTTCTACCCTTAAGTGTATGGCTAGCCTCATAGGTATAGGAAATCTGTGCGACTTTGGCAGTCTCTTTTGGCTCCCGGTCCATCATGAACTGTCGAACCTCCATAGGGCAAAGATGGAAAAACTGGTCCTTCCCCATCAAGCCCTCTGACTCCTCAGAGGTGGTAACTGATGGTCCCTTGACCTACTACTTGAAGTTGGTTCTGAGATTGTCCACCACATCAATGTAGCTATCATGAGGTCCATGTTGGAGGGCCCAGAAATTTTTCCAGTACACCTCAAGAGTCATCTGGTATTTACTTATCAGAGCTTGTTTGATGGCCTCAGTCTTCATCTTCATCTTGGAGGGAAAAGGCGAATACCTCCAGAGCTTTGCCGCGTAGCCCTGGTGTTAGATATCGGGTGAACTGGTCATCAGGCAACTGGTACTGTCAGCAGGCGTTTTCAAACCCCATCAAAAACGTGTCCAGATCCGTATCCTTGTCCATGACAGGAAAATGCTCAGGACGGGGTTTAAAGGTGTTTACTAGTGATGAGCGAATTTGTTTGAAATCCGATCTCCAAACTTAAGTTCGACACGAATGAGGCACATTCGGATTCATGATCGGAAACGCAAGCATCTTTTCTTAAATTTGGGAAAATCGGCACCATTCGGCGAATAAGTGCGGGAACATGATTGCGGGACAACTACAGCGTTTTTATCAGTTTGGCTAGCATAGTGTTTGTGTATGATGAGCATGGTGACGTGTTAGATGAGTGGGGGGCTGGTGATAGCTCAGAACAGGTCAGATCAGCGTCACGCTTGTAATCTTTTTTTTCCCTGTAACTTTAAGTGAGGAAAGCGCGGCTAGCCAATCAGAGCGCAGAAAGCATCCACACTGTCCAGACACAAGAGCTTCTGCCAATAGCTGCTGAAATCACATTCCCTCTCTATATAAAGAAAAGCCATGTTCTCTCAGCGCCATTTTATGCATGTCACACTGCCGGTAACAGACGCTGCTGCTCTGTGTGCTCCTGTTTAATGAGAGATATTAGCTAGATAGATGGGTTCTTGTTTGGAAGTCAGATAGTGTAGATAAGTCCTCTGCTGTGTACCTGTGAAATCGAACTTGCAGCACATTTTTTTTTCTTGTGCAATTACTGAGATTCAGAAAGAAAGCGCAGGGCCCATGGCATAGAACTGTTTGGGCACTGCTTGAATTGTGCTGCATGTACGACTGTACCTTCAATCTATTTTGCATTTGCTAATGTGATAAAACAAGCAAGCCCTTGTAGCCCTTTTGATTTTGTGGGGGTCAAATTAAGCTGTCTGCAGACTCTGCAGAGCTTCTCAGTGCAGAGCACAAAAAACTTTTTTTTTCCATTTGCTAATGTGATAGTGGGCAAGCTGTGGTAACCCACTTTGTCATTTTTTTGGTGAGTGAAATTCAGCTGTATTCACAGTAAAGAAAAAAAAATTCTGTTGCTAGGCAGAGTGCACAAAAGACTTTTTTTGTGTCGCAAACGTGATACACTCTGCTATAAGCCACCTACTATTTTAGTGGTGTTGAACTTCAACTGTTTCAGAGTAAAAAAAAAAAAAGATTTTTTCTGTTGCCAGCCACAAAATATTTAAGTGGCAGTGAAATTCAGCTGTATGCTAAATAATTATGCTAATTAGTGATGAGCGAGCACTAAAATGCTCGGGTACTCGTTGCTCGGGTCGAGCAAATTGGAATACTCAGGTGCTCGACCCAAGCAACGAGCCCAATGTACAGTACAGACCAAAAGTTTGGACACACCTTCTCATTTAAAGATTTTTCTGTATTTTCATGACTATGAAAATTGTACATTCACACTGAAGGCATCAAAACTATGAATTAACACATGTGGAATTATATACTTAGCAAAAAAGTGTGAAACAACTGAAAATATGTCTTATATTCTAGGTTCTTCAAAGTAGCCAGCTTTTGCTTTGATGACTGCTTTGCACACTCTTGGCATTCTCTTGATGAGCTTCAAGAGGTAGTCACCGGAAATTGTTTTCACTTCACAGGTGTGCCCTGTCAGGTTTAATAAGTGGGATTTCTTGCCTTATAAATGGGGTTGGGACCATCAGTTGTGTTGTGCAGAAGTCTGGTGTATACACAGCTTAAAGTCCTACTGAATAGACTGTTAGAATTTGTATTATGGCAAGAAAAAAGCAGTTAAGTAAAGAAAAAACGAGTGGCCATCATTACTTTAAGAAATGAAGGTCAGTCAGTCCAAAAAATTGGGCAAACTTTGAAAGTGTTCCCAAGTGCAGTTGCAAAAACCATCAAGCGCTACAAAGAAACTGGCTCACATGAGTACTCACCAGGAAAGGAAGACCAAGAGTCACCTCTGCTTCTGAGGATAAGTTTATCCGAGTCACCAGCCTCAGAAATCGCAGGTTAACAGCAGCTCAGATTAGAGACCAGGTCAATGCCACACAGAGTTCTAGCAGCAGACACATCTCTACAACAACTGTTAAGAGGAGACTTTATGCAGCAGGCCTTCATGGTAAAATAGCTGCTAGGAAACCACTGCTAAGGGCAGGCAACAAACAGAAGAGACTTGTTTGGGCTAAAAAACACAAGGAATGAACATTAGACCAGTGGAAATCTGTGCTTTGGTCTGATGAGTCCAAATTTGAGATCTTTGGTTCCAAGCACCGTGTCTTTGTGCGATGCAGAAAAGGTGAATGTGGCCAGGGATGGTACAGAGCCAGTCCACAGCTTTTTTTTTTAGAGTTGTATGTCACCACAGCCATATTCTTTAGCTTGGTGAAAGGACTTGGGAAACCATATGTACTCCAGCTATCATTTCTCCCAGGAAGTCCTCTAAAGCTGCTTGCACTTGAAATGTGGCCTTTTAGGCTCGTGGAGGTGGAAGCTGTCCACAAGCTCATGGCGGCGGCCAAGTGTCCATACTCGGTCCCCAGCCGCCACTATATCTCCCGGTGTCGTCTTCACCTTCCACAAGCAAGGGTCCCACAACATTATCTGTGCCCTCCCCACTGCATTTACTGGGAAGGACCGCCTAACCACAAACACGTGGACAAGTGAATATGGCCAGGGATGGTACGGAACCAGCCCACAGCTTGTCGGTGAGTTGTATTTCACCACAGCCATATTTTTTAGCTCGGTGAAAGGATTGACTTTTGGGAAACCGTATCTACTCCGGCTGTCATTTCTCCGTCACCAGGTTCCACCCATTGTCACACACGACCATGCCTGGCTATATGTTCAGTGGTGAGAGCCACAGATCAGGCTGCTGTGTTACAGCTTTCAACAACTCTGCAGTGGTGGGCGGTTTGTTACCTAAGCATGTTATTAGTGATGGGCGAGCACTAAAATGTTCGGGTGCTCGATGCTCGGGTCAAGTAAATTGGAATGCTCGGGTGCTCGACCCGAGCAACGAGTCCAATGTAAGTTTATGGGAAACTCGAGCATTTTTCAGGCGGCTCCCCCCAGCGGTCTGCAGGAGGCCTAAAAATTGCCCAAATCAATGGGAACAGTGCTCAAATGACATGGGAACAGCATGGGGAAGACCCCTGGAAGCATTTATGACTCCCAGGTCATTGCTGTCAACAACGTTGTCAGAGGTATTACGCCACTTTTACGGACTCACAACAAAACATACAAAAACGAAACCAAAATGGATTTTCCTGGGAAATATGTTAAGGAACATCCTTTCCAGGGTAATGACTTGTATATAAGGCAAAATAAATAACCAAAAACTAAAATGCTCCTCCACACCTTGGGCTATGTTCACACGTAGTGTTTTTGATGCATTTTTGCACTTTTGCATTGCTTTCAACCAAGACAAATGTATTCACTGGGAAATGTCATTTTAACATTTTACAACCTTATCTGGCCATGTGGTGTGTGTGACACTTCATCCGACACATCCTGTTTCATTTATGATGGAGGGACTCTGAAAGTCACAAAGCCTATTTTTATAGGGCTATCAGACGGCCCTTACTATTCTTAAATGGCCAGCAGTCGGCCCTCACTACTGTTTGAGAGCCATCAGCCGGCTATGCTTTGTTGTTCCCATTATTAACGAGTGGGTCACCTTTACTGTTATTGCGTATGCAGTGACTGCAAGGGCTGCCAAAAATTTGGAGGCACTCCAATGCCCCTTGCTAGAGATGTAGAGGTCAGACAGCCTCCTAAAAACAATGTTCCCATTATTAGAAAGTAGGTCTCCCATGCTGTTTGCCTATGCAGCGAATGTAAAAGCTGTCAAAAATTTGGAGGCACTCCAATGCCCCTTGGAAGAGACGTACAGGTCAGAGAGCCTCCTAAAAACAATATTCCTATTATTAGGAAGTCGGTCTCCCATAATGTTTGCCTATGCAGTGAATGCAAAAGCTGCCAAAAATTTGGAGGAACTCCAATATCCTTTGCAAGACACGTAGAGGAGGTGATATGGTAGATATGGTGGTGAATGATATGGTGATGGAGGATGAGGAGAAGGAGGAGGACAAGAGCAAATAGAAAAAATCAGGAAGCGTATTCCCATGTGTTGGTGTGAAGAGGCGCATGGGAATAGACTCCCTAAAAAAGACACTAGATTTGAGTTTCTTACGCTGCTATCATTCGGTGGTGTTGAGAAGTCTGGCCCAATCCAGCCCTTGTTCATTTTTATAAGAGTCAGCCTGTCAGCATTTTCAGTTGACAGGCGGATGCGCCTATCATTTGTAATTTCAACGGCGACACTAAAAACCCGCTCTGACAAAACGCTAGCGGCAGGGCAGGCCAGGACCTCCAAGGCGTAGAGAGCCAATTCATTCCACGTGTCCAGCTTGGATACCCAGTAATTATAAGGCACAGAGGAATCACAGAGGACGTTGGTACGGTTGGTAAGGTACTCCCTTACCATCTTCCCAAACTTTGCACTCCTTGTGAAAGTACCCCGCGCCACAGGGCCTGTAAGATAGGAGGATCTGAGAAAACTGTCCCAGTACTTTGACAGTGTTCCCCTGCCTCTGCTGGATTGGAATTGTGTCTCTCTCACCTGTACTCCTTGGTTGTCCAACGAACTGTGACCTCTGCCACCAGCGTTTTCAGATGGGATTTTTTTTAATAATTCCGCAACAAGGGCCTTCTGGTACTACCCCATTTTAGTAGACCTGTCTGCCTTGGGAATAAAAGATAGAAAGTTCTCCTTGTAGCGTGGGTCTAGAAGTCTCACCAACCAGTAATGACTGTCACCCAAAATTTGGACAATACGAGGGTCACGGGAAAGACATCGTAACATAAACTCAGCCATGTGTGCCAGACTGCTAACAGGCAAGACTTTCATGTCCTCACCAAGAGGACGACTTACCATGCTCTCCTCCTTCTCCTCCTCCCTGTCCTCAGGCCATCCAGCCTGAACAGACAGTATGACAGTTGTGCAGATAGTACCGTCTATAGCGCATAAAACTAGCTCCTCCTCCTCTTCCTCATTGTCACCCAATCAACATTAGGATGAGATGAGGCTTGGCTGTGTGTAATCACCCTGTATGGTTCCTTGCTCCATTGTGAGCAGAGAGCTTTTCAAAAACAGAGAAGGGGAATGGTGACGTTAATTATGGCGTCATCGCCACTCACCATCTTGGTGGAGTCCTCAAAGTTTTGGAGGATGGTACATATGTCTGACATCCATGTCCACTCCTGAGGGCTTATGTGTGGAGTCTGAACTGAATACCGACGGCCTTGTTGATGCTGGTACTCAACAACTGCGCTCTTCTGCTCACAAATCCTTCCCAACATCTGCAGTGTAGAGTTCCAACGCGTGGGGACATCACACACCAGTCAGTGAGCCGGAAGCTGCAAACGCTTCTGAAACACAGCAAGGGCAGCAGAAGCTGTAAGTGACTTTCTAAAATGGGCACACAGGTGGCGTACTTTGACAAGCAGATCCGGCAGCTCCAGGTAGGTTTTGAGAAACCGCTGAACCACGAGGTTAAGCACATAGGCATAGTACGTGTGTGAGCTCGCCTCGCCTCAGAGCCGCCACCAGGTTCCGGCCATTGTCACACACGACCATGCCTGGCTGTAGGATCAGCGGTGTCAGCCACAGATCTGCCTGCTCAATCAGAGCTGTCCACAACTCTTCAGCATTGTGTAGATTGTCACCTAAGCATATTAGCTTCAGCACAGCCTGTTGTCGCTTGGCCAAGGCAGTGCTTCAGTGCTGCCAGCTTGCAACTGATGTGGTCATTTCGGAGATGGATGCTGCAAAGGAGGAGAAGGAGGTGCAGGAGCTGTAGAATGTGGGGTCAACCCTGATTGACCCAGTGTTAGAACTCTCCTGTTAGTTTTTTTCTATTTTGGTCACGTGACCTGCTGCCTATTTATTCCAGCTCCGCCCTTCTGGCTTTGCTGGACTTCAGTGTTATTTGACTCTCTATCTAGCCAGGTGCTTTTGTACCTATCTCTCTAGTTCGTTTGGTCCTTTGGACCTCTAAGTACTTTTTGTCTGTTTGTCTTTTTGCTCCGCTACAACATCTGCTAGGAGGTATCCAATTTTGTCCCAGTCCTTAGTTCTTTTAGGGACCCCTCCCTTTATTCTATAGGTCTGCGTTCAGACTAGCTGAGGACGAAGGCGGGTCTGTTCACAAGGAACAGGTCGCCAGCTGCAACGTAGGGAATCAGCTCAGTCTTATTGTAGGGACAGATTCCCTTTCTTTCCTTAGTTCTTGTAGCAGATCATAACACCCAGGGCGCGCAATCCTCGGCGTCGGGAGGACGTGTTCCATCCCAAGGTCCGACTGGGTCCCGGTTTCCACTATGTTAACCCAGAGTGCCATCAGCGAGATGTACCGTCCCTGCCCACAAGCACTTGTCCACGTGTCCGTGGTTAGGTGGACTTTCCCAGTAACTGCGTTGTTGAGGGCATGGCTAATATTGTGGGACACGTGCTCGTGTAATGCGGGGATATCACACCGGGAGAAATAGTGGTGGTTGGGAACTAAGTACCGATGGACGGCCGCTGCCATGAGGTTGCGGAAAGCTTCCTTCTCCACAAGCCTAAAAGGTAACATTTCGAGTGCAAGCAGTTGCAAAATGTGAGAATTTAGCATTGAGGCCTGTGGGGTGTTGGCTGCTTTTTTGCGCTCCCGTTCCAAGGACTGGGGTAGGGACAAATGAACACTGCGCTGGGACAAGGACGTGGACGTGCTTGCTGATGGTGCTAGTTGAGTGTTCAATGACAGGTGCATGGCGGGAGGCATCTTGGCATGCGCCATGGACAGGGGATTGGCATGCACGCACAACAGCGCAGTGGTGGACCCTGGAGTTCGGCCCACTTAGTCGGGTGCTTTGCTGCCATGTGCCTGATCATGCTGGTGGTGGTTAGGCTGGTCGTTTTTCCACCCCTGCTGATGCTGGCCTGGCAGGTGGTGCAAATGGCTTTTTTGGGTTTTTTTGGGGTTATCGGCTGAGTCTTTAAAAAACAACCAGACTCGGGAAGACCTAACAGTTGTACTGGCAACTTCCTTCGTGTTGGTGTTATGGGGAATGGTTGCCCGCCTTCTGTCTGCAGCCACCACACTGCTTCTTCCTGCCTGTTGTGGTACTACGCCTCCCTACCCCTGTGTGCTGCTGTCCTTGCTCTGTATGTCCGCCTACCTGGTTGGTTCACTTACTATATCATCTACCACATCGTCTTCCACTTCCGCACCCTGGTTCTCCTCCTGATTTTCTGGCAATTGTGTCTCATCATCGTCCACCTCTTGAGACCGTTTCCCACCGTCGCCTTCGTGTGACCGTGGTTGCTCAAATATTTGGACATCACTACATGCGAATTCCTCTTGCCCCGCTTCAAGTGGACCAGGCGAGAGGCCCAAATCTATAAATGGAAAAGTGAACAGCTTTTCGGAGTGTCCAAGTGTGGGATCAGTATTCTCCAGGCACTCGGCATGGTGGGAGGTCAGAAGATCAGGGTGAGGTATATGCAGTTCAGACTCACGGCTACTGAGACTTGACCATGTGGAAGACAGGATGGTGGTGGTTGTGGCAAAGTGACTGGAAGCATTATCTGCTATCCAACCAATAACTTTTTCACACTGCTCTGTGTTCAATAGTGGTGTTCTGCGGTCCCCTATTAATTGGGACAGGAAGGTTAAGCAAGAAGATGTGGGTGTTTGTTGTGGCACAATTTCAGCTAGCCCACGGCCTCAGCCTCGTCCTCTGCATGCACCATCATCACCATCACGTTCACTTCCCCGTCCCTTGCCAAGCGCCTTGCCCATTTTAAATGGAGGACAATATTTTCCGCATTCAGTACAAATGACTGGATTTGAACTGCAGTGATATGTGATATGTGATACATCTGACGGAAAACCACAGTTTTAAAGAGCTGGCCTGTAGGTAACTATTTTTAACAGCGACCTTGTGTCAATAACTTCACTGACACACTGCAACAAAATTTCAATGGAGGCCAGAAATGGCCGAATTTTCAGTGCAATTATATGTGATCCGTGTGACGGACAAACCACAGTTTTAAATAGATGGATTTTTATCGCTGTATTATGGAAAGGATCTGGCTGTATTCTGCAGTGCCAACAAGCAAAAGGAGCAGAAAAACGGTGGATTGCTTTTTAAGCAAATAATCAGGATTAAGAACCAAAAAAAAATTATTCCTGGCCCCTGATACCTGGGGCTATTTCTAGAAATATCTGTAAAAGCACCAGCAGACAGAACTGGAATGAACCCTCTTCCTATATGCACTGCAGTCTGCCACATACACTGCCTGCCTGCCTAGCACTGATATCTCTGCAGCTGGATTAGTCCTCAGGAGGAATGTTAGTTGAGATGGATATGTGTAGAATATGTTGTGATATACCCACACTAACTAAGAAACAAGCGAATCTCTCCCTAGCTCAGCAACACCTCTCCCTACACTGCCTGATTCCGGAGTAGACTGTGACGAGCATGGCGGCGCCAGGTCTGATAAAGACCTGATGACACTGTGCGGCCAGCCAATCACTGTAATGCCACAACCAACATGGCTGCGGCATTACAGTGTGTGGCAGAAAATCCCTGCATGTTCATTGGCGCTCTAAAGAGCACCAAACATGCAAGGAGGGGGGATCCGAGCTTCCGCCGAGCAACCCTGGAAATTCTCGGCGAGCGCCGAGCATCTCGAGCAGTGGCAAGCACGTTCGCTCATCACTACATGTTATCTTCAGCACAGCCAGTTGCCGCTTGGCCAAGGTGGTTCTGCAGTGCTTTCAACTTGTGACTGATGTGGTCTTTAGGAGATGGAGGGCGAACTGGAGGAGAAGGTGCAGGAGCTGAACAATGTGATTACATTGAGGTTAAATTGGCGACTCCGGTTTTAATACTAAAGAAAGATCCTACTGTGTTTTTTTTTGTTTTGTTTTTTTCTGTTATTTTTTAAGACAAATGCATTCACTGGGAAATGTTATTTTAACGTTTTACAACTTTATCTGGCTATGTGGTGTGTGACACATCATCAGAGACATCCTGTTTCATTTATGATAGAGTGATTCTGAAAGTCACAAAGCCTATTTTTATAAGGCCATCAGGTGGCCCTTACTATTTTTAAAGGGCCAGCAGTCGGCCCTTGCTATTGTTAGAGAGCCATCAGCCGCTATGCTTTGTTGTTCCCATTATTGACGAGTGGGTCTCTTATACTGTTATTGCATATGTAGTGACTGCAAGGGCTGCCAAAAATTTGGAGGCACTCCAATGCCCCTTGCAAGAGAGGTTGAGGTCAGACAGCCTCCTAAATACAATGTTCCCATTATTAGGAATTGGGTCTCCCATAGTGTTTGGCTATGCAGTAAAGCAACAGCTGCCAAAAATTTGGAGGAACCCCAATACCCCTTGCAAGAGATGTAGATATGTTGATATGGTGGTGGAGGATGAGGATGCGGAGAAGGAGGAGGACAAGAGCAAATAGAAAAAATCAGGAAGCGTATACCCATGTCTGGGTGTGAAGACAGATGTCCATGGGAATAGAGTTTGACCTCCCCAAAAAAAGACATTGTATTTGAGTTTGTTACGCTGCTATCATTTGGTGATGTTGAGAAGTCTTGCCCAATCCAGCCCATGTACAATCCAGCCATTGTTTATAAGAGTCAGCCTGTCAG
The DNA here is from genome assembly GCF_046119375.1 of Phyllobates terribilis. Lineage (NCBI taxonomy): Eukaryota > Metazoa > Chordata > Amphibia > Anura > Dendrobatidae > Phyllobates > Phyllobates terribilis. Next base: position 880,996,237 of record NW_027362763.1, on the reverse strand, counting down.
CATTTTTAGTTGACAGGCGAATGAGCCTATCAGTTATAATTCCACCAACGGAACTAAAAACCCGCTCTGACAAAACGCTAGCGGCAGGGCAGGGCAGGACCTCCAAGGCGTAGAGAGACAGTTCATGCCACGTTTCCAGCTTGGATACCCAATAATTATAAGGCACACAGGAATCACGGAGGATGTTGGTACGGTCAGCATGGTACTCCCTCACCATCTTCCGAAACTTTGCACTCCTTGTGAGAGTATCCTCTGCCTCAGGGCCTGTGCGATGGGCGGGTCTGAGAAAACTGTCGCAGAACTTTGACAGTGTTCCCCAGTCTCTGCTGGATTGCATTTGTGGCTCTCTCGCCTGTACTACTTGGTTGTCCAACGAACTGTGACCTCTGTAGCCAGCGTTTACAGATGCCGAATTAGTGAAAAAATTCCCAACAAGGGCCTTCTCGTACTGCCCCATTTTATTAGACCTGTCCTGCAAAGGAATAAGTGACATAAAGTTCTCCCTGTAGCGTGGGTCTAGAAGTGTCACCAACCAGTAATGACTGTCACGCAAAATTTGGACAATGCGAGGGTCTCGGGAAAGGCAGCGTAACATAAACTCAGTCATGTGTGCCAGACTGCAAAGAGGCAAGACTTCCGTGTCCTCACCAAGAGGACAACTGACCATGCTCTCCTCCTAGTCCTCCTCCTCTTCCTACTCCTCCGTATACTCAGGCCGTCCACGCTGAACAGACGGTATGGCAGTTGTGCAGGTAGTACCGTCTATAGTGCAGGAAACCAGCTCCTGCTCTTCCTTCTCCTCCTCCTCCTCTTCCTCATTGTCACCCAATCCACGTTGGGATGAGATGAGGCTAGGCTGTGTGTAATCACCCTGTATGGTTCCTTGCTCCATCTCATCGTGCTCTGCCTGCAATGCATCCTCTTTGATTGTGAGCAGAGAGCATTTCAGAAGACAGAGAAGCAGGATGGTGATGCTAATTATGGCATCATCGCCGCTCACCATCTTGGTGGAGTCCTTAAAGTTTTGGAGGATGGTACAGATGTCTGACATCCATGTCCACTCCTGAGGTTTTATGTGTGGAGTCTAACCTGAATACCGATGGCCTTGTTGATGCTGGTAGTCAACAACTGCTCTCTTCTGCTCACAAATCCTTCCCAACATCTGCATCGTAGAGTTCCAATGCGTAGGGACATCACACACCAGTCGGTGAGCCGGAAGCTGCAAAAACTGAAGCACAGCAAGAGCGGTGGAAGCTGTAGCTGACTTTCTAAAATGGACACACAGGTGGCGTACTTTGACAAGCAGATCCGACAGATCCGGGTAGGTTTTGAGAAACCGCTGAAACATGAGGTTAAGCACATAGGCCAGGCATGGTACATGTGTGAGCTCACCTCGCTTCAGAGCCGCCACCAGGTTCCGGGCATTGACACACACAGCCATGCCTGGCTGTAGATTCAGCGGTGTCAGCCACAGATCTGCCTGCTTGGCCGAGGCAGTGCTTCAGTGCTTCCAGCTTGCGACTGATGTGGTCATTTCGGAGATCAATGCTGAAGAGGAGGAGGAGGAGCAGGAGCTGTAGAATGTGGGGGCAACCCTGATTGACCCAGGGCGAGCAATCCTCAGCGATGTGTTCCATCTAAAGGTCAGACTAGGTCCCGGCTTCCATTATGTTAACCCAGTGAGCCATCAGCGAGATGTACTGTTCCTGCCCACAAGCACTTGTCCACGTGTCCATGGTTCGGCGGACTAGTAACTGCATTGTTGAGGGCACGGCTAACGTTGTGGAACACGTGCTTGTGTAATGCGGGGACGGCACACCGGGAGAAATAGTGGCAGCTGGGGATCCAGTACCGAGGGACGGCCGCTGCCATCAGGTTACCAAAAGCTTCCATCTCCACAAGCCTAAAAGGAAACATTTAGAGCGCGAGAATTCTAGAAATGTGTGAATTTAGTAGTGTGGCCTGTGGGGCTTTAGCTGTGTATTTGCGCTTGCGTTCCAAGGACTAGGGTAGGGACAACTGAACGCTGCGCTGGGACAAGGACATGGACGTGCTTGCTGATGGTGCTAGTTGAGTGTTCAACGATAGGTGCATGGCGGGAGGCATCTTGGCATGCGCCATAGACAGGGGATTGGCATGCACGCACAACAGCGGAACAAGCAGTGGTGTCACCCGCAGACACTGCTGCTGGACCCTGGGGTTCGGCCCACTTAGTCGGGTGCTTTGCTGCCATGTGCCTGATCATGCTGGTGGTGGTCAGGCTGGTAGTTTTGCTATCCTTGCTGATGCTGGCCTGGCAGGTGGTGCAAATGGCCTTTTTGGGGTTATCGGCAGAGTCTTTAAAAAAACAGTCAGACTCGGGAAGACCTGACAGTTGTTCTGGCAACTGCCGTCGTGTTGATGTTACAAGAAACGGTTGCTCGCCTTCTGTCTGCGGCCACCACACTGCTTCTTCCTGCCTGTTGTAGTGCTACACCTCCCTCCCCCTGTGTGCTGCTGTCCTTGCTCTGCATGTCACCTTGCCAGGTTGGGCCAGTGACTTCATCGTCCACCACCTCATCTTCCACTTCCGCACTCTGGTCCTCCTCCTGACTTTCTGGCAATTGTGTCTCATCATCATCCACCTCCTGTGACAGTTTCCCACCGTCGCCTTTGTGTAACCAAGGCTGCTCAAATATTTAGGCATCGCTACATGCGATCTCCTCTTGCCCCGTTTCAAGTGGACCGGACGAGAGGCCCGAATCTATATATAGAAAAGTGAACAGCTCTTCGGAGAGTCCAAGTGTGGGATTAGTTGTCTCCGGGCACTCGGCATCGTGGGAGGTAGGAAGATCAGGGTGAGGAATATGCAGTCCAGATTCACGGCTACTGAGACTTGACCGTGTGGAAGACAGGATGGTGGTGGTGGTGGCTAAGTGACTGGGAGCATTATCTGTTATCCAACCAATAACCTTTTCGCACTGCTCTGTGTTCAATAGTGGTGTTCTGCGGTCCCCTACTTATTGGGACAGGAAGGCCGAGCCTCAGCCTCGTCCTCTGCAGGCACCATCAACACCATCACGTCCACTTCCCCGTTCCTTGCCCATTTTAAATGAAGGACAATATTTTCCACAGTTTTAAATAGCTGGCCTGTATGTTACTATTTTGCACAGTGACCTAGTGCCAATAACTTCACTAACACACTGCAACAAAATTTACATGGAGGCCAGAAATGGCTGAATTTGGAGAGAACTTATGTGATACGTGTGACGGAAAACCACAATTTTCAATAGCTGGCCTGTAGGTTACTATTTTTCACAGCGACCTGGTGTCCATAACTTCACTGACATACTGCAACAAAATTTAAATGGAGGCCAGAAATTGCTGAACTTGGAGCGAACCTATATGTGATGCGCGTGACGGAAAACCACAGTTTCAAATAGCTGGCCTGTAGGTTACTATTTTTCATAGCGACCTGGTGTCAATAACTTCACTGACACACTGCAATAAAATTTAATTGGAGGCCAATATTTTTCACTTTCACTACAAATTTCTGGATTTTCATCGCTGTAATATGGAAAGAATCTGGCTGTATTCTGCTGTGGCAACAAGCAAATGAAGCAGAAAAACTGTGTTCTCTGGATTGCTTTTTAACCAAATAATCAGGATTAAGATCAAAAAAATATTTATCCCTGGCCCCTGATACCTGGGGCTATTTGTAGAAATATCTGTAACAACAGCAGCAGACAGAACTGGAATGGAGCCTGTTGTGCTGTATTATACACTGCAGTCTGCCACATACACTGCCTGCCTGCCTATCTCTGATATATATATATATATATATATATATATATATATATATACACTGTGTTCCAAATTATTATGCAAATAATATTTTCTCAGATTTTCCCAAATTACCTATATGAATTGCAGTCATTGTAATTTTCCAGTCAAATAACTATTAGAGTACAGTTGAAAGGTTTTTGTACAAACTGCCTTTGATAATAGTATATTTTTAAAAAAATAAAACATTCAAACTGCACTCAAAATGCATGTTCCAAATTATTATGCACAGCAGAGTTTTCAACCTTTTCATTTTAATAATGAACAAAAAAATGGTCATTTTTGAAATTATAAGCATTAGCAGGTTATTACAAACTGAAATCAAACAGTTTTCAACTCAAAACTTTATTCCAGGTGATGTTACATTTGCACATAGGACCCCTTGTTCGAAAGGAGCTTCTGAACTCTCTCGTCCATTGAATTTGTCAGGTTTTGGATGGTTTCTGCTTCAATTGTTTTGCATGAGGACAGAATACCCTCCCAGAGCTGTTGCTTAGATGTGAACTGCCTCCCGCCATCATAGACACTCCTTGATGATGCTCCAGAGGTTCTCAATGGGGTTGAGGTCAGGGGAGCATGGGGGCCACACCATAAGTTTGTCCCCTTTTATGCCCATAGCAGCCAGAGATGCAGATGTGTTATGTGCAGCATGAGACGGTGCATTATCATGCATGAAAATGATCTTGCTGCGGAATGCACGGTTCTTCTTCTTGAACCATGGCAGGAAGTGCTGTTTGAGAAACTCAACATACATTATGGAGTTCATCTTTACCCCTTCAGGGATCCTAAAGGGGCCGACAATCTCTCTCCCCATGATTCCAGCCCAAAACATTACTCCACCTCCTCCTTGTTGGCGCCGTAGCCGTGTTTGCATGGGGTGTCCATCAACCAGCCATCCTCCACTCCATCCATCTGGACCATCGAGCATTGCACGGCACTCATCGGTGAACAAAACAGTTTTGAAGTCAGTCTTCATATATTGTTTGGCCCACTGGAGCCATTTCTGCTTGTGTGCAGTGGATAGAAGAGGTCGACAGGATGGCTTACGCACAGCTGCAAACCTCTGAAGGACCCTGCATCTTGTTGTTCGGGGGACGTTGGAGGCACCAGCAGCTTCAAAAACGTGTCTGCTGCTATGACAAGGCTTTTTTGCCGCTGCTCTTTTAACCTGACGTAATTGCCTGTAGGAAAGAGTCCTCAATTTTCCCTTATCAGCACGCACACGTGTGTACTATGAATCAGCTACATACTTCTTGATTGTGCGATGATCACGATGAAGTGTCTTGGCAATGTTGATTGTAGTCATGCCTTGACCTAAACACTCCACAATTTGTTGCTTCTCAGCAGCCGACACATCCTTTTCCTTTCCCATTTTAGCAGAAAATGTAGGCTGCTTAATAATGTGTGACAGCCTTCTTAAGTAGTCTTGCCTTTCATTGGACACACCTGCCAAACTAATTAGCACAGGTGTCTGCAATTGCTTACAGTGATATAAAGAGCCCTGACACACATCACCATCAATGAGTTTAACTGACAAACAAAAAAATTCTTACCTCATCACTCCTAAACACTTTTTGCATAATAATTTGGAACACAGTGTATATATATATATATATATATATATATATATATATATATATATATATATATATATATATATATACATATACATACAGTTGTGCTCAAAAGTTTACATACCCCGGCTGAATTTTTCCTTTCTTGGCCTTGTTTCAGAGAATATGGATGGTAACAAAAAAACTTTTTCTCCACTCATGGTTATTGGTTGGGTGAAGCCATTTATTGTCAAACTACTGTGTTTTCCCTTTCTAAATCTTAATGACAACCAAAAGACCCTGATCAAAAGTTCACATACCCTGGTGATTTTGGCCTGATAACATGCACAGAATTTGGCACAAATGAGTTTCAATGGCTACTAAGGTAACATCCTCACCTGTGACCTGTTTGCTTGTAATCAGTGTGTGTGCATAAAAGCTGAGTGAGTTTCAGAGCGGGTTTTTAGTGCCGCTGGTGGAATTATAACAGATAGGCGCATCTGCCAGTCAACTGAAAATGCTGACAGTCTGACTCTTATCAAAATGAAGAAGGGCTGGATTGGGCCAGACTTTTCAACACCACCAAATGATAGCAGTGTAGCATAAATTCAAATACAGTGTCTTTTTTTGGGAGGTCTAACTATTCCCATGCACCTCTGTCTTCACACCCAGACATGGGTATACGCTTCCTGATTTTGTCTATTTGCTCTTGTTCTCCTCCTTCTCCTCATCCTCCACCACCATATCACCACAATATCTACCATATCACCATATCTATGTCTCTTGCAAAGGGACATTGGAGTTCCTCCAAATCTTTGGCAGCTGTTGCATTCACTGCATAGGCAAACAGTATGCGAGACCCACTTCCTAATAATGGGAACGTTGTTTTCAGGAGGCCCTCAAACCTCTACATCTCTTGCAATGGGCATTGGAGTTCCTCCAAATTTTTGGCAGCTGTTGCAGTCACTGTGACGTGCCCCCTGGGCCGTGGGGTACCCGGTGCTGGGCCAGTGGATGCTGGGGAATGTCACAGTGGGGGTGACCCGGTCCGTGACCCAGGGCGGTCAATAAAAAGGGAAATTTTGATAGGGGATTTATGGTGTTTTTATAGAGTTTGTGACGCCACCTGTGGAATGCTGCTAAAGGGAGCCGCCGCTGCGGAGCAGTCCTCTGAAGCTGATGTTACTGCAGCAGGGATGGTGTGGCTCTCCACAGGAAGAGCTAGCTCCAGGGCAGTGTAGGTTTTGAAGGTTAAGCTGGGTGTTGTAGTGCAGGGGTTGATGGCGCAGCAAGAAACACAGAGACAAGGAAGTGCAGTCCCAAGGTCTTTACTCACAGTTGTTGCAGTCCAGATTACAGGGATCCATGTAACTGCCCTCGTCGTCCTGTGGTTACTCAGGGAGGGGTTCGGTCTACCCCCCAGGTAACTCCGGAGTACTTGGCAGGACCCCCTTCTGTGTGTCCTCACTCTCTGGCCTTCTTCCTGCACCTCACACCTGGTATCTCCAATCCGGTACCCGTGGGCCTTGGCGGGCGACGTCTGTTCCGTCCCATGGGTCCTATATGGCTACCTTCTCGGTGAGACTGGCGTGGACTTTTGGCTACAGGACATAAAGTACTGCAGCCTCCGGTTTCTAGTTGGACATAAAGTCCTCCGCTAGTTGCAGGAACGGCTCCCTTTTGATGGCCTGACCCCTCCACCGCCTGGCAGATGTGGGTGTACGGGTGGTCTTCTGCACGGCCCGTACCCCTGGGGTCCTTTCTTGATTCTTGAAGCCTTTCTCCGGCTCCCTCTCCTCTCTTCTCTCCTTCTCTTCAGACTTGGGCCTCACTGGCTAGGCCCGGCTCTGGAGCAGAGCTCCTGCAGAGCCTCTGCTCCCCTCACTTTCCTCCTCTGACTGGCTTGTCTGACTGGACTCACTCCCCCAGATGGCTTTCCAATTTATACCTCCCTCTCATGTGCTCCCCTAAGCTACTTCCTCCACCCACACCCACTACATGGTTCCCCCTCATTAGGTTCCCCTCCACTCCAGCCAGGGACCAGGGACTGTGCTCTCCCTTAGGAGCAATCTCGCCCTGCCCTGCTGAAGTTGACGTGTTGGATGCAGGTGTTAGGGTCCTAAGCCGTACTCCTTCCTTACCTGAGAGTGAGATACCACACCTCTGGGTGAGATGCAGTACCTCTGTGGCGATCGAACCCTCAGGGGCGCCGCAACTGCATAAGCAATAACAGTATGGGAGATTCACTCTTTTCTACACTGTGTTCCAAATTATTATGCAAATAATATTTTCTCAGATTTTCCCAAATTACCTATATGAATTGCAGTCATTGTAATTTTCCAGTCAAATAACTATTAGAGTACAATTGAAAGGTTTTTGTACAAACTGCCTATGATAACAGTATATTTTTAAAAAAATAAAAAACTCAAACTGCACTCAAAATGCATGTTCCAAATTATTATGCACAGCACCATGCATGAAAATGATCTTGCTGCGGAATGCACGGTTCTTCTTCTTGAACCATGGCAGGAAGTGCTGTTTGAGAAACTCAACATACATTATGGAGTTCATCTTTACCCCTTCAGGGATCCTAAAAGGGCTGACAATCTCTCTCCCCATGATTCCAGCCCAAAACATTACAGCCCGGGACAGTCTCTGGAAGAACGGGCAGGAGATCACGGCAAGTGACTGGGGCAGTCTCTGGATGAACGGGCAGATGGTCACGGCAAGTGACCGGGGCAGTCTCTGGATGAACGGGCAGATGGACACGGCAAGTGACCGGGGCAGTCTCTGGATGAACGGGCAGATGGTCACGGCAAGTGACCGGGGCAGTCTCTGGATGAACGGGCAGATGGTCACGGCAAGTGACCGGGGCAGTCTCTGGATAAAGGGTGGGTACGACCTGTGGCGGCTGATGGTAGACGTGAGCTCCCAGATGAGCAGACGAGAGTCTCTGGATAAACGGGTGGTCACAGCATGTGACGGCGGAGCCTCCAGGAAGACCAACAGACAGGCGGCAGACGAGCGCTCCCAGGTGAGCGGGCAGAAGTCTCTGGACAGGCGGGTGGTCACAGCACGTGACGGCAGAGCCTCCAGGTAGGCTAGCAGACAGGCAGCAGATGAGCGCCCCCAGGTGAGCGGGCAGGAGTCACTGGACAGGCAGGTGGTCACAGCACGTGACGGCGGAGCCTCCAGGTAGGCTAGCAGACAGGTAGCAGATGTGCGCTCCCAGGTGAGCGGGCAAGCTGGTCCATAGACAGACTGACAGGAGTTGGAGGGCAGACCGTCGGACCTCAGGCAAGCAGGCAGGTAGCTGATGTGTGCTCCCAGGTGAGCGGGCAAGCTGGTCCTTAGACAGACTGACAGGAGTTGTAAGGCAGACCGTCGGACCTCAGGCTAGCAGGCAGGTAGCGGAATATCAGGCAGGAATAAGACAGCAAGCTGGCAGGAATCTGGCAGGTATCTGGCAGGTAACTGGCAACGGGACCTGAGGGCTGAAGCAGAGTAGTGAACAGTGCAACAACATTGCTCGGGCACCTCCATTTTGGAGGAGGTGCCTTATATATGGTGAAGTCCTCCGGCCATTGGCCGGGGACTCCTTAGGACGGCGCACGCGGCCCCTTTAAGAGGGAGGGAGAGCGCGCGCGCGCGCCCTAAGCACAGTGGCCGGGAAGGAGCGCGCGCTGCCAGCAGAGCGGGAGGAGGACGCCGGGCACGGAGCAGGGAGGTGAGGGGAACAGCGTCCCTGCCTAGCAGAGGGCAGGGACGCCGGCGCTACAGTACCCCCCCCTTTAGGCCCCCCCTTTTTTAGGCCAGACAGAAATTTAGCAAGGATAAGAGGGGCATGGATGTTCTCCCGGGGCTCCCACGTTCTCTCCTCAGGACCAAACCCCTTCCAATCTACTAGAAAAAAGGTCTTTCCTCTTACCCTTTTGGTGGCAAGAATGTTCTCTACTTCAAACTCGTCCTCAGCAGAAACCGGAGCAGGAGGCGTACCTGTAGACTTGGAAAAAGAGTTAAGTACCACAGGTTTGAGGAGAGATACATGGAAGGAGTTAGGGATCCGTAAGTTGGCCGGGAGTTTCAATTTATAGGCCACCGGGTTGATCTGACTGATGACCTCCAGGGGGCCGATGAACCGAGGCCCTAACTTGTAAGAAGGTATCTTGAGTCGGACATATTTAGATGAGAGCCAGACTTTATCTCCGGGACGAAATTGTGGAGGATCCAGGCGTTTTTTGTCAGCGTGTCTTTTCATCCGTTCGGACGACTGAAGGAGTGCGGATCGGGTACTCTCCCAAATGGAGGAAAATTTGCTAACGAGAGATTCCGCAGCCGGGTTGTCCACAGAGGTGGAGACAGGAAAAGGAATCCGAGGATGCTGATCGAAGACTACAAAAAACGGGGATTTGGAGGAGGATTCGCTCTCGTGATTGTTATAAGAGAACTCGGCCCATGGTAGGAGATCCACCCAGTCTGAATGATGGGCATTAACGAAGTGCCGGAGGTAACTGGTCAGGTTCTGATTGATCCGCTCCACTTGACCATTGGACTGTGGGTGGTAAGCGGAAGAGAAGTCCAGGGTGACGTCTAGCAGTTTACAAGTGGCTCTCCAGAAGCGTGAGGTGAACTGTACCCCACGATCCGACACGATGTGGAGGGGCAGGCCATGAAGACGGAAGATGTGACGAATAAAGTCTTTAGCTAGCTCGGGTGCAGACGGGAGGCCTGGCAGGGGAACGAAATGAGCCATCTTGGAGAAGCGGTCAGCGACCACCCAAATGACCGTACAACCGGCAGAGACTGGGAGGTCTGTTATAAAGTCCATTGCTATATGCTGCCAGGGGGCAGCAGGTACTGGGAGCGGAAGGAGGCGACCGGCTGGCAGATGTCTGCAACCTTGTTGCGGGCGCAGGACACACAGGCAGAAACAAAGTCTATTACGTCCTTGTGCAGGGTAGGCCACCAGTAGTGCCGGGTAATAAGCGGGAGGGTCTTTTTCTGACCGGCATGGCCAGCCAGTTTAGACGAGTGACCCCAGTGAAGGATCTTTTCCCGATCAGGTACTGATACGAACGTCTTTCTGGGAGGGAGACGATTTAGACTCACGGGAGCCACCTGCATTACTCTGGCGGGATCGATGATGTGTTTCGGATCTTCCTCGAGATCAGACACCAGAAAGGATCGAGACAAGGCGTCCGCCTTGACGTTTTTGTCAGCCGGGCGAAAATTAAGAACAAAATCAAAGCGAGCAAAAAACAAGGACCACCGGGCTTGGCGCGGGTTAAGTCTCTGGGCATGCTGGAGGTAAGCCAAGTTCTTGTGGTCAGTGTAAATTATTACCGGGTGAAGAGCCCCCTCGAGCAGGTAACGCCACTCCTCCAATGCCAGTTTGATGGCCAATAACTCTCTGTCTCCTATGGAATAATTGCGCTCTGAGGAGGAGAAGAGTTTAGAGAAGAAGCCGCAAGTTACTGTAGCGTCGGCGTCCCTGCCCTCTGCTAGGCAGGGACGCTGTTCCCCTCACCTCTCTGCTCCGAGCCCGGCGTCCCCCTCCCGCTCTGCTGGCAGCGCGCGCTCCTTCCCGGCCACTGTGCTTAGGGCGCGCGCGCGCTCCCTCCCTCTTAAAGGGGCCGCGCGCGCCGTCCTAAGGAGTCCCCGGCCAATGGCCGGAGGACTTCACCATATATAAGGCACCTCCTCCAAAATGGAGGTGCCCGAGCAATGTTGTTGCACTGTTCACTACTCTGCTTCAGCCCTCAGGTCCCGTTGCCAGTTACCTGCCAGTTACCTGCCTGATTCCTGCCAGAGTCCTGCCAGTTTGCTGTCTGTTTCCTGCCCGATATTCCTGCTACCTGCTTGCTAGCCTGAGGTCCGACGGTCTGCCTTCCTACTCCTGTCAGTCTGTCTATGGACCAGCTTGCCCGCTCACCTGGGAGCGCTCCTCCGCTACCTGCCTGCTTGCCTACCTGGAGGCTCCGCCGTCACGTGCTGTGACCACCTGCTATTCCAGAGACTCTTGCCCGCTCACCTGGGAGCGCTCCTCCGCTACCTGCCTGCCTGCCTAACTGGAGGCTCTGCCGTCACGTGCTGTGACCACCTGCTTTTCCAGAGACTCTCGCCTGCTCACCTGGGAGCACTCATCTGTCATCCGCCTGCTAGCCTACCTGGAGGCTCAGCCGTCACAGGTCGTACCTACCCTATACTCAGAGACTGTCCCGGTCACTTGCTGTGACCTCCTGCCCGTTCACCCAGAGACTGCCGCGGTCACTTGCTGTGACCTCCTGCCCGTTCACCCAGAGACTGCCCCAGTCACTTGCTGTGACCTCCTGCCCGTTCACCCAGAGACTGTCCCGGTCACCTGCTGTGACTGCCTACCCGTCTTCCCTGGTTGCCACCCGCTCCCTTACAAGGACCGCCCCCTTGTATAGTAGCTCAGAGGTTCCGCCTACCAGACCCGTTACAGTTTGCTCGGGCCATGGAACCCGGTGGCACCCAAGCTCCCTCGCTCTCGGACCTCTGTCATGAACTGTCCCGTCAGAGTCCCAACAGGAGTCCATCCTGGGTCACCTGCCGGAATGTCAATTCTCGCCTGGACACTCTGACTGCTCCACCAGCAACCAACGCCAGTGCCATGACTCGCAACCCGGCAGCTCCGCTGCCCACCAATACCATGGTATCCTACCCCGGACCCCGGCTTTCTGCACCTCCTCGCTTCGGAGGCGACTCCGCCCAGGCTCGGGGCTTCATAAATCAGTGCACCCTGCACTTTGAACTATTGTCCCACCAGTTTAACTCCGACCGGGCCAAAATTGCCTTCATCATGTCCCATCTCACCGGGGAGGCCCTGGCCTGGCTAAATCCTCTATGGGAGAGAGGAGACCCCCTGGTGTCCAACTTGCCTGCCTTTCTCATGGCTTTCCGGAAAGTCTTCGACGAACCCGGACGGAAGACCTCATCCGCATCATCTCTGCTACGCCTCCGTCAGGGAAGTCTCACTGTGGGCCAATATGCCATACGGTTCCGTACCCTTGCCTCGGAGCTGGCCTGGGATAACGACGCTCTGGTATCCGTCTTCTGGGAGGGTCTGTCCGGCCGTATTAAAGATGAACTTGCCGGTCGGGACATTCCTACCACTCTCGATGACCTAATAACTCTTGCCACCCGGATTGACCTACGGTTCCAGGAGCGTGCCAAAGAGGTCACCCGTGAGAGGAGGTTTCCACGTCTAGCTCCTACTTTTCAGAAATCCGTCTCTCCCCAGGTACACTCTCCTGAGCCTATGCAGGTCGACCAGAAAACCCGTCAGGACTTACGCCGTGCCGAAGGGAGCTGCTTCTACTGTGGCAGTAAGGAGCACCAGATCCGTACCTGCCCGGAGAGGTCGGGAAACGCCTGTGTCTAGGTTCGCTCAGAGAGGTCAACCTAGACAAGAATAAATCCTCTCCATCTCTGCTACTGTCAGTCTCTATTATCTGCGGGGAGAATCGTTATTTCGAACTAGCCCAACTTGACTCTGGAGCGGCCGGGAATCTTATCTCACAGTCCCTGGTAGAAAAATACCGCATTCCCACCAAACCTCTGGCTGTACCATTATCTGTCGCTGCTGTGGATGGGGGCCTCTTACCACGTCCCATCCAACTCATCACCGAATCCGTAACTCTGCAGGTGGGAATGCTGCATTCTGAGAGCATCTCTTTTCATGTTCTGCCTGGACTCTCTCACACCCTCTTACTAGGTCTACCTTGGCTCCAGAGACATGCACCCGTGCTTGACTGGCAGACCGGAGAAGTCCTTCGCTGGGGACAGGACTGTCATAAGACTTGTTTGGTTCCTGTTCATCCCGTCCGTCCTTCTCCTACCCCAACTAATCTACCTGGACTTCCGATTCCCTATTGGTCATTTGCTGATGTCTTTAATAAAAAGGAGGCAGAGACATTACCCCCTCATAGACCATACGACTGTCCTATCGACCTGTTACCCGGTACTACTCCTCCCCGTGGGCGTATTTACCCATTGTCCGCTGCTGAGACCCGGTCGATGTCCGAATATATTGAGGAGAATTTGGCCAGGGGATTCATCCGGAAATCTACCTCCCCGGCGGGAGCAGGCTTCTTCTTCGTAAAAAAGAAGGACGGCTCTCTCCGTCCCTGTATAGACTATAGAGGCCTTAACCAGATCACGGTGAAGAATAAGTACCCTCTTCCGCTCATTCCAGAATTATTTGATCGCCTGAGGGGGGCTAGAATCTTCACCAAGCTGGACCTCCGTGGGGCGTATAACCTGGTCCGTATCCGTCAAGGGGATGAATGGAAGACTGCATTCAACACCCGGGACGGTCACTATGAATATCTGGTAATGCCCTTTGGTCTCTGTAACGCTCCTGCCGTCTTTCAAGAGTTGGTCAATGACATCTTCCAGGACCTTCTCTACTCCTGCGTTGTGGTGTACCTGGACGACATCTTGGTCTTCTCTCCGGATCTCCAGACTCACCGGAGGGACGTTCGTCAGGTCCTGCTCAGGCTCAGGCAGAACCACCTCTTCGCTAAATATGAGAAGTGCCTCTTTGAGCAGACCTCGCTTCCGTTTTTGGGCTACATTATTTCTCAGACCGGCCTACGAATGGATCCAGAGAAACTGTCTGCCATCGAGAAATGGCCCCGACCGGAGGGGTTGAAGGCCATTCAGCGGTTCCTGGGCTTCGCCAACTACTACCGCCTCTTCATACCGCACTTCTCTTCCCGGACTGCCCCAATTTCCGCGCTCACCCGTAAGGGTACTAATCCCAAAGAGTGGCCGCCCGAAGCCAAGGAGGCTTTTCTTTCCTTAAAACAGGCCTTCTCTTCCGCCCCGGTGCTGCATCGTCCGGACGGCAACAAGCAGTTCTTTCTGGAGGTTGACGCCTCCTCCTCTGGAGCCGGAGCTGTACTTACTCAAAAATCTTCTTCCGGGAGGATGGTAACTTGCGGCTTCTTCTCCAAACTCTTCTCCTCTTCTGAACGCAATTATTCCATAGGAGACCGAGAGTTATTGGCCATCAAGCTGGCATTGGAGGAGTGGCGTTACCTACTCGAGGGGGCTCTTCATCCGGTAATAATTTACACTGACCACAAGAACTTGGCTTATCTTCAGCATGCCCAGAGACTTAATCCGCGCCAAGCCCGGTGGTCCTTGTTTTTTGCTCGCTTTGATTTTGTTCTACATTTTCGCCCGGCTGTCAAGAACATCAAAGCAGACGCCTTGTCCCGATCCTTTCTGGTATCTGATCTCGAGGAGGAACCTAAACACATCATTGATCCCGCCAGAGTAATGCAGGTGGCTCCCGTGAGTCTAAATCGTCTCCCTCCCGGTAAGACGTTCGTATCGGTACCTGATCGGGAGAAGATCCTACACTGGGGTCATTCGTCTAAACTAGCTGGCCACGCCGGTCAGAAAAAGACCCTCCAGCTTATTTCCCGGCACTACTGGTGGCCTAACCTGCGCAAGGATGTAATAGACTTTGTTTCTGCCTGTGTGTCCTGTGCCCGCAACAAAGTTCCGAGACACCTGCCAGCCGGTCGCCTCCTTCCTCTGCCAGTACCTGCTGCCCCCTGGCAGCATATAGCGATGGACTTCATAACTGATCTTCCCGTCTCTGCCGGTTGTACGGTCATTTGGGTGGTCGCTGACCGCTTTTCCAAGATGGCTCACTTCATTCCCCTGCCAGGCCTCCCGTCTGCACCCGAGCTGGCTAAAGACTTTATCCGCCACATCTTCCGTCTTCATGGCCTGCCCCGTCACATCGTGTCGGATCGTGGGGTACAGTTCACTTCTCGCTTCTGGAGAGCCACTTGTAAATTGCTAGACGTCACCCTGGACTTCACCTCTGCTTACCACCCACAGTCTAATGGTCAAGTGGAGCGGATCAATCAGATCCTGACCAGTTACCTCCGGCACTTCGTTAATGCCCACCATTCTGACTGGGTGGATCTCCTGCCATGGGCCGAATTCTCGTACAACAATCACGAGAGCGAATCTTCCTCCAAATCCCCGTTTTTTGTAGTCTTCTGTCAGCATCCTCGGATCCCATTTCCCGTCTCCACCTCGGTGGACAATCCGGCTGCGGAATCTCTTGTTAACAAATTTTCCTCCACATGGGAGAGTACCCGGTCCGCACTCCTTCTGTCATCCGAGCGTATGAAAAGACATGCTGACAAAAAACGTCTGGATCCTCCTCAATTCCGTCCAGGGGATAAGGTCTGGCTCTCGTCCAAGTATGTCCGGCTCAAGATTCCTTCCTATAAGTTAGGGCCTCGGTTCATCGGTCCTCTGGAGGTCATCAGTCAGATCAACCCGGTGGCCTATAAATTGAAACTCCCGGCCAACTTGCGGATCCCTAACTCCTTCCATGTATCTCTCCTCAAACTTAACTCTTTTTCCAAGTCTACAGGTACGCCTCCTGCTCCGGTTTCCGCTGAAAACGAATTTGAGGTAGAGAACATTCTGGCCACCAAAAGGGTAAGAGGGAAGACCTTTTTTCTAGTAGATTGGAAGGGGTTTGGTCCTGAAGAGAGAACGTGGGAGCCCCGGGAGAACATCCATGCCCCTCTCATCCTTGCTAAATTTTTGTCTGGCCTAAAAAAGGGGGGGCCTAAAGGGGGGGGTACTGTAGCGTCGAGGCTGTTCCCCTCACCTCTCTGCTCCGAGCCCGGCGTCCCCCTCCCGCTCTGCTGGCAGCGCGCGCTCCTTCCCGGCCACTGTGCTTAGGGCGCGCGCGCGCTCCCTCCCTCTTAAAGGGGCCGCGCGCGCCGTCCTAAGGAGTCCCCGGCCAATGGCCGGAGGACTTCACCATATATAAGGCACCTCCTCCAAAATGGAGGTGCCCGAGCAATGTTGTTGCACTGTTCACTACTCTGCTTCAGCCCTCAGGTCCCGTTGCCAGTTACCTGCCAGTTACCTGCCTGATTCCTGCCAGAGTCCTGCCAGTTTGCTGTCTGTTTCCTGCCCGATATTCCTGCTACCTGCTTGCTAGCCTGAGGTCCGACGGTCTGCCTTCCTACTCCTGTCAGTCTGTCTATGGACCAGCTTGCCCGCTCACCTGGGAGCGCTCCTCCGCTACCTGCCTGCTTGCCTACCTGGAGGCTCCGCCGTCACGTGCTGTGACCACCTGCTATTCCAGAGACTCTTGCCCGCTCACCTGGGAGCGCTCCTCCGCTACCTGCCTGCCTGCCTAACTGGAGGCTCTGCCGTCACGTGCTGTGACCACCTGCTTTTCCAGAGACTCTCGCCTGCTCACCTGGGAGCACTCATCTGTCATCCGCCTGCTAGCCTACCTGGAGGCTCAGCCGTCACAGGTCGTACCTACCCTATACTCAGAGACTGTCCCGGTCACTTGCTGTGACCTCCTGCCCGTTCACCCAGAGACTGCCGCGGTCACTTGCTGTGACCTCCTGCCCGTTCACCCAGAGACTGCCCCAGTCACTTGCTGTGACCTCCTGCCCGTTCACCCAGAGACTGTCCCGGTCACCTGCTGTGACTGCCTACCCGTCTTCCCTGGTTGCCACCCGCTCCCTTACAAGGACCGCCCCCTTGTATAGTAGCTCAGAGGTTCCGCCTACCAGACCCGTTACAGTTTGCTCGGGCCATGGAACCCGGTGGCACCCAAGCTCCCTCGCTCTCGGACCTCTGTCATGAACTGTCCCGTCAGAGTCCCAACAGGAGTCCATCCTGGGTCACCTGCCGGAATGTCAATTCTCGCCTGGACACTCTGACTGCTCCACCAGCAACCAACGCCAGTGCCATGACTCGCAACCCGGCAGCTCCGCTGCCCACCAATACCATGGTATCCTACCCCGGACCCCGGCTTTCTGCACCTCCTCGCTTCGGAGGCGACTCCGCCCAGGCTCGGGGCTTCATAAATCAGTGCACCCTGCACTTTGAACTATTGTCCCACCAGTTTAACTCCGACCGGGCCAAAATTGCCTTCATCATGTCCCATCTCACCGGGGAGGCCCTGGCCTGGCTAAATCCTCTATGGGAGAGAGGAGACCCCCTGGTGTCCAACTTGCCTGCCTTTCTCATGGCTTTCCGGAAAGTCTTCGACGAACCCGGACGGAAGACCTCATCCGCATCATCTCTGCTACGCCTCCGTCAGGGAAGTCTCACTGTGGGCCAATATGCCATACGGTTCCGTACCCTTGCCTCGGAGCTGGCCTGGGATAACGACGCTCTGGTATCCGTCTTCTGGGAGGGTCTGTCCGGCCGTATTAAAGATGAACTTGCCGGTCGGGACATTCCTACCACTCTCGATGACCTAATAACTCTTGCCACCCGGATTGACCTACGGTTCCAGGAGCGTGCCAAAGAGGTCACCCGTGAGAGGAGGTTTCCACGTCTAGCTCCTACTTTTCAGAAATCCGTCTCTCCCCAGGTACACTCTCCTGAGCCTATGCAGGTCGACCAGAAAACCCGTCAGGACTTACGCCGTGCCGAAGGGAGCTGCTTCTACTGTGGCAGTAAGGAGCACCAGATCCGTACCTGCCCGGAGAGGTCGGGAAACGCCTGTGTCTAGGTTCGCTCAGAGAGGTCAACCTAGACAAGAATAAATCCTCTCCATCTCTGCTACTGTCAGTCTCTATTATCTGCGGGGAGAATCGTTATTTCGAACTAGCCCAACTTGACTCTGGAGCGGCCGGGAATCTTATCTCACAGTCCCTGGTAGAAAAATACCGCATTCCCACCAAACCTCTGGCTGTACCATTATCTGTCGCTGCTGTGGATGGGGGCCTCTTACCACGTCCCATCCAACTCATCACCGAATCCGTAACTCTGCAGGTGGGAATGCTGCATTCTGAGAGCATCTCTTTTCATGTTCTGCCTGGACTCTCTCACACCCTCTTACTAGGTCTACCTTGGCTCCAGAGACATGCACCCGTGCTTGACTGGCAGACCGGAGAAGTCCTTCGCTGGGGACAGGACTGTCATAAGACTTGTTTGGTTCCTGTTCATCCCGTCCGTCCTTCTCCTACCCCAACTAATCTACCTGGACTTCCGATTCCCTATTGGTCATTTGCTGATGTCTTTAATAAAAAGGAGGCAGAGACATTACCCCCTCATAGACCATACGACTGTCCTATCGACCTGTTACCCGGTACTACTCCTCCCCGTGGGCGTATTTACCCATTGTCCGCTGCTGAGACCCGGTCGATGTCCGAATATATTGAGGAGAATTTGGCCAGGGGATTCATCCGGAAATCTACCTCCCCGGCGGGAGCAGGCTTCTTCTTCGTAAAAAAGAAGGACGGCTCTCTCCGTCCCTGTATAGACTATAGAGGCCTTAACCAGATCACGGTGAAGAATAAGTACCCTGTTCCGCTCATTCCAGAATTATTTGATCGCCTGAGGGGGGCTAGAATCTTCACCAAGCTGGACCTCCGTGGGGCGTATAACCTGGTCCGTATCCGTCAAGGGGATGAATGGAAGACTGCATTCAACACCCGGGACGGTCACTATGAATATCTGGTAATGCCCTTTGGTCTCTGTAACGCTCCTGCCGTCTTTCAAGAGTTGGTCAATGACATCTTCCGGGACCTTCTCTACTCCTGCGTTGTGGTGTACCTGGACGACATCTTGGTCTTCTCTCCGGATCTCCAGACTCACCGGAGGGACGTTCGTCAGGTCCTGCTCAGGCTCAGGCAGAACCACCTCTTCGCTAAATATGAGAAGTGCCTCTTTGAGCAGACCTCGCTTCCGTTTTTGGGCTACATTATTTCTCAGACCGGCCTACGAATGGATCCAGAGAAACTGTCTGCCATCGAGAAATGGCCCCGACCGGAGGGGTTGAAGGCCATTCAGCGGTTCCTGGGCTTCGCCAACTACTACCGCCTCTTCATACCGCACTTCTCTTCCCGGACTGCCCCAATTTCCGCGCTCACCCGTAAGGGTACTAATCCCAAAGAGTGGCCGCCCGAAGCCAAGGAGGCTTTTCTTTCCTTAAAACAGGCCTTCTCTTCCGCCCCGGTGCTGCATCGTCCGGACGGCAACAAGCAGTTCTTTCTGGAGGTTGACGCCTCCTCCTCTGGAGCCGGAGCTGTACTTACTCAAAAATCTTCTTCCGGGAGGATGGTAACTTGCGGCTTCTTCTCCAAACTCTTCTCCTCTTCTGAACGCAATTATTCCATAGGAGACCGAGAGTTATTGGCCATCAAGCTGGCATTGGAGGAGTGGCGTTACCTACTCGAGGGGACTCTTCATCCGGTAATAATTTACACTGACCACAAGAACTTGGCTTATCTTCAGCATGCCCAGAGACTTAATCCGCGCCAAGCCCGGTGGTCCTTGTTTTTTGCTCGCTTTGATTTTGTTCTACATTTTCGCCCGGCTGTCAAGAACATCAAAGCAGACGCCTTGTCCCGATCCTTTCTGGTATCTGATCTCGAGGAGGAACCTAAACACATCATTGATCCCGCCAGAGTAATGCAGGTGGCTCCCGTGAGTCTAAATCGTCTCCCTCCCGGTAAGACGTTCGTATCGGTACCTGATCGGGAGAAGATCCTACACTGGGGTCATTCGTCTAAACTAGCTGGCCACGCCGGTCAGAAAAAGACCCTCCAGCTTATTTCCCGGCACTACTGGTGGCCTAACCTGCGCAAGGATGTAATAGACTTTGTTTCTGCCTGTGTGTCCTGTGCCCGCAACAAAGTTCCGAGACACCTGCCAGCCGGTCGCCTCCTTCCTCTGCCAGTACCTGCTGCCCCCTGGCAGCATATAGCGATGGACTTCATAACTGATCTTCCCGTCTCTGCCGGTTGTACGGTCATTTGGGTGGTCGCTGACCGCTTTTCCAAGATGGCTCACTTCATTCCCCTGCCAGGCCTCCCGTCTGCACCCGAGCTGGCTAAAGACTTTATCCGCCACATCTTCCGTCTTCATGGCCTGCCCCGTCACATCGTGTCGGATCGTGGGGTACAGTTCACTTCTCGCTTCTGGAGAGCCACTTGTAAATTGCTAGACGTCACCCTGGACTTCACCTCTGCTTACCACCCACAGTCTAATGGTCAAGTGGAGCGGATCAATCAGATCCTGACCAGTTACCTCCGGCACTTCGTTAATGCCCACCATTCTGACTGGGTGGATCTCCTGCCATGGGCCGAATTCTCGTACAACAATCACGAGAGCGAATCTTCCTCCAAATCCCCGTTTTTTGTAGTCTTCTGTCAGCATCCTCGGATCCCATTTCCCGTCTCCACCTCGGTGGACAATCCGGCTGCGGAATCTCTTGTTAACAAATTTTCCTCCACATGGGAGAGTACCCGGTCCGCACTCCTTCTGTCATCCGAGCGTATGAAAAGACATGCTGACAAAAAACGTCTGGATCCTCCTCAATTCCGTCCAGGGGATAAGGTCTGGCTCTCGTCCAAGTATGTCCGGCTCAAGATTCCTTCCTATAAGTTAGGGCCTCGGTTCATCGGTCCTCTGGAGGTCATCAGTCAGATCAACCCGGTGGCCTATAAATTGAAACTCCCGGCCAACTTGCGGATCCCTAACTCCTTCCATGTATCTCTCCTCAAACTTAACTCTTTTTCCAAGTCTACAGGTACGCCTCCTGCTCCGGTTTCCGCTGAAAACGAATTTGAGGTAGAGAACATTCTGGCCACCAAAAGGGTAAGAGGGAAGACCTTTTTTCTAGTAGATTGGAAGGGGTTTGGTCCTGAAGAGAGAACGTGGGAGCCCCGGGAGAACATCCATGCCCCTCTCATCCTTGCTAAATTTTTGTCTGGCCTAAAAAAGGGGGGGCCTAAAGGGGGGGGTACTGTAGCGTCGAGGCTGTTCCCCTCACCTCTCTGCTCCGAGCCCGGCGTCCCCCTCCCGCTCTGCTGGCAGCGCGCGCTCCTTCCCGGCCACTGTGCTTAGGGCGCGCGCGCGCTCCCTCCCTCTTAAAGGGGCCGCGCGCGCCGTCCTAAGGAGTCCCCGGCCAATGGCCGGAGGACTTCACCATATATAAGGCACCTCCTCCAAAATGGAGGTGCCCGAGCAATGTTGTTGCACTGTTCACTACTCTGCTTCAGCCCTCAGGTCCCGTTGCCAGTTACCTGCCAGTTACCTGCCTGATTCCTGCCAGAGTCCTGCCAGTTTGCTGTCTGTTTCCTGCCCGATATTCCTGCTACCTGCTTGCTAGCCTGAGGTCCGACGGTCTGCCTTCCTACTCCTGTCAGTCTGTCTATGGACCAGCTTGCCCGCTCACCTGGGAGCGCTCCTCCGCTACCTGCCTGCTTGCCTACCTGGAGGCTCCGCCGTCACGTGCTGTGACCACCTGCTATTCCAGAGACTCTTGCCCGCTCACCTGGGAGCGCTCCTCCGCTACCTGCCTGCCTGCCTACCTGGAGGCTCTGCCGTCACGTGCTGTGACCACATGCTTTTCCAGAGACTCTCGCCTGCTCACCTGGGAGCACTCATCTGTCATCCGCCTGCTAGCCTACCTGGAGGCTCAGCCGTCACAGGTCGTACCTACCCTATACTCAGAGACTGTCCCGGTCACTTGCTGTGACCTCCTGCCCGTTCACCCAGAGACTGCCGCGGTCACTTGCTGTGACCTCCTGCCCGTTCACCCAGAGACTGCCCCAGTCACTTGCCGTGACCTCCTGCCCGTTCACCCAGAGACTGTCCCGGTCACCTGCTGTGACTGCCTACCCGTCTTCCCTGGTCGCCACCCGCTCCCTTACAAGGACCGCCCCCTTGTATAGTAGCTCAGAGGTTCCGCCTACCAGACCCGTTACAGTTACCATCCTCCCGGAAGATGATTTTTGAGTAAGTACCGCTCCGGCTCCAGAGGAGGAGGCGTCAACTTCCAGGAAGAACTGCTTGTTGCCGTCCGGGCGATGCAGCACCGGGGCGGAAGAGAAGGCCTGTTTTAAGGAAAGAAAGGCCTCCTCAGCTTCGGGCGGCCACTCTTTGGGATTAGTACCCTTACGGGTGAGCGCGGAAATTGGGGCAGTCCGGGAAGAGAAGTGTGGTATGAAGAGGCGGTAGTAGTTGGCGAAGCCCAGGAACCGCTGAATGGCCTTCAACCCCTCCGGTCGAGGCCATTTCTCGATGGCAGACAGTTTCTCTGGATCCATTCGTAGGCCGGTCTAAGAAATAATGTAGCCCAAAAACGGAAGCGAGGTCTGCTCAAAGAGGCACTTCTCGTATTTAGCGAAGAGGTGATTCTGCCTGAGCCTGAGCAGGACCTGACGAACGTCCCTCCGGTGAGTCTGGAGATCCGGAGAGAAGACCAAGATGTCGTCCAGGTACACCACTACGCAGGAGTAGAGAAGGTCCCGGAAGATGTCATTGACCAACTCTTGAAAGACGGCAGGAGCGTTACAGAGACCAAAGGGCATTACCAGATATTCATAGTGGCCGTCCCGGGTGTTGAATGCCGTCTTCCATTCATCCCCCTGATGGATACGAACCAGGTTGTACGCCCCACGGAGGTCCAGTTTGGTGAAGATTCCAGCCCCTCTCAGACGATCAAATAACTCCGGAATGAGCGGAAGGGGGTACTTATTCTTCACCGTGATCTGGTTAAGACCTCTATAGTCTATACAGGGATGGAGAGAGCCGTCCTTCTTTTTTACGAAGAAGAAGCCTGCTCCCGCCGGGGAGGTAGATTTCCGGATGAATCCCCTGGCCAGATTCTCCTCAATATATTCGGACATCGACCGGGTCTCAGCAGCGGATAATGGATAAATACGCCCACGGGGAGGAGTAGTACCGGATAACAAGTCGATAGGGCAGTCGTATGGTCTATGAGGGGGTAGTGTCTCTGCTTCCTTTTTATTAAAGACATCAGCATAAGACCAATAAGGAATCGGAACTCCAGGTAGATTAGCTGGGGTAGGAGAAGGACGGATGGGATGGACGGGAACCAGACAGGTCTTATGGCAGTCCTGTCCCCAGCGAAGGACTTCTCCGGTCTGCCAGTCAAGCACGGGTGCATGTCTCTGGAGCCAAGGTAGACCTAGCAAGAGGGCGTGAGAGAGTCCAGGCAGAACATGAAAGGAGATACTCTCAGAATGCAGCATTCCCACCTGCAGAGTAATGGATTCGGTGATGAGTTGGATGGTAAGAGACCCCCATCCACAGCAGCAACAGACAAGGGTACAGCCAGAGGTTTGGTGGGGATGCGGTATTTCTCTACCAGGGACTGTGAAATAAGATTCCCGGCTGCTCCAGAGTCCAGTTGGGCTAGTTTGAAATAACGGTTCTCCCCGCAGACGATTGAAACTGACAGCAGCAGAGATGGAGAGGATTTATTCTTGTCTAGGTCGACCTCTCTGAGCGAACCTAGACACAGGCGTTTCCCGACCTCTCTGGGCAGGCACGGATCCGGTGCTCCTTACTGCCACAGTAGAAGCAGCTCCCCTCGGCACGGCGTAAGTCCTGACGGGTTTTGACCATCTTGGTCTGGTCGACCTGCATAGGCTCAGGAGAGTGTACCTGGGGAGAGACGGAGGGAGTGACGGGTTTCTGAAAAGTAGGAGCTAGACGTGGAAACCTCCTCTCACGGGTGACCTCTTTGGCACGCTCCTGGAACCGTAGGTCAATCCGGGTGGCAAGAGTTATTAGGTCATCGAGAGTGGTAGGAATGTCCCGACCGGCAAGTTCATCTTTAATACGGCCGGACAGACCCTCCCAGAAGACGGATACCAGAGCGTCGTTATCCCAGGCCAGCTCCGAGGCAAGGGTACGGAACCGTATGGCATATTGGCCCACGGTGAGACCTCCCTGACGGAGGCGTAGCAGAGATGATGCGGATGAGGTCTTCCGTCCGGGTTCGTCGAAGACTTTCCGGAAAGCCGTGAGGAAGGCAGGCAAGTCGGACACCAGGGGGTCTCCTCTCTCCCATAGAGGATTTAGCCAGGCCAGGGCCTCCCCGGTGAGATGGGACATGATGAAGGCAATTTTGGCCCGGTCGGAGTTAAACTGGTGGGACAATAGTTCAAAGTGCAGGGTGCACTGATTTATGAAGCCCCGAGCCTGGGCGGAGTCGCCTCCGAAGCGAGGAGGTGCAGAAAGCCGGGGTCCGGGGTAGGATACCATGGTATTGGTGGGCAGCGGAGCTGCCGGGTTGCGAGTCATGGCACTGGCGGTGGTTGCTGGTGGAGCAGTCAGAGTGTCCAGGCGAGAATTGACATTCCGCAGGTGACCCAGGATGGACTCCTGTTGGGACCTCTGACGGGACAGTTCATGACAGAGGTCCGAGAGCGAGGGAGCTTGGGTGCCACCGGGTTCCATGGCCCGAGCAAACTGTAACGGGTCTGGGAGGTGGAACCTCTGAGCTACTATACAAGGGGGCGGTCCTTGTAAGGGAGCGGGTGGCGACCAGGCAGGCAGTCACAGCAGGTGACCGGGACAGTCTCTGGAAGAACGGGCAGGAGATCACGGCAAGTGACTGGGGCAGTCTCTGGATGAACGGGCAGATGGTCACGGCAAGTGACCGGGGCAGTCTCTGGATGAACGGGCAGATGGACACGGCAAGTGACCAGGGCAGTCTCTGGATGAACGGGCAGATGGTCACGGCAAGTGACCGGGGCAGTCTCTGGATGAACGGGCAGATGGTCACGGCAAGTGACCGGGGCAGTCTCTGGATAAAGGGTGGGTACGACCTGTGGCGGCTGATGGTAGACGTGAGCTCCCAGATGAGCAGACGAGAGTCTCTGGATAAACGGGTGGTCACAGCATGTGACGGCGGAGCCTCCAGGAAGACCAACAGACAGGCGGCAGACGAGCGCTCCCAGGTGAGCGGGCAGAAGTCTCTGGACAGGCGGGTGGTCACAGCATGTGACGGCAGAGCCTCCAGGTAGGCTAGCAGACAGGCAGCAGATGAGCGCCCCCAGGTGAGCGGGCAGGAGTCACTGGACAGGCAGGTGGTCACAGCACGTGACGGCGGAGCCTCCAGGTAGGCTAGCAGACAGGTAGCAGATGTGCGCTCCCAGGTGAGCGGGCAAGCTGGTCCAAAAACAGACTGACAGGAGTTGGAGGGCAGACCGTCGGACCTCAGGCAAGCAGGCAGGTAGCTGATGTGTGCTCCCAGGTGAGCGGGCAAGGTGGTCGTTAGACAGACTGACAGGAGTTGTAAGGCAGACCATCGGACCTCAGGCTAGCAGGCAGGTAGCGGAATATCAGGCAGGAATAAGACAGCAAGCTGGCAGGAATCTGGCAGGTATCTGGCAGGTAACTGGCAACGGGACCTGAGGGCTGAAGCAGAGTAGTGAACAGTGCAACAACATTGCTCGGGCACCTCCATTTTGGAGGAGGTGCCTTATATATGGTGAAGTCCTCCGGCCATTGGCCGGGGACTCCTTAGGACGGCGCGCGCGGCCCCTTTAAGAGGGAGGGAGAGCGCGCGCGCGTGCCCTAAGCACAGTGGCCGGGAAGGAGCGCGCGCTGCCAGCAGAGCGGGAGGAGGACGCCGGGCACGGAGCAGGGAGGTGAGGGGAACAGCGTCCCTGCCTAGCAGAGGGCAGGGACGCCGGCGCTAAAAATAGGTATTTGGTTTTTACCTAAATTTTGGCAGCCCTTGCAGTCACTGCATGGGCATTACCACTATAGGAGACCCAATCCTTTATAATGGGAACTCTTTTTTACTGAGGCCCTTCTCTTTGTCTATTCAAAGGGGTATTGGGGTGCATCCAAATTTTCCCAATAACAGTATAGTAGACCCACTCTTTAATAATCATAACAACAAAGCATAGACGACTTCTAGCCCTTTAAGAATAGTAAGGGCCGACTGATGGCCCTATAAAAATAGTCTTTGTGACTTTCAGAGTCCCTCCTTCATAAACGAAACAGGATGTGTCTGATCATGTCTCACACACCACATGGCAAGATAAGGTAGTAAAATGTTAAAATGACATTTACCAGGGAATGTATTTTTCACAGTTGAAAGCAATGCAAAAGTGCAAAAACGCATCAAAAATGCTAAGTGTGAACATAGCCCAAGCTGTGGAGGAGCATTTTTTTTTTGCATATTTATTTTGCCTTATATTTATTTATTTTATTTTACTCAGTTATATAGCGCCATTAATTACACAGCGCCCTACAGACCTTATGGGCACTGTCCCCATTGGGGCTCACAATCTAGATTCCCTATCAGTATGTCTTTGGAGTGTGGGAGGAAACCGGAGAACCCAGAGGATACCCACACAAACACGGGGAGAACATACAAACTCTTTGCAGATGTTGTCTTTGGTGGGATTTGAACCCAGGACCCCAGCTTCAAGGCTACAGTGCTAACCACTGATATATATTACCCTGGAAAGGATGTTCCTTAACATTTTTCCCAGGAAAATCCATTTTGGTTTTGTTTTTGTATGTTTTATTGTGAGTCCGTAAAAATGGCGTAATACCTCTGACAACATTGTTCACAGCAGTGACCTGAGATTCAGAGATGCTTCCAGGGGTCTTCCCCATGCTGTCCCTATGTCATTTTAGCACTGTTCCCATCGATTTGGGCAATTTTTAGGCCCTCTGCAGACCCGCCTGGGGGGGCCACCGGAAAAATGTTCGAGTTTCCCATAGACTTACATTGGGCTCGTTACTCGGACCGAGCACTCGAGTATTCCAATTTGCTCGACCCGAGCAACGAGTACCCGAGCATTTTAGTGCTCACTCATCACTAAAGAGGACCTTTCAGCAGGTCAAAAGTGGCTAGATTTTGCCCTTATTTTATTTTCACTGCTCATCGGATAATTCAGATTTTTTAAATTCGTCATACAGTTCCAGCAATATGGTCTTTATTATTTTGTGCTAATATTTATGGTCTTTACCATGGGTCACAGGCTTCTCTGGGGACATGTCTTCAGGCTACTCTGTATTGTCGTATTTCTCTGAAAATAAGACATTTTATATATAGAGGATGTCTTATTTTTTTTCCATGAACAATAATCCACAGTTATTCTTCAACAAAAAAAATCAACATTTATTCAAATACAATAATGTCCTCCCACACCCTGCACATACACAAGTATTTATACACACCCTGCACATACACAAGTATTTATACACACACTGCACATACACATGTCAGTATAAACACCCTGCAAATACGGTACTTACCAGCCTGTCTACTCTTCAGTTCCTCTAAACTCCTGCAGTTAAAGGACCTATGGTGACATCATGGTCACATAACGTGATATCACCAAAAGTTCTTAAGCAGTCTTAACCTCAGAACAGTAATGTTGAGGGGCCATAAGTGAGTAGAGATCCTGAGAAATATTCAAGTTTGCTCCCCTTCTCCCTAATGCTGGCCCTATATCATAGTCACATGACCATGATGTAATCAAAGGTATAAGCAGTTTTAACCTTGGAATACAAATGCTGGAACCCATAAGAAAGCGGGGGCCCTTGGCAATTGACCAGTTTTCCCACTCCCTCCCCCAACCCCCATTAAATGTCGGTCCAGACTTTAACTGCAGCTTATTTTTGGAGTAGTGCTTCCAGTGGGTGAAATAAGTAAATATATTTCTAAAGGTACTATTGACATTAAATTCTCACCAGATGTCTGTAACAAACCACTCAATCCACACAGGCAAAGAAATCCAACCATAGATGTCCATAAATTAAGTTATGTGTAAGATTGAGAAATGGCAGGGAAAAAGTGTTAAACACATGAAGAAAGAAAGGTGCAAAAAGCCATGGAAAGTCATGATGCCAGCTGAAATCTATCAGTAATTAGAAAGCAATCCTGCAATAAAGTGAAAAATAATATTGGCTGGTTCAACTGATGGCCTATAAAAAGGTGTCTCATTACCAAAGTGCCACACAAAGAACATCTTATGATGGGTAAAACCAGTGAGCTGTCTCAAGACCTTCACAACCTTATTGTTGCAAAACATACTGATGACATTGATTACAGAACAATTTCTAAGCTACTGAAGGTTCCAGTGAGCATTGTAACGCCATAAAACAGCGAAACCGGGAAATGGCTGAGTGTTGGGACCCGCACCTGTCTCAGCAACCCAGATTAACTCCCGCACTGCTGGCAAAAAGCAACAAGTTAATAAACTGGAGAGGAGCTTCGGCCCAGTGTGTGTGAACTATGCTGCAGTTCTCTGGAACCTCTCTGTCGCAGTAACCCCGTGACAGTACCCCCCTTCTACAAGGGACCTCCGGAACCTCAGGGCCAGGTTTCTCAGCATAGGCTGCATGAAATGATCGCACTAACCTGACAGCATGGACATCGGCCGCTCGTACCCACATCCTCTCCTCAGGACCATGACCTCTCCAGTGTACCAAATACTGAAGGGACCGATGAACAAATCAAGAATCTATGATCCTAGAAATCTGGAACTCAAGATTCCCATCCACAAGAACCAGAGAGAGAGGTGGAGGTGATGGATTGAGAAAGGCCACAAATCTTTTCAGTAAGGAATGGTGGAAAACATTATGGATCCTAAATGAGTGTGGCAAAGCCAGCCGGAATGCAACAGGATTGACGACGGACTCAATCCTATATGGACCAATAAACCTGGGGCCCATTTCCATGAGGGAACCCTCAGTTTAATATTTTTAGATGACAACCACATCCAATCGCCCAGACATACTGTAGGTCCGGACCTCCCACACGTCTCAGATCAGCCGCATTCTTATATCTGGAACCCATCCTCTTCAACTTATTAAGAACCCCTTGCCATATGGAAGAGATGGAGGAAGAACACCGTTTCTCTTCAGGAACACCAGAGAAACCCCTTCTATTAAAAGCGCTAAATTGCGGATGAAAACCATATGCCCCAAAAAATGGGAACTGACCAGTAGACTCATGAGTACAGTTGTTTACTGCAAATTCTGCCAACGGTAAGTACTTAAGCCAGTCCATCTGATTCTCAGAGATGACCACCTGAGAAGTCTCAAGATTTTGATTTACATGTTCCGTCTGACCATTGGATTGAGGATGAAAAGTCAAAGAAAATGACAAATGAATCCCCAGCCGGCTGCAGAAAGCCCTCCAAAACTTAGAAATAAACTGCAGCTCCCGGTCCGAAACGATATCAGAAGGAACTCCATGCAGTCTTACAATCTCCTTGATAAAGACCTGTGCTAGAGTCTTGGCATTAGGTAACGTGGAGAGTGCAATGAAATGCGACATTTTGCTAAACCTGTTTACTACATCTAGAATAACTGTATTTCCCTCAGAAACCGGTAAATCAGTGATGAAATCTATTGATAAATGGGTCCAAGGTCTAGTGGGAATCTCCAGAGGTTGGAGAGAGCCCAACGGGTGAGTACGAGGGGTCTTGGAACACCTACAGGCAGCGACATATTCCTGTACATCCTGATGTACCCCAGACCACCAAAAGCGCCGAGTGAGAAGGTCCGTGGTCACCTTACGTCCAGGGTGTCGGGCCAAAACTGAGTCATCATGTTATCATGTTCATTGATGTTCATTGATGACCCTGAGCCAAAGATTCGCAGGAACAAAAAGTTTACCCAAAGGACAGGCTCTTGGGGCGTCCCCCTGAGCCTCCACCACCTCTTTCTCAAGGTCAGAAGTTACCATAGCAACAACTACTCCTTTCTGAAGTATAGGACCTGGTTCACAATTATCACCACCCCCTGGAAAACAACGGGATAACGCATCAGCCTTGACATTCTTGCTTCCTGGCCTATACATTATGAAGAAATTGAACCTGGCGAAGAACAGAGACCATCTTGCCTGCCTAGGTGTAAGACGCTTTGCAGATTACAAGTACAGCAAGTTCTTGTGACCCGTGATCACCTTGACAGGGTGAAGTGTCCCCTCCAAAAAATGGCGCCACTCTACAAACACCTATTTAATTGCTAACAGCTCCCTGTTACCAATATCATAATTCCTTTCGGTAGGAGACAATTTCTTTGAGAAGAACGAACACGGATGCCACTTACTTGGAGAAGTCCCTGTGACAATACAGCCCTGATCCCTACCTCAGAGGCATCCACCTCTACCACAAATGGCTGTGTGATGTCAGGCTGAATTAGTATGGGAGCGGTGGCAAAACATTTTTTCAAAGTTTCAAAAGCCTTGCAGGCCGCATTGGACCATACAGAGAAGTCCGTACCCTTCTTCGTCATATCTGTCAAAGGTTTGACTAAAACAGAAAAGTCTTTAATAAATTTAGGTTAGTAGTTAGCAAAACCTAAAAACCTCTGTAAGGCCTTAAGGTCCTCTGGATGATCCCACTCCAGAATCGCCTTGACCTCAGCCAGATCCATACAAAAACCTGTGGAGGATAAGAAATAACCCAAGAAAGGAATCTCCTGGACCGCAAATATGCAATTCTCAAGTTTGGCAAATAATTTATTGTCCCTGAGTATCTGGAGGACCTACATAACATGAACCTGATGGGACTCGAAGTCTGGAGAATAAATTAAGATGTCATCTAGGTATACCACCACAAACCTACCTATCAGGTGACTAAGAATGTCTTTGCCAAAATGTTGAAATACAGCAGGCGCATTATGTAATCCAAAAGGCATAACAAGGTTCTCGTAGTGACCCTCCGGAGTATTAAAAGCAGTCTTCCATTCATCCTCCTCCTTAATGCGAATAAGCTTATACGCCCCCCGGAGGTCCAATTTGGAGAACCATTTAGCTCCCACAATCTGATTGAAGAGGTCCAGGATGAGTGGAAAGGGGTATGGATCCTGGACCGTGATCTGATTCAACTCACGGAAATCAAGGCACGGGCGTAAACCCCCGCCTTTTTTCTTTACAAAAAGAACCCAGCAGCAATGGGTGATGACGAGGACCTGATAGGCCCCTTTGCCAGACTCTCTGTGATATACTCCTTCATAGCCTGTGTAACATACCTGGCGGCGTCCTTGCATGGTGGTCCATCTCCCACTGTGCAAGAGGGCGCACTTGATCTCCTGTCCAGAATGTCTCTCTGGCTTCCCTCCATGCTGTCTGTTTGTGTCTGTTTCTGCTGCTTAAGGGCGGCGCCCGATCACTTCCTGCCTTTTGTACCTGCTGTGGGTCACACCCCTTGTGCGTCCTCAGCCTATTGCTGTCTGTCACTTGGTATATAGCTCAGCAGCTCCCTTCTATCCCTGCCTGAGCATAGTGTTTCCTTCAGTGTGTGCTTGCACTCTGAAGGTGCCAGGTCCCGTCTCTTGTCTCCTGCTTTTTGTATCAGTTCCCGTGTCTGAACTGAGTCCTGTATGTCTCCTGCTTTGCGGTATCAGCTCCCGTGTCTGAACTGTGTCCTGTATGTCTCCTGCTTTGCGGTATCAGCTCCCGTGTCTGAACTGAGTCCTGTATGTCTCCTGCTTTGCGGTATCAGCTCCCGTGTCTGAACTGAGTCCTGTATGTGTTCTCTTGTCTGTCCTGTCTGAACACGCTCCTAGCCTGTTCCTCTCGCCTTCTAGTGGCCGATTTCCTAGACCCGCTCCTGTGTCTGGTCTGTCCTGTCTGAACACGCTCCTTGCCTGTTCGTTCCGCCTCTCTGGGGGCCGTATTCCCAGACCCGCTCCTGTATCCCTCTGCAGTGTCGGTCTCCTCCGTACACTCAGTTCCAGTCTGAACTCTCTCCTGTCCTTTACCTGTTTTGCCTCTATGTCCGTTCCCTTCCTTTTTCTGCAGAGTCTGAACTCGTACCTAACTCCTGCTTGTTGTCTCTGCAAGTACTGTATGAGTATCTGGCTCTGTCTTTCCCTTCCTGTCTGTTCCGTGTGAACAGAGCCCTGTCCTCCCTGCTCAGCCTTGTCTGCACTCTAGCTGTGCTTGCCTGTAACCCTCTGCCTGTATTGTTCCTTAGTCCCGGTGTGTACTGGGTCCTATCCCGCCTGTGTTCCTACCTGCTAGTGCCTCCCTGTCTGCACTCTAGCTGTGCTTGCCTTTACCCCCCTGCCTGCATACCCGCCTGCCTGCATACCAGTCGTGCCTGCCTATACCCACCAGTCTGTGTGCCAGCCTACCAGCCTGTTCCTGTATTCCCCTGTGTGGGTCAACAGCCGTGTCCGGGGTCTGTCCTGGAGTAGCACCTGGTCCCTCTGCTCGGTTCCTCCTTGGTGCACTGGCGTCGTATGCCGTCGTGCGACCCTGGTCGGATCGGGTGAATACCTAGTCACGCCCCTCCAGGCATTCACTCTCCGGCACGGTCCAGTGGAATCACTACCAATCACACGCACACGCCGCTTAGCCCGGGCGTGTGCATAACAGCATGCTCAGGCCATGGTTCCCGTTGAGCCCCACGGCCTTCGCTCTTTGAGAAGTTTTTCCAGCAAATACATGCATTAAAATAAATAAATAAATTTTTTTTTCCCCCTTTAGCTGAGTTCCAGGCGAATTACGCACCCGTCCAGATGGATCTTTCAGCCCTCGTTCCTGCGGATCCGCCACGTTACTATGGGGATCCAAGACAGTGTCGTGCATTTGTGGAGCAATGCATGCTACACTTTAAGGCCTACCCTCTCTATTTTCCTTCCGATTGGGCTAAAGTGGCCTTTATGATTGACTACCTAGCGGGTGATGCCTTGAAATGGGTCACCCCCCTATGGGAAGCATGGGATCCTGTCATCCTTGACCTGCAGGCCTTCCTGGTGGCCTTTCGTATGGTCTTCGAGGACCCTAACTCTGAAGCCCCTGCTGAAGCTTCACTTCCCAATATCCCGGAGCAGCCCCGACGGGTAATGTGTGTGGGTAGCGCAATAGTCCTCCAGCCCAATGAGACTACTGCCCACCCAGAATCCTCACAGGGTGACTACGCTTTCCGGAATACTTCTCTCAACCTCAAGAGGCAGTCCAGACGTGCTAGACTTAGAGGCAAGCCGTCACGCCAGGGTCTGTCCTCCCTGAGACCTCCTGACCCCAACCTTGAAGTCCCTACTGAAGCTTCATCTCCCTGTATCCCGGAGAAACCCCAATGGGTAATGTGCGTGGGTAGTGCACCAGTTCTCCTGGCCGAAGAGACTTCTGCCCATCCAGACTCCACACAGGAGAACTTCCTGCACCCGGCATCAGATGCTTCTTTCTCTTTAACCGGTGTGCATGTCCAAGGATGCTCCAAAGCTGTGGTTACCTCAGAGTCTGTGCACCTCTACTACCTGGCGGAGGATCCCCTGTTGCCTCCTGAACCCTCCGGGATACCACTCGATGACAAATGGAGAGAGACTTCTCTACACCCGGTACTCAATACTTTGTCCGCTTCGTCCTGTGAGCTTGACAATGGGTACCCCAAAGTGGTAGTTACCTCCGAGTCTCTACACCCCTCCGACCAGGCGGAGGATCTCCAGTTGTCTCCTGAACCCTTCGGGGTGCTACCTGGTAGCGAAAGGACAGAGACTCTCCTATACTCTGTACCTGATACCTCGCTCGCTTCGTCCAGTGAGTCCAACTTAGTGTACTCCGAAGCAGAGGTTACTCCTGAGTCTCTACACCCCTCCGACCAGGCGGAGGACCTCCAGTTGTGTTCAGAATCCTTCGGGGTGCCACCTGGTGGTGAATGGACAGAGACTTTCCTATATCCTGTACCTGATACCTCGCTCGCTTCGTCCAGTGAGTCCAACCTAGTGTACTCCGAAGCAGAGGTTACTCCTGAGTCTCTACACCCCTCCGACCAGGCGGAGGACCTCCAGTTGTGTTCAGAATCCTTCGGGGTGCCACCTGGTGGTGAATGGACAGAGACTTTCCTATATCCTGGATCTGATACCTCGCTTGCTTCGTCCAGTGAGTCCGACCTAGTGTACTCTGAAGCAGAGGTTACCCGTGAGTCTCTACACCCCTCTGACCAGGCGGAGGACCGCCAGCTGTCTCCAGAACCCTTCGGGGTGCCACCTGGTGGTGAATGGACAGAGACTTTCCTATACTCGGTACCCGATACCTCGCCTGCTTCCTCCAGTGAGTCCGACCTAGTGTACTCTGAAGCAGTTGTTTTCTCTGAGCCTCTGCACTCTTCTGACCCGGCGGAGGACCTCCAGTTGTTTCCTGAATCCTCCGGGATACCACCAGATAACAAAGAGACAGTGACTTTTCCTCATTATGTACCTGATAACCCGTCTATTTCTTCCTGTGAGCTTGACAAGATGTACCTCGAAGCAGAGATTACCCTTAAGTCTCTGTCCCCCTCCAACCCAGTGAACGACTGGCCCTCGAATTCCCTGCGGAAGATTCTGGCAGGCCTGAAGAAGAGTGGGCGTAAGGGGGGAGGTACTGTAACATACCTGGCGGCGTCCTTGCATGGTGGTCCATCTCTCACTGTGCAAGAGGGCGCACTTGATCTCCTGTCCAGAATGTCTCTCTGGCTTCCCTCCATGCTGTCTGTTTGTGTCTGTTTCTGCTGCTTAAGGGCGGCGCCTGATCACTTCCTGCCTTTTGTACCTGCTGTGGGTCACACCCCTTGTGCGTCCTCAGCCTATTGCTGTCTGTCACTTGGTATATAGCTCAGCAGCTCCCTTCTATCCCTGCCTGAGCATAGTGTTTCCTTCAGTGTGTGCTTGCACTCTGAAGGTGCCAGGTCCCGTCTCTTGTCTCCTGCTTTTTGTATCAGTTCCCGTGTCTGAACTGAGTCCTGTATGTCTCCTGCTTTGCGGTATCAGCTCCCGTGTCTGAACTGTGTCCTGTATGTCTCCTGCTTTGCGGTATCAGCTCCCGTGTCTGAACTGAGTCCTGTATGTCTCCTGCTTTGCGGTATCAGCTCCCGTGTCTGAACTGAGTCCTGTATGTGTTCTCTTGTCTGTCCTGTCTGAACACGCTCCTAGCCTGTTCCTCTCGCCTTCTAGTGGCCGATTTCCTAGACCCGCTCCTGTGTCTGGTCTGTCCTGTCTGAACACGCTCCTTGCCTGTTCGTTCCGCCTCTCTGGGGGCCGTATTCCCAGACCCGCTCCTGTATCCCTCTGCAGTGTCGGTCTCCTCCGTACACTCAGTTCCAGTCTGAACTCTCTCCTGTCCTTTACCTGTTTTGCCTCTATGTCCGTTCCCTTCCTTTTTCTGCAGAGTCTGAACTCGTACCTAACTCCTGCTTGTTGTCTCTGCAAGTACTGTATGAGTATCTGGCTCTGTCTTTCCCTTCCTGTCTGTTCCGTGTGAACAGAGCCCTGTCCTCCCTGCTCAGCCTTGTCTGCACTCTAGCTGTGCTTGCCTGTAACCCTCTGCCTGTATTGTTCCTTAGTCCCGGTGTGTACTGGGTCCTATCCCGCCTGTGTTCCTACCTGCTAGTGCCTCCCTGTCTGCACTCTAGCTGTGCTTGCCTTTACCCCCCTGCCTGCATACCCGCCTGCCTGCATACCAGTCGTGCCTGCCTATACCCACCAGTCTGTGTGCCAGCCTACCAGCCTGTTCCTGTATTCCCCTGTGTGGGTCAACAGCCGTGTCCGGGGTCTGTCCTGGAGTAGCACCTGGTCCCTCTGCTCGGTTCCTCCTTGGTGCACTGGCGTCGTATGCCGTCGTGCGACCCTGGTCGGATCGGGTGAATACCTAGTCACGCCCCTCCAGGCATTCACTCTCCGGCACGGTCCAGTGGAATCACTACCAATCACACGCACACGCCGCTTAGCCCGGGCGTGTGCATAACAGCCTGTCTCTCTGGCCCAGAGATGTTATGTAGTTTACACTTAGGCAGCTTATCCCCAGGAACTTAGAAGACTTATGGCGCAATCGTATGGGCGATGTGGAGGTAGCTCTTGACTTTTCTCCTCCGAGGACACGTCCCCAAAATCCGAAATGAACTTCGGCAAAATATGGACACCTTGGCTAGCCAGGTGCCCAAGCAATGCTCCTGGCAATACTCACTCCACTTAGTCACCTCTCGAGTTCGCCAGTCAAGCACCGGGTTATGTAATGTGATCCAGGGTAGTCCGAGAACCAAAGGAGATGGCAATCTCCCTAACACATAGCAATTAATAGATTTGGAATGCATAGTCCTAATCTGTAAACTCACCCCACGGACGATCTCAGTGAACGTCCCCTGGCTCAAAGGCGCAGAGTCTATTGCAATAATGGGCATCGGCCTTGACAACTCCTGAGGTTTAAGCCCCTGGACCTGGATGAACCCTTCATCTATTAAATTAAACCCCGCCCCTGTGTCCAGAAAAGCCGCAATGATGACCTTGCTTTCGCCAAGATGAATCTCAGCCGGTAAAAAAAAATTGCGGCCTGCCTACGGAGGAAACTAGTACACCCGAGTTGCCAACGTCCCCACCACCCAGGCTCATTAGTTTTCCAGGGGCTGTTTTTCTGGAAGGACACACATTTGCATAATGACCCCTCCTGCCACAGAAAAAAACATGTAACCCTCTTATGCCGTACTGCTGTGGGCCCAAATGGACAAATAGTGACAACTAGTTGTATGGTTCCCCTGGGGACTCGGATTCCGGTATTCCAGAATCCGAATTTCCCTTAAAAAACAGCATCTCGTTATGTCTCTGGTGCAGGTGATGGTCCACACGGATCGCCAGAGACATAGCTGCCTCCAGGGTGGCCGGTGCCTCCTGTAGAGCAAAGGCATCTTTAATCTTTGCAGACAGTCCCTGATAAAATTGACTGCGAAGTGCAGGGTCATTCCACCTCATATCGGTGGCCCACCTCCGAAACTCAGAGCAGTACTGCTCTACTTGCCAGTCTCCTTGCCGGAGGTGACGTATTGTGGATTTGGACAGAGAGATGCGGTCAGGATCATCATACACATGACCCAAGGCACGAAAAAACTCCTCCACAGTCCATAGCGGTAGAGTGCCTGCGGGAAGAGAGAATGCCGAGGCTTGAGTATCACCCTGTAGGAGCGAGATTACTATCCCAACCCTCTGCTCCTCCGAACCTAAAGTGAGGGGACGCAACCTAAAATACAACTTACAGGCCTCTCTGAAGGTTACAAACTTGTCGCGCTCCCCAGAGAGCCTGTCAGGTAAGGCAATCTTAGGCTCCATTAGGATTTGTGGAGGTGTAACAACCCCCGCAGTGGCCATGGGGGGCCATGTCTGCCCGCCGAGCGGAGGTCTGTCACCTCTAAACTGAGCTGATGCAATTGTCCAGCCAAAGCAGCAATAGGGTCCATCTTGGGCAGGAAAAAAATTTAAAGGTCAGTGATACTGTCACGTCGTAAGACGGCGAAACTGGGAAATGGCTGAGTGTTGGGACCTACACTTGTCCATGCCACACTAGAGGGGCCCTGTCTTTCCCTTATCTCAGGGGTACCTCTGATGGTGAGGAGGCCTGAGCCGCCAGCGTCTCCTTATCTCCTGTCCGGGCCCTGACAGTGACCCCCTCTCCCTCCAGGGAGGAAGATAGTACAAAATAATGATACAGTGACAAGACAGAAAAATACAGACAGGGTAAACAGAAATAGCAGTCACACGAAATGAGCACTCAGCCACAGAAGAAACACAAGGGAGTTAAGGAGGGGAAACCAAAAAGGAGAGAATGCAGGTAAACATGCCACAAAACAGCAACCACGATAACTAAGTAAACCTCCAAGCTCCTATACACAACACTCCTCCTTCACTGTCCAAGTCAGGCAGAAGAACTGATCACTGACGCTCCAGGAAGTCAGAGCTGAGTCTATATAGAAAGGGAGAGTAGTTATTCCAAATCAGCTGAGAGACCAGAATCTCAGGAAAAGCCAGCAAACCAAATTAACTCCCGCACTACTGGCAAAAAGCAATAAGTTAATAAACTGGAGAGGAGCTTCGTCCCAGTGTGTGACCTATGCCCAGAACACTGCAGTTCTCTGGAAACTCTTTGTCACGGTAACCCAGTGACAGTAATTCACTCAACTTCCATGGCCTGTATGCAATACTTTATTGCTGAACAAAAAGCATGTTAAGTGCATTTAAAGCTTGATCAACAACATTTAGACAAGCCTATGAAATACTGTGAGAATATAGTCTGGTCAGATGAGACCAAAATTGAACTCTTTGGATGTCATAATACACACCATT
This sequence comes from Phyllobates terribilis, assembly GCF_046119375.1. Classification (NCBI taxonomy): domain Eukaryota; kingdom Metazoa; phylum Chordata; class Amphibia; order Anura; family Dendrobatidae; genus Phyllobates; species Phyllobates terribilis. The sequence goes on along the minus strand of NW_027362763.1, from coordinate 880,957,991 downwards.
TCTGTGGCCAAAAGGCACTGCATATCACCCCAAAAACACCATACCAACAGTGAAGTTTGGAGGTGAGAGCATCATGGTGATTGAAGGAAGGATGAATGGCCAAATGTACCCAGACATTGTTGATAAAAATCTGCTGCCATCTACAAGGATAATGAAGATGAAATGAGGGTGGACATTTCAGCAAAACAATGATCCCAACCAAACACACAGCCATGGAAATTCTCAATTAGTTTTAGAGAAAGAGAAAATAAAGCTGCTAGAATGGCCCAGCTAATCATCTGAAGTGATTCCAAAAGAAAATTTATGGAAGAAACTAAAGCTCAGAGTTCATAGAAGGAGCACACGGAACCTTTAGGATTTAAAAAGTTTTTATGTGGAAGAATGGGCCAAAATTATATCTGAGTGATGCATGCAACTCATTTCTCCATAGATAAGGTGCCTTGAAGCTGTCATCACGAACAAAGGATTTTGTACGAAGTTTTAAATAAATTTCAGTAAGCGCATTCAATACATTTTACCTGTGTCATTTCTCATTATTGCACATAACTTAATTTATGGACATCCATGGTTTGATTTCTTTGCCTGTGTAGATTGGATGGGTTGTTACAGATATCTGGTGAGAATTTCATGTCACTAGCATCTTTAGAAATATATTTACTTAGTATGTTGTTAACATGTTCAATACTTATTTCTCCCGCTCTGTATATCAAGTATACTCCAAAAATCCTGTAAAATCATGATATGTCTTATTTTCAGTGATATACAGTTAGCGTTGCACCCTTACTATAGACCATAAAAATTAGTACTAAATAAAAAGGCTTATAGCTCTAGACCGTATCTGCAATAAGAGCAAAAACTAGCTACTTTTGACCTGGTGGCCAGTTCTCTTTAAGAGAGCTTTAGGAGACTAGAGAAAAATTGGATTTGCTGTTCCAGAAACAGTGCCACTTGTGTCCCTCTTATTGCACTTGAGCCATTCAAGTAATTGGGGCAGAGTTGCAATACATGACACAGTTTATGAAGACTAGCTGTTTCTAATCAGGAAAGAAAACCTTTTTTCTAGTCTTGTATAATCCTTATAATAATATGTTATATAACATTACAGAAGAGTACATACATACCTCTGCGGTTTCAATCGCATGACCCAATTCGTAGATTAATTGCAAGATTGTTTAATGAGCCCATCTAAGATACACAACCAAAGTTTACTCCTGTCTCACACAGTTGACTTTGTCCTTTGTCAGAATTCCATCTCCTTTGCCTCCTGTGTCTTTATTTTACAAGTATTCAATATTTGCTAAAGTGGTAATACCCAGGGCACTGTTGTCAGAGCTTATAAAGAAATCCTGACAAGAGAGAGGGGGAAAGTGGGAGGGAGGGAGTGGAAAATTGAAAGAGGACTGCCTTATTCTGCAGCTCAATCAAAGTGAGGAACTGAGAGTGTGTCAGGGCAGTGTGCCTTTCACTGTGGGGAGAGATCAATGGACATGTTTGATTAGTTTGTAAGGGCACAAGGAAGATTTGGAACCTGCTTACATTGATGGACTAGCGCTAGTACCAACATCTATTGGATTCATTGGAAGTAAATCAAATTTTGCAGGATAGTGAAGCAGTGCACAGGATCATAGCATTTTGTGGATTTTAAAGGTAAGACATTTGACCTGCATTGTACATCTAGAGATGAAGAGCACCTGGATTAGAACTTGCAGATGAATATCTTTGAAGAAAAGTTCTTTTTCGAAGGCTCTTGTTTACAGCACAGAATTACGATTAAAATAAACATTTTTGTGCTTATAATTTCATGTGATCGAAATTTGTTAAATCATTTTGTACTCTGACTGAATCAGTGAAAACTTGTTATTTGCAAGCTGTGAACTGTGCTGTGGGAACTGACATTCCCTGCGACTAGTTATTCCCTAATCTCATTTCATCCTTCTTTACTCGTCCAGTAAGCGGACTCTTGTGATCTACAAAAACTATTTGCTTCATAGTTGTTACTGTGGAACTGATATAAAAATTAATATTTATTCTCTGATTTTTCCTTCTTTTCAGGGTTTTATATTTCCGCTTGCTTATTATTGCTACTCTGTGTACAGGGTATGAGGATCTGTGGGTATTGTAAGGAAGGCACTTTTTACATATAATATTTGTTTTTTTTTAGGATGTGATCTCTGGGGGGAGCAATGAAGGGAGGATAAAGTGTTATTTTTCCATTTTCATCCTTCAATAAGACATGTATACATACTGTATTTATATATCTTTTCTTCATCCATGGACCTAAAGTATATAAGTGAATGCTGCCACCTGCAGCTGCGGTCATTGGATTTTGGGGACCAAATTCAACCTGTATGTATGTAGGACATAAGAATGCTACTATTAAATGGTACTGTGAAATCTTTGATATAGGTGGATAGATAGATGTAAATATTTAACCATTAGGTATGACTTGAGATATTCAGTATTATGTGATAGAGTGAAATTCCATAGATAGATAGATAGTACATATACTGTATAATAGTACATTTACTGTATAATAAATAGATAATACGTATACTGTATAAAAGATAGATAACATAGGTAAAAAAAATGGGGACAGCACTTCAAAGTCAGATGGTAAAAAAATGGATTTTAAACAGCTCATGCAACATTTTGGATCAAAATAGCAGAGCCTTTCCCAATGCTTGAGAAAGGCTGTGCTATTTGGAGCCGAAACTTCGCATGGGCCGATTAAAATATGTTTTCTGACCATCTGACTTTGGAGTCCTGTCCCCATTTTTTTGTATTTACATACAAGAGGCTTTAGTGATAGCCTTTTCGGCTTTGCACCCATTTTTGTATGAAAAGTGCTGTTTTTATTTTTCTATAGATAGATGATAGTTACATTAGGTGGAGTTGTGCATTCTGAGTACATTATTTATACATTGTACATTTGTTGCCAGTACATAAATAACATAAAATATAGTTTTGTACATATATTTAGACTCTGCTGATGTTACATAAACTTTGTGGCTGGGTAGTACTTGACACGACAATATATTTCAGACACTTTTCTACCTTAGTTGAGACTGCTGGAGTAGGAAATAATGAATCCATCACAGCTGCTCATCATTCCTCTACCAGATTAGATTTATGAAAGATCTTGAAAATGTGAGAAGTGTTCAACTAGTATGGACATGAAGCAAATGCCTTGAGCAAACAGTTTGAAGTAGTTTGGAACAGCACAAATGGACTCTGTAGCTGAGAGCTTTGTCAAGATGTGCAAAGACGAAAGGATTACAGCTCACGAGGAGACACATATTGCAACTCTGTTGTGTCAAGATCGACAGCTTCTCAGCTAAAGTATCAATTGTTTGGTACTGAAAAAGACAAAGCTGTCTGCTTATACGTCTGGCTGTGATTTTCTGCTGCGTATCTTGTAGTACACATATCAGTGGTTACATTTTCCATTGATTTGATGCTGTTCTAGTAAAAGCATAAATTTATTTTCTCACTCTACTTGGACTGTGCTATAGCAAATATCAGAAATTTAAAGCCAAAAAATGTCAAGAGATTCCCTTTTGCATCTTGTTTGCCTGGTAAACTTGGGAATACATTTTTTTTTTCACAGTAGTAATAAGCGTTGTCAGCTGCACTCTTCAATACAGGAATGTCCTTTAATGGGAGTCAATGAGAATAATAAATAAATAATAATAATAAAGAAAATTTGTTAATATTTTATTCTGAAACTGGAAAATTTTCCATTTAAAGGTAATCTGTCAATAGGATTAACCCTCTGTCTATATGGGCATGTAGGTCATAAGAAGCTGAATAAAATGACACCTTAATATCTGCGATCCGATGTCTTATTCCAGAGAAATCCATGTTTTTCTTGAATGTAAAAGAGCTGTAAAGAACTAATGGCCGGACACTGATCTGCCTCCACAGATTATTTTTAATAAAAGGGGGAGTTACCAGTGAGACAGGTAACTAACACAAAACAGTATAAATTAACCTTGTCTTCTTGCAGACACATTTTTTGCAGCTCTCTGAGCTCTGCTGTATTGTAACAATATTTTAACCAACCCTGTCTGTTTATGAGATGGAAGCTGAAGCTGAGAGGAACCTGCAGATGTGTCAGGTATAATCACACACAGCTCTGCAGTGAGATCAGGAGAGCAGAGAGCGGCCATTATATATCACACTTGTAATTTCTGTCTTACTTAAAATATGCTCTGGGGGCAGATTCTCATGCTGATCAGTGTCTGACCCATAATCCTGAACAGCTCATTTACACATAAGAAAAACATGGTTTCTCTAGAATAAGACATCAGATCATAGATATCAAGTTATCATTTTATTAAACGTTCTATGACCTTCATGTTCATATAGACGGCTTAGGAGGGTTGATTCTACTGACAGATTCTCACTAAGCATGATAGTTGTTGACCAAACAATGGTTTTGGCTGTCATCTATCTCTCCCAACTTCTCCACACACAGAAGTACTTGCTCTTCTGAGCACACCAGAGACGCTGTCGGTCTCTACCGGCTGCAGTTTGATTTCAGACTGCCGATTGAGAGATAAAACATGCCAGTTTCTTGTCTCTCTTGACATCATCTGCCCAATGTTCGGCCAGCGTTAGTCTAATGCTTATGGGCGCCTTAACTGTATTAAAACTAAAAGGGCCTAATTTATGAAAACTGTCTAATAGTAAGTCTCTCATGGTTGCCAATAAGAACAAATCAGAGCTCAGCTTTTATTTATGAAACTTCCTCTGGAAATGAAGCTTGAGCTGTGCTTTTGATATCGGTAAAAGACAACGTTTTAGTCATAATGGAACACTTTAAATACTTTGGATAAATGAAGCCATCCTGTGTTTTTTTTACCAATAGCAACATATTCTAATGTGATAACATTTTCTTGGCCCCTTTATCTTCAGCGTATGTACTCCTATCTTAAGTATAGTCCAGATTGTGAATTCTTCCATAAACATCACACCATGACAGCATTGCTTGCTAACCTATTACATCACTGAATGAATGGTTCCAAAAAGCAAGAATACTGGTTTGATGCACTATATCCATTATTCGACCATAGTTTCTATTACATATCTTGGTATTTTCTTGGAAATCCAGTTTAAACACTATACAATTGTGATAATGATAGAGGTTAATACCTTTACTGGGGAGAGGGGAGAAGACACAAACTGAATGCCATTTAGCCACATACAGAAAAAAACACTGCCGTTGACCTGATTAACACTGTCAGGACCACAAAATGCTAAGAGCTGAAGTTTTGCTAGTTTCTGATTCTGATTTCTGCTAATATTTTAAAAGATCTAAATTTATCATATTAAAGTAAGGTCACACATTTCTCTCCATCCGAGAAAAACGGTCAGATTGTTCTCATCAGAGTTTGTTCAGAGCGGCATTCAATTTTCTCGGATGTGGAGAGAAAGTTAAAAAAAAAAGGTTTTCCACCTTCTCCATTCTATCAGTCTGTGAAAATCAGACCACACCCAAGTGCGGTCTGATTTTTTTTTTATGGACCAATGAACTTGCATTGCCGATTTTGATCTAACATTCGGATCAAAATCAGACGTGTTTCCAATAGTTTCCATGAACCACTCGGTGCAGACATGTGCACAGCCCACAGAATATCATAGATATGAGTGTTATCCAGGAAAACCACGGATACAACTTGTACAAGAAAATAGCTCATGTGAAGGAGCACTTCAAATGATAAATTAAATGATTTAATTAAAAAAACAGGGTACAAGTACTTTTTTAATCAGCATTTGTGTCTGCTACATGCTCTGATTCTTTCCTGTCTGATACATGGTCTGGTTTGAAGCCATCATTTTGATGAATCTGGCATAGGCTAACAACAATGCTGGATTGCACCTCCATTGTTTTCATATAATTTTAGTTAAAAAAGAATGGTGGAAAAGCTCATCTTCATTCAAATAAGCTTTGCAATTCACTACCCTAACAACTCTAATTACAAATCTCATTGAATAAGTAAAATAACAAATAATGTTTAAACTTGCATAAAACCATATTGTTACATACTGTTGGATATATCCTCAATATGCAAATATCTCCACTGCTAAAGTAGGACTTTCTAATCTTCCCCCTTCCCAACCCCCATAAGTAGTCATACATGGACACATTTTAGAGACAATAACGAAAATAGAATTGAAAATAGTCAACCACACAATTACTGAAATTCAGTATAATAATAGTGTAACATAAGACTAGTGGAGGTCAAATGAAAACCTGCTGCCTATGATGAAATACCTTGATATGTCCTACAAAGCAGTGATGAATATTTTGACTTTCTCTGCTCTATCTTCTCTAGTCTCCTGCTATATATAAGTTTGAGTACCCATGGGAGACTAGTAGCCCAATCACAATTGTAGCAATATGTTTTATTGACAGATAACATTGCCTAATAAGTTATAATGAACCACATACAAATGGGATACCTGTTACATATGCCAGAACTTACAAGATCAAAGGGCTTTATGATGGTATCTTCTATAAAAACATACAGGAATACAGTCTGTATGACGATTAGTAGGGATTAGGCTTTTCAGGATGTAAACCACCAAACCGTACACTCTGATTTAGAATAGCCTGAGGCCCCTTCCTCTTTATGCCTGATGCCTGCTTATACTTTGCTTTGTTTGCATTCTTGATAAACCATAGCAAAAAAACATAATTTGTAAAATATCAGCAAATGGGTAAAGGCTGGAACTTACTAAATCAAATGAGTAAAAAAACAACAATATGGTATTTTTAATAATGACACATTTTTTATTTCATATGCTTTTAATAGGGCACTCCTTGTCGAGTAAGCCGCTGTGGGTTGTACTCAAATATTTCTCCAGTCATCATCTGGCACACTGTTCCCAGCTCCCACAAAGTTCCATCTACTGCCATTTCACCTAGAATGGTGCTCATTTCAACTCACATCTATTTGGGGCTTTGAGAATACGGAGATTTTTTATCATCACTGAACTTTAAAGTTTTCTGTCAACAGCCATATAAGTGAATGAGGTTTTACGTTTATTTATTTAATTTGTTTGCATTTGGTAAGGGGTATAATAGGAAAACTAAGATGCAAGGCCTGGGGTCCTGTATAAGGCCCCAACCTGACTTAAAAATGCATAAGCAGCCTACCTGCAATCACATCGGGGGCAATGAGCTAACAGAGGGACCCTCTTTCCCTATTCTAACCTTTTAGACAAGGAAATTATGGTCTGAGGTAAAAAAAAATTTTAGTTTTCAAAAGTGTAACTAGATAAGTCAAGCCATGCAATGCTATACACTTTGGTGGACACATGAGAATATACTGTATGTACTATTCTTAATCCTATTAATAATGAAAGACATACAACAAGTTGGATAAAACAGGCAGAAATCCTTTATCAAGGATAATTGTTAAATGTCGGGTGTTTGCAGGATTTGAAATGGGTTCAGAACCATCACTGGATTCTGTAGTCTCCCATTTTGGTCCAGCTGAGGCTGATGCTGCTCAGCATCATCATCAGTCCCAACACCTAGTTAGTGCACGAGATGTACAAGTTGTCTCTCAGGTCTTTGTTCCTAGCAACATGAAGCGTAGGTTGTGGAGGGAAACAGGGCTGCTACAGCCTAAGTCCAGGATTCACTGCACTTAGCATGCCCGTGACATGGCGGACCGTGATTGGTGGTTTGGGAGTCAGCTGATCCGGTGACCTGGCACCGCCTGATTGGTCGCGGGTGACGTCACCAATAATGCGACGGTGGGCAGGGCTTAATCTTTAAATAGCCCGCCCACAAACATGCCGGCGCACTCTGATCATTGAGCTGTGATGGTGTTGTTGTGTGGACGCTTGGTCGTTTGGGCTCCACGTGTGCTTTAGCTTCTGTCAGGCAGGTTTAGCGGGGATAGGCAGCCTTAGATGGAGGGAGGCAGGTAGCTTCGTCTGACAGTCTGGCTCTGACAAAGGGGCCGCCATACACCCCGAGCAGTCTGCAGACGCCGTATTCCCGGCACTGCCTGTAAGCCACGTGGAGAGATACTCCTCAGTCCGGTAGCACGCCGGCTGGGAGCACGTATACGCCGCTGTGTATCACACGCGCATCCTAGCGCCTGCTGTGTAGTCTCTGTGCTGTAAACAGGGCTACAGATACATTATTTATCGCACATCTCTCGTGCAGTTAACGGAGATAGTGCGAATCCCTATTCCCGTTCCAGTGTGCAGTAACACGGAAGGGATTGTTATTTAAGTTGGTTGTTTTACCTTCTCACCCTGAAGGTGTTCGGCCGCAGTCCTCCAGGCTGCATCGCGGACTCCGGGTTCGGTTGCTTTCCATTATTTAATAAAGTTGTTTGCAACCGTCCCCTTAACAGTATCAGAGTGCCAGGGTCTTGCCGAACATGGCTGACAACCAGCAACTGCAGCGCTATATACAGCAACTTGAGGCCAGACTTAGGACTCTGGAACAAGCTGCCCTGGTGGCTGATATCACTGCAGTAGCTACCCAGGCAGTTTCTCAAGCAGCCAATCTGGTTAACTCGGCTGCGGTGAATGCTGCGGCAGCTGCAACCGCCCCATTACCCCGTTTTGCTCTCCCAGAAAAATTTTCTCGCGACAGCAAATCCTGCAGAGATTTTATTAATCTGTGCTCCATTCAGTTGGAGATGATGGAGGCACGGTTCCCCTCCAAAAGGGCCAAAGTGGGTTTTGTCATTTCATTACTTTCTCACAGGGCCTTGGAGCTACACCCCTGTTGGAGCGGAGTGACCTGGTAGTGGCTAATGCTGGTCTCTTTCTTACAGCCCTAAAAAAATGTCTTCCTAGGTCCTCAGGTCACACATGATACGGCTCTTAAGCTTCTTGCGTTGGTCCAGGGTTCGGTCACCGCCAGCCACTATGCCATCCAGTTCAGAACCTTAGCGGCTGAATTGGATTGGTCTGAGCGTTCTTTAATCCCGGTGTTCTGGAAGGGTCTGGCTGAGCATATTAAAAATGCTCTATCTACCAGAGAGATTCCAACCTCCCTGGAGGAGTTAATCTCTCTCACTAACCGAATAGATTTGCGTCATGCAGAACACAAGTTAGAGCTGGAGGTCCCCAGACCTCAGTGTCGGTTGGCACCATCCTTCTCTAGACCGATTTCCAAACCCGTGACCCCCGACCTGGAGCCTGAGGCTATGGATATATCCCAGACTGAGTCTAGCCCTCTCGTTCCTGACCTGCACATCTCTTGGAGTAGCCCATTAATAAGGGTTGCAAGCAGTCGGGAAAACGAGTGTGTCTAACCGCCGTTGGAGGAAGTGTGTTAGATTCTGGGGCTCCTTCCTCCAAATTATTGTATAAGGTGACATTGTTCTTTGGAACAACCACGGTTACTGCCAAGGCGTGGGTGGATTCTGGCGCTGATGGCAATTTTTTGTCCTCTACGTTTGCCCAAAAGCACGCCATCCCTATACAGTTACTGCCAAGACCAATGAACATTAGGGTAGTCAACGGTTCACTCCTGGACACGCAAATCACCCACCAGTCGATTCCCCTCACCATGTAATTTCCTCAGGGTCACCGGGAGGTTATCTCCTTTCTTATTATTCCCGGTGGATTAGATGAGGTGCTATTGGGTCTTCCATGGTTACGTTGTCACACTCCACACATTGACTGGAATACGGGGAGAATTTCTTCCTGGAGCGAGAATTGTGTGTCTCAGTGTATGGTTACAGTCACATGGAGGGTAGTCTCTGAGCCTTCTACCGATGTGGCCCCCGGCACAGATCCTCTGTCTGTCCCCGAGACCGAGGTCCTGTCAGATTATATCAAAAAGAACCCTCGGGTAGACCTTTTGTCCCGGTCCATGCATACAGCTGAGGACGATGACGAGCCCAGGCTCACTATTCCTTCGGGAAGTATGCAAGGGTGGCTCCAGTGTCCTTAAACCAGGTCCCATCGGGGAGGACGTTCGTTCCCCCTAATCTACAAAATGAGGTGCTCTCCTGAGCACGTGTCCCTAAGATCGGAGCTCATTTTGGGGTCAAACGTACCAAAAAGTTCCTTCAACGGTCCTATTGGTGGCCCCGGTGGCGCCAGGACGTTAAGGAATATGTTCTTGCGTGTGTCTCCTGTGCGAGAGGTAAATCATCCCGTCAAAGTCCGGCTGGTCTTCTCCACCCGTTACCAGTGGTGGACTCTACAGATCTGACTCCGCTTCTTCTGAATAATGGCCAACATCCGCGCGTTCCGGTTTCTATGCCAGTTCCCTCTATGGAACCTGGGTCAGAGATTTGGCTCTGGAGGCGTGGGAGGTTTGGGACAATACCCAGGATGCTATATTTGCCTCCAAGAATTGAATGAGAGAGTCGGCTGACACTATTCGTCGTCGTGCTCCCGTATTCCATCCTGGCAACAGAGTGTGGCTCATGGCTCGCAATACTAAAGTACGCTGGGAATCTGCTAAGTTTGCCCCCCCCCCCGCTTTATTGGTCCTTTCAAAATTTTGGCCCAAGTAAACCCTGTAATGTACCGTTTACAGTTACCATGACACCTGAGGAGTCACGACACTTTCCATGTATCGCTCCTTAAACCCGTTCGCCTGACAAAACTCGCTGAACCCCAACCTGCTACTGATACCAGGGGTGATAATCTCGAGGTGCAGGCTATTATGGGGTCTAAGATGGTTCGTGGAAAAAAAGGTTACCCAGTACACTGGAGGGGCTATGGATCTGAGGATCATCCCTGGGAACCGGTGGACCACATTCATGCTCCCCTGCTCTTTGATGAAAATGAGCATCAAGTGGAGGAGGATATTAGAAGGGGAGATAATGTTAGGCATCAGGCGTTTGCTGGATTTGAAATGGGTACAGAACCATCAGTGGATTCTGTGGTCTCCCATTCCAGTTCAGCCAGGGCTGATGCTGCTCAGCATCATCATCAGTCCCAAAGCCTAGCTTGTGCATGAGATGTACAAGTTGTCTCCCTGGTCTTTGTTCCTAGCAACATGAAGTGTAGGTTGTGGAGGGAAACAGGGCTGCTACAGCCTAAGTCCAGGATTCACTGCACTGAGCATGCCCGTGACATAGCGGACCGTGATTGGTGGTTTGGGAGTCAGCTGATCCGGTGACCTGGCACCACCTGATTGGTCGCGGGTGACGTCACCAATAGTGCGACGGTGGGCAGGGCTTAATCTTTAAATAGCCCGCCCACAAACATGCCGGCGTGCTCTGAGCATTGAGCTGTGATGGTGTTGTTGTGTGGATGCTTGGTCGTTTGGGCTCCACGTGTGCTTTAGCTTCTGTCAGGCAGGTTTAGCGGGGGATAGGCAGCCTTAGATGGAGGGAGGCAGGTAGCTTCATCTGACAGTCTGGCTCTGACAAAGGGGTCGCCATACACCCCGAGCAGTCTGCAGACGCCGTATTCCCGGCACCGCCTGTAAGCCACGTGGAGAGATACTCCTCAGTCCGGTAGCACGCCGGCTGGGAGCACGTATACGCCGGCGTGTATCACACACGCATCCTAGCGCCTGCTGTGTAGTCCCTGTGCTGTAAACAGGGCTATAGATTCATTATTTATCGCACATCTCTCGTGCAGTTAACGGAGATAGTGCGAATCCCTATTCCCGTTCCAGTGTGCAGTAACACGGAAGGGATTGTTATTTCAGTTGGTTGTTTTACCTTCTCACCCGGAAGGGTGCTCGGCTGCAGTCCTCCAGGCTGCATCGCGGACCCCTGGTTCGGTTGCTTTCCATTATTTAATAAAGTTGTTTGCAACCGTCCCCTTAACAGATAATAATAATGCAATAAATTAATCAATTAAACCATTACAAATTAGGTTTCATAATGATTCAGTCCTTAATTGACTCAAGATGATTATTCAATCCATTTATAAATAACCATAAACCCGCAGCTAGAGAGGTGGGTTTTACCTCCCTTCAACAAAGCAATGTGACGGAATAGGACTTAAAAAAGGTGGAGGGTGGGTCGGGAAAACTTTCAGTTCTCTGAACAGGAATGCACGGAGGGTCCTGGATCCAGGGTTATATATGGTCAGGAGAAACCCTCCTTCATGCTACATCCTCCAATCATCTGAGCCAGATTTTGTGGGAAAACCATCTCCAGGGATTCCACTTCTGCCCAGTGACCTGGTCTGGTAAGTCTTCAAATCTTCATCAACCCTTAATGAACTCAGAGACATAATATGATTAGAAGCAGATAATGATTAAATTGATGTAACCAACATAAATAAGTCCAATATTCCCATGAGCCCCCTTACCCTTAGTGACCAGAAGCTTTACATTTACCAATTATATTACATTGCCATCTGTGATGATTACCTGGATATTCAGTGACATCCAGAGGCTAAAGTGTGAATTATATTGTCACCAGAGACTTAAGGTCCATTTACATGGGCCAACCAGTGGCTCGATATGACCACCGATTGGTACACTTTTACCAATTAGCAATTTAGTGGTTGTTTAAATGCCAGGCAGACCAAAGTAAACGGCTGCCATAGTTATCATCAGAATGAGTTTTCTTTGCACAGGTCAAAGCTCCACTAGGAACGATGACTTATTACGCTGCAAATGCTTTGTACAAAACATTTGTTGTTTAGGTGATCGGTAGCCTGTTTATGGGATAAGATAATAATAAAATGAGGAATCTTAGCAATGCCCATTCACAATTATCAAAATTTGTTTTCCCACAAATGCATTTATCACTCCCAACAATCTTAAGAAGGGAAGGGCCTAAAGTTCACTGGAGTGGTAATGTGTATGTGTCCGGTCCATCAACCTCTTTGGGATTGACAAAGATAACAGAATGGGTCATCGCCATCAGTCCCATAGAAGTGAATAGATCAGTGGTCTCACTCCATTCACACTTCAGGTGATAGATTTATCTAGTGGGAACCCCCTTTATCAATAAGTGAGACTGTAGATATTTCTATTAGATCTACTGTATGTACAAATCTATTAAAAAGGGACAGACTTTGCTGTGTTATAACGAAGCTGTTTACAAGCTGCTAGGGAAGCGAACGCTTTACATGGAGGAAATGGAGCAGACTGCAAGCATGACGATGGCTATTTCACATTGGCCTGGACTATGATAATGTTTGAAATTTTACATTTTCTGGATAACTTGAAAGTTTTATATTATTTGAAACGGTTGAGTACCATAATTCTTTGCAATATGAAGTCCCTGTTGCGTTGACCACATTATATGAATGATTAATGTCTGTGGAGTACTGACAAACTTTTACTTTTTCTTTTTTGGATGTGCTTCACTCTAGAATTTAGTAAGGCTATGTGCCCACGATGCAGAAATGCTCCGGATTTTTTCCTGAGCGTTTCTGCATCTCCCTGGCAGAAACAACGCATGCGGATTGTACATGCGTTTTTTCTGCCAGGGACAAGCAGAAGTGCAGCATTCTTCACATGCATTTCCGCATGCGGGTTGTCAAGCGCTTTCCAAGCGATTTTAGCATCACTTGGAAAGTGCTTGACAACTTGGTCACACTATATAAATCCATGCAAAAGGTATGGATTTATATAGTGTGACCGAAACAATAGTAAAAAAAAAATATTATACTTGCCTTCCGATGGCTCCCGGTGTCTTTATCCGATGCGTCCTGACTTGCCGGCAGCTCTCGGTACACTACAGGACCTAATAGTCCTTTAGCCTAATAGTTGTGGCCACAAGATAAACAAAAGTTTGACAATTTAATAAGGTCATAGTCTGCAGTATTCCCAATTAATAATTTGCCTCTAAAAGAGGAAAGAAATGAGTGGAGGAACCTATGGAAGCCGGGTCTCTTCAAATCTCATACATGTCTGCGGCTTTCTTCAGCTGTACTTACAGATACAGGTGCATCTCACTAAATTAGAATATCATCAAAAAGTTAATTTATTTCAGTTCTTCAATGCAAAAAGTGAAACTCTTATATTATATAGAGTCGCTACAAACAACAGAGTGATCTATTTCAAGTGTTTATTTCTGTTAATGTTGATGATTATGGCTTTCAGCCAGTGAAAACACAAAAGTCATTATCTCAGTAAATTAGAATACTTTATAACAACAGCTTGAAAAATGTTTTTACAATCTGAAATGTTGGCCTACTGAAATGTATGTTCAGTAAATGCACGCAATACTTAGTCGGGGCTCCTTGTGCATCAATTACTTCATCAATGCGACGTGGCATGGAGGCGATCAGCCTGTGGCACTGCTGAGGTGTTATGGAAGCCCAGGTTGCTTTGATAGCAGCATTCAGCTCGTCTGCATTGTTGGGTCTGGCGTCTCTGATCTTCCTTTTGACAATACTTCATAGATTCACTATGGGGTTAAGGTCAGGCGAGTTTGCTGGCCAATCAAGCACAGTGATACTTTTGTTTTTAAACCAGGTATCGGTACTTTTGGCAGTGTAGACAGGTGCCAAGTCCTGCTGGAGAAGGAAATTTCCATCTCCAAAAACCTTGTCACCAGACGGAAGCATGAAGTGCTCTAAAATTTCCTGGTAGACGGCTGTGGTGACTTTGGTCTTGATAAAACACAGTGGACCTACACCAGCAGATGACATGGCTCCCCAAACCATCACTGATTGTGGAAACTTCACACTAGACCTTAAGCAGCTTGGATTGTGTGCCTATCCAATCTTCCTCCAGATTTTGGAACCTTATGGAGTGTGTCAATGACTGCCTTCTGGACATCTGTCAAGTCAGCAGTCTTCCCCATGATTGTGGAGCCCACTGAAACAGACTAAGGGACCTTTTTAAACGCTTAGGAAGCCTTTACAGGTGTTTTTTGTTAATTATTTTAACCCCCTTAAAGCCCAAGACGTACTAATATGTATCTGCGCCCTGGGACTTAAGAGCCTGATATGTATTAGTACGTCTTGGCGATCGCGCTCGCACACAGGCTGTGAGGGCGCGATCGCCGCTGGGTGTCAGCTGATTGTCACAGCTCAAATCCATTGCTATGTGCAGGGAGCGGTCCCGCACCACTCCCTGCAAATTAACCCCCGCAATGCTGCGATTGAAGTCGATCGCAGCATTGCGGTGGCAAGGGGAAGTGATCGGGATACTCACCTCTCCTGCCGGCGTCCAGTGATGTCTGCCGCGGCTTCACGGATGTTGCCATGATGACCCGATGTTGTCATGACAACATCCGGGTCACCAGACAGCAGGAAGATATTTTGGTCATGCGCAGTGCATGACCAAAGTATCTTCTGCATCTGCAGCACTGACAGCCTGTATAGCACAGGGATGATGCTCCATCCCTATGTTATACATGCGATTAAAATGAAAAAAGTGAAAGTCCCATAGTGGGACAAAGAATAAAAGTAAAAAAAGTGTTTAAAAATGAAAAAAAAAAAATTGTAAAATTATTAAAAAATAAAAATAAAATAATCACCAAAAATAAAAATATAATGTACCCATCAATAAATATTATTTTGAAAACAAAACAAAACAATAAAAGTACACATATTTGGTATTGCCATGTCCGGAACAACCTGACCTATAAAAGTGTGCCACTAGTTAACCCCTTTAGTGAACACGTCTTCTTGTCCTGCAAAAAACAAGCCGCCATACTGCTCCATCAGCCGAAAAATAAAAAAGTTATAGCTCTCAGAATAAGGGATGCAAAAAAATATTTTTATTCTATAGAATAGCTTTTATTGTGTAAAAGCGCCAACTCATAGAAAAACTATATAAATGTGGTACCGCTGTAAACATACTGACCCAAAAAATGAAGCTACTTTATAAATTTTATCACACAGCATAAAAAAATGTAAAAAAATAACAATTCCTGAATTGTTGTTTTTTGTTTATTCTGCCTCCCAAAAATCGGAATAGAAAGCAATCAAAAAATGTCACATGCCTGAAAACTGCACCAATAAAAACGTCAACTCTTCCCGCAAAAAACAAGCCATCATATGACTCTGTCGGCCAAAATATGGAAAAATTATAGCTCTCAAAATATGGCGATGTAAAAACTAGATTTTACAAAAAAATGCGTCTTTTAGTGTGTGACAGCTGTGAATCATAAAAATGATTCTGGTATCGCTGTAATCGCATCGACCCGAAGAATAAAGTCGTCTAATCACTTATACCGCACGAGGAATGGCGTAAAAAATAAACTCTAGGGTTAGGGTTGGGGTTAGGGTTGGGTTAGGGTTGGGCTAGAGTTAGGGTTGGTCTAGGGTTAGGGCTAGGGTTAGGGTTGGGCTAGGGTTAGGGTTGGGGTTGGGCTAGAGTTGGGCTAAGGTTAGGGTTGGGGTTAGGGTTAGTGTTGGGCTAGGGTTAGGGTTGGGGTTGGGGTTGGGATTTTTTCAAAAGTAAAAAAAAAAGATGACGATATGGCGACTAGTGTTGATCGCAAGTGCTCGCTACTTGATTTTGCATCGGGTGCTCGGGTATGCACTGAGTATCGCGTGTGCTCAAGTGACATGCTCGAGTCTCTGCCCCATATGCTTTGCGGCCAAAAAAAACTTGCGGGGATTGCCTACCATGCACGAGAAATCCCTGCATGTTTTTTTTGGGTGTCTAATAACCATGAAACATGTGGGCGGGGACTCGAGCATGTCACTCGAGCACCCGCGATACATGGTGCATACCTGAATACCCGATGCAAACTCAAGTAGCGAGCACTTGCGCTCAAGACTAATGACAACTTATTCAATATGATGACCTAATGTTATCAAATTCTGTCGTACCTCTGGGTTCAAAATGTTCACTATACCCCTTAATTAAATCCTTGAGAGCTGTAGTTTCCAAAATGTGGTCATTTGTGGATGACCCCACTATTTAGGCACATCAGGGGCTCTCCAAACGCGACATGGCTTCTGCTTTCGATTGCAGCCAACTTTGCGTTCAAAATGTCACACAGTGCTCCTTCCCTTCTGAACTCTGCCGTGCGCCCAAACACTGTATTTTCCCCACATATGGGGTATTGGCGTACTCAGGAGAAATTGCACAAAAGTTTTTGGGGTCCATTTTCTCCTCTTATCCATGTGAAAATAAAAAAATTGGGGCTAAAACATCATTTTTGTGGAAAAAGTTTGACTTTTTTTATTTTCACGGCTCCATGTTATAAACTTCTGTAAAGCACTTGGGGGTTCAGGGTGCTCACCACACATCTAGATAGGTTCCCTGAGGGGTTTAGTTTCCAAAATGGTGTCACTTGGGGGGATTCCACTGTTTAGGCACATCAGGGGCTCTCCAAATGCAGCATGGCGTCCGCTAATTATTCAAGCATATTTTACATTCAAAAAGTCAAATGCCGCTTCTTCCCTTCCAAACTCTGCCGTGCACCCAAACAGTAGTTTTTCCCCACATATGGGGTATCTGCGTGTTCAGGTAAAATTGCACAACAAATTTTGGGGTCCATTTTTTCCTGTTACCCCTGCGAAAATAAAAAAAAATTGGATCTAAAATAACATTTTTGTGAAAAAAGTTAAATGCTAATTTTTTTCTTCCACATTCCAAAAATTCCTATGCAGCACCTGAAGGGTTAATAAAGTTCTTGAATGTGGTTTTGAGCACATGGAGGGGTCCAGTTTTTAGAATGGTGTCACTTTTGGGTATTTTCTGTCATAAAGGTCACTCAAAGTCACTTCAAATATGATGTGGTCCCTAAAAAAATGGTTTTGTAAATTTTGTTGGAAAAATGAGAAATCGCTGGTCAACTTTTAACCCTTATAGCTCCCTAATAAAAAAAAAAAATTTGGTTCAAAAATTGTGCTGATGTAAAGTAGACATGTGGGAAATGTTATTTATTAACTCTTTTGTGTGACATATCTCTCTGATTTAAGGGCATAAAAATTCAAATTTTGAAAATTACAAATTTCCGTTTTTTCCACAAATAAACGCAAGTGATATAAAAGAAATTTTACCACAATCATGAAGTACAATGTCATGAAAAAACAATCTCAGAATCAGGCGGATCCGTTTAAGCTTTCCAGAGTAATTACCTCATAAAGTGACAATGGTCAGAATTGTAAAAATTGGCTGGGTCATTAACGTGCAATCCACCTTGGGTTGTAAAGGGGTTAATTTACTGAGATAATGACTTTTGTGTTTTCATTGGCTGTAAGCCATAATCATCAACATTAACAGAAATAAACACTTGAAATAGATCACTCTGTTTGTAATGACTCTATATAATATGAGTTTCACTTTTTGTATTGAAGAACTGAAATAAATTCACTTTTTAATGATATTGTAATTTAGTGAGATGCACCTGTAGCTCCTCTTGTTTCTGCTGATCTTCAGCTCCTCGGTGTACCTTGTGATAGGACCACTCCCTCAGCTGCTTTCAGAAGTAGACTCAGGACACAGTTTCCTCTGCTGGTTTATTCTACGGCATAAAGCTCTGCTGATTCAGCAAAATAAACACGGCCTTCTTGGCATAACGGCAAAACAAAAGGTAAACGGTAGCACAGTCCATGGCTTTCCAGTCTGGAGACCTTGCCTCTCCAGACACAACAGAAAAGAAATAGTGACTGAACATTTAACCTAGCTCAGCCACACCCTGTGGGGAGGTAGGGTGTATGACTTACCACCTGATCTCTATGCCATTCACACAAAACCACTCCCTTCGCAATGGTGATTACATCCCCAACACATAACATGCTGGGGAAAAGTTGTAGGTTCAGTTCACACAGGCTAGCAGCCGTAGTGACATATACCTCTCCTCACATATAACACCAGTTACCCGGTCACAACGTGAACCTTCTTCTGGACTTCCACTCATGTGCAGTGCACCTTTGAAGCCAAGTAGAGTTCACCCAGCTTCAGTGGCGCAATGATGTGACTGAAAAAAGCCGCGCACATGTATGAGATTTGCAGAGAGTTGGCAATCACACCACTCTTTCAAATCATGTTATCTCACGCACAGGGGCATGATAATATGCAGAGGGACAACTAGTCTGGGGAAACTAATGCCCCATTGACTAGTCAAAAGGTTGATTTGCATAAGTTTCTAAATACGTTTTTTAAATGTGTTTAGGTGACTAAGGATATAAAAGGCTTGTAAGGCAGAGAAGTTAGCATTACATATACAAATGCTGGTGAGTTGGAGGGTATGGGGGACATTTCAAGTCCTTTTTAAAGAATCATAGACACATCAATTTTTTAAGTACACTGGAAAAAGTGCACCAAACTGTCCATGAATTTACAGTTGGCTAACTTGTTTCACCTAACAGATTCTTGTGTGACTACTGCTGTGTGCCCATCTACAATATTTAAAGAATTTTATACTTTGGTGTTTTTGTTGAAAGTTAGGAAGAAAATGTTTCATGAACATATGATTGCTTGTTCAAGAACTCTTCAGGCTCCTAGTGGGAAAAAAAGTTCTACTAACTAGAGATGATATAAAATAAATAAATTCAATTGGAATTGAATTCTACTCGAATTTTTAAAAAAAAAATGTATTCACCAAAATGTGGATTTTTTGTAATTCGTGTATGCGTGGATTCAGCAACATCAGTGGCAGCAGGCCACCATATTTCTGAAGCATAAAAAGTCACCAAAATAACGTGAAAGCATGCGCCGTGACCTTCGCGGGCGCATACGTAGGACCCTCTCAGGCCTTTCAAACCCAGAAGCTCTGGGCTAGTGTCAGAGGACCAAAGATCCGAAATAAGATGAGTGCAGGATAAGTGGTGCTGGGTATCAGGATTTTTTAATATGCTCTGATGTCAGGTAGTTGTGTTGCAGAACGTGCTCGGATAAGGGGTTATGTATCCCTATTCCCCCATTTATATGTATATTGTTCAGCTTGACTGAGCAGGCATGGGATTTTGGGAAAGCAGAGTAAAGTTCCGCTATACACATCAGACTAATGTCGGCTGAATGAGTCTAATTTATATGGGTGCTCCAGACAATTGATTGCCTTGGGAGATATAAATCCGGCATGTTTGATTTCGGACTGCGAATCCCTGTATTCTCCTTGAGAAAAGCCACAACTAGATTTGTCTGGCAGAGGCTTATACAGAGAACACAGGGGCCCTCAGCAGAAGGAAAGCTCCTGTGTATGGAAGAAATGGCTGAGATAGCTGCCGGATGAACAATTGGCCCAACCATTGTGTGTAGGAGGCTTAAGCCACTGCAAGACATTTGGCAGCTGCTTAAAGGGGTATTCCCATCTCCAAGATCTTATCCCAATATGTAGTAGGTGTAATAATAATAATATCAGCAAATATCTCCAATTAGAAATGTAGTATAGTATTTTTGATTTGCTATCTCTTTCCTCATGTGCAGGCATCACAGGACCATAGGTATCCATGGTTACGACCACTAACAACTAGCTAACTAACTGTTACTTTATCAGTGGAAGTAACCATGGATACCTAAGGTCCTGCAATGCCTGTACATGAGGAAAGAGAGATAGCAAATCAAAAATACTATACTACATTTCTAATTGGAGGTATTTGCAGATATTACTATTATTACACCTACTACATATTGGGACTCTAGGTGTGCGTGTAGTATGACTTGTTGCATTACATTTTTCTCTCATAACTTCTACCTTTATTGCTTTGCAAATGCAAAAATTGTACTTGATACTGTATATAGATTTCTCCATTTGTAGTAAACAAATATGAAACACATCTACTTAACATAAGGCAACTTAACGTTCTGTGTGCTCCAAAGTAGAATATACTATGATGGAGTAATAGTGCTGTACGCATGTCTTTTAATTCTATTCGAATTACTATGCTTTCAAAAATGAATTACCCGAATCGCAGAAGAACACAAAAGCTTCAAACCAAAAATAGCAAAAATATTCATTTTATTGCAGTATTACAAAAAGCTATTGTGTGTAAGTTACGTAATATTTAGATCACCGCTTTTGGTATATTTTTTTGTTTTAATTGTTAATTGGTTTTTAAGCCTAGAATTAAAGAGACATCCCGCTGACATGTGTTTTCAGTCCAAGACAAGTTTTCTTGGTTTTAATTACTTGTCAGCTTTAGTAATGTAATCCTTTGCTATGATATTTTATGACAAGTGGCTGGCATTTTGTCAATGATGCTCCAGATCAAAGAAAAAGAGTCTTTCCTGCTTGTAAATAATGTGATTTTGTTGGTTAAGAAATTTGTTGTAAGTTTACACAATTTCCACTATATGCAACATTGTCTCTTCTATGGCAGAAATTAAATAAAATTTATAACAGATTAAAAAGTAAGAGCTTTCAAAAGTCTCTCAATCTGCCTATGGTAATTTGTAGTCATCTTTCTAGCCAATAAATGTATGCAAAATATGCATGCAAAATATTGTCAGTACTATTTGGACTGACACTGAATATGTGGTAAACTGGAAGGAGCCACCCTAATTTTAAATGGTCAATGTAGTTTCAATAAAGTTTGCATACATGAATAATACAAGCAAAACTCTTTTCAGAGAAATATTTTTTTTTTTCCTCCACTTATGAGCCACTTCTCCTGCTTCCACTTACCTCCTCGACTAACCATTCGCTCTGAAAAACAGCTCAAATCCTGTTAGCTCACTGGAGTATCAGGTTACAGCCCTCCGGTATCAGGTTTCCGCTCCTATCAAACTTCATGGAGGAGAGTGTAAGGAGGAATGAGGAACACTTAGTGCATTGAGAGACTAGATTGTTACAGGCAGAGCATTCTGCAGCTTTTAGTAAATTTATTTCACTTTACTGCTGGATACACAGCCATATAGCTAAGTACTTCAGTATAGCGGTCTCAATGATGTTGCTGCTTCTGTTCTGTGCTCTAGAAAAAGAAGAACATTTCATTGAGCGTACTATTTATGGGAAACATCATAGCCGCTAGTCCTGTACCCACTATGTCAAAGACAACAGAAAACTAGTGCTAGCCTGAAGAGGAGGAAATTAGTACTGGTACGTCCTGCGGGAGAACAATCACTGTGTTAAAAGACACGGTGATTGGACAAAGATGGCTGCAGTCCCCGACAGCTGTCCATCTTGCCTCAATGCCCACGGGGGTTTCGCCACCTCCGCCACATCCGAGACCACTGCAATTGGCCGGTCAAATGCCATCAGAGCAGTAAAGCGATTAAAATAAATGAAAATGCTGTTAACATAGTGCTCAGTGCTAATTAGTGCTGCCTATGACAGCACCAATCAGTGTGGGGACCCTCAGTGATCCAGCAGTTGTTCCACTCACTGCAATCGCTGCGATTGGCCGATCAAATGTGACCACCCAATCACAGCAGTTTGAGCATTCTATCATTCCTGGTCAGTGGTGATTGGTGCTGTCTGTGACGGCACCAATCACTATGAGGACCCCCAGTGACGCGGCGGTGGTCCCACTTGCCGCGATCACTGCAATTGGACGATTTGCGCTAGTAAAATACACAGTCATAATTAGCTTATACTACAGTATTTTATACCAACATACATTATAATTCCAGTTAGCGTCAGTTGCAGGTGCTCAGTAATTGTTTTTTACTGACATCTGTATCGTACATTATAACTAGTTTAGTTTCAGAAATGTATTGAATACTACAGTGGGAATTATTATACTACAGTAATTTTTTTTAGTAAGTCAATTGTTCTGTTTACTGACGTTCGCTTAGTATATTTTTTACATTTTCATATTCTCATTTTTTATTTTTCTATTCTTGTTTTTCTTCTATTACTTTCCTATTCTTTTTTCTATTCATAGTTTTCTATTTTTTTCTTTTTTTCTTCTAATCCAATAAAATTTACACCAAACACATCTGAATAAAATTTTGTTACACAATACACATGAAAACACTACAGACTTACACAGACACACACACATTGAACCCGTGAAAAATATAAAATGTCCCGCTCTTCCGATCAAGTGTATTCCGCAGAGGAGGCATACCCCTTCCTTGCCTTCGACACCAATAGTGAGGGAGAGGATGCCACATTCCTCTATTTTTCCATCCTCATCCACTTCCTCTAGTGATAACGAACCCTCATGCAGACGCTGCAGGACAGCAAATGAGCCTGCGCTGTTATTGACCACAGTAGACCTCACCCCCTGAAGATTATAAGCCACAGATTTCTGATTTTGTGGCCTCACAGAAATCGACAAAAATCCACATTTTTCAAAGTCTTTTTCTCTAAAGATTTTGTAAATCTCATGGTGGTCCAGACAAATTTTTTATGCCCTACAATTTTGTTCTCAAAACCCCCCTTTATCATATGCTAATTGGAACCATGTACATGTGGACACGATTTAAGGCCATTCTCAAGTTATTGCATTACAACGATAATGCACAGTGTCCACCCCAAGATAACCCCATCTTTGACTGACTTTTCAAAGTTAGACCAGTCATTGATCACTTCAGCAACAAATTTGCTGAGGTGTACATTCCCCAATGGTACATCTCCATAGATGAGTCCCTAATACACTTCAAAGGGAGGTTTAAATTCCGTCAATACCTGCCTAATAAGAGGGCCAAGTACGGAATTAAAATATACAAGCTGTGCGAGAGTACTTCAGGGTACACCCACAGATTTACGGTTTATGAAGGGAAGGGCACCCAGATTTAATCCACTGAATGCCCCCCGGTCCTGAGAGTGACTGGGAAAATTGTGTGGGATTTGGTGCACCCACTGCTGGATCAGGGTTATTACATCTATGTAGATAACTTCAACATCAGCGTTACACTCTGCAAACTCCTCCCTGCCAGAGCTATTGCAGCATGCGGTACTGTGCGCAGAAACCAGAGAGGCCTCCCTAGGTCACTATTTGGGCAGCTGCTCAGAAAGGTTGAGAGCAGAGCCCAATGTAGTGACTGCATGTTGGTTGTCAAGTTTAAGGACAATAGGAATATCCTTTTTTTATCACAATAAATGGTGGTGGCAGCACCCTCATGACTGTATGCGGTACACAACCTGATGTACTCTACACAACTCACATATGCCAACACATTCTAAAATTCACATACCAGGGAAACACCAGATCAATTCAAATATAGGGTCACTTTTGAGTAATTTCTACTATTTTAGCATTTTAACAGCTCTGCAAATGCGACATGGCACTCGCAAACAATTCCATCAAAGTCTGTGCTCCAGAACATCATTAATTCCTTTTTGGAGCTCGGCAGTGTGCTCAAACAGTAGTTTTCCACTATATATGGAGTATTGTTAAACGAATTGCACAACATATTTTTGGGTCTATTTTCTCCTGTTACCCTTGTGAAAATTAAAAAATTGGGGCTAAAAAACTTGTGGGTGGTTTCCACTGTTTAGTCACATCAGGGGTTCTGCACACATGACATGGCATTGCAGTCGTTATCGATTCCAGTCAATTTTGCGTTCCAAAAGTCAAATGATGCTCCTTCTCTTCCAAGCCCTGCCGTGCACACAAACAGTAGTTTTCTACCACATATTAGGTATCCGTGTACTCTGAAGAAATTGCACAACAAATTGTACAGTCCAATTTCTCCTGTTACCCTTGAGAAGATGCAAAATTTGGGGCTAAACCATTATTTTGTGGGAAAAAGTAAAATTCTTGAATGTGGCTTTGAGCATTTTATGGAGTGCAGTTTTTAAAATGCTGCCACTTCTGGGTATTTTCCATTATATAGGACCTTTAAAATCACTTCAAATGTGATGTGATCCCTAAAAAAATTGGTTTTGTAAACTTTGTTCGAAAAACATGAAATTGCTGATCAACTCTTGAACCCTTCTAAACTTCCGAACAAAAATAATTATGTTTAAAAAATTATGCTGATGTAAAGGTGGTAAATGTTATTTATTAACTGTTTTGTTTAGTAGAACTATCTGGTTTAAAGGCGTAAAAATTAAAAGTTTGAAAATTGCAAAATTTTTGACAAAATACCGATATTTTCACAAATAAACATAAAAAAAATTTGCCCTAAATTTACCATTAACATGAAGTATAGTGGTTACGAAAAAAAATTTCTCAGAATCACTGGTATCCATTGAAGCGTTCCAGAGCTATTACCGCATAAAATAACATTGGTCAAAATTGTAAAATTTGGCCTGGTAAGAAAGGTGAAAACAGGCTTGGAGGTGAAGGGATTAAGTGGAAATTCAAATCAATGGCAGCTGCAGAGACATATAGACATATATAACATCCACAGTACTAAATCATTTCATAGCCTAACTTCTTATTGTGCAGATACGCTGAGTTTATACCACAAAGTGTAGGCCAAGAACTGAAATGAAAAATATGGTAGTGCATCATAGTTCATAACAACATGTTAATTTGCGGTATATTAATCGGAGTGGAGGGCATTGTGCATCTGCCATAACCCCAATGCGCATTTTGCGTGAACGGTTCTTCAGACGTCAAGATTGTGGCAAGACTCCACAAAAGATCAAGATTTTTGGCAGTGTATCGTGTAATCAAGACTCATGCTGCTGAGAACAGTAGCAGCCTATGCGTGCTGAACAATCTATTACAGATCATTCAGTGAATCATTCATATGCTTGTGTGAACAGACTTTTATCCAACCACCAATCAGCAAAGAAGCAGCTGTTTAGTGCCACACATCATGTATTGTATATAGACCTCTCTACTCATTAAAGAGCAATTCCCGCAACAAGACCTAAGACAGAGCAACGGGGAAGCAAACTTTTGCATGTGCAATCTTACGCCTTCTAGACCACTCAGACTGCAGGAGATAAATCAGAGATTGTGCATGCATGATCCTTGAACTTCAGCACCCATTTACTAATATCACCAGTGATTTTACATATTCTGGGCAATTCAGTTTGGGGCTGAAAATTATATGGGCAGTATACGGAATGTCACTGGAATGACGGCATAGTTCACATGACTAGCCCACAGAACATTACAGAGGGCCAACATTTTAATTAAATGTAATGTATATTGTAAGCCTGTTAAGGGGTGTATTGCTGAGGGATAGCTTAGGGACAAAAAATAGGTCTTGGACCACCCTTTTAACTTTGAAGGTGCATAATATGCTTCCAATTGTATCTTTAGGCTTCATCAATGCCTTTGCTACCTCTTTTTATTCTTTTCCTTGTTTGTACAAGGCAATGATTTCTTTGCTTATCTTTTCGAACCATTCTCTTGATAACCCAAGAATAGTAGTGAATTTGAAGCTATTACACAAAAAAATAGGCTAAAATTACTCTGGAACATCACCAGATGCTTGTCATGAAGTTGTTGAAAGAGACTGAGACTGCAGTAGTAAGTAAATGTGGCATTTTGTGTTTAATTTTGAGAAACCACTTGTTATATTAGTTGTGTTGAGCTATGTAAATAATTCTTTGGTTTATTGCAAACAGCAAAAAGTTTGTACATTTTGCTAATAAACCTAATTTGCAATGGGGTTGGAATAATTTAAATTGAAGCTGTACATGGTCATTAAAATCTCAAAAATGTACGTAATCATTCATGAGCAAAAAATCACTATATTTTCCCTTTAGTTAATCAAGATACATGTATCTATTGGTCATGTTCTATCAAGCAAACAAACCGGCCGAGAATTTTGTGTTGACATTACTTGGATCTTTTGCTACAAATTTTTGTTAAACATGTATATAACAAAACGTGTAATTGCAATAATTTTTTGGGAGAAATGCTTAATTTTCTGGTAAAATTTCAAGGGTGCCAACACTTTTGGCTATGACTGTTTCATGATAATGTTTGGTATGACAAGGATGGTAAAAATATGATCAGAAACATGGTTGTCATTATTCAACCATGAGGTTCCTATGGGAATATATGACATAAATTAGAATTGTGTCCTGAATTATCTTTTCTTGCATATAATTAACCATCCTCATGTCACTTAACCAGGAGGAGTGGTGAAGGGTGTGGATGGGACCCTATAAAATATTTCATCCACACACACCCAGTGTCAGATGCAAGAGAAACCAGAAGATTGTAGATCTATCCAAATTTGACTATTGTCTACTCCGCAAGCCTCTCTCACCAATCCAATCAGTAAGAGCTATCAGTATTTATTCGGTTTATTTTTGTACTGTTTTGGCTTTTGTTTATGCGTTTTTTTGTTATTTCACCTTTTGCAATTATTGTAAGCTCTGACCCTTTTGTACATTAAAGAGGACCATTTAACCAGTTTTATCATCTTAAACTGGCCACATAATGGAATAGTAGAGTAAAACATAGTTTTTAAAATTATAATCTCCATTGTTGAGATTGCTTATGATTAGATCAATGGGGCGTTACCAGAGATTCTTCTTTGGGGAGCATGTATTTTTTCCCTTGCATGAGGTTGACCAATCAAAAGTAGGAGGTGTCATGTAGGGAAAAAAAGAACACGCCCCAAAAGTCAGATGATCATGCTTTTTCCTGTGAGACATGTAATGACAGATATCTCTACTTAGTCCTGATCTCTGCACCTACTATATAGTGTACAGCGGAGCTGACTGTCATTACAAACATCTGCAGCTTTCCCACAACCTTGAAGAGGGAAAGTAAAGCTGAGCTGTGCTGCCCTATGTATGCCATAAGTGTACCTGTTTGGAGCTAGAAAGCTGGATGTGCGTGTGTACTAAGTGTGTTACCCATGGTAGGTGTCTTGCTGACCAACAAAATCGCCAGTGGTGGCAGCAAGAAGTGTCATGTGGATGTGTGAACTGGTTGAAAGGTTTGCTTAACTCCTTATTAGCTTATTAGGATCATTGAGTAGGTGAGTGAGTTTGAGAAGGATAGGACCCCCTTTATTTGCCTGAGTCACGTGTGCAGGACAATTGAATCGTAACAGGTGGTATGAGTAAAAACTTATGCTTATGCTTCATTGGCATAGTTGACAGAATTATTTTTACTAGAGACATAACCAAATATATATTTTTTTCTAGAGAGTGAGAGTGTTTTGGGCAGGTTCAATTCGGTCCAAATCGAAAGTGCCTGACTGCTGTAAAAAAAAAAATGTTTATTATTCTCACATCTCTTCAAACCTCAAAAAATAATAAAGGGGAGAGAAGGGTTACAATTCTGTACTAATACCTATAATAAATTAACTCCTTGCGCCAGCTTCTCTTGGCTCTTGCAGGTCTTCTGACATCAAAGCACACGTGGGAGAAGGCAATACACGTCATTGACGTCAACTGCTCAACCTATGATCCTGTCTTCTCTATCCCTATATATTTACAGCACTCACACTGTTCCACACAGTTCCATTTTCTTCTTAATGGGAATCTCTCGCCAGGTTTTTGCCTCCTAGTCTGAGAGCAGCATAATGTAGTGACAGAGACTCTGATTCCAGAAATATGTCTTATAGTTTTGATAAAACCGCTGTTTTATCAGTAAAACATTATCATTAGAGACTTAGTAAACCTGCTGCCAGATAATCAGTCATGTTCATGAGCTCTGTATAACCTTGTCCCAACCACTGATTGACAACTTTCTGCCTATGCAGAGTGTACACAAAACACTGCCAATCAATGGTGTGGGGTTATACAAAGGACTAGTAGATCTGCAGCTGATAAAACAGTGATTTTATCAAAATTACAGCAAGTGACACATAGCTGGAATCAGAGTATTTGCCACTGTTAAACTACTTCCAGATAGAGTAGAAAAAACCTGGTGACAGATTCCCTTTAATGGAGAAAACTCGGCTCCTGTTGCCATCAAACCACTCATCTACTACTTAGTATACTTAATAAACTTTTCAGGCTTCATGAGGGTACCACTTGGCAACTCACACATGGGAATACAGCTTGCATTGCATAGAGACAGTATCAGGATGTCATGAGTGGCAGTGTCCAAGACCAAAGAGTAGGCAAGTCTGATGAGGAGAAGTTAAAGGGAATCTGTCAATGGGATCAACCGTTCTAAGCCGTCTATTTAGACATTAAGATAACAGGAAGTTGACTAAAATTATACCTTGATATTTGTGATGCGATGTCTTATGCCTGAGAAATCCACATTTTTCTTAATATATAAATGAGCTGTTAAGATCTATGAGCAGGACACAGATCTCCTTGAGAATTTGCCTCCAAATCTTATGTTAATTGAAAGAGGGCATTACCAGTTTGAGACATGTAAGTCAGGGGAGCAGCCTGTCAGTCATTTCATGTCTCCCATTTGTAACGCCCCCTTTCATTTAAAATAACCTTTGGAGGCAGATTCTCAGGGAGACAGAATAGGATGGTTGATCGTACTGACAGATTCCCTTTAAAATGCAGAAGAGGTGAGTAATTAACATTTGATCTTACCTAATGGAATAATCCAGTTAATTATGTCAGGGACAAATATTTACTAGATCTGCCTTTAAAAAATAGTGATAATCTTGGCAAATTCGTAACTGATGGGTAAGCATACATTTATCATCTTGATTAAATCTTATTGATGGCAAGCTTTATGCCACATTTACATGTTCAGTATGTGGTCAGCATTTTACCTCAGTATATGTAGCCAAATCCAGGTGATGAACAATCAGAGGAAAAGTACAATAGAAACACGTCACCACTTCTGTATTTATCACCCACTCCTGGTTTTGGCTTACAAATACTGATGTATAATACTGACCAAATACTGAAGGTGTGAACGTGTCTTTAGAGAGACAAATAGAAACCCAATAATATTTTGGAAACCTAACAAATACATTTTGAGTTTTGACTGAACTTTAGACTAGTACATAATTAAGTATGCAGGTAGAATACATAAAATAACCAAAATTTTATTACCAGAAATGAAAGGCTGGGAAAAATAATGAAGTGAGATTGTAATCTCAGTTTAATTACCTGTTTTAGGTTAGTAGCTTACATTAGCAAACATGATCTTATATATTGACAGTACTGCCTACAACTCTATACTAAGGATTGGTAGGAACTCTGTGTTGCATGGAACATTATCTGCACTTTTATTCTAAAATACTGTTGCAGTGTGTTTCATAGAAGTCCTTCAATGTAAATAATGTGTGCCACAAATATTACAAGCATCAAGTAATCAAATAATGTGTGCCACAAATATTACAAGCATCAAGTAATCAAATAATGTGTGCCACAAATATTACAAGCATCAAGTAATCAAATAATGTGGGACACAAATATTACAAGCATCAAGTAATCAAATAATGTGTGCCACAAATATTACAAGCATCAAGCTGGCAAAAAGTAAATTTTAGAAAGGACACAACCTAACACGCATAGCCTATACATCGTAGTCCCTTTTGTGAGAACTATAGCACTACTGGCTGTATCAGGTTCATATGGATTATGTCTCTTTGAAAATAAGTCAGTGTTGTATGAATTCAAGGGCTAGGTTCTTTTTGTTTTTCTTCCTTGTAAATGTCTAAATCTGTTCATGTAATGTTTGCACACGTAAGTACGTTGGAAAAAAACATTATTTCATAAGTAGATTGTAATGTCTGTGAACTCCCACAGGGTATTGAAGTGAACTGATGGACCGTGGTAGTTTTAAAAACAATGTCTACAATGCTCTAAACACACTGAAGTCATGCATGTTCTGCTACAATACCAACACTTCATCATGTCAGTAGCACTACAACATACAGACACCAAAAGTCATTCCCTTCTCATTGTATGGGATTTACCATTGAATGGGATTTCTTATTCGGAATCCTTTATAGATCTATTATTTAAATCACATTTAGAAGTGACCAATTCTTCTCATTCTGCCATCAGAATGTTAAATGAGTTGTCCAGTTCTTTATATTGATGACCTGTCTCTAAGAGAGGTGATCAATATCAGAACAGGGGGTGCGACACCTTGCATCCCTGCCGGTCAGCTGTTCTTGGCGCTGGCAACAGCTGGATTTCCTCTGCTACAGGATGGATCTGCAGTACCCCTATGCGGCCACTATGTTGGCAAAGCTGTGTAGTTCCATCTCACAACTGAGCACATCCAGCCATTGCCAGCACAGAGAACAGCTAATTGGCAGGGGTGCTGGATGTCACAACCCCACTGATCTAATATTGATTACCTATCCTATAGATATGCCATCAATGTAAAGTACTGGACAATCCATTTAAACTCAGTGTTTGGTCAACATGTTTAGTGTTTAGCTAAACATTTAAGGTTGAATTTAAGGTCCTATGTTTTTGTACACCCAGGGCCTCATTCACGTCTAACACGTACACATCATAGCCTATGGCACTGTTCACATGTCCATGTTTTTTTTGTGGACCACTCGTTTTTTATACAAGTCACAGATCAAAATTACCTATACAAGCCTTAGAGTCTGTGAAAACTTGGACAACACACAGATGGCATCATGTAATGTCGGTGATAAACATTGTAATAGACAGAAGCTTTGCTGCTTTTGCTTTTTTTATCAGTGGAAAAACAGTGATGAAACACTGATGGTAAAAACTGACACAAAGACCAAGCACTAAAGAAAATCAGATTCAAAACACTGATAAACAACGATCCACATTTTTATGTATGGGAAAAATCACTGAGGTCTGAATGAGGCCTAAGTAACCAGTCACCAATAAATAATCATTATACCCAAATAGCATTTTATATCAAATACTATGATGCGAGAAAGGCTAAATGCTAGTTCTGATAATAGTGGTGATCACTATCCCAAAAACAGGTATAACTAAGAAATGGCTAACAATAGAAGGAGCATGACAATAGGGGCGTAACTATGGTGGGTGTAGGGGTTGCACTGGCATACAGGTCTTGGAGCCTAATAGGCCCAAAAGGTTCATTTGGCCCATATGAGAAGACCATTACTATTAAAGACCCATGATAGTTGGGGTCACTGTTGGAGATTTTGCAGTGTGGCAAACAATGTTCAAGTTATACCATTGTCTATAGTGACCGTCCATGCCCCCATAGTAAATGGAACGATACATATCTTATGTGTAGTCTCTACACCTAAAGGCCTCCGCTCTGCTGTTGTTTCTTCTATATCTGTGACTGGTGTTCCATCCTCTGCATGTCCAAAATGACTGTTTCAGAGGCATAGTGAGCACTGAGGTAAATCTGAATCACTCCTCCGTCACCTTTCCATTGGTGTGGCATGGACCAGCACCAATGCTATATACATCCCAGGGCACACAAATGCAGGGGAGGTATGGTTGCGACTTACCTCAGTGCTCTCCGAGCCTCTACAGTGGTCATTTCGGACATGAAGATATCAAGCACAATCCACAAACATAAAAGGAGGAGCAGAGACCATTGAGACTATAGGTTGGAAGTATAAACACATTTATTATGGGGGGTGGAGGGATACGTTATATTCTACTTTACCTGAAACTGCCAGAAATAGACGTAGTTGTCAGAGCATCTTTGAAATACCCTACCGAGGTAAAATCTATCGGCATTTGCACTCATGAAATACTTCTATACCCAGACCTCGGTTCTCTCAAATTATATACAAATAGCACTTCTCAGCCAATCAGATACACAAAAATAGCTCACATAGGGTTAACTTCAGCTTGCGTAGTCTGAATACTAGGTTCAAACTGATGAAATTTACCTCTAGAAATGGAAGAGAATTGAACTACTTTCTGTATTACATGTGAGTGTACTCCACGCCATTGATCACCCAAAAATATTATAGTTTTAAAAGCTGCAATGATTTATTTTTTTATTTTTTTATTTGTTACCTAAACTCATAGCTAAGCAATTTTCTAAACAACCTAGAAAAAAAATTCCTAACATATTGTTTTGTTATCAGGTGACATTGTATCAGTGTACCAACAGAATATGGCACTTCTGGCAGACTCTGCAGAGGAGGAAAGGGGAACAATGCAATCCTTAGCTTCTATATCAGTCAGCAATAGGGAGAAGAGCTCCATGAGGCAGTCATCCATTTAAAACAGTGTTTCCCAATGTCCAGTCCTCATTGCCCCACAACAGATCATTTTCATGAGTTCCTTAGTATTGCACAAGTGAGATAACCTTTGGCAATTTCTGATATCTTGATAATAATTCCATCACATGTGCAATACTAAGGCACTCATGAAGCTGGGCTGATTCATGAGAGCTAGTGCATTCATGAGAGCTGAGTGTTGATTCATGAGAGCTTGACAGTCACAGTGCTCACAATCAGCATGTATTGTGGAGAGGAACATGCAAACTGGAGAAAAGTCTGAAACTAGTAGCAGGTTGCAAATTGCAGTAGCACAATAGAGATTACAGATTGAAATTGTTGAGAATAGTTCACAACATTATTGATCTGTATTAAGGGGGACTCTTATTATTTTTTCATATGGGGCTAAGAGCTAACATGCAGGTAGTTGCTATCTACCTGTCTCTTCTGCCCAGCGACTATCTCTGCCAGCTCAAAGCAGACAGCTCCTGATGATGATTCTCCTGCTTCTGCTGACATCACGTCGACAGAGCAGAGTCTTCTCTTCTACTCTGCTCTATTGACAAAACATTTCTGCCGATATCATGCTGATTGACAACCAGCTCCCTGCTGCTTAACTGCTGCCTGTCACGGGCGTGTCAGAGGTGACAGAAAGTTGCCCTGCAGTTGGTTGCAGGAGATCTCTACGTTTGGCATTACAGACATCTTCTTAGAGGCTGGCTGTCTCAAGGACCCAGCGGCTACCTCCCTCTGGCTAATTAACTCCCTGGCCTGAGTGTATACATACCTGGTGTGTCTGAGAGGGAGGTACCGGCGATATTCATTACTACTTGTGAGGCTTTAGCAAGAGCAGTACTTTGTCCTCTCTGGAGCTTGAGGCCATGTGTGCATTTGTCTAGAGTCGCTAAAGCTAAGCAATTCCCCCGCGTTTGTCTACCCTTGTTGTCAGTAGAGTTTAGTGGAGAGCGACTAGTGCTCATCTCTTCCCATCCCTAGCCTTAGCCATATGCCAGGGAAAGTCAGGGCGAGGCACACGTGCGGCGATTGGTGAAGAGCCAATAAAGGGATGGTAGTTGAGACAGGGGGACACTAGACCAGACTAGGAGGTCTCCACTCCCCCCTTTCCCTATTGTCTGTGCTCCCTTTCCCTCTTCCCTCTGTGTTGCACTAAGTCTTTCCCACACCCTGCGTGAAACTGCCAGTCAGCATGAAGGTCTGCAGTGAAGCCCCATTAACAGAGCAGACCTCTTTTCAACAGAGGAAGAGCTGCTCTGTTGAAAAGAGGAGAAATGAAGCAGGGAAATTGCCAGCTGAGCTGGCAGAGATCATCCTGAGCTGGCAGAGATCATAGTTTGCAACTACCTACCTGTTAGTTCTTAGCCCCATACACAAAAATAATAAAAGTCTTCGATATTGAAGTCCTCTTTTTGACATAGAAACATTATATAAGTAACTTGAATAGAGTTCTCTGCTGAAAAAAATCAAAACATTATTTACATTGAGGCTTATGCATCTATAGCACAATGTTTGGGTACAAATAATTGGCAATAGGTGTTTAAAAATGAAGTTGTTCTTTATATTTAAATGGGTGGTCCAAAACACAACTGAATTTTCATCCTAAATGCCTATCTATTTAATGCCATAATCTAATCTAGTTTCTAATATTCTTTAATTAAAGTCCCTACTATTCCCTCACTACTTTTTCTAACTGCTTAGTTTTTCCTTTTAATACTTGTGTATGCTGGGATACTCAAACAATGCGTCATCTGGTGGTAAAGGCTGCAGTCAGTAGTGCAGCCTCTGCTTTCTCATTGAAACGAAACATCATCAGTGATGCCAGTTTAAGGAACTGAGCTAGTCCCTGACCTACTAAGCATGTGACGCGCCCCCTGGGACATATTCCTTTTTGAGGGGAATACCCGGCACCGGATCAGATGGGGGGGGTTGTAGTCTCCGAGCGGCTGTGACCCGGCCCGTGCCCAGGGCGTCAAGCTCAGTGTTATGTGGCAGTCCTACAGATGTTATTAAGAGTTCTTTTGTGTCGACTACGCCACCCGTTGTGATGCGGTCACTGTGGCCGCCGCTGCAGCAGGGTCCGCTGAGGCTGATGGTGGGTGCGCAGCTTGGTGGGATAACCCCCAACGGGAGGGGTATAGCCTCAGAGGGGACAGGTGCAGAGGATGGGGGTTGTGGTGGTGTAGTGCAGACGGCAGTGAAGACAGAGTCGGGTTGTGCAGTTAAGGGTGTTTACTTACTGCAGATGTTGTGCTGGTCACTCCAGCTTCGAGTGACCACCCGAGCCGTGCTGCGTCCACCAGGTCCTGGATCCAGCCAACCCCCAAACAAGTCCGGAGCGTGGCCCTGAGCTCGCTTTCTGTCCCGTTCTCTGGCCGTCCCCACCAGTAATCCACCTAGGTCCAGCTCCCTCGGGCCTTCTGTTGGGACACCCTTGGCCCTGGGTTCCCTGACCCTTCATGTGGTGTGCCTTCGGGGTGGATGTGGTGGGTGACCGTGGCAAACGCTGCCCACGGTCTCCGGTCTCTGGCTGGGGAATGTTTTTACCCCCACCAGCTTGGGTTCCGGTACCCTGATGCCGACTCTTCACCCGGGGATTTTAGTTGGGATCTCGGAGTCCTTTTCTTCTGTGCCTCTGGGTCTCTCTCTCTTCTCCTCTCTCACTCTGGGTCTTCCTTCTCTCCTCTGCTCCTGACTTGTTCTCTGCAACTGACTGACCTTGTTCTTAGTTGGTGCCCACCTTATATACACCCTCTATGTGTGAGCTCAGGTGACCAGCACCCAATGAGCTCCTAACTTTACCCAGGCTGCTCCCCCTATCTGCCCCTACACTACATGGGATGTACCACCCCCCCTCCCACTCCAGCCAGGAACAGACTCGGTCGTACCTGCACATTTCTAAGTGGGAGTACCGTCGGCCTGTTCCCCGGAAATGGGATGTGTGTAGTGCATGCAGCCTACCGAGCTCAGTTCCACACTCCATCCTTACCCGGGAGTGGAATATCACACCTCTGGGTTGAGGTGCAATACCCCTGTAGCAGCCGAATCCTCAGGGTGCTACACATGCATCTGTTGTTAAATCTGACGGATGCTCAGTAGATTCTTGTCACTGTGCAACATGCACAGTGACCGTGTGCTCCCTCACCGACTCTGATCAGAAGTAATGAGCCAGCAGGAGAGTGCAGTGCGCGTTGTAAGAATACCCGGCGGGCAATGAGCAGCGCCACCCCAGCAAGTGACGTCACTTTCAGGGGCAGTGCTGGTCTTTGCACGCCGGGCATCCTTGCAACGCACACTGACAGTGTGCTCTCCTGCCGGCTCATTACTTCTGATCAGAGCCAGTGAAAGAGCGCATTATCAATATATCTACCTTTTAAATTGACAACTGATGCATGCTCAGTAGAAACTGATGATGCTTCATTTGAGTATACCAGCATGCATTTGGAATCTCAAACGAAGCGTCATCAAAAAAGGAAATTGTAAAAAAGAAAAATAAAGTAGTTAGACAGTGTAGTGAGGGAATGGTAGAGACTTTTTAATAAAAGTATGTTAGGAAATAGATTAGATTATGGCATTAAATAAATAGGCATTTAGGATGAAAAATAATTTGTGTTTCAGACCACCCCTTTAAGTTAAAAATGATGCAATGGGTGGATACATATGGGACGCTTTTCCTCGATGATTTATCTTATATGCTTCCTCTGTTTCAGAAGATTTATACTTGAACCTCTATGTGTACATGCAAAATCTGCATATAGTAGAATAATTTAATATTTCAGGCCCCACAGCACAGGCTGATACTCCTTGTCAACTTTATAGGAAAACATAAATCTTTAAACAAGTGAAAGGTTAAAAAATATCCTTATCAGAGGTTGAATCAGATATTCTGCAGGTGTCCTTCATGATTTCACACAAAGCCTTGCAGTTATGGCTTCTTTCACATGTTGGCCCCAGGACAAGCCACTGCTGTAATACCTTGTAGCAGACCTTATTTGATTGTGAAACGGTTGTCGGAGTTTGTGATGAATCAGACCAGCCACCTGCATTGGTTATGAAGACCTCGGGTATGACAAGGTTATTGCTGTATTTAATAAATGCAGAAAGGTGCATTATACTAAACTAAATTATTTTCACACTGAGCAGTTTAATATTGGACAGAGGAAACTTTATTGGTCCCTGGGCCATATTGGGAAATTGTACTTAAAGGGACCACTTCAAAAGCAGGGAGAGCTCTTCAGGAAGTAGAACCTCAAGCAGGTTATTTAGTCCTCTATCAAAGAGAACCTGTCAGCAGTATTTTGTAAAGAACAGACATGGCCATATTGGCGCAGTAATGCTGATTAAAATGATACACGAGGTGAAGAAATCCGTTTTTGTGTTTTTTCTTTAATTAGCATTTGAATTTCTCCTGTAATCACAGCTTCGTGCATCGGGGCGAGACTGTGGGCAGGGTCTTTTCTTCGTGCTCTGGTCCCTTATTGATCCTTCTATTGGATCAGTGCCCTGTCATTCAAGTAGGAGTAAAGATTAAGGAATAAGGAACCAGAGTATCAAGAAAAGACCCTGACCACAGTCCCGCCCTGATGCTTGATGCACGAAGCTATGATTACAGGAGAACTTCAAATGCTGATTAAACAAAAACCACTAAATGGATTTATTCACCACAGGTATCATTTTAATCAGTATTACAGCGCCAATATGGCCATGTCTGTACTTTACTTTGCAAAATCCTGCTGACAGTTTTCTTTAAATGATCAGATGCCATGGAAGTTCATAAAGAGAAACATTATAGGATAAGGATGCTTCCATAAATGGTCAGGGCACTGTTTCATACAACTCTTGTAATCATCTGACCTATTCTTTTAAGGTTAGAAAAAGAAAGTTAGAGTCTTTCTTTGAAGAAGACATAGTAGCTAGTTGCATTTAGTAAAGCAAGGTTCAAAAGCTGCAGTGTATGGCAAAATTAGTAACAATCTCCCTATGCCTATAATTCTGCTTAGTCCCAAATGGCATGAATTTATTCATATTCACAATAATTCAGCACAATCCTTACATGAACATCATTCATCATTCATCACATTCACAGCATTTCTTAAAGGATGAGCATGAAAATGACTGTTAATGTTTTGTATGTTTGGTGGACATGTATTGACAATGTACCATTCAGATTATCATTGCCAATGCAAGAGGGGTGAACATGCCCAAAAAGTTTCGGCATGGACCATGTATTGCAGCACTGTAGAATATTTTTACAAGCAAATTTACTTCAAGGGCAGTCAAGACGTATGCATCAGATATCAAAAGGAATGCTTATTTAACTATATAGGAAATGTCACTAGGCTAATACAGGGGTGTTTGTTAGACTGGAGAACCTCCCTTTTATTACACAACAACCCATTCAGATGAGTCGGTAGATGTAGTAGATGTGACTGGATGGCCATGACCAACATATTTAAAAGTGCATACATGGGGAAGACATTCTTTATTAGAGATTCTGGCAACTGCTCTACATCTGGGGTGGTATACAAAGCCATCTGTACTTGTCCAAAGGACAATATAGGCAAGACAACAAGGGAGCTCAGAAACACATAGGAGAACACCTAGGGGACATCAGGAACAGACGAGATACACCAGTGGCATGCCACATCAATACAATACATAATGGGCGTATGAAGGACCTTGCATTCTGTATGATCTAATTGATCAAACCCAAAACTAGGGGGGGCAAACACGATAAGATCATTCTGAGAAGAGAATCCGAATGAATTTTCGGACTGCAGTCCCAATCCCCGAAAGGACTGAATGAGCAGTTGCCTTATGCATGCTTCATATAATTAAACTGGAGAGCCCTCTGTCTGAAAGCAGTATTGAGTGATGTACCCACATGATAAAAGATTTACCATTTTTACACCACAGTAAGTGGTTCCCTGATTACAGTATGAATATAACAATAGGCTATGTATCTAAGTTTGCATATAAAAAATGAGGGGCTTTTTGATAAATCTCCCACGTCTTTTTGTCCTAGAAATGTTAAGGGAGGGCAATAACCCTTCACGGTTGACCAAGTGAGTGTCAAATTATTATGTTGATTG
This sequence comes from Phyllobates terribilis, assembly GCF_046119375.1. Lineage (NCBI taxonomy): Eukaryota > Metazoa > Chordata > Amphibia > Anura > Dendrobatidae > Phyllobates > Phyllobates terribilis. Next base: position 880,919,177 of record NW_027362763.1, on the reverse strand, counting down.
CGCAATCCAACAGGGAACCAGATGGAGACAGTGTGCTCTGTAAGGGAGGATTCAAAGAATCTCTGATCCCGTTTATTTTGCTTAGCATTTTATATTGTTTTGAGTTTATTAATGTCCAATCATCTACACCCATACTACAGGCTTGAACCAATGTTAGTACAATTATTACGGAAATACACATATGGTCATATTATCGTTAGTTCGGTGCATGGTGGAAATGTACAAGGTCAATCCTGGCCTAGACTAATTAGATAACAGGAGCGGGTGTCTGACAAAATGTTCTTGAGATAAAAAGTTAGTGTGAGAAAGTTCCATGGGAAGAGAAAGAAAGAAGTATGTTATGCAAGGAGTGATAATAACATGATTTTAAAGCAAGCAGACAAAATGGAGTTGCTCTAGCATGAGTATCAATATGTCCTTTACACTTGGATAGCATGAATATTAATATGTCCTTAACAGAGACACGATCCTGACAAAATTATTTAGCCCCGTGAAACAGTCGATCCTCTCTATTACCCTCTCATAATACCTGCTCGTCGCTGAATCAGATTAGCATTATTCCCCTCTGGGTATGTATAAGGATGTGGAATCCAGAGAATACCCATAGACTATCAAAAGGGCTAATCCATTAGCCTTATATGGCATGATCATCGTGTGTGTATATAACAAAGTGCCATATGTACACCAGTACACATATACGCTCTGCACTCATTGGCGCTAGTCCAAACCAGGGGATGTCAGGTCCTGAGCGCATGCGCTCTACACCCCGATCTCTATCCTGATATTTCACCCTGAGATGAGACAGCAATACAGGATCATGGCAGTGGATAAAGATCTGCCGGGGGGGGGGGGACACAGTGGAGGAAAGCGTTCATCAAGTTAACATAATGACACAAACCTCCCTGATGAGGTCACACACAGATTCGGGGCTTACCAAGCTAAGGGCACTATGTCACTAGACAAAGAAGCAGACTAGTTAGGGAAGGAATGGAGATGCGTATTCATCTATGGAAATAGAGAGGTGTCTCTCTCTGGGGTTATGACTTGGGAAGCCCATTTTAAACCCCACATGTGACAAACCGGAAGGAAGAGATCATGGCTCATTACAGCTGATTCCTTCAGAAAGGAAAAATGCTCACAAGCAATGGCATCCATATGATCATCTGTGACTAACATTTTCAGCCTCTTGATGAACCAAGAAAAAGCTTTGGGGAAACACGTTGAGGCAACTTCAGAAACATGATAACTGCTATACTCATTCATCATATATGAGTCTTGTGATTGAAGAGGCTATCTTAGAAATACTATAAATGTTATACTCATTTATTGTATGAGTTCTCTGAACCATTGGTGTCCTATTTACATTGATTCTGCTACTAATTTATATACGCTTGTGAAATAGACCTGTTCTCTGAATAATATATATGTGCATATGTAACCAGCATTATGCTATAAATAACACAGTCTATCAAGAGGTGATTTCAGAAACATGAGAAAGACTTATACTTACTTATTATAACTTTTCAGACATGCAGGTGCTTCTCACAAAATTAGAATATCCTTAAAAAGTTAATTTATTTTAGTTCTTTAATACAAAAAGTGAAACTCATACATTATATAGAGTCATTACAAACAGAGTGATCTATTTCAAGTGTTTATTTCTGTTAATGTTGATGATTATGGCTTACAACTAGTGTTGAGCGATACCTTCCGATATCAGGAAATATCGTATCGGATTGGATCGGGCCGATACCCAAAAAGTATCGGATATCGCCGATTCCGATACCGGAAACCAATGCAAGTCAATGGGACACAAATATCGGAATGAAAATAAACCCTTTCTTTCCTTGTAGGTTAATTCTACATGAAGTAAAACAACTAAGAATAATGTAGAATGACATGAAAAGCCGGCAATTCATCAGCGGCATACACCGGTACCCGACAATTTACAACAGAAAGAATAGAGCTTCACACATAGATTAGATAGATAGAAACATGTCAGTCACATATATATGAAGTACAGTGACAGTGTTGCTTACTGTACTTGTCATTTAGTGTAAAGGATTTATTAAAAAAAATATTAGTGTTTTCGTGCACCGTCTCTTTAAAAAAGCCGGCCGGCAATTCAGCAGCGGTACCCGACAATTTATAACAGAAAGAATAGAGCTTCACACATAGATTAGATAGATAGAAACATGTCAGCCACATATATAAGAAGTACAGTGACAGTGTTGCTTACTGTACTTGTCATTTAGTGTAAAGGATTTATTTAAAAAAATAATAGTGTTTTCATGCACCGTCTCTTTAAGAAAGCCGGCCGGCAATTCAGCAGCGGTACCCGACAATTTATAACAGACAGAATAGAGCTTCACACATAGATTAGATAGATAGAAACATGTCAGTCACATATATATGAAGTACAGTGACAGTCTTGATTACTGTACTTGTCATTTAGTGTTAAAATAAAGGATTTATTTTAAAAAAAATTGGCGTGGGGTTCCCCTTAATTTTAGGCTCTAGCGGAGGTTAAGCAGACGGCTGGGGCAAATGTTTGAAGCCTGGGAAGGGGGTAATACCCACGGAGCTTCCCAGGCTACTAATATCAGCCCCCAGCTGAATACCTAGCCTTTACTAGCTATTAAAATGGGGGAACCCCCCCAAAAAAATAACGTGGGGTCCCCCCTAATTTAATAGCTAGCACAGGCTAGGCAGACAGCTGGGGGCTGATATTAATAGCCCAGGAAGGGTGCCATGAATATTGGCCCCCTCCCAGGCTAGAAACACCAGCCGTCAGCCGCCCCAGAAATGGCGCATCCATAGGATGCGCCAATTCTGGCACTTAGCCTCGCTCTTCCACGCTGCCCTGGTGCGGTGGCATGGGGTAATAGGGTTGGGGTTGATGTCAGCTTATAATGCCAGCTGACATCAAGCCCAGGTTAGTAATGGAGAGGCGTCTATAAGACACCCCCATTACTAACCCCATAGTCAAAGTTTAAAGAAAACACAAACACCCAGAATAAAGTCCTTTAATTGAAATAAAGACACAATTCTTTATTGTTCTAAATTAAACCATACTTACCATCACGCCCATTCCAGCTGAAGCCAACGATCTCCTGCAATAAAAGTAAAATAATAAAGCAACCTCATCCTTACCTTTCCATGGTTCCCAGGACAGCTTCAGCTCTGCTACATCGAGATGACAGGCTGGACCGCAGCAGAACGCTGCCATCCAGCCTGTCATCCCGCAGACACTGAGAAGCGCAGGCATGCTTGCGCTCCTCAGTGTCTCTCTGTGACGTCATCCAGATGAGCCGAGTTCATGTCCAATGAACTCAGCTCACCTCATGCACGTCACTGACAGCGTGGGAAAATTCTCCTGCACTCAGCGCTTCAGCGTGAGAATTCTCCCACGCTGTCAGTGACATACATGAGGTGAGGTCATGTCCAATGAACTCAGCTCACCTCATGCACGTCACTGACAGCGTGGGAAAATTCTCACGCTATAGTGCTGAGTGCAGGAGAATTTTCCCACGCTGTCAGTGACGTACATGAGGTGAGCTGAGTTCATTGGACATGACCTCGGCTCATCTGGATGCCGCTTCTATGAACGCGCCATTTTCTGGGGCGGCTGCGGACTGCAATTTGCAGCGGGGGTGGCCCAGAAAGCTTGGGTCTCCCTGCGCTGCGGATTCCAGCTCCCAGCTGCCTAGTTGTACCTGGCTGGGCACAAAAATAGGGCGAAGCCCCACGCATTTTTTTTTTAAATTCATGAAATTCATGGAATAATTAAGAAAAAAAGGGCTTCCCTATATTGTTGTGTCCAACCAGGTACAAATAGGCAGCTGGTGGTTGGGGGCAGCCCATTCCTGCCTGCTGTACCTGGCTGGACACAAATATAGTGCGAAGCCCCACGTCAATTTTTTTTTAATTATTTCATGAAATAAATTTTTTAAAAAAGGGCTTTCCTATATTGTTGTGTCCGGCCAGGTACAAATAGGCAGCTGGTGGTTGGGGGCAGCCTGTTCCTGCCTGCTGTACCTGGCTGGACACAAATATAGGGCGAAGCCCCACGTCAATTTTTTTTAAAATAAATCCTTTATTTTAACACTAAATGACATTTGAGGAGTTAATAAAGATGCAGTCCCTAAATTATTATTTATTTTTTAATTAATTTTTCCCAAAACTTTTGACGTGGGCTTCGCCATATTTTTGTATGCCAGCCAGGTACAGCATCCAGCTTCTATGAACGCGCCATTTTCCGGGGTGGCTGCGGACTGCAATTTTCAGCGGGGGGGGGGGGGGCAGAAAGCTTGGGCCTCCCTGCGCTGCAGATTCCATCCCCCAGCTGCCTAGTTGTACCTGGCTGGACACAAAAATAGGGAGAAGCTTCACGTATTTTTTTTTTTTAATTATTTCATGAAATTCATGAAATAATTAAGAAAAAAAGGGCTTCCCTATATTGTTGTGTCCAACCAGGTACAAATAGGCAGCTGGTGGTTGGGGGCAGCCCGTTCCTGCCTGCTGTACCTGGCTGGACACAAATATAGTGCGAAGCCCCACGTCAATTTTTTTTAAATCATTTCAGGAAATTCATGAAATAATTAAAAAAAATTGATGTGGGGCTTCGCCCTATATTTGTGTCCAGTCAGGTACAGCAGGCAGGAACGGGCTGCCCCCAACCACCAGCTGCCTATTTGTACCTAGCCGGACACAACAATATAGGGAAGCCCTTTTTTTCTTAATTATTCCATGAATTTCATGAATTTAAAAAAAAAAAACGTGGAGCTTCGCCCTATTTTTGTGTCCAGCCAGGTACAACTAGGCAGCTGGGGGCTGGAATCTGCAGCGCAGGGAGACCCAAGCTTTCTGGGCCCCACCCGCTGCAAATTGCAGTCCGCAGCTGCCCCGGAAAATGGCGCGTTCATAGAAGCGCCATCTTCTGGCGCTGTACCCAACTCATCCAGGGCCCTGGTGCGGTGGCTCACTGGGTAATAAAGGGGTTAAGGCCAGCTTGGCATTATCAGCTGGCCCTAAGCCCGAAATTCATGGGGTCACGCCAATATTAGACATGACCACCATGAATTTCTAGTAAAGTATTTAAAAAAAACACAAACACCCAGAAAAAAGTCCTTTAATTGAAATAAACACACAATTCTTTATTGTTCTAAATTAAACCATACTTACCATCACACCCATTCCAGCTGAATCCAACGATCTCCTGTAATAAAAATAAAATAATAAAGCAACCTCATCCTTACCTTTCCATGGCTCCCACGACGGCTCCAGCTCTGCTACATCGAGATGACAGGCTGGACCGCAGCAGAACGCTGCCATCCAGCCTGTCATCCCGCAGACACTGAGAAGCGCAGGCATACTTCCACTCCTCAGTGTCTGGCTGTGACGGCATCCAGATGAGCCGAGGTCATGTCCAATGAACTCAGCTCACCTCATGCACGTCACTGACAGCGTGGGAAAATTCTCCTGCACTCAGCGCTTCAGCGTGAGAATTTTCCCACGCTGTCAGTGACGTGCATGAGGTGAGGTCATGTCCAATGAACTCGGCGCACCTCATGCACGTCACTGACAGCGTGGGAAAATTCTCACGCTGAAGCGCTGAGTGCAGGAGAATTTTCCCACGCTGTCAGTGACGTGCATGAGGTGAGCTGAGTTCATTGGACATGACCTCGGCTCATCTGGATGCCGTCACAGCGAGACACTGAGGAGCGCAAGCATGCCTGCGCTTCTCAGTGTCTGCGGGATGACAGGCTGGATGGCAGCGTTCTGCTGCGGTCCAGCCTGTCATCTCGATGTAGCAGAGCTGAAGCTGTCCTGGGAACCATGGAAAGGTAAGGATGAGGTTGCTTTATTATTTTACTTTTATTGCAGGAGATCGTTGGCTTCAGCTGGAATGGGCGTGACTGTAAGTATGGTTTAATTTAGAACAATAAAGAATTGTGTCTTTATTTCAATTAAAGGACTTTTTTCTGGGTGTTTGTGTTTTTTTTAAATACTTTACTAGAAATTCATGGTGGTCATGTCTAATATTGGCGTGACCCCATGAATTTCGGGCTTAGGGCCAGCTGATAATGCCAAGCTGGCCTTAACCCCTTTATTACCCAGTGAGCCACCGCACCAGGGCCCTGGATGAGTTGGGTACAGCGCCAGAAGATGGCGCTTCTATGAACGCGCCATTTTCCGGGGCGGCTGCGGACTGCAATTTGCAGTGGGTGGGGCCCAGAAAGCTTGGGCCTCCCTGCGCTGCGGATTCCAGCCCCCAGCTGCCTTGTTGTACCTGGCTGGACACAAAAATAGAGCGAAGCCCCACGTATTTTTTTTTTAATTATTTCATGAAATTCATGGAATAATTAAGAAAAAAAGGGCTTCCCTATATTGTTGTGTCCGGCTAGGTACAAATAGGCAGCTGGTGGTTGGGGGCAGCCCGTTCCTGCCTGCTGTACCTGACTGGACACAAATATAGGGCGAAGCCCCACATAATTTTTTTTTAATTATTTCATGAATTTCCTGAAATAATTAAAAAAAAATTGACGTGGGGCTTTGCACTATATTTGGGTCCAGCCAGGTACAGCAGGCAGGAACGGGCTGCCCCCAACCACCAGCTGCCTATTTGTACCTGGTTGGACACAACAATATAGGGAAGCCCTTTTTTTCTTAATTATTCCATGAATTTCATGAAATAATTAAAAAAAAAAAACCGTGGAGCTTCTCCCTATTTTTGTGTCCAGCCAGGTACAACTAGGCAGCTGGGGGATGGAATCTGCAGCGCAGGGAGGCCCAAGCTTTCTGCCCCCCACTGAAAATTGCAGTCCGCAGCCGCCCCGGAAAATGGCGCGTCATAGAAGCTGGATGCTGTACCTGGCTGGCATACAAAAATATGGCGAAGCCCACGTCAAAAGTTTTGGGAAAAATTAATTAAAAAATAAATAATAATTTAGGGACTGCATCTTTATTAACTCCTCAAATGTCATTTAGTGTTAAAATAATGGATTTATTTAAAAAAAAAATGGCGTGGGATCCCCCATAATTTTAGTCTCTAGCGGAGGTTAAGCAGACGGCTGGGGCAGATGTTTGAAGCCTGGGAAGGGGGTAAAACCCACGGAGCTTCCCAGGCTACTAATATCAGCCCCCAGCTGAATACCTAGCCTTTACTAGCTATTAAAATGGGGGACCCCCCCCCAAAAAAATGACGTGGGGCCCCCCCTATTTTAATAGCTAGCAAAGGCTAGGCAGACAGCTGGGGGCTGATATTAATAGCCCAGGAAGGGTGCCATGAATATTGGCCCCCTCCCAGGCTAGAAACACCAGTCGTCAGCCGCCCCAGAAATGGCGCATCCATAGGATGCGCCAACTCTGGCACTTAGCCTCGCTCTTCCACGCTGCCCTGGTGCGGTGGCAGGGGGTAATAGTGGTGGGGTTCATGTCAGCGCCAGCTGCCATGAAGCCCAGGTTAGTAATGATGGGCGTCTATAAGACACCCCCATTACTAACCTACAAAGTGTTAAAAAGAAAAAACACACTACACCCAGAAAAAAATAATTTATTTGAAATAAAACACACAATTTTATTTAATTCTTAGTTTACTAAAAATAATAGTTACCTGTCCACGTTCCTGCGCTGATCTCCCATGCACAGCTGTCACATCTGGAGATGGTGACAGCTGTGCATGGCTGCTGTAAGCTCACGCTGCCGGGAACACGTCCGCTCCCGGCAGCGGGAGCCACTGACTGAGGTCACCGGAGTGCATTCAGGCAGCGCAGCTCCGGAGACCTCCTTTACGGCACTGCTGTACCGTGGGAATTTCTCACGATACAGCAGGGCCGTAAAGGAGCTAACCGGAGCAGCGCTGCCTGAACTCCGGTGAACCCTTACGGCCCCGTCATTCTAGCGGCGGCAGCGGTTCAGAGCGGTCACATTCTATGTGGCTGCTCTGAACTGGAGATCTTCGTGGGACACTCGTGGACTGCTACGGAGGGGTAAGGATAAGGTTGTGGTTTATTATTTTATATTTAATTACAGGAGATCGATGGCTTCGGGGAATTAGGTGTCTAGGTGAGTATAGGTGTAGTTTTTTATTTTTTACTTTATTTTAGGTGGCGATCGGCGGGGACAGGTAATGTATGAACTAATTTATTGTAGGTAACCACTGGCCACCAATGACATGTATTTAACATTTATTGGGGACACAGTAGGGCAATTTAAATAGCAGGATCAGTCTGATGAGAACTACTGCTCCCATCGAGCTGATCCTGCTGGCAGGAGTGGACGGGGGACAGACATAGGCCGATGGGAGTAGTAGTGTCACATCGGCCTATGTCTGCCTGCACGCACACACCCGCACAGACACCGCACACACCCGCACACATCGCACAGACACCGCGCACACCCGCACAAACATCGCGCACACACCCCGCACACACACCCCGCACACACACTAATCATGACGGGCTGATGGTCTGGGAGGTGTGGCTGACCTGTGCGGCCGTGGGAAAGTTCATGTGAGTTCATGCAGTCAAGCATGAACTCACATGAACCCTCTGAGGGCACCGCGGCGACTTCAAATGAACAGCTGATCGGCATCAGCTGATACCTCAGCTGTTCATTTGAAATAACCGGCGGGAAAGCGCAGCACAGAACGGGAAAGCCGGCGGTGAAGTCTTTTCACTGCCGGCTTCCCCGCCCTGGTCCTTCACTCCCCGCTCCTTGGAGCTGCGCTCCCCGCCCGGTCCTAACTTACGATCGGGATGGGAGGTGGCGAGGGGAGCGGAGGATCGGGGTGGGAGGCTGCGGGGAAGCAGTATGGGGCTGTGTGATTGTTTAAAAGCCGGCGGCTTTATACCGCCCGCCGGCTTTTAAACAATCAGGAGAATTCTCCCCCGCTGGGATGGCATTCTGATGACAGGCTGGATCGCGCTGCCATCCAACTTGTCATCCTTCACAGACACTGCAGAGCGCAGGCATTATGGGAACTTCCGATTCCGGTATCCGATATTGTAAAAGTATCGGAATTAAGTATCGGAATTCCGATACCGCGAATATCGGCCGATACCCGATATTACAGTATCGGAATGCTCAACACTACTTACAACTAATGAAAACACAAAAGTCATTATCTCAGTAAATTAGAATAATTAACAAAAAACACCTGCAAAGGCTTCGGAAGCATTTAAAAAGGTACCTTAGTCTGTTTCAGTAGGCTCCACAATCATGAGGAAGACTACTGACTTGACAGATGTCCAGAAGGCAGTCATTGACTCACTCCACAAGGAGGGTAAGCCACAAAAGGTCATTGCTAAAAAAGCTGGCTGTTCACAGAGCATATTAATGTAAAGTTGAGAAGAAGGAAAAAGTGTGGTAGAAAAAGGTGCACAAGCAACTGGGATAACCGCAGCCTTGAAAAGATTGTTAAGAAAAGGCCATTCAAAAATTTAGGGGAGATTCACAAGGAGTGAACTGCTGCTGAAGTCATTGCTTCAAGAGCCACTACACACAGACGTATCCAGGACATGGGCTACAAGTGTCACATTCCTAACAAAAAACCTATGTCTTGAAGAGAATCTGTAATAAGTTAAAAGCTTGCTTAACTCTGAGCAATGGAAGAGCAACATCCCATCTCCCATACTAGAATTTTGAATTTGGGCATGGGACTACCATTGGTAGTAGAATTTTGAATAGTTTATCACACAGTAAGAAAGATGGTAAATCTCTTAGCTATACTACTGTGGAGGTTTCACCAATTTAAGATTCACCAGGTAACTGCTCTCCTCCAAATTAAAGATGTCCAAGAGCATGCAAAGAAGCTAATTAACCAAATTTGCTAATCTGGTTGAAAAACTTCACTCAGAGACTGAACCACACAAAATGGCATACTTTATTACGTAGACATGGGGTTATATAGTATTCTACTTCTAGGTGGGATTTGTAAAATTCATTGCTCTTTCTGATAACTCGTCACACTGCAATTTGATCATCCATGTATCTCTTGGTCTCAGTAACGACTTAGGAATTCTGATGGGAGGGGTGAGTTTGTCTCTCAGCGCCATCTTTGCCAACTCGACATGAATCTCTCTGTTATCAGCCATGCACATGCATACGTCATTCTCAAGAAATCATTTAGTTGTTCATGTCTATAATAAGAATAGAAACTGTTAGTTATACAGTACAGACCAAAAGATTGGACACACCTTCTCATTTAAAGATTTTTCTGTATTTTCATGACTATGAAAATTGTACATTCACACTGAAGGCATCAAAACTATGAATTAACCCATGTGGAATTATATAGTTAACAAAAAAGTGTGAAACAACTAAAAATATGTCTTATATTCTAGGTTCTTCAAAGTAGCCACCTTTTGCTTTGATGAATTTTTTGCACACTCTTGGCATTCTCTTGATGAGTTTCAAGAAGTAGTCACCAGAAATGGTCTTCCAACAATCTTGAAGGAGTTCCCAGAGATGCTTAGCACTTGTTGGCCCTTTTGCCTTCACTCTGCGGTCCAGCTCACCCCAAACCATCTCGATTGGGTTCAGGTCTGGTGACTGTGGAGGCCAGGTCATCTGGCGTAGCACCCCATCACTCTCCTTCTTGGTCAGATAGCCCTTACACAGCCAGGAGGTGTGTTTGGGGTCATTGTCCTTTTGAAAAATAAATGATGGTCCAACTAAACGCAAACCGGATGGAATAGCATGCCGCTGCAAGATGCTGTGGTAGCCATGCTGGTTCAGTATGCCTTCAATTTTGAATAAATCCCCAACAGTGTCACCAGCAAAGCACCCCCACACCATCACACCTCCTCCTCCATGCTTCACAGTGGGAACCAGGCATGTAGAGTCCATACGTTCACCTTTTCTGCGTCGCACAAAGACATGGTGGTTGGAACCAAAGATCTCAAATTTGGACTCATCAGACCAAAGCACAGATTTCCACTGGTCTAATGTCCATTCCTTGTGTTCTTTAGCCCAAACAAGTCTCTTCTGCTTGTTGCCTGTCCTTAGCAGTGGTTTACTAGCAGCTATTTTACCATGAAGGCCTGCTGCACAAAGTCTCCTCTTAACAGTTGTTGTAGAGATGTGTCTGCTGCTAGAACTCTGTGTGGCATTGACCTGGTCTCTAATCTGAGCTGCTGTTAACCTGCGATTTCTGAGGCTCGTGACTCGGATAAACTTATCCTCAGAAGCAGAGGTGACTCTTGGTCTTCCTTTCCTGGGGCGGTCCTCATGTGAGCCAGTTTCTTTGTAGCGCTTGATGGTTTTTGCAACTGCACTTGGGGACACTTTCAAAGTTTTCCCAATTTTTCACACTGACTGACCTTCATTTCTTAAAGTAATGATGGCCACTCGTTTTTCTTTACTTAGCTGCTTTTTTCTTGCCATAATACAAATTCTAACAGTCTATTCAGTAGGACTATCAGCTGTGTATCCACCAGACTTCTGCACAACACAACTGATGGTCCCAACCCCATTTATAAGGCAAGAAATCCCACTTATTAAACCTGACAGGGCACACCTGTGAAGTGAAAACCATTTCCGGTGACTACCTCTTGAAGCTCATCAAGAGAATGCCAAGAGAGTGCAAAGCAGTCATCAAAGCAAAAGGTGGCTACTTTGAAGAACCTAGAATATAAGACATATTTTCAGTTGTTTCACACTTTTTTGTTAAGTATATAATTCCACATGTGTTAATTCATAGTTTTGATGCCTTCAGTGTGAATGTACAATTTTCATAGTCATGAAAATGCAGAAAAATCTTTAAATGAGAAGGTGTGTCCAAACTTTTGGTCTGTACGGTATATTCATTAACTATTAACATAATCCATGTGCATATACACATTTGCATACATACATACACATAGATTATTCCATCATCTCTATATTAATTCACACTGATTAGGTAATCTATTAAAAGAAACTAATTGATTTTCTATAATATATATATTTTACCTTGACACTACCAATACCTGACTTTATAGAAAAAAAATCATGTTTGAGACTTTCACCATAGTTCTAGTTCAACATTAAATCTGGCTGGATAAATATTTTTTTTTACTTCACTGTGTTATGAGTAGATGCAATCTAGTTAACCCTCTCACTAAAATTGTACGTCTGTTCGTCATTTTTCAGCCATTTTTTAAATTTAATTACACTAATTAAAATACAACATGCACAACACCAAAAAACAACCAAATTACCTTAGTCCTCCTTCTCTCGCAAGTTTGATCAGGATTTTGATATCCTCTGAGGAGATATTTTCCCAGTCACTCCTAGTTTTGTCCCTTAACCATTTTGAAACTTTATATGTGGCCATAAAACGATCAAAATCTGCATGTACAGTGGCTTGTGAAAGTATTCATCCCCTCTTGGCATTTTTTATGTTTTGGTACCTCACAACTTGAAATTTCACAGTTGTTTTGTTCATGTAAAGAACATGCCTACAGCTGTGAACATTTGGTTTTCTTTTTATTGTGATGTAAACAACAAATAGGAAAAAATTACTGAAAACTTCAGTGTGCATAATTATTAACCCCCTAAAGTCAGTACTTTGTAGAGCCTCCTTTTGCAGCAATTACAGCAGCAAGTCGCTTCTTGTCACTGGGATTTTTACAATTCCTCAAGGCAAAACTGCTCCAGCTCCTTCAAGTTGATGGTTTCACATGGTAAACAGAAATCTTCAAGTCTGACCACAGATTCTCAATTGGATTAAGGTCTGGGCTTTGACTAGGCCATTCCAAAATATTTACACATTTCCCCTTAAACCTCTATAGTGTTGCTTTAACAGTATCCTTTGGGTCATGGTCTTCTTGGAGGCTGAACCTCTGTTCCAGTCTCAAATCAATGACAGACTGAAACAGCTTTTGTTCAAGAATATGACTGTATTTTTCACCATCCATCTTCCCCTCGACTCGGACCATTTTCCCGGTCCCTGCCGCCAAAAACCATCTCCACAGCATGATGCTGCCGTCACCATGTTTCCCTGTGGGGATGGTGTTCTTGGGGTGATGAGCTGTGTCAGTTTGGCGCCAGGCATAGCGTTTACCTTGGTGACCAAAAAGTAAAATTTTGGTCTCATCTGACCACAGCACCTTCCTCCATACATTTGAGGAGTCTCCCACAAGTCTTTTGGCAAGCTCAAAACGAGTCTTACAATTTTTGTGTGTAAGTAAAGGCTTTTTTCTTTCCACTTCTTCCATCAAGTTCACTTCTGTGGAGTGTATGGCTTATTGTGGTCGTATCGACAGATACTCCAGTCTCTGCTTGGGAACTCTGCAGCACTTTCAAGGTTACCTTTGGTCTCTATGCTACCACTCTGATTAATGCCCTCCTTGCCCGGCTGAGAGTTTTGGTGGGCGGCCCTCTCTTGACAGGTTTATTGTGGTATCATGTTCTTTCCATTTGATGATAATGCATTTGATGGTGCTCCGGAGGATCATCAGAGATTGGGAATGTTTTTTTATAACCCAACCCTCACTTGTACTTCTCAACAAGTAAGCTTGACATTACCTTCTCCTTGAAGTATTCAAAGTTCTCATTCAACTCTTTCTCTACTTCCTTTTCCCCAATTTGGGGTTCCACCTTTGTCTGGATAAATATTAACTAAGAAAGTCCAGCATAGTGCAAATGTTGGTAGAATATGTACTCCCCTCAATCAACAAGTGACTTTTATGTATCAGATTTCTGACTTATGGAAATATCAAGCCAGTGCTGATGAAAACAAGCAATATGGAGACCAATAGAGGCTGCTTTAATTAGGACAATGCTAAAGAATATGTAAAGGTATCTCCACTTTCATCTATCATTATTTTTTGGGGCAAATACTGGTAGTTCTTACAAATAAGCTCATATTCAAATAGTAGAAAAAAGTTGGTAGATCTGCGCTGCTGGTTCTCTATTTACAATAAAGATCCAATATGTGGTTTCACAATGTCTATGTGGTTTTATTCTCAACGCATTTCGTAGTTAGAAAAGGAGGACCACAATAAAGTGTTGTGGAGCTCCTGAGGAAGAAGTTTGCTAACTTCGAAACATGTTAAGAATAAAACCCCATAGGAATTCTAAAACCGCATATTGAATCTTTATTGTGCAGCAGTGCAGATTTAACTTTTTTTTCTACTATTTTAATACTACATTGGATCCTCAACCTGCTAGTATTGCAACAGCTGGAAAAACTTCTTTCCATAGCGCAAACTTTTCTTGTGGGTCACACTAAGTCACAGGTGAACAATTACGATATCTTCTAATCTTTCACTGATTTATTGGATAAGACCCTATTGTGCTTGCATTGTGCATCCTTTACTTCAAATAGGTTCATACATCTCTTTCAACAGTAAAATCCTCTATACAGTGGTAAGTATCAAATATCATAGGGACAGCATGGAATTGAGGAAAACTAAATGAGTATGTCCGTGAATTTTATTCTATCCCTATGATCTTATGAAGTGCTGTATAGTAGAGTTTAAAGTCTATGAAATATCTATGGCTATGATTAAAGCACTGGTAATACAAAGATCATACTATGCATGCATCTCCAATTTCTTGTACATGGTTTTCCTATACATCTCTTTATGTAGAGTGGTATTGTAAAAGTCTAATGTGCCATTAACCCAGACTTGAAAAAGTAATTTGCAACTATGTTTCTGAATGTGCTAAGTTCATAAATCAGAAATATAACATTTGTACAATTTTCACGTCCCCCCAGGTGAAATAGAGAGCACAGAGTACATTTCCTTATGATTTACAGTAGACCTTTCTACAAGACTTCGCTTTATTTAACTTTTGGTTATTTTATTTTCCTTGTGCTAATAATTCACTGTCACATTCAGCAAGTACCCTGGTTGTTATTGTTGTATGTAACAAAGCCTCCCCTCATGGAAACCATACTGTACATCCATTAGACACATATTATTGAGATTTCTAGGTCCCAAAAATCACACTTGTGCAATGTGTTTATATGCTAATAGATTAAAAGTAATATATTTTTAATGGTTGCAGTATATTAGTATAGTGCAAGGTAAACTGACTTTTAAAAGGAAGCAGTGTATATATCTGTGTAATGTTTTAATGCAATATGTCAGGGGACGCAACTCCGCTGCCTCCATTCGTCCTGACAGTTATGCAATTGACTGAGTGATGGACGAGGCCGCGGTTGTTTTTCCTCCCAGACCAGTTATTGAGGAACACAAGTGAGCGTATGGCATATACACCTGGAATACGCATGGAATATATATTATATATATATATATATATATATATATATATATATATATATAATCTGGCAAAAATTAAGAGACCACTGCAAAATTTTCAGTTTCTCTGATTTTTCTCTTTATAGGTATATTTTTGAGTAAAATGTACATTTTTGTTTTAGTCTAGGAACTACTGACAACATGTCTCCGAAATTCAAAGCTAGGAGGTAAACAAGTGACACTGTCCGGCCACTCAGGATCAGCAACAGAGATCCACACGATTCAGTTTAACACACACAAACACAAGCTCCTCTCTCTTGAGCTGACCTCCAGGTACTGAACACAACTGAGTGTCAAGGCTGGCTACTTAAAGCCCAGACACTCCCCTGATTGGAGAGATATGGTGAATGACCTCCCACCCTTCACAATGGTCATTCACAAAAAAGCACTCCCTTTTAGTGATTTAACACCGAGCATATAACATGCTGGAGAATAGTCGTAGGTTCAGTTCGCTAAGGCTAACACCCGTAGCGTAACATACCTCTCCTCACATACAACACCAGTAACTGTACCGGGGTAATATATATACATTCACGGCCAACTCCACAATAACAAAAGGAACTAGCTGCCACCATCAATTATTTATACAGGCAGATTGGACACCTGTTGAAATAGCGTATTGTTTCAGAGGTCCGGTTTACCGAGCAAGCGTAACGGGGCTATCAAATTTTATATATTTAATCTGGAAAAGTAGGCAGTGTTTATAAAAAATATACAAAGATGTTACAAAATGGAAACAAAACAATATGGTATCTAAAATCACATAACATAAAAGGGATAACAAAAAAAAGTACTAACCTGTGTCACGGAAATGGCTCAGAGCTTGTCGGAGGGAAGCATTACTTAGAACAACTCCTTAGGACAATGGACAGAACCATAGAGTAATGTGGCCTCCAGAACTGACAAAAGACAAAAACCCAAACTGTGATTTTTATTAGATCAAGGTTACACACACATACTTTCCCTTGGTGAGCTCATATGGGGGCTGGTCATTGGATGTGCTAGGTCTTTAAAAGATTATGAGATCCCCAACTTTCAGGATATCTTTTCCCCAGGAGGGGGATATTGTGATCATGTTTTCTATTATGAATTATCTTTTCTATAGAGATTAAACATGGCATTGAAAGCATCATTCGTCTGATGGAAATTAAGTTGGAGGTGCTAGTCCGGCCTGAGCGAATGCATTATGTTCCTAACTTTGCCACGATTTACAGCTTGTCTCCCAAGCCCACCTCATGGCACAACCTCCCACAATACCCTCTCCTTCTTGGACTCGAGATGGGCTTCTCCATGAAGTCACTCAGTGCCGCAATGGGTAATGTAGTCTGAAACTCCTGGCTAGAGGTAGCCAGAAGCGATATTAAAGCCCCAACCTCACAGGAACCTGCTGCAGGTCAGTAACTGATTATGATATTCTGCTGGATGATCAGGGTCTTGGGGGAAGAGCATGGTGGAAGACCATATGATTACCAGATAAGTGTTATGCATTTAGATTTGTCTATTAGGATCCTTATAAGCATTGATCTGTTGGTCCTGATCTGTTGACCCCATAGGATTGACTTTAGTGAGTAATTCCTAACGATGCACTACATATAGAGATGGTTTTGTGCTATGGAGTATATATATCTCTGCATGTCTTATCTTGTGGATCGCTTAAACCCCTGAGAAGCGTATCAATGTCATCACTTGGCTGCAGAATCTTGACTAATTAATGCCAAGTATTTTGATGAGTGTATATTTGAGGACCACTTAGTATCCAGTTTTGGGGTCGTAACCTCTTCCCTTTATTTTGTTCATCTGATGCAATAATGGTGAGAGGTTTAATGCACTTTCTACAGTAGTCCTACTGGTTTTAATAGGTTTGGACTTAGGGGCTTACCACATTGTCTTGTTGGTTCACTACACTATTTAAGTGTGAGCACTTTTATAGTCCTTTGCCCCCTATGTAACTGCACATGAGCTCACTGATGAATTGTGAAATGTATGTATATCCCGTCTCCTTCTGTTGTTTCCCGATTAGTTTTGAGCCACCCCCGTAATGTTTGGGTTTGGTTCGGTTTGTCGAACACCGGGATGTTCGTGGAACTGTTCGTCGAACACCTTAGAACACTGTCAAACACCGTTGAACACCGTTAAAACCAATGGCAGGCAACTAAAAACACATAGAAAACACCTTCAAAGGTGTCCAAAAGCTGACAAACTGCTCAAAAGACACTCTCTTTAAAAAAGCCGGCCAGCAATTCAGCATCGGTACCCGACAATTTAGAACAGAAAGAATAGAGCATCACACATAGATTAGATAGATAGAAACATGTCAGTCACATATATAATAAGTACAGTAATAGTGTTGATTACTGTACTTGTCATTTAGTGTTAAAATAAAGGATTTATTAAAAAAAAAATTGGCGTGGGGTTCCCCGTAATTTTAGTCTCTAGCAGAGGTTAAGCAGATGGCTGGGGCAGATGTTTGAAGCCTGGGAAGGGGGTAATACTCACGGAGCTTCCCAGGCTACTAATATCAGTCCCCAGCTGAATACCTAGCCTTTACTAGCTATTAAAATGGGGGATCCCCCATAAAAATGACGTGGGGTCCCCCCCTATTTTAATAGCTAGCAAAGGCTAGGCAGACAGCTGGGGGCTGATATTAATAGCCCAGGAAGGGTGCCATGAATATTGGCCCCCTCCCAGGCTAGAAACACCAGCCGTCAGCCGCCCCAGAAATGACGCATCCATAGGATGCGCCAATTCTGGCACTTAGCCTCGCTCTTCCCACTGCCCTGTAGCGGTGGCAGTGGGGTAATAGGGCTGGGGTTGATGTCATCTTATAATGCTAGCTGACATCAAGCCCAGGTTAGTAATGGAGAGGCATCTATAAGACACCCCCATTACTAACCCCATAGTCAAAGTTAAAAAAAAAACACAAATACCCAGAATAAATTCCTTTAATTGAAATAAACACACAATTCTTTATGGTTCTAAATTAAACTATACTTACCATCACGCCCATTCCAGCTGAAGCCAATATCTTCTGCAATAAAAGTAAAATAATAAACCAAGCTCATCCTTACCTTTCCATGGTTCCCAGGACGGCTCCAGCTCTGCTACATTCACATGACAGGCTGGATCGCAGCCGAAAGCTGCCATCCAGCTTGCCATGCCGCAGACACTGAGAAGCGCAGGCATGCTTGCGCTCCTCAGTGACTGGCTGTGACGGCATCCAGATGAGCCGAGTTCATGTACAATGAACTCGGCTCACCTCATGCACGTCACTGACAGCGTGGGAAAATTCTCCTGCGCTTGCCGTGAGTGCAGGGGTTTTGTTGGCAAACAACACTTAATACTTGGTGGCAAAACCCTTGTTGGCAAGCACAGCAGTCAGACGTTTTTTGTAGTTGATGATGAGGTCAGGAGAAATTTTGCTCCACTCCTCTTTGCAGATCATCGCTAAACCTTTAAGATTTTGAGGCTGTCGCTTGGCAACTCGGAGCTTCAACCCCCTCCATAAGTTTTCTATGGGATTAAGGTCTGGAGACTGGCTAGGCCACTCCATGACCTTAATGTGCTTCTTTTTGAGCCACTCCTTTGTTTCCTTGGCTGTATGTTTTGGGTCATTGTCTTGCTGGAAGACCCAGCCCGACCTATTTTTAATGTCCTGGCGGAGGGAAGGAGGTTGTCACTCAGGATTTTACAGTACATGGCTCCATCCATTCTCCCATTGATGCGGTGAAGTAGTCCTGTGTCCTTAGTAGAGAAACACGCCCAAAATATAATGTTTCCACCTCCATGCTTGACAGTGGGGACAGTGTTCTTTGGGTCATAGGCAGCATTTCTCTTCCTCCAAACACGGCGAGTTGAGTTAATGCCAAAGAGCTCAATTTTTGTATCATCTGACCACAACACCTTCTCCCAATAACTCACAGAATCATCCAGGTGTTCATTGGCAAACCTCAGTCGGGCCTGCACATGTGCCTTCTTGAGCAGGGGAACCTTGAGGGTACTGCAGGATTTTAAACCTTTAAGGCGTAATGTGTTGCCAATGGTTTTCTTGGTGACAGTCCCAGCTGCCTGGAGATCATTAACAAGATCCCCCCCATGTTTTTTAGGCTGATTTCTCACCTTCCTCATAATCAAGGATACTTCACGAGGTGAGATTTTGCATGGTGACCCAGATCGATGTCGATTGACAGTCATTTTGTATTTCTTCCATTTTCTTACTATTAACAGTTGTCTCATTCTCACCCAGCATCTTACTTATGGTTTTGTAGCCATTCCAGCTTTGTACAGGTCTATGATCTTGTCCCTGACATCCTTAGAAAGCTCTTTGGTCTTGCCCATGTTGTAGAGGTTAGAGTCAGACTGATTAATTGAGTCTGTGGACAGGAGTCTTTTATACAAGTTACTATGTAAGACAGCTGTCTTTAATGCAGGTAACGAGTTGATTAGGAGCGTCTAACTGGTCTGTAGGAGCCAGAACTCATAATGGTTTGTAGGGGATCAAATACTTTTTTCTCACTGCAAAATCCAAATAAATTTATCTAATTTATACAATGTGATTTCTTGATTTTTTGGGGGATATTCTCTCTCTCAATGTTAAATTTAACCTACCCTTAAAATTATAGACTGTTCATGTCTTTGTCAGTGGGCAAACTTACAAAAACAGCAAGGGATCAAATAATTATTTCCCCCACTGTACCTTATTGGCTTTTTGTTTTTTGGTACTGTGACAGCGACTATGTAGGCTGACTCCCCTGGGGATAACAACACTTTCCCATCACCCTGACAGTCTGTGAATAACCTTTCCCCCTCACCCTGACAGACTAGGGATACCACTTTCTCACCATCCTGACAGGCTGTGGGTACCGCTTTTCCATCACCCTGACAGGCTGTGGGTACCGCTTTCACACCATCCTGACAGGCAAGGGTACTGCTTTCCCACCTTCCTGACAGGCTGTGGGATACACTTTTTCTTCACCCTGACAGACTGCGGCACATATTTTCCCACTATCCTGACAAGCTGGGGATAAAACTTTCCCCGCCTCCCCTGATACCCCAGGAGCAGTACTAATTATAGAGCAGCTACCACCGGCCATGTCACAGTACATGGTGACACTGGTCAGCTGCATGCGACCTCTTTCCTTATGATGCCTGTGTCTGTCCCTATCCTACCCTAATACCTCAGGAGCACTGCTAATCATGGGGCAGCTACCACCGGCCATGTCACAGTCCATCGTGACACTGGTCAACTGCACGCAACCACCTTCTTTATGATCCCCGTGTCTCTTCCCATCGCCCTTAGCACTGATGCTCGCACCTTTTAAGGGATCCTTAGCAACATCACCCCACAGTGTGACATGTACAGGGTGGGCCATTTATAAGGATACACCTAAATAAAACTTCCTGTTTGTGGCACATTAGTATATGGAGGGGGGAAACTTTTCCAGATGGATGGTGACCATGGTGGCCATTTTGAAGTTGGCCATTTTGGATCCAACTTTATTTTTTTCAATGGGAAGAGGGTCATGTGACACATCAAACTTATTGAGAATTTCTTAATAAAAACAATGGTGTGCTTAGTTTTAACATAACTTTATTCTTTCATGAGTTATTTACAAGTTTATGACCACTTATAAAATGTGTTCAAAGTGCTGCCCATTGTGTTGGATTGTCAATGCAACCCTCTTCTCCCACTCTTGACACACTGATAGCAACACTACAGAAGAAATGCTAGCACAGGCTTCCAGTATCCGTTGTTTCAGATGCTGCACATCTCGTATCTTCACAGCATAGACAATTGCCCTTCAAATGACCCTAAAGATAAAAGTCTAAGGGAGTCAGATCGGGAGACCTTGGTGGCCATTCAACTGGCCTACGATGACCAATCCACTTTCCAGGAAACTGTTCATGTAGGAATGCTCGGACCTGATACCCATAATGTGGTGGTGCACCATCTTGTAGGAAAAACTCAGGGAAAGTGACATCTTCAGTGCATAAAGAGGGCAACACATCATCATGTAGCAATTTCAGATATCCAATGGCATTGAGGTTTCCATTGATGAAGAATGACCCCACTATCTTTGTACCCCATATACCACATCATACCATCAATTTTTGTGTTCCAACAGTCTTGGAGGGATCTATCCACTGTGGGTTAGTGTCAGACCAATAGCGGTGGTTTTGTTTGTTATAGTCACCATTCACAAAAATGTTTGCCTCATCAATGAACATAATGTTCTGTGTAAACTGACGGTCCTGTTCCAATTTTTGTTTTGCCCATTCTGCAAATTCAGTGCGCCGATCTAGGTTATCCTCGTTGAGATGCTGCAACAGCTGGATTTTGTAAGGGTGCCATTTGTGAGTAGCTAATATCCGCGAAAGGGATGTTTGACTGATGCCACTGTCTAGTGACATGCGGCGAGTGCTACGCTGTGGGCTCTTGTTGAATGAAGCTAGGACAGCCACTGATGTTTCTTCATTAGTGACAGTTTTCTTGCATTCACATTTTGGCAAATCCAACACTGAACCTGTTTCACGAAATTTGGCAAGCAGTTTGCTAACTGTAGCATGGGAGATGGGTGGTCTCGTAGGGTGTCTTGCATTGAAATCTGCTGCACTGGCCCGGGTACTGCATTCACCAGACATCAACACAATTTCTATCCACTCCTCACTTGTTGACCTCTGCGACATGTCAATGGCTGTAAACAAAGAGAAACTTGTAAATAACTCATGAAAGAATAAAGTTACGTTAAAACCAAGCACACCATTGTTTTTATTATGAAATTCTCTTTAAGTTTGATGTGTCACATGACCCTCTTCCCACTGAAAAAAAAAAAAGTTGGATCCAAAATGGCTGATTTCAAAATGGCCGCCATGGTCACCACCCATCTGGAAAAGTTTTCCCCCTCCCATATACTAATGTGCCACAAACAGGAAGTTGATATCACCAACCATTCCCATTTTATTTAGGTATATCCATATAAATGGCCTACCCTGTACAATGAAACACATTATCATCATACATAACATTGACATCCAAGTTATCAACATTTAAATCACATGAAGTACCTGATCTGAAAGGGTTGTCAAAAACGTATTGAGGTACAAACTGTCCCAGATCAGTCCCGAATGAAACATTTGTGGGGAGGTTCTTGGACACCCTCACTTGCCTCATCCTCCTCCTGGCACCCTAGGCAAGGAAACCCCAGGCCATCGGTAAAGGTCGGCGAACACCCCCAATCCCAGTGACAGTCAGGGTCTTCGCAGGGATAATTTCTTCAGAAAACACAAATTCAGGGCAGATGAAATTTCATTTTGCAATGGTGTCCTTGAGCCCCACAGTGACGGTGTCGTCTACGGTAAACAGTTGTAAGTTTTCAGGGGCCCTCCCAACCGACAAAGAGAACTGCAGCATTGGGCCCCTGGGCCTCAGATGTGTGGTTCCTCTTGTTTCTCTCCGGGCAGGTGATGCTAATATGTCCAGGTTGGTAGCAGGTACAGCACCGGTGGAAGTCAGATGCTGGCTGGGTGCTGGAAGATGGAGCGAGATCCCCCGTGGAACGGCAATTGGTTACAGCTTATAGCTGGTGATGGCTGACTTTCGCACCTTAGGTGTATGGTTGGCCTCATAAG